>NC_053393.1:456298553-457036333 GCF_905171765.1 Bufo bufo | reverse complement strand
GCCCAACTATGTTTATCGATTGGTTTGAGTATGAAGTGGATCTGTACCGTTTTTTTAGACGTTTAAGGCTTAAAGGTTTTTTTTCA
This sequence comes from Bufo bufo, assembly GCF_905171765.1. Taxonomy (NCBI): domain Eukaryota; kingdom Metazoa; phylum Chordata; class Amphibia; order Anura; family Bufonidae; genus Bufo; species Bufo bufo. The sequence goes on along the minus strand of NC_053393.1, from coordinate 457,036,247 downwards.
GGGAAAGGGGGTGATACCACCAAAAAGGAGGAGGAAGATGTGCAAAACACCATGACCCTTAAAAAATATAACCTTTCACTTAAAAGCAAGTTTCAACCACCACCAAACATTAATGCCATCGAGACATATATTTCATTAGTACAAAAGGATATGGAGCAGCTAAGGGAACAGTCACAGGTTAAATTTAGATCTAACCTCACCAAAATAGAGAAGAATATACTAACCAAATTGAGCAATAGGGATGAGATTACAATCAAGCCGGCCGACAAGGGCGGAGCGATTGTCTTTATGGACACTGTGAGATATGAGTGTGAGATAAAAAAACAGCTCAATGATACCTCTGTCTATCGTCTAATTGATCAAGACCCAAAGTTTGAGATCTCTCGGAAGATCAAGCTTTTGGTGGATGACGCGTACGCAGATGACATCATTGATGGTCCATTAAATGACTACTTGATAGTCACACATCCAGTCACTCCGGTATTGTACACCCTACCCAAGATACATAAAAGCAGGGTTGATCCGCCAGGACGCCCTATTGTGTCCGGCATCAACTCTGTTCTCTCACGACCAGCTATGTTCTTGGTTGGGGTGTTACAACCGCATGTTACAAAAGCATTATCTTATGTGAAAGATACCACCCACTTCTTATGTAAACTGAAAGAATTAAAGATTGAACCTGGAGACAGGCTAGTCTCGTTTGACGTGGTCAGTCTTTACACTAGCATTGACCATGCTAAAGGTTTGGAGGCAGTCAGGCATGTCTTGAATGACTCAGAATATACACCAGAAATGGTAAATTTTATTCTGATGTTATTGGAGACTATATTGACCTGGAATTATTTTAAATTTTTTTTACAAACGAGGGGGACGGCAATGGGGTCTAACGCCGCACCTGTTTATGCCAACATTTACATGTCATATGTAGAGGATCAGTTTGTGTATCCATCCAGCTCCTTCAAATTTGTGAGGGGCTGGATGAGATACATTGACGATATCTTCTGTATATGGACAGGTACAGAACCGGAATTACATGTATTCAATGAGTACCTAAATAACATTCACCCAGCTTTAAAATTCACGAGAGTCAGCTCTATGACCGAGCTACAATTCCTGGACACATTGGTATGTGTCCAGAATGGAAAATTGGGCACGGACATACATGTGAAAAACACTGACAAAAATAACATCTTAAAATATGACAGCTCACATCCCCGAGATATGATAAAATCATTACCTTACAGCCAATTTCTACGGGTACGTAGAATTGTCAGTGATGAAGAAAAAGCGGAGATAATGGAAAGGGAGAAACTACTTGAGAAAAACACAGATAAATCAGGTACCCAGAATAGGATCCCCTTTGTCTCCAGGTACACAATGTTGAGCAGGCAGGTGGCTACGGTGATCAGAAAGAACTGGACGCTTCTCACACAAGCGTTTCCAGATACCCCAGAGTTTAGGAACCCACTTCTATTTTCATACAGGAGAGGCCCTAATGTAAGGGACAGGTTGGTTCATGCAGATAAACCTCCAAATGTACAAATGCAGAAACAATTAGGATCTTACCCCTGTTTAGGATGTTGTCACTGTAATAATATGATAAAAGGAGAAACGTTTGCACATCCTCACACTGGGAAAAAATATAAAATCAAACAGTTTTATACCTGTAGTTCATCCTATGTCATCTACACTCTTCAATGTCCGTGTGGGCTCCTCTATGACTGTCACTTACCAGTAGGAGGAGCTCCCGGCCGGACCTGTCACTTACCAGTAGGAGGAGCTCCCGACCGGACGCAGACCATCGCAGCTCGCAGGTAAGTATAATGGTTCTACAAATTGCTAAGTAACTATGGCAACCGGGACTGCAGTAGCGTCCTGGTTGCCATGGTTACCGATCGGAGCCCCAGCGATTAAACTGGGACTCCGATCGGTACACTCCGCTGCCACCAATGATAGGGGAGAGATTTTAATTAGGAGGGGGAGGGAGGGGAGAAGGCCCACTGGCCACCAACGAGTTAAGTACAGGGAAGGGAGGGGTGGGCCCACTGGCCACCAACGAGTTAACTATAGGGGAGGGAGGGGGGCCGGCCGCACTGGCCACCAATGAGTTAACTACAGGGGAGGGAGGGGGGGGCACTGGCCACCAATGAGTTAACTACAGGGGAGGGGGGGGCCCACTGGCCACCAATGAGTTAACTACAGGGGGGGGGGGGCGGCCGCACTGGCCACCAATGAGTTAACTACAGGGGAGGGAGGGGGGGGCGGCCACACTGGCCACCAATGTGTTAACTACAGGGGGGGGCTGCCCCCTGCTGCCTGGCAGCACCTGCCAGGCAGCAGGGGGCAGTCATGTACACAGTTCTGTTAGTATATTCTAACCTGAAGCGTCCCCATCACCATGGGAACGCCTCTGTGTTAGAATATACTGTCGGTTCTGAGTTTTCAGGAAGTGAAAACTCAGCTATGAAAAAGCTTTCATGCAGACGGATCTTCGGATCCGTCTGTATAAAAACTAACCTACGGCCACGGATCACGGACACGGATGCCAATCTTGTGTGCATCCGTGTTCTTTCACGGACCCATTGACTTGAATGGGTCCGTGAACCGTTGGCCGTGAAAAAAATAGGACAGGTCATATTTTTTTCACGGCCAGGAAACACGGATCACGGATGCGGCTGCAAAACGGTGCATTTTCCGATTTTTCCACGGACCCATTGAAAGTCAATGGGTCCGCGAAAAAAAACGGAAAACGGCACAACGGCCACGGTGCACACAACGGTCGTGTGCATGAGGCCTAACCCTGTCAGTGGGCTCTATGTAGCAGTATTTATCTGGGCGCAGTATTACCCTATCAGTGGGAACTATATAGTAGTATTTATCTGGGCGCAGTAAGACCCTGTCAGTGGGCACTATATAGCAGCATTTATCTGGGCGCAGTATGACCCTGTCAGTGAGCACTATATAGCAGTATTTATCTGGGCGCAGTATGACCCTGTCAGTGGGCTCTATGTAGCAGTATTTATCTGGGTGCAGTATGACCCTGTCAGTGGGCACTATATAGCAGCATTTATCTGGGCGCAGTATGACCCTGTCAGTGAGCACTATAAAGCAGTAGTGGGGGGGGGGGGTGGAGGGGGCGGCAGGGTGGGGGGGGGGGGTGGCGATGGGGAGGGGGCCACATGGATTAGTTTTGCATCGGGGCCCCATGGATTGTGTGTACGCCACTGGGATACTATATACCACTAGACTATTGGTGATGGGGATACTATATACTACCATACTACTGGAGACTCTCTTAACTATCTGCTGTAGGGCATTGTGGGGTTTTGTTTTCTCTTCTTAGGTAAAAAGAAGGCGCCCCACTAAGATGAAGAGGACACCATTGAAAGATTTCTCTGGGTTCAGATTCCGCCACCGCACTTTGGTCTTTTACATTGTGAGAGAGTTGGGCATTGTGATACCCAACCCCTACCAACCCCCTTTCCTGCCTATCCTGATATTCACTTTATACCCGAACATGTTCTTGAGCTAATGACAGCACCCCACAAGAGTTTGGGACATGATCTGGGTATGGAGTCAAAAATTGTTGCATTTAGTTAGAATCCCAGAGTTATATAGTACTCTCACAATACCCCTGAAGTATATAAAGATTTTCAATAAAATTAGTTCAAAATGTAACACATTTCATTTATGTACTGGAAAATGTTATTCTGTACTTTGTGTGCCTCCATTGTTTTTTCAATGCAATGTTTAAAGGGGTTGTCTCACTTCAGTAAGTGGCATTTATCATGTAGAGAAAGTCAATACAAGACACTTACTATTGTATTGTGATTGTCCATATTCATTCCTTTGCTGGCTGGATTCATTTTTCTATCACATTATACACGGCTCGTTTCCATGGTTACAGACCACCCTGCAATCCATCAGTGGTGGTCGTGCTTGCACACTATAGGAAAAAGCACTAGCCTATATGCGCTGCCATGGTCCTGGCCACCATAGAGGCTGATGCTTTTTCCTATAGTGTACAAGCACGACCACCACTGATGGAGTGCAGGGTGGTCTGTAACCATGCAAACGAGCCGTGTAAAATGTGAAAGAAAAATTAATCCAGCCAGCAGGGGAAGCAATATTGATAATAACAATACATTAGTAAGTGTCTTGTATTAACTTTCTCTACATGATAAATGCAACTTTCTGAAGTGAGACAACCCCTTTAATAAAAAGAGACTGAAAAAGAAAAGAAAAAAAAGAAAGGAAAAGGAAAAAATCAAGAGGAATAATGTAACTCCTGGCTCCAAGGCTCAGTGACAGACTCAGAAGTGACCTCCATGTCACCATCATGAAAGGTGTATCCCCATCTTGGACATTGGGGCATATCTCTAAGATATGCCCCCAATGTCTGATAGGTGCGGGTCCCACCTCTTGAAAATGATGAGCATGGCCAAAGCAGAGAGACATGTTGGCACCCTCAGCTACACTCCTACAAAAATTTTCTATACCATACATTGTTGGCAGAATTATATTAGAGTCTGTCAGGATTTAAGAACAGAGGGGGTCATTTATTAAGACCGGCATTTTGGACTCCTGCGCCAACCTCTCCATAACTTCGGTGATATCCACCGCTGATCTAAATTTATGCCAGATTCCTTGCTGGTGTAGATTTAGAATATTTTCTATGCTTAAAACAGGCATAGAAAATTATAAATGAGACAGTCCTGGCAGCCCATGCCCCTTTTTTAGATCTGAAAAGGGAAAAGGTTATTTGCACCGCAATCTGCAACAGATATGCGCCAGAAGACTGGTGTATATCGCTTAGTAAATGACCCCCAGAATATACAGTTAAAGGGGTTTTCCAGGACATAGTGATTGATTACCTATCCTCAGGATGGCTCATCGAAATCATATCGGTGGAGATCCAGCACACTGCACTCCCATAAATCAACTATTCCCTGCAGCTGCTGGAAGCAGCACTTTGAATGTTGATGACCTATCTGGAGCCCAGAAAATCCCTTTAAGTCTTGACGGAATCCAAAACAATTGTACATGGTTAATGGTGGCTGTAATGTAAGCAGGGAGATAAGGCACAAAATACAATTTATGAGTAATTGTCCTGCCCAGAATTATTGAAGTTGTGATATAAACAGGATAGCATGTAGTGCAGTAGGCCCATGCCCACTGTATTAAGGGGTTAATGTCTGCAAATGTATATTTTGCACTGTCATGTGTATTTTCCTCTTGAAGACTGTAAATAGAGTTCCCATAGCATGAGTTGCGAAATGGGACTGCTCGTTCTTCCCCTCTAAAAGGGGTTGATGCTCAGTTAGTGGGAGTCAGTCTAGAGTTTAGTGAGAGAGAGAAGTGTAGAGTGAGTGAGAGAAGTAAGCCAAGCAGCACTGGGAGTTATTGGGGCAGCCAGCACAATACGGTGCCCAAACCACCTGCCTCTGAGGAAGCAAAGAAAACTCATTCTGGATGGTAGAGCAGCCTTTTACAAGGGAGTTGCCAGATGAAGACTAGTGTTGATCACGAATATTCGAATTTCGAATTTTTATCGCGTATATAGGTACTTCGATAATTCGCGAATATTTCGAATATAGTGATATATATTCGTAATTTCGAATATTCGATTTTTTTTTTAATCAGTACACAGGATCCCTCCCTGCTTCTAGCTTGTGGGCCAATGAGAAGGCTGCAGTATATTTGACTTTAGGAGTAGTGTTGTTTGCGAATTTTCTAATTTTTATTGCGATTTTTTTCAACTTACAACTATTAGACAAAGAAGATGATAGCACTATATTAGCTAAATTGCTCTATATTCGTTTTTTTTCCGAATATTTGCTATATTGGTATAACTTCATTTTTTAAAATATTCGTAATATTCTAAAACAAGAATATATAGCAATATAGTGAATATTCGAAAAAAAAACAAATTTAGAGCAATTTAGCTAATATAGTGCTATCATCTTCTTTGTCTAATAGTTGTAATTTTTTTCTCATCTGAAGTTCAGATTGGAAAAAAATTACAACTATAAAGAAAAGATTAGAGCACTATAATAGCTAAATTGCTCTAAATTAGTTTTTTTTTTCGAATATTCACTATATTGCTATATATTCTTGTTTTAGAATATTACGAATATTCGAAAAAACTAAGTTATAGCAATATAGCAAATATTCGAAAAAAAACAAAACAAATATAGAGCAATTTAGCTAATATAGTGCTAGAATCTTCTTTGTCTAACAGTTGTAAGTTGAAAAAAAATTGCAATAAAAATTCGAAAATTACTAAAATTCGCATGATGAAAATTCGCATATTACACGATCATTACCTTGCCGATTTTTCGAGTAAAAAAAATCTTAGAATATAACGAATATTCAAATTTGCGAATATTCAACGAATATTCTAAAAAACATTCGCGAATTCGAATATGACCCCTGCCGCTCATCACTAGTAATGTGAGGAGAGGCTGAAGATGTCTCCTTTTCTGGAGTGTGAACCAGGATAGGTCAGGAAACAATTGAACTGGAGTGCCATCAAAGTCAAAGTTGCGTAGGGATCTCGCCTTAGCCATGATGGATTCTTTAAGGGCAAAATCGTGGACACAACAAATTACGTCCCTAGAATGTGTAGCAGATCCCTTAGGCTTGAGTGCTCTATTAGCCCCGTCCAATTTGATCTTGTGCGAGGATGGTTGCCCCAGGATCATGTTAAAAATGGCTTCCAGCGTAGCAAAGAGATCTTCGTCACCGGTAGCCTACGGAAGACCCCGTACTTGGATGTTATTCCAGCGCCCTCGATTATCCAAGTCCTCTAAATGCCATCCCATGCCCCTGAGTACCGCCATTTGGGCAGAAATGGATTCATGAAGAGTGGAAATATATTGCCTGGTATCGTCATGGGCATTTTCCAGGGAGTCAACCCGGTCCACCACATGTTTAATGTCAGTGCGAACTGCCGCAATTTCAGCTCTGCAGGCTTCCGTAACTTCAGAAATAAGAACCCGAAAGTCCTCTTTTGTAGGAAAACGGTTAAAATAGCTCGCCGATGGCTGTGGAGGTTCAGGCAGGGATGGTGGGTCCATAAGGGCAAGTGTTGGAGGGCTTGGGGATCTGGCCCAGATGTCAGAAGGGAGAGGAGAGCTGCTGTCCCCCTGGTCCAGCAATGGTGGGGCTGGGAGCTGCTTATTTCGCAAGGGCTCAAGCAGGGGGGTCGCAGGAAGGCTAGATGCAGCGTCCCCTGGGTTAATATCCCATCCCCTAGTAGCCACAGTACCTTTACTTGCAGTCGCCCCCTGAGAAGTGGGTCCAGGAGACATCATGGCGGGATCCCTCCTTCCAGCAGCAGCAGGCCGAAAGTCCGGGGCGGCCGGTGAGAGCCCCAGGTCAGAGGATCCGCGTGTGGACACTGCAGATGGCGATCCGGTTCCCTGAAGAGATCCTGCAGGGGTATGTAGCACTGTGTCCTTCTCCCTGGATCAAGGTAGGGAGAAAAAAGAGAGGGTTAATCCTGTACTCCTAGGATTGGAGATATGGGATGAACACACAGGGCGCCAGAGGTAGAGGAACACAGTGGAATGGGGGAAAAAAAATGTATGGATAGTAATGTATAGGTTCTGCTAAACAAGGAAGAATAAAATACAACAAGCAGGGCAGCCTTGGTGATAAACTATCTGCAGAGGAGCAGTATAGTCAAACAGGAGAGAGGTAAAAAAGAAAAAAAATCACCAAATGGCGCCTACCGCTATTCAAATGTAGTAGGTGATACAGTATAAAAAATCTGAAAAAGTATTTATATAGATGTATGTATACCAGCTGCTATGTATATGAATTAAAAGCCCCTATGGGGCTACAGAGAGCAGTTAGTATATATATATAAGGTAAAATACATAAAAACATGAAGTAAAAGGTGAATTAACACCAAAACTCACTTCACCAGGGAGGGGTGTAGAGGGATAAAGCTTAAGACACCCAATACAACCACCTCCCTCGCCTGGTTCGTATGTAGAATAGTGCGAAAATACGGCAGTCCACACCGAGGGTCTTCTGGTATAATCCCTTTAATAGGTAAATAAATCAGGTGGGCTCAACGCGTTTCGGGGTTATATAAACCCCTTCCTCAGGAGCTGAGTAAGTAATAGGCTTATACAGAGGATTAGAATGAACAGACAACTATAAATAGTAGAGTCATAATAGAGAAAAGGGCGTGTTTGGCGCCAAAAGAGTAGTGGGGGTCACTTCCGGAAGTGACCTCAATAGTAACAAATACACAACATATAAATAATACAAATATTAGAAACATGGAGAGACACAAGTGTATAATATTGTGTGACCGTCTCACGTAGTCTTAATGGTGTCTGGTACGAGTGTGGACGGCCCTAAGAGGATCACCGAATGGATGCGGGCCCAGCAGGGCAGGGCGCGGGAATCCGGCGGGGGGAGGGAGGAATGGCGGGAGGCCCTCTGTGCCTTGGTGCTGCGCGGTGGAAGCGCCGGACCCGGAGTGCAATCCCAGCACTGTTCAAGGGTTCTAGTAGGTGAGGGGGATCGGGGAGGGATAGGGGTCTTTTTTGGAGCTACTTTCTTTCCCATATGATCCAGGAGAGATGTGTCGCTGGCCAGTAATTCGCGGTGCAGGCAGGAGCAGCTCCTTCAGGCAGCCATCACCGTCAGCGTCCGGACACGCCCCCGCAACCTGCACATTTAGATGTGCTGACTAACCCCCATTTTTTTTCTTGACAGGCATTTCCCTTCCTGCTGCCCACTGATTGGCTGATCCAGGCTGTCTGCAAGCCTGTAAGCCAATCAGGACAAGCCCTCCACCCAACTTCCTCCCAGGAATATGCAGTAAAATGGCTCACTGTGTCAAATTTCCAGGGTGATGGACCTGAATCCACTCCCCTGATTAGTCCAAGTCTACTTTTGGTTGAGGAACAGTAAAACCTACACGTGCAAGCTACTCAGAGCTAGGCCCAAGTTCAGAGAACCTCTGTTTCAGAGAACCAAGGAAGCAACTTAGCTACCAGAATTTTCCAGTGAGAAGGAGATTAGAAGTTCTGAAACCCACAAGGCTGTGCATTGAACTGGAATTTAAGTTCTAGCTCCTTCCTCAGTGGCCATAATTAAGTTCTGGATTTCCTCCTTTGTAACATTTCAAAACTCGTTAAAACAATATAAGATACACTGCTATAACCCTTAAATCCCACAAGGTGTATTATACTAATGGAACATCCATATTGGAACTACTGTATATCTAATACCTTTTTTGACAGCACTTTATATCTAATATCTATCATCAAGGCAAGAGATTGATACATTGTCCTACAATTAATAGGGGGATAACAATAAGTACATAATTTTTTTTATGTTTTTAATTTCTTTATATTATTTTTTATTGTCTTTTACCAATTCAGAAAGGGCCCTTCTGGTACCATATGTAATTGTTATATTGTATAATAAAATATTTTAACTATATAATTGGTTGATACTAATAGTCCAGGTGGAGGTGTGTCTATTAATCAATTTATAATTTCTATTGTACACTAGTTGGCAGTGGGCAGGCTATTTGGTAGAGAACCTTCAATTTATCCATAGTGTAGGAAGGGTGAGCCTCTGAATTATTTTACAAGTATTCAGGAAAATGTCAGTGTCCTCAAAAAATATATATTACAATTGTGTATATTACAATAGATTCACATGCACATCTAATATAACAGGTACGCTTTAGACATATTGGCCTATTATACTGTTGATATGAAAAGTCTATGATGAAACATAAAATTAGTATAAGACTATGGGACCATCTTCAGCAGATTCAGATGGGGGAGACCCGGGGTTGCACTTGTCCATCTGTAATGTTTGTAACAAATCATTTTCATCTGTGTCCTCCAGCAATCTGTATCTGTATGTGTATAGAGCTAGGCTATGGCTGGACCCCCTGTATGGAGATGAGCCCCAAGGAGGTCTTCATTGTTTTGCACAACAATCCACGGTTCTCCAATTTGTCCTCAATTCCCTTTGCAATCAATCAAAAAAAGGAAAATTTCATATTTGCCATTTCATTACCAATTTAAAGAGACAGGGGGCACACCAAATACTTCAAGGAGTGCAAAGGGTGGTGTAACTGCATATGACAAATGACCTGACCCAAGAATGAGTCAAAAAGAACCACCCCATAAATGCACATCCGACCATAAAGAAATGTAAAAATATATATAAAGTTTATTGGAAACAACAACAACAGACACGCATTAAAAAATTGTATACAATATAGAACAAAGTGCGGTATGCAATAAAATGTATGTAACCGACACACACAGGTCCACTGAGTTACCACATATGTGTGTATGCGTTATTAATCAGCATGTAAAGCAATACAATAAATCCCATAGAGCAAATGAAAGGTAAGGTAAGGCCACTAGAAATGAGGATAAAGACAGACCGACATGAGGTCAAATATCAAGAGCCAAACCTGCATAGCCAGCTGGTGCAGTGGACCTGGAAACATGACAAGCGCCCAACACGTATCGCCGGAGCAATCCGGCTTCCTCAGGGTGAAGAGCTGTATGTTGAAATGTCACCTAATATAGGGTGTTGAGTAAGGTGTAATCACAATCACCTGTGTAGCAGAAAAGGCTGTAATCCGTGTGTGTGCATATCCAATTCCAGTCAAACCGGAAACGTGGAAGTCACATGATCTGCTGGTGGAACGCATATGCGTTCCACCAGCCAAAGTACAACCATATAGCAAAAAAGGAAGAGGGGGCATTGATATGTTGAATATACATTACATAATGCAGCACTTTGGGGTCACAGAGGCAATATCAAACTGGCTAGTGGGCAGTGGAAGCGATACTCCCGAACCGGAAGTAGGTGATCACGTGACCGGAAGTGAGGTGCCGCTGTGGAACGCATGGTGGAACGCATAGCGCGCCCCACTATGAATAGTGGAGCGCACGATGCGTCCAGCATACGCACAGAGGCATCAAAGTCACAGCAGCATACTAGAGGGAACAGAGAGAGCAGACCCAGAGGGATAGTAATACTGTACTATAATGATACTTAATGGGACACAGATCAGTCATGTAGCTGTCTCTACATGCACCTGGGGCAGATAACATTAGGCACACTCAGGTAAAAATATAGTGTGCCCCAATAATATGATGAGTGGGTGCATCGACAGACATTAATATATACATACAAAATAATACAGCAAATGCATCACAATAAAGTGCATAGATGGGCAAGCAAACATATATACATATATGCAAAAAAATTATATATATCAATTCATGCATGTAATGCATGGAAAAAGACCTAGAGATATATTATGTATGATATTGGCACATACGGCATACATATTAGGACATCATCAGACATCATCCACAACTCCATCCTCCGTCAGGCAAAACTCCATCAGACCTCAGACAAAACTCCGTCCTCCCTCAGACATCAGCCAAAACTCCATCAGACATCAGCCAAAACTCCATCAGACATCAGCCAAAACTCCGTCAGACATCAGCCAAAACTCCATCAGACATCAGCCAAAACTCCGTCGTCCCTCATCCAAAACTCCGTCGTCCCTCAGACATCAGCCAAAACTCCATCAGACCTCAGACATCAGCCAAAACTCCATCGTCCCTCATCCAAAACTCCGTCGTCCCTCAGCCAAAACTCAGTCGTCCCTCAGCCAAAACTCCGTCGTCCCTCAGCCAAAACTCCGTCAGACATCAGCCAAAACTCCGTCGTCCCTCAGCCAAAACTCCGTCAGACATCAGCCAAAACTCCATTAGACATCAGCCAAAACTCCATCAGACATCAGACAAAACTCCGTCAGACATCAGACAAAACTCCGTCAGACATCAGCCAAAACTCCGTCAGACATCAGCCAAAACTCCGTCAGACATCAGCCAAAACTCCGTCAGACATCAGCCAAAACTCCATTAGACATCAGCCAAAACTCCATCAGACATCAGACAAAACTCCGTCAGACATCAGACAAAACTCCGTCAGACATCAGCCAAAACTCCATCAGACATCAGCCAAAACTCCATCAGACATCAGCCAAAACTCCGTCAGACATCAGCCAAATCTCCGTCAGACATCAGCCAAAACTCCGTCAGACATCAGCCAAAACTCCGTCAGACATCAGCCAAAACTCCGTCAGACATCAGACAAAACTCCATCAGACATCAGACAAAACTCCGTCAGACATCAGACAAAACTCCGTCGTCCCTCAGACATCAGCCAAAACTCCATCAGACCTCAGACATCAGCCAAAACTCCATCGTCCCTCATCCAAAACTCTGTCGTCCCTCATCCAAAACTCAGTCGTCCCTCAGCCAAAACTCCGTCGTCCCTCAGCCAAAACTCCGTCAGACATCAGCCAAAACTCCGTCGTCCCTCAGCCAAAACTCCATCAGACATCAGCCAAAACTCCATCAGACATCAGCCAAAACTCCGTCAGACATCAGCCAAAACTCCGTCAGACATCAGCCAAAACTCTGTCAGACATCAGCCAAAACTCCATTAGACATCAGCCAAAACTCCATCAGACATCAGACAAAACTCCGTCAGACATCAGCCAAAACTCCGTCAGACATCAGCCAAAACTCCGTCAGACATCAGCCAAAACTCCGTCAGACATCAGCCAAAACTCCGTCAGACATCAGCCAAAACTCCGTCAGACATCAGCCAAAACTCCATTAGACATCAGCCAAAACTCCATCAGACATCAGACAAAACTCCGTCAGACATCAGACAAAACTCCGTCAGACATCAGCCAAAACTCCATCAGACATCAGCCAAAACTCCATCAGACATCAGCCAAAACTCCGTCAGACATCAGCCAAATCTCCGTCAGACATCAGCCAAAACTCCGTCAGACATCAGCCAAAACTCCGTCAGACATCAGCCAAAACTCCGTCAGACATCAGACAAAACTCCGTCAGACATCAGACAAAACTCCGTCAGACATCAGACAAAACTCCGTCAGACATCAGCCAAAACTCCGTCAGACATCATCCAAAACTCCGTCCTCCCTAACTCAAAATATGCCCTACTACACACACTCTTCATCTGACAGAGCTGCTAGCTGCTGGAAAGGCAAAGGACCTGTGATGATGTCATGACCATGTGACGAGTCACGTGTGTGGGAGGGGTCAGATGTGCACAGCAGCTGGTAGAGTGTACAGAACTGTAGCCATCAAATAGAGCTCTGTACTAGAGATGTGTGTGTAACCTGCATGTAGCAGTGTTGTGTATTGTGTAGCAGGGCTGTATGTGAAACCTGCATGTCGCAGAGCGGTGTACTGTGTAGCAGAGCTGTATGTGTAAACTGCATGTAGCAGAGCTGTATGTGTAACCTGCATGTAGCAGTGCTGTGTACAGTGTAGCAGAGCTGTATGTGTAACTTGTATGTAGCAGAGCTGTGTACTGTATAGTAGAGCTGTATGTGTACCCTGCATGTAGCAGAGCTGTGTACTGTGTAGCAGAGCTGTATTTGTAACCTGCATGTAGCACAGCTGTGTACTGTGTAGCAGAGCTGTATTTGTAACCTGCATGTAGCAGAGCTGTATGTGTAACCTGCATGTAGCAAAACTGTGTACTGTGTAGCAGAGCTGTATGTGTAACCTGCATGTAGCAGTGCTGTGTACTGTGTAGCAGAGCCGTATGTGTAACCTGCATGTAGCAGGGCTGTGTACTGTGTAGCAGAGCTGTATGTGTAACCTGCATGTAGCAGAGCTGTATGTGTAACCTGCATGTAGCAGAGCTGTATGTGTATCCTGCATGTAGCAGAGCTGTGTACTGTGTAGCAGAGCTGTATGTGTAACCTGCATGTAGCAGAGCTGTATGTGTAACCTGCATGTAGCAGTGCTGTGTACTGTGTTGCAGAGCTGTATGTGTAACCTGCATGTAGCAGAGCTGTATTTGTAACCTGCATGTAGCAGAGCTGTGTACTGTGTAGCAGAGCTGTATGTGTAACCTGCATGTAGCAGAGCTGTATGTGTAACCTGCATGTAGCAGAGCTGTGTACTGTGTAGCAGAGCTGTATGTGTAACCTGCATGTAGCAGAGCTGTGTACTGTGTAGCAGAGCTGTATGTGTAACCTGCATGTAGGAGAGTTGTATGTGTAACCTGCATGTAGCAGAGCTGTGTACTGTGTAGCTGAGCTGTATGTGTAACCTGAATGTAGCAGAGCTGTGTACTGTGTAGCAGAGCTGTATGTGTAACCTGAATGTAGCAGAGCTGTGTACTGTGTAGCAGAGCTGTATGTGTAACCTGGATGTAGCAGTGCTGTGTACTGTGTAGCAGATCTGTATGTGTACCCTGCATGTAGCAGAGCTGTGTACTGTGTAGCAGTGCTGTATGTGTAACCTGCATGTAGCAGAGCTGTATGTGTAACCTGCATGTAGGATAGTTGTATGTGTAACCTGCATGTAGCAGAGCTGTGTACTGTGTAGCAGAGCTGTATGTGTAACCTGCATGTAGCAGTGCTGTGTACTGTGTAGCAGATCTGTATGTGTACCCTGCATGTAGCAGAGCTGTGTACTGTGTAGCAGAGCTGTATGTGTAACCTGCATGTAGCAGAGCTGTATGTGTAACCTGCATGTAGGAGAGCTGAATGTGTAACCTGCATGTAGCAGGGCTGTGTACTGTGTAGAAGAGCTGTATATGTAACCTGAATGTAGCAGAGCTGTGTACTGTGTAGCAGGGCTGTATGTGTAACCTGCATGTAGCAGAGCTGTGTACTGTGTAGCAGAGCTGTATGTGTAACCTGCATGTAGCATTGCTGTTTACTGTGTAGCAGAGCTGTATGTGTAACTTGCATGTAGCAGAGCTGTGTACTGTGTAGTAGAGCTATATGTGTAACCTGCAGGTAGCAGAGCTGTGTACTGTGTAGCAGAGATGTGTACTGTGTTACAGAGATGTGTGTGTAACCTGCATGTAGCAGAGCTGTGTACTGTGTTACAGAGATGTGTGTGTAACCTGGGAACTATAAAAAAGTGTAAAAAAAAATAATAATAATTAGATCACCCCCCTTTTCCCAAAATGAAAATAAAAGAACTGAAAAAATACACATCATGGGTGTCGCAATGTATAAAATCACCCATTGTATAAAAATATATTCCCCATACGGCAAACAGCAAAACAGAAAAAAAAAGAGTCCAAATGTCCGATTCGTCGTTTTTGGTCGCTTTATTTGCTACAATTTTTTTTTATAAAAAGTGATCAAAAAGTCTTAAACACCCCAGAATGGTATGAGTGAAAAGTTCAGATTGCCCTGCAAAAAATGAGCCCCACCCAGCTCCGTAAACATAATTACAAAAAAGTTATAGGGGTTAAAATAAAAAATAAATAAATCAGATTTTGGAAATCTCCTGTCACTCCGAGTTACTCAGAATTGGTAGCCCTAATTAATAAATACATGCAACATGAATGTATATATGCCGCTTCACACAAAACTAGATCACAAGTGTTAGGCCTCTTACACATAAACGTTGTTGGTCGATTCCGTGCATTAGGGACAGCAATTTGCAGTCCCCAATGCACGGGCAACGTGCGTGCAGCGGCTGGGACAGATCCAGACTTATTCAACTTGAATGGGTCAGTGAGCATGTTCTACTTTTTTGCTGTGCAGTGGGACGGCCAGAAACACCACGGAAGCACTCTGTAGTGCTTCTATGGGGATCCGATCCGTGTTTCCGTTCCGTTCAAGTGAATGGGTCGACATCACGGATGCGGGATGCACACGGCTGGTGCCCTGTGTATTGAGGAACCGCCGTATGTGGTCCACAATACAACCACAGGCACACAGCGGCCATGTGCAAGAGGCCTTACAAAGATGGGATTTATGGTGCACATCCTCTTATGCTTCCCATATTCCACAGATTTATATCACACAGCTACTTACAGTTGTGCTGATAAGTTTACATACCCTTGCAGAACTTATGATTTCTTAAAGGGGTATTCTCATCTTCACTTTTTTATACTTGCCTTTCTTGAGCGCGACGTTCACTTCCTGGATTCTTCTCCCGGCCGGGCCGTGCTTGCGCAGAAGACTGGAGATTTTCTCCCGGCCGGGGCGCTCAATGTCCTGAACGCGCACGCCGCCGCGCATGTGCCATGGTGACTTATTCCTGGCCTGTATAGTATAGAGTCGGTGTGCGCGTTCGCGGCTCTGTACTATACTGGCCAGGAAGAAGTCATCATGGCGCATGCGCGGCGTCATGCGTGTTCAGGACATTGCGCGGCCCGGTGGGATTCAACAGGAGAGGTGGCCGTAACCAGGGGAGACCAAAGACAACATCAGGTAAGAGGTGACTTATTTTCTAAAAAAGGGTGGGAATTGGGTAATAAAATGTATTTAGAAAAATGATCACTGTCAAATCATTAACAGATTTAACAGTGATCAATATGATGGGAATACCCCTTTAACCATTGTTCAGAGAATATGAATGATAACACGAACACTTGTCTCTCGCTCATGGTTAGTGGTCGGCTGAAGCCATTTATGTCAAACAACTGTGTTTACTCTTTATAAATCATAATCACAACACAAACTCCCCAAATGACCCTGATCAGAAGTTTACACACCCCAGTTCTTAATACCATGTATTGCCCCCTTTAACATCAATGACAGCTTGAAGTCTTTTGTGGTAGTTGTGGATGAGGCTCTTTATTTTCTCAGATGGTAAAACTGCCGATTCTTCCTGTTGAAAAAAAAAAAGCAATTCCACCACAGTTTTACAGGATTTTTATTTACGACATTCGATGTGCGATAAAACTGACTTACTTTTATTCTACAGGTCAGATCGAATCCGGCGATACCTTATATGTATAGTTTTTCTTGCGTTTTAATAGTGATAAAAAAATAAAATAAAAATCTGATTAATTTTTTTGTCGCCATATTTTGAGCCCTATAACTTTTTAGCAATTATGTGTACGGAGCTGGGTGGGGGCTCATTATTTGAGGGGCAATCTGAACTTTTCACTGATACCATTCTGGGGTGTTTAAGACTTTTTGATCACTTTTTATTTAAATTTTTGTAGCAAATGAAGCGACCAAAAACGGCGAATCGGACATTTGGACTCTTTTTTTTTCTGTTTTGCTGTTTGCCGTATGGGGAATATATTTTTATACAATGGGTGTTTATACACATTGTGAAACCCATGATGTGTATTTTTTTAGTTCTTTTATTTTCATTTTGGGAAAAGGGGGGTGATCTGAATTTTTATGTTTTTTTTTACACTTTTTTATAGTTCCCAGGTTACACACACATCTCTGTAACACAGTACACAGCCCTGCTACATGCGGTTAGACACACTGCTCTATATACACAGTACACAGCTCTGCTACATGCAGGTTACACATTCAGCTCTGCTACACAGTACACAGCTCTGCTACATGCAGGGTACACATACAGATCTGCTACACAGTACACAGCACTGCTACATGCAGGTTACACATACAGCTCTGCTACACAGTACACAGCTCTGCTACAGCCAGGGTACACATACAGCTCTGCTACATGCAGGTTACACATACAGCTCTACTACACAGTACACAGCACTGCTACATGCAGGTTAAACATACAGCTCTGCTACATGCAGGTTACACATACAGCTCTGCTACACAGTACACAGCTCTGCTACATGCAGGGTACACATACAGATCTGCTACACAGTACACAGCACTGCTACATGCAGGTTACACATACAGCTCTACTACACAGTACACGGCACTGCTACAGCCAGGGTACACATACAGCTCTGCTACATGCAGGTTACACATACAGCTCTGCTACACAGTACACAGAAACATAGAAACATAGAAACATAGAATGTGTCGGCAGATAAGAACCATTTGGCCCATCTAGTCTGCCCAATATACTGAATACTATGGATAGCCCCCGGCCCTATCTTATATGAAGGATGGCCTTATGCCTATCCCATGCATGCTTAAACCCCTTCACTGTATTTGCAGATACCACTTCTGCAGGAAGGCTATTCCATGCATCCACTACTCTCTCAGTAAAGTAATACTTCCTTATATTACTTTTAAACCTTTGCCCCTCTAATTTAAAACTGTGTCCTCTTGTGGTAGTTTTTCTTCTTTTAAATATGCTCTCTTCCTTTACCGAGTTGATTCCCTTTATGTATTTAAAAGTTTCTATCATATCCCCTCTGTCTCTTCTTTCTTCCAAGCTATACATATTAAGGTCCTTTAACCTTTCCTGGTAAGTTTTATCCTGCAATCCATGTACTAGTTTAGTAGCTCTTCTCTGAACTCTCTCTAGAGTATCTATATCCTTCTGGAGATATGGCCTCCAGTACTGCGCACAATACTCCAAGTGAGGTCTCACCAGTGTTCTGTACAGCGGCATAAGCACTTCACTCTTTCTACTGCTTATACCTCTCCCTATACATCCAAGCATTCTGCTGGCATTTCGTGCTGCTCTATTACATTGTCTTCCCACCTTTAAGTCTTCTGAAATAATTACTCCTAAATCCCTTTCCTCAGATACTGAGGTCAGGACTGTGTCAAATATTCTATATTCTGCCCTTGGGTTTTTACGCCCCAGGTGCATTATCTTGCACTTATCCACATTAAATTTCAGTTTCCAGAGTTCTGACCATTCTTCTAGTTTTCCTAAATCCTTTTCCATTTGGCGTTTCCCACAGCACTGCTACATGCAGGTTAAACATACAGCTCTACTACATGCAGGTTACACATACAGCTCTGCTACACAGTACACAGCCTGCTACATGCAGGTTACACATACAGCTCTGTTACATGCAGGTTACACATACAGCTCTGCTACACAGTACACAGCTCTGCTACATGCAGGTTACACATACAGCTCTGCTACACAGTACACAGCACTGCTACATGCAGGTTATACATACAGCTCTGCTACACAGTACACAGCTCTGCTACAGCCAGGGTACACATACAGCACTGCTACATGCAGGTTATACATACAGCTCTGCTACACAGTTCGCAGCACTGCTACATGCAGGTTAAACATACAGCTCTGCTACATGCAGTTTACACATACAGCTCTGCTACACAGTACACAGCTCTGCTACATGCAGGTTAGACATACAGCTCTGCTATATACAGGTTACACATACAGCTCTGCTACACAGTACACAGCTCTGCTACATGCAGGTTACACATACAGCTCTGCTACACAGTACACAGCAATGCTACATGCAGGTTACACATACAGCTCTGCTACATGCAGTTTACACATACAGCTCTTCTACACAGTACACAGCTCTGCTACATGCAGGGTACACATACAGCTCAGCTACACAGTATACAGCTCTGCTACATGCAGGTTACACATACAGCTCTGCTACACAGTACACAGCTCTGCTACATCCAGGGTACACATACAGCTCTGCTACATGCAGGTTACACATACAGCTCTGCTACACAATACACAGCACTGCTACATGCAGGTTACACATACAGCTCTGCTACACAGTACACAGCACTGCTACATGCAGGTTACACATACAGCTCTGCTACATGCAGATTACACATACATCTCTGCTACACAGTACACAGCTCTGCTACATGCAGGTTACAAATACAGCTCTGCTACATGCAGGTTACACATACAGCTCTGCTACACAGTACACAGCACTGCTACATGCAGGTTACACATACAGCTCTGCTACATGCAGGTTACACATACAGCTCTGCTACACAGTACACAGCTCTGCTACATGCAGGTTACACCAACAGCTCTGCTTCATGCAGTTTACACATACAGCTCTGCTGCATGCAGGTTACACATACAGCTCTGCTACACAGTACACAGCCCTGCTACATGCAGGTTACACATACAGCTCTGCTACACAGTACACAGCACTGCTACATGCAGGTTACACATACAGCTCTGCTACACAGTACACAGCTCTGCTACATGCAGGTTACACATACAGCTCTGCTACATGCAGGTTACAAATACAGCTCTGCTACACAGTACACAGCTCTGCTACATGCAGTGTACACATACAGCTCTGCTACACAGTACACAGCTCTGCTACATGCAAGTTACACATACAGCTCTGCTACACAGTACACAGCACTGCTACATGCAGGTTACTCATACAGCTCTGCTACACAGTACACAGCTCTGCTACATGCAGGTTACACATACAGCTCTGCTACACAGTACACCGCTCTGCTACATGCAGGTTACACATACAGCCCTGCTACACAATACACAACACTGCTACATGCAGGTTACACACACATCTCTAGTACAGAGCTCTATTTGATGGCTACAGTTCTGTACACTCTACCAGCTGCTGTGCACATCTGACCCCTCCCACACACGTGACTCGTCACATGGTCATGACATCATCATAGGTCCTTTGCCTCTCCAGCAGCTAGCAGCTCTGTCAGGTGAAAAGTGTGTGTAGTAGGGCATATTTTGAGTTAGGGAGGACGAAGTTTTGGCTGATGTCTGACGGAGTTTTGGCTGATGTCTGACGGAGTTTTGGCTGATGTCTGACGGAGTTTTGGCTGATGTCTGACGGAGTTTTGGCTGATGTCTGACGGAGTTTTGGCTGATGTCTGACGGAGTTTTGGCTGATGTCTGACGGAGTTTTGGCTGATGTCTGACGGAGTTTTGGCTGAGGGACGACGGAGTTTTGGCTGATGTCTGACGGAGTTTTGGCTGATGTCTGACGGAGTTTTGGCTGAGGGACGACGGAGTTTTGGCTGATGTCTGACGGAGTTTTGGCTGATGTCTGACGGAGTTTTGGCTGATGTCTGACGGAGTTTTGGCTGATGTCTGACGGAGTTTTGGCTGATGTCTGACGGAGTTTTGGCTGATGACTGACGGAGTTTTGGCTGAGGGACGACGGAGTTTTGGCTGAGGGACGACGGAGTTTTGGCTGAGGGACGACAGAGTTTTGGCTGAGGGACGACAGAGTTTTGGCTGAGGGAGGACGGAGTTTTGTATGAGGGAGGACGGAGTTTTGTCTGAGGTCTGATGGAGTTTTGCCTGACGGAGGATGGAGTTGTGGATGATGTCTGATGATGTCCTAATATGTATGCCGTAGGCACATATAAAACCATATATACACACATATATAGAGCATATGCATCAAAACACCTAAATTAATGACGTTGCCAGTGATGACAATATATAACTCTACAAAGACGTAAACGTTGATGAAAGTGAACTAAAATACACATAATCATTATACAATATACGTGCATGATAATGGATGACCCTAATATGAGATCCAACACTTATGGAGGACCTGCAGGGAAGGGAGAAAAAAGAGAGTGATTAAGTGAACACAAATTAAAAAGACCACTGATGTGGAAGTGAAAAGAATGGTGGATACAGAAGTGCCCGAACCGTGCGTATAAGACGGTGAGTGAGAATAAAGAAGTGAAAAAGACCTGTAAAGAAATAACATTATAAAGTTAATGAAAATACAGAATTTAATTATGATGAAATACCAATGATGGTGATAGACGAAAGCCCCATATGATCCTTATACTGGCTGCCGTCCCCACCTTAAGCCCCCATGAAATAATGGTTGCCCAGTGTCCAGTATGTGCCACAATGTATGGCAGATGCCCGCCTCAATGCAATACCTGGACAGCACGCTATGGGAGTGGATGCATCCACACAAAGCAGAGACCCCCTAATTTACCCCCACTGTTGGTGCTCTAATGGCACACAGCAAGGTTGACCGATATGGTATAGATTCTTGCTGTACCTGTGTTCCCAGCATACTGTATTGGATACACCCCAATATCAGGATGAAAGAATAGTTGATGGCCCCACCGTGAGGGATAAGACCCATATCAGGTATAATGAAAGCCAGTGAACGTGAGTTCCTCGTTTAATCCATGTGGGGCAACTGTATCCAGGTGTATCCATTTCATTACCAAATAACGTCAAAATCATTCTGTAGCAAAGACGAGACAGGAGCCGAAGATCATGGGTGTATCTCCAGTGTGGGCTCATTGGGATAGCACTACCCATATGCCATATCTGAACATCATAGATGGGGACTTCTGCTCAAGACCCCTTCTACTAGACAAATCAGAGCGTCCCTGTAACTGACTCGGACTGACCTGTCTTGTCAATGGATTACATTAACATTACTGCAAAGTACATGACTATGAAACCATATACTCTGCTGCGTCCACTGCTGCAAAAGTATTACAGGGCAACTAGTGTGAGACAACTACTATAAATGGATACGCCATATAATTTTGGAATTGCATTATCAAAAATTGACCAAAAACGTCTATAAAACTCAATTTTCAAGTTTACAAGCAGGAATAATTTGGATAGGAGCGCAGAGCAGTGAGAGGTGATATCTTCTCTCCTGAAACGGTCAGCAGAAGAGACACCTTTCATGGCCCCTTCATTCCCTACACATTGTAGGCTGAGGGGCTCACATGGGTGCAGGGTCCATAACCCAGTTTTACTCATTCTGTTGTGATATGGTACACATGTATAAAAGTAGAATTTCTTCTCTATTCAGTAGACTTGAAAAGCCAGTAACATCTCAGCAACATATGCATAAATTTCAAAAATACGGAGGACCAATCAGATCCAGGCATGTATGGAGGTTGAAGCACCAATCACATCGCAGAAGCTACTGAGGACCAATCAGATTCAAGTATATAAGATAATGTCACAATGAAGGGAGAACCAATGAAATGAAATAAACTAGCGAGGACCAATAAGATTGCAGAATGTGTGATGATGTCACAGAAGCTAGTGACATCACCGAGTTCTGAGCCTTAGAAAACCACTGCCTGACATTATCTCAGCCAGATTTTCTCTGGATATAGAGAGAGACAGATCGGCTTGTGCTTTGCTTAGCAAATCCTTGCTTTCGCTTAGCGAATAATTGACTTTGCGCCATGGAGATCCGGGGTTTGGCATTCTTGCTTTTCCTCTGGGTCATATGGACGCTATTGGGCATCTGTGCCCTGATTGCCTTGACTGTCATCCCAGGCCATGTAAAATATCCTTACATCAGGTAAGAGGGGACGGGGTGGGATTCCTCTGTAGTATTATTACTGTTATTACTGTATTATCAGTTTATTCCTGGAAAGTTATTACATTATTATTAGTGGATTATTAATAAGCTCCATCTAATAATTGTTAGTATAGAAAACATCACATTTGGGGGTGGGGGAATCTATGAAGACTGAGGTTTCATGCCCCGGCCCTCATCTAATCTGCACTGGAGTGAGATGCACAAGCCTCATAATAAATTAGGAGCATCTCTGACCCCCATGCACAAAAAAAATAATAATTAAAATTGCACCAACTATTTCAGGTGGAAATTTGCCAGTTTGCAGAGGCCCGCCCCCTCCTGCTAAACCCACCTAAACCACACCCACTTTTTGGAAATGGCTTAAGAGTGCAAAAAGCAACTTTTTGTAGAAAATGTCTCTTTCTTAATAATTTTTTAGAGTTGCAATCTCACTGGTTGCTATGAGCAACGGCTCCATAATATCTTCCCCATTGTTGTTTGTCTTCTATTTGTGTCTGGACATTAGATCATATTATGGAGGATGATTACAATGGAAGGAAATAAAGTCTCCTCTGCTATTAGAAGACATGACGCAATCCTGCTGCCGTTTGTGTCCTAATAACACCCAATATTTTGCTTTCTTTCTCAGTGACACGGGACGAATATTCCCCGAATCGGTGGTCTTTACAGTGGTCTTCTTAATATCTGCCCTTTTTGGTAAGTGGATTTAGAGAGACAACATCATGAGGAGATCAGCGGCTCCAGCGCTCAGTGATGACGTTATCTCCCTAATCACTATTCACTGCTGAGCGGCGGCCATCACTGGAGATTATAATAATCACTGAGTCCTTGAGGTTATCACAAGTGTCTATGGACGTTCCCGGCTGATCCCATGTATTGTCTATTTCAGGAGCTGGCAACGCTTCCATCATGTACCGGTTCATGATCATCCGGTCTGAACAATCAGAGAGGCGACATATCATCTGCCAGAGAATCCTCTATGTCGTTGCATGGATGGGCTGCATTGGGACCATTGTGACCGCCATAGTTTCGGTAGGTTTATATACAGAGGTCTCAGGACTAGTAATACAGAGGGGACATCGCTTGAAGTCAAGAGATGTGTATAAATACAATGACGCGCCCTGGTGACTATTCTTATGTATTACTGCCCCTGTATAATTACACCACCTGCGGCCTCTGCTGTTCTGTATTCTCAGATCTTCATGACGTCCATATTGATGACATTTATTCCTCTGCTTTTGTTCTAGATGAGGATCAGTCCTACAGTCCACAGGATCGGCGCAGGACCGGCATTTTTCTTTTGTGCCGTTTACAACCTAGGTCAAGCTGTATGCCTGTACAAGAAATCCTTCAGCAGTCGCCGCCTATGCCACATTAGATTGGCATCAACCTTGGTGCCCATTGTGGGCCTGCTGACCTGTATCCTCTTATAGCTGACTGGTACAGTGCCATGTTGTGTGCTGGATACACTTACACATACGTACTTACCATCATTACTGCCGTTAGTAAATTTGGGTCAAGCTACCCACCCCCTTAAATTGTCAGGTCACGCTCACTCATTGGTGGAGTTAAACTAAGCCCCACCCATTTTTCGGCCCAGGACAACCCAAATTTACAGAGAGATTGTCTCTGAAAATTTGGAAACATTTTGGCAAATTTGGGACTGTTGGCAACTAAGATTATTCGCTTCCTTTGACCCCATTGTAGCACAGATCAGACATCACAGTATAGGAAACACTATAATAATAGAATTAATTCTGTTACTTGTCCTTAACTCGTCCTTCCAGTTTCTGTGTGTATGACCATCGGCTACTTTCAGCTTCTTCCATGTACTGGCCGATGTGAAGAGGTGAGTTCATGCAACTTTTCACCGTCTTGTATAATCTACATCTTTCCCGTGTAACAGTAATATAAAAGCTCCTATCTCACCTCCATCTTACCATCTCACTCCATATAGAGTCCCTGGTGAGTACCGCCAGGCACTAATCCTCTATTCTGTCTTCTGCAGATCTACACCAGGACAGGCATGGTGGCCGAGTGGACTGGATTCCTTGGCCTGATAATACACCAACTACTGAACTATACAGATTTCCAGGTGAGTAGATGTCGTATCAAGGTCTAATGTGCTCCAGAAACATTTCAGAGAAGTAATATATTATATAGAGCTGTTTTATAATTAATGGTCTTTATTCTTTTTTCTCAGCGTTTGTCTTTAACGTTGTCCCGAGAAGGTGTCTCCATTGGCCTGAGAGAAAAGACCCAGGACCCTGAAAACCCCCAATAAGATCCAAGGGGTGGAGCGCCAAGACAACTGAAACCATCATGACATTGCTGGACATGAATCTTCTGGATCAAGAGGCAGATTCCAGGCTTGGTCTCTGTCCTCAATACTGGATGTGACATTTTACCGGACTTTCCTAATACCGGATTTGACATTTACCGGATTTTCTGGATTCAACATCTAGCAGAATTTCCAAATACTGGATGTGACAATTACCCGGACTTTCCATAGCTACCTCATCTCAAATGATGGTTTTTACCCCCTTGCCCAGGGGAAGGGCAGTCCTTCAGCCATGGTTCCCTGGAGGTTTCCTCCACTAGGGGGTTTTTCCTTTCCTGAGTGTTGAAGGATGAGTTGGGGGTTCACCATCATCAGGGGCATTTCAAAACCACTGGCCTGTTAATAAATGAGTCAATACATGAGGTAGCTAACAATGTGTCCGAGCCTCTTTATTGTAGGGAATGTATTGTAACTAATGTTACCCAATAAAGACCGGGGAACTTCATAGGGGTGATCAGTCCAAGCTCTGGAAGGAAAAAGATGAAGGTGCTAATGGCAGGGTTAGATTTCCTTCAAATTTTCTGGGTATAATAAAAGTGATTCATTAAAAGGGCATTCTGTTTGGGATAATTCATCTTTTATCCAGCTATTACTAGGACTTGTGTCCCCTTGTTTGAATGGAGTGTTGGTCGAGCATATGCCCTACAACTCCACCCCAAATCTATGTGATTGTTAGAGATAGTGATGTTGTATTCTGCTACAGAATGAACAGAGTGGTGGTGCGCAGACTCAACCAGTGCTCTTTTCAAATTGGGGGCGTGGATCCCTCATCATTGTGACTGGTTGCGGACCTGGTCTAAGTGGGCAGACTGCCACCAATCTACCAGGTATTTTCTTTCCAGGGGATAAGGGATAACATATTCTAATTGGAATACTCCTTTAAACAATTTGGAAGAAAATGGGTAATATTATTGTTAAGTCATATTTATAAAACCTCTGAAAACAGGGTGTACCTTATAGAGAGGGGGCCCCAGAGCTCAAGTCAAAACGGAGCTTTCTTCTATTGCAGGTTCATGCCACCACTACAGACCCACATCCCTTGAAAGGAAGGTCCAATATTTGCTCACCTTCTGGACTACTGTTATTACATACCACTGTACTAGCTGTGGTAGTATATAGGACTGGACTTCTAATGATGGGATAGTATACAGCAATCGAGAAGAAGTAACAGGGAATAGTAAATATACAACTGGACTGTTAATGAAGGGGGGTAGTGTATACAGGAATACAAGTGTCAGGGAATATATTAACCATTAGGCTACCAATGATAGAAAGGCATACACCACTGGTAATACAAGGAATAGGATAAATACCACTAGATTGCCAGTGACAGGACACAATCTATATCACTGCCAGTAAAGAGGAATAGAATATCGCCCTGCATTACCAAGGACAAAATGAATATACAACTGAAATACCAGTATCAGAGCACAGTATATACCATTAGACCCATGACTGGAGACCAGTATAAACAGGCTTA
Organism: Bufo bufo; assembly: GCF_905171765.1. NCBI lineage: Eukaryota > Metazoa > Chordata > Amphibia > Anura > Bufonidae > Bufo > Bufo bufo. The sequence goes on along the minus strand of NC_053393.1, from coordinate 457,009,371 downwards.
CTAATAACAGAGCAGATCAGAGGCCTGTGGTCTACAGCACCCTGGGACCAAGCAGAGGTTGTAAGTGTGTCGGCATGGGTGGTGTAATGATGTCACCACATTGTCATACGCAGACTCTGTCAGATCGCTCATTAGGGAAATGTGGTGAGTTGAGTAAAAGTTTTAAAACATTTTTTTGTAACATACAGTCTGAAAATGAGTGTGGTGCACTTAGGGGCATTATATCTTTTTAAGGGAGCAATTGGGGGGCAACAAAACATTTTAAGGGGCACTTGAGGCAACATAAATGTTGAAGGGGACACTCAGGGACATGGTTACCTTTTTATTGAGCACTCAGGGGCACTCAGGATGCATCATTACTGTCTAGGGGGGAATAAGAAGCACTGTTACTCTCTAGGGGGCACACAGTAAGCATTTTTACTTTCTAGAAGGCACAAAGAGAGGAGCAAATTATTTGGCTTTATTTCTGCGTAGGGAACTAATAAGATCACAGTTATACTTTTGGATACAAAATATGGCACTTTTACTGTGTTGTACACCATCACCATCTGGGGTACTGGGCATTAGGGTTGTCATTATAACAACATTTTATTCGATTTTGATACCATAAAAAAGTATTGCGATACTCGATACCATGCAAAAAAAATAAAACACCAAAAACGTAGAGTGCATTCCGCATTTTATGGAACATCCGGCCCATAATCGAACAGTCTTGTCCTATTTTTTTGCGGGGGGCCAGGGTGACTAAAAAATGGTGAATGGCGCAGTTTTTTTTTTCTTCTGTTACGCCGTTCACTACATAGAAGATATTTTTTTATATTTTAATAGTTTGGATTTTTCGGATGTGGCGATATGTAATATGTTTATTTATTTATTGTTTATATATTTTATATATAAAATTGGGAAAGAGGGTGATTTATACTTAATATTTTGTTGTTGTGATTTTTAACCTTTTATTTAAAAACTATTTCCCCTCTTAGGTGTTAGAACCTAGGATCTTTTAATCCCTTGTCTTATTAATCCTAATAGAGCTCTTTTAAGGTGAACAGGACTTTACACTGTCCCTGCTGCCCTGAGCTTTGTACACACAGCAGCAGGGAGCTTACCATGGCAGCCAGGGTTTCAGTAGCGTCCTGGCTGCCATGGTAACCAATCGGAGCCCCAGGATTACACTGCTGGGGCTCCAATCGGAACTGCTACTGCACCACCAATAAAGAGGGGGCGAATGGACACTGTGGCCACTGCCACAAATAATTTAATACTGGGGGGGTGCACTGCGCCACCAATGTTTTTAATACTGAGGGGGGCATACTGTGCCACCATTAATACAAATACAGGAGGTGGGTGCCAGCACCCGACCTCTATGACAGGGAGCTGTAATCAGTGGTAGTTAACCCCGCTGATCGCAGCTCCCTGTCATAGAGGTCGGGTGCGGCTATGTGATTCTGCCGCCGGCACCCACCTCCTGTATCTGTATTAAACGTTAATTATCTTCATTGGTGGCACCGTGGCCACAGTCCCTCCCCCCCTCCTCCTCTCCTCTTATTGGTGGCAGCGGGAGCACAGGGGAAGGGAGGGAGAGACTGCTTCCTTCTCCCCTTTGCTGCTGAGGGAACATGGTGCACGCTGAGAGCAGCGCGTGCCATGTTCTGTGATACTAGGCTGCGCAGTATCGGTAAAAAACAAATCCTGGTATCAAATCGATACCGGTACAAAAGTATTGATTGGGTATGGATAATTCTATACCCGATGCAACCCTACTGGGCATCTTCCATTATTATATTTTGGGGCCCAATCTATTTGTCATTTTTTGTGAAGAGTTAATGATAGTTATGATGTCATCTGAGCATAGGGCTGTACAGCACAGGCCCGAGGTTCCTGAGGCTGGGGGCCGTCCTTATAAGGACGAGTGCCCTGACTACAGCCACTGAGGTAATCACACTCAGTTGACTATGCCAAGTAGGGCGAGCATCTAGGGAGAGTTAGGGTCCTCATTAGTAGGCTCCTCCCCAGCATTCCCCCAACAGACTAGGATACTGGGCCTTATTTGCAACTACAGACCCAGTGCGCCCCCTATCTTCTATAGTGCAGGTTTCTACTACACCTAACTGTCTCACTTATTTTATATGACAAAATAAAAGTTATATATTAATTTAAATACATAAAGGCATTCTCAGTTCCGTATATATTCTATAGTTATGATCGGTCACTTCCGAAAATACAGTGTTTGAGGGCACCGCAGTAGACAGAAGGTACTGTAAGTGGGGCAGAAGGGGCAGAAAAAAACCACTGAATTACACAGAATTACCCGCGGCGCAGAGCAGGTAAGTATGTTGGGGCCGATGATCAGGGGAACTGCTGCGGGACCCATACTGATCCCCAAACTGACTGCAGTGGAGGGCAGGGGGGGTGTTTGGTCAGATTACCCCTGGTCTAATGATTTGGTTTTGGCTAAGTCCCAAAGTTTTGGCAATGATCATGGGGTTACTTGTAAAGTGTGACCCTGGTGGTGGCCAGAGAACAAAGGAGAAGAGGCAGCACCAAATGCGCCCCTCTGCGGTGGGGAAAACGGAGCACTGGATGAAGGCTGAGCACCAGGGGGCACAGACCGCTCAGCCCACTGACACCATTAACCTGGCCACGGACGTGGTATCACCTCTTTATCTGTACGCAGTGGGAACTATGTAGCAGTATTTATCTGGGTGCAGTATGACCCTGTCAGTGGGCACTATATAGCAGTAGTTATCTGGGTGCAGTATGACCCTGTCAGTGGGCACTATAAAGCAGTATTTATCTGGGCGCAGTAGGACCCTATCAGTGGGCACTATATAGCAGTAGTTATCTGGGCGCAGTATGACCCTGTCAGTGGGCACTATATAGCAGTATTTATCTGGGCGCAGTATGACCCTGTCAGTGGGCACTATAAAGCAGTATTTATCTGGGCGCAGTAGGACCCTATCAGTGGGCACTATATAGCAGTAGTTATCTGGGCGCAGTATGACCCTGTCAGTGGGCACTATATAGCAGTATTTATCTGGGCGCAGTATGACCCTGTCAGTGGGCACTATATAGCAGTATTTATCTGGGCGCAGTATGGTCCTATCAGTGGGCACTATTTTGGGGCACAATCTATTTGCCTTTTTTTGTGAAGAGTTAATGATAGTTATGATGTCACTTCCGAAAATACGGTGTTTGAGGGCACCGCAGTACAGAGAAGGTACTGTAAGTGGGGCAGAAGGGGCAGAAACCCCCCCCCCCCCACAGAATAACAGGAATCAGCTAAATGGGAGGTTTGCATAGGATGGAAAAGGTAGGTTAGATGCTGGAAAAGTGAGGAGCCAAAGAGGTCTCCGGCGAAAACAAGTCACGGCTTGAAGAAGTCATCAAGGAGGTCACTACATTTACAATGACACTGTAGTAAAAGAACCGCCTGCTAACAAAGACCCAGCAGGTGAGGACAAAAGGATGGAGAATGTTAAAGTTGCCATTCTTGCCAAGACATCCTGATCAATCCTTATTAATAAACCCCATCCAAGCAGCACAAAGAGATGTACCGGTTTTTTCGCCCCATAAGACGCACTTTTTCCTCCCCAAAAATGGGAGGAAAATGCCCCTGCGCCTTTTGGGGCGAATGCTGACAGTTTTAACATCGATGGATGCGATGTACGGAGCGGGGGCCGGGGGAGGGACTGGGAGGAGGAGCTGGGGGCCGGCAATAGCGGTGGGGCGGTGCGGTCACTGTACTATAGCCCCGCCCCACCGCTCCGGTATTCTAATATAAAATGTATTATTGAATTAAAAGTTATTAAACATGCCCCCCTCACTCCTAATAGTACCGTATATCCTAATTTCTTCTGTATAATGCCGGCAGGCAGGCCGGGCGGGCGGCAGCGTAACTCCCTGATGTCACGTTCTTGCACCGCCTCCTTTATGAATGAAGCAGGCGGCGCAGGCAAGTGACGTCAGTGAGGGACGCGCCGGCCGCCCGGCCTGCCTGCCGGCATTATACAGAAGCAATTAGGATATACGGTACTCTATTAGGAGTGAGGGGGGCATGTTTAATAACTTTTAATTCAATAATATATTTTATATTTGTATACTGGGGGGGGCGGCGGCGGGGGGGGGGGGCACTCAGAATCTGTGGATGGCACAGTTAAGGGGTGGGGGTCTGTGGATGGCTTTGTTATGGGCTGGGGGGGGTCTGTGGATGGCACTGTTATGGGGTGGGGGGTCTGTGGTTGGCACATATATTTTTTTTAATAGTATCTTTTTATTAATTAATTTAGCAAAAAGCATAACAAACACATCAAATACAGACAATCATCAATTAAGTCCAGTACAAATCAAATACATGGGATCAATCATAACAGTTCCTCATGACCCAAGTTTGGGATAGAAGAAAAAGATATCACTTTCAGGATTAACAGTACCCAACATATCAATCCTAAGGAAGATTAAAAGTACTGCACACACACACATTCACACACGCCTTCATTGGTCAGAACAGTCTTTCAGTCATCTATGGTACTAGAGTCTGGGCTCCAATCCAGGGGTCCCATATCTTCATGAAGCGATCAGGGGTCCCTCTTCTCTCATACACAAACTTGTATAATTCAAGATCAGCATTAACTAGATGTACCCATTGTTGCACAGTAGGATTCTTAGGAGGTTTCCAGTTGAGAAGGATAGTTTTCCTAGCATAATATAAGAGTATTCTATACAGCTTCCTGCCAAATTTGGTTGGAACAATCTCGTTGGCTACTCCCAACAGACTAGTGAGTTCAGTACAGACGTTAGGAAAGCCTAGTTTGTCATTAAAATATTTATGGATCTCTTCCCAGAAGCCATGAATAATCGGACACTGCCAAACCATGTGTATAAGACAACCGTTTTCATGTCCACATCTTGTACAATGAGGGTTCGGCAATTTACCCATTTTAAATAGCCTCACAGGAGTATAATAAATCCTATGAAGCCATTTAACTTGAATCAACTGATCCCTAGCACTTACCACTGTAGATCTCCATGTACAGCTAGATTCTTTAACATGAACATCTTCCAAACCTTCAATGTCCCTTTTCCACCTAACAAATGCCCTGTCTAGGGGGGAGTCCTGCAACGCCATCAACGAGGCATACAGGGTCGACACTGGTTTGACCAACGGAACCCTCCTAATCGCTGCCTCAACTGTACCACACTCCAGTTTTAAAGGTTCTCTACCAAACTGAGCCTGACAGGCATGCCTGAGTTGAAGATATCTATACAAACAACGCTGGGGCAAATTAAATTCCTGTTTCAAACTATTGAAGGTTCTAAATAGGCCCTTATCATATAGTTGGGTAAGGTAGCGCAACCCCCTCTGAGGCCAAAATTCAAACTCCAGTAATGAGAACAGCTCCGGAAGCACTCTGTTTCTCCACAAAGGCAAATATGGCGACCAAGTAATATCATTCTCATCAGGGTTACATTTCTGACCCTATTTGACCCACATCTGTACTGCAGCAGCCATCGATTGGGTGTAGTGTATTGTAGACCTAGCCCCCCTCCTATATGCCAAGTTCGTAAGTGCCTCATAGGACCCCAATAAAGCTGCCTCCAACACTACCGCGGGGTTACCTGAGTCAGCCCGTACCCACCACGCCACATAGCTCAGCTGCACCGCTACATAGTACATGTACAGGTTTGGCAAGGCAAGACCCCCCCGCAGGTAAGACGCCTGGAGGGTGGATCTCGCTATTCTGGGAGAAGACTTATTCCATAGAAAGAGAGCGATTATTCTATCCACAGTAGCAAAATGTCTCTTGGGGAGTAACACTGGGGCAGCCCTATATAAGTATAGCAATTTTGGGAGAAGAATCATTTTTACCACATTGATACGCCCAATCAGAGTTAAAGGAAGGTTTTCCCAAGCCTCTAGCTTTCGAGTAATGGATTGCATTGTAGGAGCAACATTCAAATCATAAAATTTTGCCACTTCTTTATGAACAATAATCCCCAAATATGTAAATTGCTCCACAATCTGAAGCTTATTGTTCATCGAAATGCGAGCTGGGTCAACATCATCAACCAGACATAGACTAGACTTAGCCCAGTTCACACGGAGACCCGAGAAACCCCCAAATTGATCAACAACACCTAAAAGGGTATCCAAGGATTTCCCTGAATCTGCTAGGTAAACCAGCATGTCATCAGCATATAATGAAAGCTTTTCTGATATTCCAGCTATTTCCCAGCCTTCTATACCTGAGTTAGAGGATATGAGTATCGACAAAGTTTCCATAATTAATGCAAATAACAGGAGGGAGAGAGGGCAGCCCTATCTAGTGCCTCTACCCAAGGGGAAGGAGTCCGATGTGTACCCATTCACCCTGACTCTCGCCGAAGGGGATCTATAAAGCATTTGTAACCAGCACAAAAATTTCTCCGGAAAGCCCATTTGAGTCAGCACTGCCCACATAAATTCCCATTCTACTGAATCAAATGCTTTTTCATTGTCTAAGGACGCAAGAGCCCTCATACCTCTGTTATCATGTTTGACCTGAAGATTAGTGAACAATCGCCTTAAATTAATATCTGTGGTTTTCCCTGGCATAAAACCCGATTGATCTACCCCAACCAAGGAGAGAATTACCCCTCGCAATCTTAACGCCAGTACCTTCGCAAAGATTTTGACGTCAAGATTCAGAAGTGAGATAGGTCGATAAGAGCTACACTGGTCAGATGGTTTCCCCGACTTGTGAATCACTACTATCGTTGCCTCCAGAAAGGACGGTGGCAACGAACCACTTTCCAGTGCATACCTCAACAGCTTCCCAAATCTACTAACCAGGTCTTTAGAAAACCGCTTATACCATTCAGCAGGAAATCCATCGGGTCCCGGGGTTTTCTTGGTTGCTAAGGAACTAATGGCCGTTTCAATCTCCAGGTCAGATATGTCTGCCGCCAGGGCTCCCCTGTCATCTCTGTCCAAAGAAGGAATATTAATACCTGCTAAGAAATTGACAATTTCCTCCGAAGTACATGTGATCTTGGGGGCATACAATGTCTCATAATAGGAGGCAAACTGTTGGCAGACATCTCTGGGCTCCCTCAATAAGAGCCCCTGATCATTCAGAATTCCCGCCACCACCGTTTGTTGAGTCTCAGATCTAGTCAAGTACGCCAAGGCCCTGCCACACTTATCACCATCTGAAAAAATAGTTTGCCTCTGATTTAAAAGTTTCTTCTCAGTATATTCAGTTAAATGCAAAGTAAACCTACGCTGCGCCTCAAGCCACAAAGTCTGTTTCTCAGGGCACGGATCTAGTATATATAACCTCTCCTTATCAGCTAGTTCCGTCTCTAGTTTTATCCGTTTGATATTCAGTTCCTTTCTATGAGTTGCAATAGCAGCAATCAATGCCCCTCATTACTGACTTGAAAGCATCCCATTCTACCAGAGGATTCGTAGACCCTTCATTTTCTGCCCAGTAATTCCCCAATGTATCTAGACTCTCGCTCACCACAGGTAATACCTCGAGCCACATAGGGTTTAACCGCCACTGCTTATCAGTCGAAGCCAGCGGCTGTGACAGTTTAAGAAGGAGGGGGGCATGATCTGAAACTCCTCTCGGTAGATAATCACTAGACTTGATATAGGGGGATAAATCTCTGCTGACAAAAGCCAGATCTATACGAGAGAGTAAGCCAGTAGAAGCTGAATAGCAAGAGAATTGCGCATCTGTGGGGTGGAAATAGCGCCACGTCTCTACTAAATCATAAGTATTAGCCCAATGTGATAGGACATTGTTGTGTGAGGCCTGGGCATCCCTTCTGTCCCGTATAGGATCTAAAGTGGCATTATAGTCACCCATAATAATATAAGGTATTGCTGGAAATCCTGCTATTTTAGCTGTAATTAAGTCTAGGACCTCTCTGTGGAATGGCGGAGGAACATATAGTCCCACAAATAGGTACTGCAGGCCTCTGACACAAGCATATAAAATCACATACCTACCATAAGGGTCTAGCTGCACAAATAGTATTTGAAACGGAAGACTTTTAGCAATTAAAATAGACACGCCTCTAGCGTGGTTTGAGTAAACCGCATTATAACTGGAGCCTATCCATGGGCGCCGCAAAGCTAGTACTTTCTGGCCCTGCAGGTGCGTTTCTTGCAATAACATTATGTCAGGGTTATACCTCTTCAGATAATTGAACACTAAAGACCGTTTAATCTTATCATTCAGACCCTGAACATTCCACGAAAGTAGCTTAATTACCGCCATTTATTCTTCCAAAGATAACATCTCCATAGGTTCCGACCAATGAAGCCACATTCACGCACAACTACAATCCACATAAAAGAACCCCTCAACAGAGAAACTCTCTTCAAGCCACCCGCTCCCAACCTCCCTAACCCACCCTGCCCAAACCTTCCTAACATGGTTGAGCCTGATACCCCAAACTAGCAACTCCTGGGTACAATAACCTACCCTAACTCATTAGAACATATATACCATATAGGTACGTTGGTGATAGGAAGCAAGTATATACGTCTACCCACAACAGTGCATAGTCATACAGGGTGTTGCCACCCAGCATACCAATATGGGGTTAAACATCTGATCAATAGACAAAGTCAAAGAACAGGGATTCTAACAGGAGTAATAATGGTGCATTTAAACCAGATACTCCCCCCCTCCCCCAACCATCTTGTCAGCAAAACAATTTAACAATTATTATTTGCTCCAGCTGCCAACACTATAGTATAAACCATCAGCGGTGAGGCCTTGCATTTAGATTTCTCTCAATCCATTCAGTAGCCTCTTCAGGAGTAGTAAAAAAACTGACTGTTTCACCATCCTGCACCCTCAAGCGAGAAGGGTAGATCATGGCATATTTCACATTTTTGTCCCTCAGCCGCGCTCGGACCTCAGTAAACTGCTTCCTTTTCTTCTGGACCTCTGCAGTAAAGTCCGGGTAAAAGGACAAACGGACATTCTCATAGCTGACATTCCCCTTCTGTCGAGCAGCTAGCAAAATAGCGTCTCTGTCCCTGTAGTTCAGGATCTTCATGATGAAAGGTCTAGCAGGGGATCCCGGCGGTAAGGGCCTGGTTGGAATCCGATGTGCCCTTTCTATAACAAAGCAACTGGAAAGTGAGATGGGATGTAACTACAGTTGAGCGAACACCTGGATGTTCGGGTTCGAGAAGTTCGGCCGAACTTCCCGGAAATGTTCGGGTTCGGGATCCGAACCCGACCCGAACTTCGTCCCGAACCCGAACCCGAACCCCATTGAAGTCAATGGGGACCCGAACTTTTCGGCACTAAAAAGGCTGTAAAACAGCCCAGGAAAGAGCTAGAGGGCTGCAAAAGGCAGCAACATGTAGGTAAATCCCCTGCAAACAAATGTGGATAGGGAAATGAATTTAAAAAAAAAATTATAAAAAAAATTAACCAATATCAATTGGACAGAGGTCCCATAGCAGAGAATCGGCCTTCACGTCAGCAGAGAATCAGTCTCTTCATGCCATAGCAGAGAATCTGGCTTCATGTCAGCAGAGAATCAGTCTTCATGTCATAGCAGAGAATCAGGCTTCACGTCACCCACCACTGGAACAGGCCACTGTCACATATTTAGGCCCAGGCACCCAGGCAGAGGAGAGAGGTCCCGTAACAGAGATTCAGGCTTCATGTCAGCAGAGAATCAGTCTTCATGTCATAGCAGAGAATCAGGCTTCACGTCACCCACCACTGGAAGAGGCCACTGTCACATATTTAGGCCCCGGCACCCAGACAGAGGAGAGAGGTCCCGTAACAGACATTCAGGCTTCATGTCAGCACAGAATCAGTCTTCATGTCATAGCAGAGAATCAGGCTTCACGTCACCCACCACAGGAACAGGCCACTGTCACATATTTAGGCCCCGGCACCCAGACAGAGGAGAGAGGTCCCGTAACAGAGATTCAGGCTTCATGTCAGCACAGAATCAGTCTTCATGTCATAGCAGAGAATCAGACTTCACGTCACCCACGACTGGAACAGGCCACTATCACATATTTAGGCCCAGCCACCCAGGCAGAGGAGGGAGGTCCCATAACAGAGATTCAGGCTTCATGTCAGCACAGAATCAGTCTTCATGTCATAGCAGAGAATCAGGCTCCACGTCACCCACCACAGGAACAGGCCACTGTTACATATTTAGGCCCAGGCACCCAGACAGAGGAGAGAGGTCCCGTAACAGAGATTCAGGCTTCATGTCAGCACAGAATCAGTCTTCATGTCATAGCAGAGAATCAGGCTTCACGTCACCCACCACAGGAACAGGCCACTGTCACATATTTAGGCCCCGGCACCCAGACAGAGGAGAGAGGTCCCGTAACAGAGATTCAGGCTTCATGTCAGCACAGAAACAGTCTTCATGTCATAGCAGAGAATCAGGCTTCACGTCACCCACCACAGGAACAGGCCACTGTCACATATTTAGGCCCCGGCACCCAGACAGAGGAGAGAGGTCCCGTAACAGAGATTCAGGCTTCATGTCAGCACAGAATCAGTCTTCATGTCATAGCAGAGAATCAGGCTTCACGTCACCCACGACTGGAACAGGCCACTGTCACATATTTAGGCCCAGGCACCCAGGCAGAGGAGAGAGGTCCCATAACAGAGATTCAGGCTACATGTCAGCACAGAATCAGTCTTCATGTCATAGCAGAGAATCAGGCTTCACGTTACCCACCACAGGAACAGGCCACTGTCACATATTTAGGCCCCGGCACCCAGACAGAGGAGAGAGGTCCCGTAACAGAGATTCAGGTTTCATGTCAGCACAGAATCAGTCTTCATGTCATAGCAGAGAATCAGGCTTCACGTCACCCACCACAGGAACAGGCCACTGTCACATATTTAGGCCCCGGCACCCAGACAGAGGAGAGAGGTCCCGTAACAGAGATTCAGGCTTCATGTCAGCACAGAATCAGTCTTCATGTCATAGCAGAGAATCAGGCTTCACGTCACCCACCACAGGAACAGGCCACTGTCACATATTTAGGCCCCGGCACCCAGACAGAGGAGAGAGGTCCCGTAACAGAGATTCAGGCTTCATGTCAGCACAGAATCAGTCTTCATGTCATAGAAGAGAATCAGGCTTCACGTCACCCACCACTGGAACAGGCCACTGTCACATATTTAGGCCCAGGCACCCAGGCAGAGGAGAGAGGTCCCATAACAGAGATTCATGCTTCATGTCAGCACAGAATCAGTCTTCATGTCATACCAGAGAATCAGGCTCCATGTCACCCACCACATGAACAGGCCACTGTCACATATTTAGGCCCCGGCACCCAGACAGAGGAGAGAGGTCCCGTAACAGAGATTCAGGCTTCATGTAAGCACAGAATCAGTCTTTATGTCATAGCAGAGAATCAGGCTTCACGTCACCCACCACAGGAACAGGCCACTGTCACATATTTAGGCTCCGGCACCCAGACAGAGGAGAGAGGTCCCGTAACAGAGATTCAGGCTTCATGTCAGCACAGAATCAGTCTTCATATCATAGCAGAGAATCAGGCTTCACGTCACCCACCACAGGAACAGGCCACTGTCACATATTTAGGCCCTGGCACCCAGACAGAGGAGAGAGGTCCCGTAACAGAGATTCAGGCTTCATGTCAGCACAGAACCCGGCTTCATGTCATAGCAGAGAATCAGGCTTCACGTCACCCACCACAGGCACAGGCCACTGTCACATATTTAGGCCCCGGCACCGAGACAGAGGAGAGAGGTCCCGTAACAGAGATTCAGGCTTCATGTCAGCACAGAATCAGTCTTCATGTCATAGCAGAGAATCAGGCTTCAGGTCACCCACCACTGGAACAGGCCACTGTCACATATTTAGGCCCAGGCACCCAGGCAGAGGAGAGAGGTCCCATAACAGAGATTCAGGCTTCATGTCAGCACAGAATCAGTCTTCATGTCATAGCAGAGAATCAGGCTTCACGTCACCCACCACAGGAACAGGCCACTGTCACATATTTAGGCCCCGGCATCCAGACAGAGGAGAGAGGTCCCGTAACAGAGATTCAGGCTTCATGTCAGCACAGAATCAGTCTTCATGTCATAGCAGAGAATCAGGCTTCACGTCACCCACCACAGGAACAGGCCACTGTCACATATTTAGGCCCCGGCACCCAGACAGAGGAGAGAGGTCCCGTAACAGAGATTCAGGCTTCATGTCAGCACAGAATCAGTCTTCATGTCATAGCAGAGAATCAGGCTTCACGTCACCCACCACAGGAACAGGCCACTGTCACATATTTAGGCCCCGGCACCCAGACAGAGGAGAGAGGTCCCGTAACAGAGATTCAGGCTTCATGTCAGCACAGAATCAGTCTTCATGTCATAGCAGAGAATCAGGCTTCACGTCACCCACGACTGGAACAGGCCACTGTCACATATTTAGGCCCAGGCACCCAGGCAGAGGAGAGAGGTCCCATAACAGAGATTCAGGCTACATGTCAGCACAGAATCAGTCTTCATGTCATAGCAGAGAATCAGGCTTCACGTCACCCACCACAGGAACAGGCCACTGTCACATATTTAGGCCCCGGCACCCAGACAGAGGAGAGGTTCATTCAACTTTGGGTTGCCCCGCAATATAATGGTAAAATGAAAATAAAAATAGGATTGAATGAGGAAGTGCCCTGGAGTACAATAATATATTGTTAAGGGGAGGTAGTTAATGTCTAATCTGCACAAGGGATGGACAGGTCCTGTGGGATCCATGCCTGGTTCATTTTTATGAACGTCAGCTTGTCCACATTGGCTGTAGACAGACGGCTGCGTTTGTCTGTAATGACACCCCCTGCCGTGCTGAATACACGTTCAGACAAAACGCTGGCCGCCGGGCAGGCCAGGACCTCCAAGGCATAAAAGGCTAGCTCTGGCCACGTGGACAATTTGGAGACCCAGAAGTTGAATGGGGACGAACCATCAGTGAGTACGTGGAGGGGTGTGCACAGGTACTGTTCCACCATGTTAGTGAAATGTTGCCTCCTGCTAACACGTTCCGTATCAGGTGGTGGTGCAGTTAGCTGTGGCGTGGTGAAAAAACTTTTCCACATCTCTGCCATGCTAACCCTGCCCTCAGAGGAGCTGGCCGTGACACAGCTGCGTTGGCGACCTCTTGCTCCTCCTCTGCCTTCGCCTTGGGCTTCCACTGGTTCCCCTGTGACATTTGGGAATGCTCTCAGTAGCGCGTCTACCAACGTGCGCTTGTACTCGCGCATCTTCCTATCACGCTCCAGTGTAGGAAGTAAGGTGGGCACATTGTCTTTGTACTGGGGATCCAGCAGGGTGGCAACCCAGTAGTCCGCACACGTTAAAATGTGGGCAACTCTGCTGTCGTTGCGCAGGCACTGCAGCATGTAGTCGCTCATGTGTGCCAGGCTGCCCAGAGGTAAGGACAAGCTGTCCTCTGTGGGAGGCGTATCGTCATCGTCCTGTGTTTCCCCCCAGCCACGCACCAGTGATGGGCCCGAGCTGCTTTGGGTGCCACCCCGCTGTGAACATGCTTCATCCTCATCCTCCTCCACCTCCTCCTCATCCTCGTCCTCCTCATCCTCCAGTAGTGGGCCCTGTCTGGCCACATTTGTACCTGGCCTCTGGTGTTGCAAAAAACCTCCCTCTGAGTCACTTCGAAGAGACTGGCCTGAAAGTGCTAAAAATGACCCCTCTTCCTCCTCTTCCTCCTGGGCCACCTCCTCTTCCATCATCGCCCTAAGTGTTTTCTCAAGGAGACATAGAAGTGGTATTGTAACGCTGATAACGGCGTCATCGCCACGGGCCATGTTGGTGGAGTACTCGAAACAGCGCAACAGGGCACACAGGTCTCGCATGGAGGCCCAGTCATTGGTGGTGAAGTGGTGCTGTTCCGCAGTGCGACTGACCCATGCGTGCAGCAGCTGAAACTCCACTATGGCTGCTGCTGCTCGCACAGTCTGTCCAGCATGTGCAAGGTGGAGTTCCACCTGGTGGGCACATCGCATATGAGGCGGTGAGCGGGAAGGCCGAAGTTACGCTGTAGCGCAGACAGGCGTGCAGCAGCAGGGTGTGAACGCCGGAAGCGCGAACAGACGGCCCGCACTTTATGCAGCAGCTCTGACATGTCGGGGTAGTTGCGAATTAACTTCTGCACCACCAAATTCAGCACATGCGCCAGGCAAGGGATGTGCGTCAAACCGGCTAGTCCCAGAGCTGCAACGAGATTTCGCCTATTATCGCACACCACCAGGCCGGGCTTGAGGCTCACCGGCAGCAACCACTCGTCGGTCTGTTGTTCTATACCCCGCCACAACTCCTGTGCGGTGTGGGGCCTGTCCCCCAAACATATGAGTTTCAGAACGGCTTGCTGACGTTTACCCCGGGCTGTGCTGAAGTTGGTGGTGAAGGTGTGTGGCTGACTGGATGAGCAGGTGGAAGAAGAGGAGGAGGAAGCTGAGTAGGAGGAGGAGGAGACAGGAGGCAAAGAATGTTGCCCTGCGATCCTTGGCGGCGGAAGGACATGCGCCAAACAGCTCTCCGCCTGGGGCCCAGCCGCCACTACATTTACCCAGTGTGCATTTAGGGAGATATAGCGTCCCTGGCCGTGCTTACTGGTCCACGTATCTGTGGTTAGGTGGACCTTGCCACAGATGGCGTTGCGCAGTGCACACTTGATTTTATCGGACACTTGGTTGTGCAGGGAAGGCACGGCTCTCTTGGAGAAGTAGTGGCGGCTGGGAACAACATACTGTGGGACAGCAAGCGACATGAGCTGTTTGAAGCTGTGTGTGTCCACCAGCCTAAATGACAGCATTTCATAGGCCAGTAGTTTAGAAATGCTGGCATTCAGGGCCAGGGATCGAGGGTGGCTAGGTGGGAATTTACGCTTTCTCTCAAATGTTTGTGAGATGGAGAGCTGAACGCTGCCGTGTGACATGGTTGAGATGCTTGGTGACGCAGGTGGTGGTGTTGGTGGTACA
Source organism: Bufo bufo (assembly GCF_905171765.1). Taxonomy (NCBI): domain Eukaryota; kingdom Metazoa; phylum Chordata; class Amphibia; order Anura; family Bufonidae; genus Bufo; species Bufo bufo. The sequence goes on along the minus strand of NC_053393.1, from coordinate 456,994,367 downwards.
TCCCATGTTTGCTGGGCGGCAGGTGCCAACGTTCCTCCAGAGGCGGAGGAAGAGGCCGAGGCGGCGGCAGCAGCAGAAGAGGCCGAGGCGGCAGCAGCAGAAGAGGTAGCAGGGGGAGCCTTAATGACTTCTTTGTTTTTAAGGTGTTTACTCCACTGCAGTTCATGCTTTCCATGCAGGAGTCTGGTCATGCAGGTTGTGCTAAGGTTCAGAACGTTAATGCCTCGCTTCAGGCTCTGATGGCACAGCGTGCAAACCACTCGGGTCTTGTCGTCAGCACATTGTTTAAAGAAGTGCCATGCCAGGGAACTCCTTGAAGCTGCCTTTGGGGTGCTCGGTCCCAGATGGCGGCGGTCAGTAGCAGGCGGAGTCTCTTGGCGGCGGGTGTTCTGATTTTGCCCCCTGCTCCCTCTTTTGCTACGCTGTTGGCTCGGTCTCACCACTGCCTCTTCCTCCGAACTGTGAAAGGTAGTGGCACGACCTTCATTCCATGTGGGGTCTAGGACCTCATCGTCCCCTGCATCGTCTTCCACCCAGTCTTGATCCCTGACCTCCTGTTCAGTCTGCACACTGCAGAAAGACGCAGCAGTTGGCACCTGTGTTTCATCATCATCAGAGACGTGCTGAGGTGGTATTCCCATGTCCTCATCATCAAGAAACATAAGTGGTTGTGCGTTAGTGCCTTCTATCTCTTCCACCCCTGGGGAAGGGCTAGGTGGATGACCTTGGGAAACCCTGGCAGCAGAGTCTTCAAACAGCATAAGAGACTGCTGCATAACTTCAGGCTCAGACAGTTTCCCTGATATGCATGGGGGTGATGTGACAGACTGATGGGCTTGGTTTTCATGCGCCATCTGTGCGCTTTCTGCAGAAGACTGGGTGGGAGATAATGTGAACGTGCTGGATGCACTGTCGCTACCCAATTGACTAATGCCTGTACCTGCTCAGGCCTTACCATCCTTAGGACGGCATTGGGCCCCACCAAATATCGCTGTAAATTCTGCTGGCTACTGGGACCTGAGGTAGTTGGTTCACTAGGACGTGTGGCTGTGGCAGAACGGCCACGTCCTCTCCCAGCACCAGAGGGTCCACTAACACCACCACGACCATGTCCACGTCCGCGTCCCTTATTAGATGTTTTCCTAATTGTTCCCGTTTACCACAATTTTGAAAATGGCAAATTTGGGAATAGTTTTTCAACCCAGAACAAAAACTGTGCTTTTACGGTCACTACAAATAACTTGACCAGCTAAAACAGTACAGATTTGGTTGAATAGAAATGTGCGGCCTATTTTTTTTTGCGCTGTGTGACAGGTATACGTTTAATCACAGAATTAGACTTGTATCTGCACGGTAGCGTGTGTGTTAAGTTTTTCTGAATGACACTATCAGGACCTTTAATCTAAGATATCCTTTTTGGGATAGATTTCAAGTAGGCCTGATATAGCATAAACTACTTATTTTGAGAATGGCAAATTTGGGAATAGTTTTTCAACCCAGAACAAAAACTGTGCTTTTACGGTCACTACAAATAACTTGACCAGCTAAAACAGTACAGATTTGGTTAAATAGAAATGTGAGGCCTATTTTTTTTTGCGCTGTGTGACAGGTATACATTTAATCACAGAATTAGACTTGTATCTGCACGGTAGCCTGTGTGTTAAGTTTTTCTGAATGACACTATCAGCACCTTGAATCTAAGATATCCTTTTTGGGATAGATTTCAAGTAGGCCTGATATAGCATAAACTAGTTATTTTGAGAATGGCAAATTTGGGAATAGTTTTTCAACCCAGAACAAAAACTGTGCTTTTACGGTCACTACAAATAATTTGACCAGCTAAAACAGTACAGATTTGGTTGAATAGAAATGTGAAACCTATTTTTTTTTGCGCTGTGTGACAGGTATACGTTTAATCACAGAATTAGACTTGTATCTGCACGGTAGCGTGTGTGTTAAGTTTTTCTGAATGACACTATCAGCACCTTGAATCTAAGATATCCTTTTTGGGATAGATTTCAAGTAGGCCTGATATAGCATAAACTACTTATTTTGAGAATGGCAAATTTGGGAATAGTTTTTCAACCCAGAACAAAAACTGTGTTTTTACGATCACTACAAATAATTTGACCAGCTAAAACAGTACAGATTTGGTTGAATAGAAATGTGAGGCCTATTTTTTTTTGCACTGTGTGACAGGTATACGTTTAATCACAGAATTAGACTTGTATCTGCACGGTAGCGTGTGTGTTAAGTTTTTCTGAATGACACTATCAGCACCTTGAATCTAGGATATCCTTTTTGGGATAGATTTCAAGTAGGCCTGATATAGCATAAACTACTTATTTTGAGAATGGCAAATTTGGGAATAGTTTTTCAACCCAGAACAAAAACTGTGTTTTTACGATCACTACAAAAAATTTGACCAGCTAAAACAGTACAGATTTGGTTGAATAGAAATGTGAGGCCTATTTTTTTTTGCGCTGTGTGACAGGTATACGTTTAATCACAGAATTAGACTTGTATCTGCACGGTAGCGTGTGTGTTAAGTTTTTCTGAATGACACTATCAGCACCTTGAATCTAAGATATCCTTTTTGGGATAGATTTCAAGTTGGCCTGATATAGCATAAACTACTTACTTTGAGAATGGCAAATTTCGGAATAGTTTTTCAACCCAAAACAAAAACTGTGCTTTTACGGTCACTACAAATAACTTGACCAGCTAAAACAGTACTGATTTGGAGGAATATAAATGTCAGGTCTATTTTTTAGGCGCTGGGTGACAGGCTCAACTTGCCCCTGATGTAGTATATGGCCAAAAAATAACCTCACTATTGATGGTTAAATGCACTTGGGTGACACAGGCTCAGCCTGCACCTGATGTAGTATATGGCCAAAAATTAACCACACTGTTGATGGTTAAATGCACTTGGGTGACACAGGCTCAGCCTGCACCTGATGTACAATATGGCCAAAAATTAACCACACTGTTGATGGTTAAATGCACTTGGGTGACACAGGCTCAGCCTGCACCTGATGTAGTATATGGCCAAAAATTAACCACACTGTTGATGGTTAAATGCACTTGGGTGACACAGGCTCAGCCTGCACCTGATGTAGTATATGGCCAAAAATTAACCACACTGTTGATGGTTAAATGCACTTGGGTGACACAGGCTCAGCCTGCACCTGATGTACAATATGGCCAAAAATTAACCACACTGTTGATGGTTGAATGCACTTGGGTGACACAGGCTCAGCCTGCACCTGATGTAGTATATGGCCAAAAAATAACCAGACTGTTGATGGTTAAATGCACTTCGGTGACACAGGCTCAGCCTGCAGCTGATGTAGGATATTGCAAAAAATAACCACACTATTGATGGTTAAAAGCACTTGGTGGTAGCTTGTGCTGGCGCACCACAAGCCACAAAATGGCCGCCGATCACCCCAGAAAAAAGTGATATAAAAACGCTCTGGGCAGCCTAAAAAAAGTGAGCAATTCGATATTAGCACTTCAATGATCCACAGCTGCAGATCGATCACAGAATGAAGTCTTTTGGAGGAGTTAATCTGCCTAATCTCGCCCTAACGTCGCAGCTGCAACCTCTCCCTATGCTTGAATCTGCAGAGTGACGTGCAGCGCTACGTGACCCAAGCTTATATAGAGGCTGGGTCACATGCTGCACTGGCCAATCACAGCCATGCCAATAGTAGGCAAGGCTGTGATGGCCTCTTGGGGCAAGTAGTATGACGCTTGTTGATTGGCTGCTTTGCAGCCTTTCAAAAAGCGCCAAGAAAGCACCGAACACCGAACCTGAACCCGGACTTTTACGAAAATGTTCGGGTTCGGGTCCGTGTCACGGACACCCCAAAATTCGGTACGAACCCGAACTATACAGTTCGGGTTCGCTCATCCCTAGATGTAACACTTCTTTTATGAGCTGTTCCGCAAAAATTTCTGGGGTAGACCCTTCTGCTTGCTCCCTTAAGCCCAGGATACGGACGTTGTTACGTCTATTGCGGTTCTCAGCGTCCTCCGCCCTGGCTTGCAGCATCTGTACCTGTTGCAGCAGCTGCCTGGTGTCATTTCCAGCTGCTCTGGACGCATCTTCCACATCACTCACTCTTTGCTCCACTGCAGATGTTCTTTCACGTATTTTGTCAAAATCGTGCCGCAAACAGCTAAGGTCAGACTGTAAATGGTCTATCTTTGATGTAAGAGCAGCTTGACAGGCAGCTATAGCTTTCATAATTTGAGAGGCTTCAGCAGAGGAACCAGGGACAGGAGACCCCTCACTTTCCTGTTCAGTTTGACTCATGGCATCCATGAATCGTTTAACAGATGATGGAGCCACAGAAGAAGTTTTGCGGCCCATAGAAATAGTCCACAGACACTTTAAAGATCTGCTGGGGTTTGTCACTCATGCAGCAAATCAAGATAAGGCTTTATTAAATTCAGCAAGTCCTGCCACACAGCCAAGTAGACTGCCAGATATCTTTACATTCCTCAGGGGGAGGGGGATAAGTACACCAGCACCACCATTAAACTTTCATAGAAACTGCGGTGAACTCTGCAGCATTCATATATAAGGGCTCCTAACAGGATTACCACTGCAGGACTTCAGGATAATAGTGGAAGTAGGGAGATACAGAGCGTTTCGCCGATCCACTCCGTTTGCTGGGGCAGAGAGGAGCGCCGCTGCACATACACTTAATGGCAAGATGGCGCCCACCGCGCGGCTTCTTCCCGCCTCGGTCTTCGGGCTCAAGACTCCAGCAGGTATCGGCAGCAGTCCAAGGTAAGTTGTTAGCAACTTTCAGCAAGCCGTACCTGCGCTGTGTACCTTGCGGCGGATCGTGTCCCGGCCTCACTCCACACTCTCCTCAGTTTGTGTCCCTCCGCTCCTCTCCCTAAATCCGTCGGCATCCACAGCGCCACAGCCAAAACTCAGCAATCCAGCACCGGGAAGAGTGTCCCCAAGTATGAAGGGATCCAACATATAGTGAATGAGCTCAAAAAACCCCGATTATGCCAGGTGTATAAAGGATATTTTACAGGATTTTGTAGGAGCACTGCTATCCTGCTTCCTCACTCCATGCTGGCTCGGCCACGCCCCAGTGGTTGGCACATATATAACAGTGCCATCCACAGATCCCTCCCTGTAACAGTGCCAGCCACAGATCCCCCCCCGTAACAGTGTCCGTCATCCACAGATCCTCCCATAACAGTGTCCGTCGTCCACAGATCCTCCCATAACAGTGTCCGTCATCCACAGATCCTCCCATAACAGTGTCCGTCATCCACAGATCCCCCCATAACAGTGTCCGTCATCCACAGATCCCCTCATAACAGTGTCCGTCATCCACAGATCCTCCCATAACAGTGTCCGTCATCCACAGATCCCCCCATAACAGTGTCCGTCATCCACAGATCCCCCCCATAACAGTGTCCGTCATCCACAGATCCTCCCATAACAGTGTCCGTCATCCACAGATCCTCCCATAACAGTGTCCGTCATCCACAGATCCCCTCATAACAGTGTCCGTCATCCACAGATCCCCCCCATAACAGTGTCCGTCATCCACAGATCCCCCCCATAACAGTGTCCGTCATCCACAGACCACCATTAGTTCCAAACCCACCAAAAGCACACCTTTTGGTTAAAATTTTTTTTTTCTTATTTTCCTCCCCAAAAACCTAGGTGCGTCTTATGGGTCGGTGCGTCTTATAGGGCGAAAAATACGGTAAATTACAACGACTGCTCAGTAAAGAGAGATTATTATATTTAAGTAGGGGAGTAACAGAGGGTGGAGATATAGTAGCAAGTGAAAGACTTTGGCCTATGAAAGGAATAAGAATCCTGTGAACGGTATTGGGTCGATGCCAGTGTCACCCCATCCTTTCCCCTGCCAGGGCGCACTGCTCGTAAACCCAACTGGGTCGTCAGTGAATATGCATGTCACTAATTGCACTGCCTCCTATCAGGGCCCTGAATTAAGCTGCTGGCTCTTCCTCTTGCGAGATTTGCCAGTTAATTAGTTCTATATCTGGAGAACTTCCTATATATAAAGCCAGATTACTTCTGTGCACTGATCTCCATAAGGAAAGAGCTGTTTGGCGCGTATATACAGGGGGTTGCGACTCCAGGAGGCCCGGCCCAGTGCTCCTGTTTTCCGCGCGGCCCACCCCTTACCCTCCCCGCACGGCGCTTCACTGTCCTGAGCACATACAGCATCAGGACGTAGTGCGCGCACTATGACCTGACGCTGCACGCTGTCAGGTGACAGTGCAGCGCCAGCCGGGAAGACAGAAGAGCGAGCTCGACTTCTGCTGGAGAGGAAGAGTAGCCGCGGCACGCGGCGCAGAGCAGGTAAGTATGTTGGGGCCGATGATCAGGGGAACTGCTGCGGGAAACCATACTGATCCCCAAACTGACTGCAGTGGAGGGCAGGGGGGTGTTTGGTCAGATTGCCCCTGGTCTAATGATTTGGTTTTGGCTAAGTCCCAAATTTGTGGCAATGATCATGGAGTTACTTGTAAAGCGTGACCCTGGTGGGGGCCAAAGAACAAAGGAGAAGAGGCAGCACCAAATGCGCCCCTCTGCGGTGGGGAAAACAGAGCACGGGATGAAGGCTGAGCACCAGGGAAAACCGAACGCTCCGCCCACTGACATCATTAACCTGGCCACGGATGAGGTATCACCTCTTTATCTGGACGCAGTGGGCACTATGTAGCAGTATTTATCTGGGCGCAGTTTGACCCTATCAGTGGGCACTATATAGCAGTATTTATCTGGGTGCAGTATGACCCTGTCAGTGGGCACTATATAGCAGTAGTTATCTAGGCGCAGTATGACCCCGCCAGTGTTCACTATATAGCAGAAGTTATCTGGGCTCAGTATGACCCTGTCAGTGGGCACTATATACAGTCCTGATGAAAAGTTTAACCCCTTAAGGACCGGGCTCATTTTCACCTTAAGGACCAGGCCATTTTTTGCAAATCTGACCAGTGTCACTTTAAGTGCTCATAACTTTAAAACTCTTTGACTTATCCAGGCCATTCTGAGATTGTTTTTTCGTCACATATTTTACTTCATGACACTGGTAAAATGAAGTCAAAAAAATACCTAATTTACCAAAAATTTGAAAAAAATTAGCAAATTTCAAAGTTTCAGTTTCTCTACTTCTGTAATACATAGTAATACCCCCAAAAATTGTGATGACTTTACATTCCCCATATGTCTACTTCATGTTTGAATTGTTTTGGGAATGATATTTTATTTTTTGGGGATGTTATAAGGCTTAGAAGTTTAGAAGCAAAACTCAATTTTTAGGGACCAGTTCAGGTCTGAAGTCACTTTGCGAGGCTTACATAATAGAAACCACCCAAAAATGACCCCATCTAAGAAACTACACCCCTCAAGGTATTCAAAACTGATTTTGCATACATTGTTAACCCTTTAGGTGTTGCACAAGAGTTATTGGCAAATGGGGAGGAAATTTGATAATTTCATATTTTTGTCAAATTTTTCATTTTAACCCATTTTTTCCACTAACAAAGCAAGGGTTAACAGCTAAACAAGATTGTATCTCTATTGCCCTGACTCTGCCGTTTACAGAAACACCCAATATGTGGCCGTAAATTACTGTACAGCCACACAGCGGGGCGTAGAGTGAAAGGTGCGCCGTTTGGTTTTTGGAAGGCTGATTTTTATGGACTGGTTTTTTGACACCATGTCCCATTTGAAGCCCCCCTGATGCACCCCTAGAGGAGAAACTCCCTAAAAGTGACCCCATCTAAGAAACTACACCCCTCAAGGTATTCAAAACTGATTTTACATACGTCGTTAACCCTTTAGGTGTTGCACAAGAGTTATTGGCAAATGGGGATGAAATTTGAGAATTTCATTTTTTTGCCTAATTTTCAATTTTAATCCATTTTTTCCACTAACAAAGCAAGGGTTAACAGCCAAACAAGATTGTATCTTTATTGCCCTGACTCTGCCGTTTACAGAAACACCCCATATGTGGCCGTAAACTACTGTACGGGCAAACAGTAGGGCGTAGAGTGAAAGGTGCGCGGTTTGGTTTTTGGAAGGCAGGTTTTGCTGGACTGGTTTTTTGACACCATGTCCCATTTGAAGCCCCCCTGATGCACCCCTAGATTAGAAATTCCATAAAAGTGACCCCATCTAAGAAACTACACCCCTCAAGCTATTCAAAACTGATTTTACAAACTTTGTTAACCCTTTAGGTGTTGCACAAGATTTAATGGAAAATAGAGACACAATTTCAAAATTTCACATTTTTGGCAGATTTTCCATTTTAATATTTTTTTTCCAGTTACAAAGCAAGGGTTAACAGCCAAACAAAACTTAATATTTATGGCCCTTATTCTGTAGTTTACAGAAACACCCCATATGTGGTCGTAAACCGCTGTACGGGCACACGGCAGAGCGCAGAAGGAAAGGAATGCCATACGGTTTTTGGAAGGCAGATTTTGCTGGACTGTTTTTTTTTACACCATGTCCCATTAGAAGCCCCCCTGATGCACCCCTAGAGTAGAAACTCCAAAAAAGTGACTCCATTTTAGAAACTACGGGATAGGGTGGCAGTTTTGTTGGTACTAGTTTAGGGTACATATGATTTTTGGTTGCTCTATATTACACTTTTTGTGCAGCAAGGTAACAAGAAATAGCTTTTTTGGCACTTTTTTTTTTTTGTTATTTACAACATTCATCTGACAGGTTTTTTCATGTGGTAATTTTATAGAGCAGGTTGTCACGGACGCGGCGATACCTAATATGTATACAATAACTTCATTTTTAAAACCAAAAAAATGTTTTAGTGTCTCCATAGTCTAAGAGCCATAGTTTTTTCAGTTTTTTGGCGATTATCTTGAGTAGGGTCTCATTTTTTGCGGGAGGAGATGACGGTTTGATTGGCACTATTTTGGGGTGCATATGACTTTTTGATCGCTCGCTATTACACTTTTTGTGACGTAAGATGGCAAAAAATGGCTTTTTTTACACCGTTTTTGTTTTTATTTTTTTACGGTGGTCACCTGAGGGGTTAGGTCATGTGATATTTTTATAGAGCCGGTCGATACGGACGCGGCGATACCTAATATGTCTACTTTTTATTTTATTTATGTAAGTTTTACACAATGATTTCATTTTTGAAACAAACAAAATCATGTTTTAGTGTTTCCATAGTCTAAGAGCCATAGTTTTTTCACTTTTTGGGCGATTATCTTGAGTAGGGTATGATTTTTTGCGGTATGAGATGACTGTTTGATTGGTACTATTTTGGCGTACATGCAACTTTTTTGATCACTTTTATTACCTTTTTTGGGAAGTAAGGTGGGCAAAATTTCAATTTTCTCATAGTTTTTATTTTTTTATTTTTATGGCGTTCACCGTGCGGGGAAAGTAACATGACCGTTTTATAGATCAGGTCGTTACGGACGCGGCGATACCTAATATGTGTAGTGTATTTTATTTTTTTTATTTTTATTCAGTGATAAATGTTTTGTTTTTTTTATCTTAACTTTTTTCACTTTTTTTTACATTTTTGTGACCCAGACCCACTTGGTTCTTGAAGATCCAGTGGGTCTGATGTCTGTATAATACAGTACAGTACAATATATATTGTTCTGTACTGTATTTTACTTACACTGAACAGATCTGTGCTTTTAGCACAGATCTGTTCAGCACCATGGACAGCAGGACGTCCTGTTGCCATGGGAACCTTCCCCGTCTGCCACAACTTCGCAGACGGGGAAGGATAAGCACAGGGCTGAGGGGGGCTCTCTGGGGGCTCTCTCCCTCTCCATCGGGGGGCTGCAAAGGCACAGCAGCCCCCCGATGGAGAGGGAGGGAGCTCCCTGACCGATGACAGTTAACTTTTTCCATACAGCGGTCCGTACGGACCGCGGTATGGAAAGGGTTAAACGGCTGACATCTTCACAGATGTCAGCCGTTTATACCAGGGTGCCAGCAATGTGCTGGCACCCTGGTATACCCACTAGAAGCCAACGATCGTTCATGGGGAGGCGGGCGGGGGATCGCGATCCCGCCTGCCGCACCGCCCGCCTCCCGCAACGCCCCCACTGCATGCGACACCCCCCCCCGCACCACCCTCCGGCATAAAATCGTGCAGGGGTGCAGGGGGGGGTGAAAAATATTGATTTTAGCCACTCTAAAGTTTCTGATCCCCGCGGTCAGGGCCCGCGGGGATCAGAAACTGCAAAAAGCGCAGCAAACCGCAGGTCTGAATTGACCTGCGGTTTGCTGCGATCGCCGATACGGGGGGGTCAAATGACCCCCCCCCTGCATTGTTACGGGATGCCGGCTGAAAGCCGAAATCCCGTTCCAATTAACCCCTGGGGCGCCGGAATACAGATTTTAAGTCAGGACGTACCGGTACGTCCTGGGTCCTTAAGGACTCGGGAAATAGGGCGTACCGGTACGTCCTGGGTCCTTAAGGGGTTAAGACCACTTGAAAAATGGCAAAAAATCATATTTAGCATGGCTTGATCTTAACAAGGTTCCAAGTAGAGCTTCAACATGCAACAAGAAGAAATGAGAGTGAGACAATTTTGAGCATCCAATTTAATGAAAACAACAAATAAACTGAAACAGGCTGTTTTTCAGCTGATCAAAGGTTTAGGACCACACCTCCAAAAAAAAACTAAACCCCCCCCCCAAAACAGAAATCCAACTTCCAAACATGAACTCAGTAATGAGTAGCTCCGCCATTTTTGTTTATCACTTCCAAAATTTGTTTCGGCATGCTTGATGCAAGCGTTTCCATGAGGTGAGTGGGAACATTTCTCCAAGTGGTGAAGACGGCCGCATGAAGGCCCTCTACTGTCTGGAACTGTTGTCTATTTTTGTAAACTTCCCTTGCCATCCATCCCCAAAGGTTCTCAATTGGATTTAGATCAGTGGAACATGCAGGATGGGCCAAAAGAGTGATGTTATTCTCCTGGAAGAAGTCCCTTGTCCTGCGGGCATTGTGTAATGTAGCGTTGTCCTGTTGAAAAACCCAGTCGTTACCACACAGACGAGGGCCCTCAGTCATGAGGAATGCTCTCTGCAACATCTGGACATAGCCAGCGGCCGTTTGACGCCCCTGCACTTCCTGAAGCTCCATTGTTCCACTGAAGGAAAAAGCACCCCAGACCATTATGGCTCCCCCTCCACTGTGGCGCGTAGAAAACATCTCAGGTGGGATCTGCTTGTCATGCCAGTAACGTTGGAAACCATCAGGACCATCAAGGTTACATTTTTTCTCATCAGAAAATAAAACTTTCTTCCACCTTTGAATGTCCCATGTTTTGTGCTCTCTTGCAAAGTCCAAACGAGCAGTTCTGTGGCGTTCAAGGAGACGAGGTCTTGAAGAAGAAGTTTTTTGTTTTTGAAGCCCTTCAGTCTCAGATGCCGTCTGATGGTTATGGGGCTGCAGTCAGCACCAGTAAGGGCATTAATTTGGGTCAAGGATAGTCCAGTGTCTTGACGGACAGCCAATTGGATCCTCCGGCTCAGTGCTGATGAAATTTGTTGGGGTCTTCCACTTGACTTTTTTGTTCCTTAACCCTCAGGATCATTTAAGAAATTCCTTACTGCGTCCCACCTCAGCAGCGATGGCGCGCTGTGAGAGACCTTGCTAATGCAGTTCAACAACCCGACCACGTTAAAAAAGGGAGAGTTTTTTTTAGCCTTTGCTATCACAACGTGTGACTACCTGACAGAAAATGACAATGAATCCACATCTTTGCACAGATTTGGCCTTTTAAAGGCATGTGGTCCTAAAATTTGGATCAGCTGAAAAACAGCCTGTTTCAGTTTAATCGTTATTTTCAACTAATTGAATGCTCAAAAAATGTTTTGTCTCACTCTCATTTCTTCTTGTTGCATATTGAAGCTCTACTTGGAACCTTGTTAAGATCCAACAATGTAAAATATGATTTTTTGCCATTTTTCAAGTGGTCTTAAACTTTTGATCAGGACTGTAGCAGTATTTATCTGGGCACAGTATGACCCTATTAGTAGGTACTATATAGCAGTATTTATCTGGGCGCAGTATGACCCTGTCAGTGGGCACTATGTAGCAGTATTTATCTGGGCGCAGTATGACCCTATCAGTAGGTACTATATAGCAGTATTTATCTGGGCGCAGTATGACCCTGTCAGTGGGCACTATGTAGCAGTATTTATCTGGGCACAGTATGACCCTATCAGTGGGCACTATATAGCAGTATTTATCTGGGCGCAGTATGACCCTGTCAGTGGGCACTATGTAGCAGTATTTATCTGGGCGCAGTATAACCCTGTCAGTGGGCTCTATGTAGCAGTATTTATCTGGGTGCAGTATGACCCTGTCAGTGGGCACTATATAGCAGCATTTATCTGGGCGCAGTATGACCCTGTCAGTGAGCACTATAAAGCAGTAGTGGGGAAGGGGTGGAGGCGGCGGCAGGTTGGGATGGACGGGTGGCGATGGGGCCCCATGGATTAGTTTTGCATCGGGGCCCCATGGATTGTGTGTACGCCACTGGGATACTATATACCACCAGACTATTGGTGATGGGGATACTATATACTACCATACTACTGGAGACTCTCTTAACTATCTGCTGTAGGGCATTGTGGGGTTTTGTTTTCTCTTCTTAGGTAAAAAGAAGGCGCCCCACTAAGATGAAGAGGACACCATTGAAAGATTTCTGAGGGTTCAGATTCCGCCACCGCACTTTGGTCTTTTACATTGTGAGAGAGTTGGGCATTGTGATACCCAACCCCTACCAACCCCCTTTCCTGCCTATCCTGATATTCACTTTATACCCGAACATGTTCTTGAGCTAATGACAGCACCCCACAAGAGTTTGGGACATGATCTGGGTATGGAGTCAAAAATTGTTGCATTTAGTTAGAATCCCAGAGTTATATAGTACTCTCACAATACCCCTGAAGTATATGAAGATTTTCAATAAAATTGGTTCAAAATGTAACACATTTCATTTATGTACTGGAAAATGTTATTCTGTACTTTGTGTGCCTCCATTGTTTTTTCAATGCAATGTTTAAAGGGGTTGTCTCACTTCAGTAAGTGGCATTTATCATGTAGAGAAAGTCAATACAAGACACTTACTATTGTATTGTGATTGTCCATATGCATTCCTTTGCTGGCTGGATTCATTTTTCTATCACATTATACACGGCTCGTTTCCATGGTTACAGACCACCCTGCAATCCATCAGTGGTGGTCGTGCTTGCACACTATAGGAAAAAGCACTAGCCTATATGCGCTGCCATGGTCCTGGCCACCATAGAGGCTGATGCTTTTTCCTATAGTGTACAAGCACGACCACCACTGATGGAGTGCAGGGTGGTCTGTAACCATGCAAACGAGCCGTGTAAAATGTGAAAGAAAAATTAATCCAGCCAGAAGAGGAAGCAATATTGATAATAACAATACATTAGTAAGTGTCTTGTATTAACTTTCTCTACATGATAAATGCAACTTTCTGAAGTGAGACAACCCCTTTAATAAAAAGAGACTGAAGTAAGAAAAGAAAAAAAAGAAAGGAAAAGGAAAGGAAAAAAGCAAGAGGAATAATGTAACTCCTGGCTCCAAGGCTCAGTGACAGACTCAGAAGTGACCTCCATGTCACCATCATGAAAGGTGTATCCCCATCTTGGACATTGGGGCATATCTCTAAGATATGCCCCCAATGTCTGATAGGTGCGGGTCCCACCTCTTGAAAATGATGAGCATGGCCAAAGCAGAGAGACATGTTGGCACCCTCAGCTACACTCCTACAAAAATTTTCTATACCATACATTGTTGGCAGAATTATATTAGAGTCTGTCAGGATTTAAGAACAGAGGGGGTCATTTATTAAGACCGGCATTTTGGACTCCTGCGCCGACCTCTCCATAACTTCGCTGATATCCACCGCTGATCTAAATTTATGCCAGATTCCTTGCTGGTGTAGATTTAGAATATTTTCTATGCTTAAAACAGGCATAGAAAATTATAAATGAGACAGTCCTGGCAGCCCATGCCCCCTTTTTTAGATCTGAAAAGGGAAAAGGTTATCTGCACCGCAATCTGCAACAGATATGCGCCAGAAGACTGGTGTATATCGCTTAGTAAATGACCCCCAGAATATACAGTTAATGGGGTTTTCCAGGACATAGTGATTGATTACCTATCCTCAGGATGGCTCATCGAAATCATATCGGTGGAGATCCAGCACACTGCACTCCCATAAATCAACTATTCCCTGCAGCTGCTGGAAGCAGCACTTTGAATGTTGATGACCTATCTGGAGCCCAGAAAATCCCTTTAAGTCCTGACGGAATCCAAAACAATTGTACATGGTTAAGGGTGGCTGTAATGTAAGCAAGGGGATAAGGCACAAAATACAATTTATGAGTAATTGTCCTGCCTAGAATTATTGAAGTTGTGATATAAACAGGATAGCATGTAGTGCAGTAGGCCCATGCCCACTGTATTAAGGGGTTAATGTCTGCAAATGTATATTTTGCACTGTCATGTGTATTTTCCTCTTGAAGACTGTAAATAGAGTTCCCATAGCAAGAGTTGCTAAATGGGACTGCTCGTTCTTCCCCTCTAAAAGGGGTTGATGCTCAGTTAGTGAGAGTCAGTCTAGAGTTTAGTGAGAGAGAGAAGTGTAGAGTGAGTGAGAGAAGTAAGCCAAGCAGCACTGGGAGTTATTGGGGCAGCCAGCACAATACGGTGCCCAAACCACCTGCCTCTGAGGAAGCAAAGAAAACTCATTCTGGATGGTAGAGCAGCCTTTTACAAGGGAGTTGCCAGATGAAGACTAGTGTTGATCACGAATATTCGAATTTCGAATTTTTATCGCGAATATAGGTACTTCGATAATTCGCGAATATTTCGAATATAGTGATATATATTCGTAATTTCGAATATTCGATTTTTTTTTTAATCAGTACACATGATCCCTCCCTGCTTCTAGCTTGTGGGCCAATGAGAAGGCTGCAGTATATTTGACTTTAGGAGTAGTGTTGTTTGCAAATTTTCTAATTTTTATTGCGATTTTTTTCAACTTACAACTATTAGACAAAGAAGATGATAGCACTATATTAGCTAAATTGCTCTATATTCGGGTTTTTTCCGAATATTTGCTATATTGGTATAACTTCATTTTTTAAAATATTCGTAATATTCTAAAACAAGAATATATAGCAATATAGTGAATATTCGAAAAAAAAACAAATTTAGAGCAATTTAGCTAATATAGTGCTATCATCTTCTTTGTCTAATAGTTGTAATTTTTTTCTCATCTGAAGTTCAGATTGGAAAAAAATTACAACTATAAAAAAAAGATTAGAGCACTATATTAGCTAAATTGCTCTAAATTAGTTATTTTTTTCGAATATTCACTATATTGCTATATATTCTTGCTTTAGAATATTACGAATATTCGAAAAAACAAAGTTATAGCAATATAGCAAATATTCGAAAAAAAACAAAACAAATATAGAGCAATTTAGCTAATATAGTGCTAGAATCTTCTTTGTCTAACAGTTGTAAGTTGAAAAAAATCGCAATAAAAATTCGAAAATTACTAAAATTGGCATGATGAAAATTCGCATATTACACGATCATTACCTTGCCGATTTTTCGAGTAAAAAAAATCTTAGAATATAATGAATATTCAAATTTGCGAATATTCAACGAATATTCTAAAAAACATTCGCGAATTCGAATATGACCCCTGCCGCTCATCACTAGTAATGTGAGGAGAGGCTGAAGATGTCTCCTTTTCTGGAGTGTGAACCAGGATAGGTCAGGAAACAATTGAACTGGAGTGCCATCAAAGTCAAAGTTGCGTAGGGATCTCGCCTTAGCCATGATGGATTCTTTAAGGGCAAAATCGTGGACACAACAAATTACGTCCCTAGGACGTGTAGCAGATCCCTTAGGCTTGAGTGCTCTATTAGCCCCGTCCAATTTGATCTTGTGCGAGGATGGTTGCCCCAGGATCATGTTAAAAATGGCTTCCAGCGTAGCAAAGAGATCTTCGTCACCGGTAGCCTACGGAAGACCCCGTACTTGGATGTTATTCCAGCGCCCTCGATTATCCAAGTCCTCTAAATGCCATCCCATGCCCCTGAGTACCGCCGTTTGGGCAGAAATGGATTCATGAAGAGTGGAAATATATTGCC
Organism: Bufo bufo; assembly: GCF_905171765.1. Taxonomy (NCBI): domain Eukaryota; kingdom Metazoa; phylum Chordata; class Amphibia; order Anura; family Bufonidae; genus Bufo; species Bufo bufo. Next base: position 456,978,139 of record NC_053393.1, on the reverse strand, counting down.
TGGTATCGTCATGGGCATTTTCCAGGGAGTCAACCCGGTCCACCACATGTTTAATGTCAGTGCGAACTGCCGCAATTTCAGCTCTGCAGGCTTCCGTAACTTCAGAAATAAGAACCCGAAAGTCCTCTTTTGTAGGAAAACGGTTAAAATAGCTCGCCCATGGCTGTGGAGGTTCAGGCAGGGATGGTGGATCCATAAGGGCAAGTGTTGGAGGGCTTGGGGATCTGGCCCAGATGTCAGAAGGTAGAGGAGAGCTGCTGTCCCCCTGGTCCAGCAATGGTGGGGCTGGGAGCTGCTTATTTTGCAAGGGCTCAAGCAGGGGGGTCCCAGGAAGGCTAGATGCAGCGTCCCCTGGGTTAATATCCCATCCCCTAGTAGCCACAGTACCTTTACTTGCAGTCGCCCCCTGAGAAGTGGGTCCAGGAGACATCATGGCGGGATCCCTCCTTCCAGCAGCAGCAGGCTGAAAGTCCGGGGCGGCCGGTGAGAGCCCCAGGTCAGAGGATCCGCGTGTGGACACTGCAGATGGCGATCCGGTTCCCTGAAGAGATCCTGCAGGGGTATGTAGCACTGTGTCCTTCTCCCTGGGCAGGGCGCGGGAATCCGGCGGGGGGAGGGAGGAATGGCGGGAGGCCCTCTGTGCCTTGGTGCTGCGCGGTGGAAGAGCCGGACCCGGAGTGCAATCCCAGCACTGTTCAAGGGTTCTAGTAGGTGAGGGGGATCGGGGAGGGATAGGGGTCTTTTTTTCAGCTACTTTCTTTCCCATATGATCCAGGAGCAGCTCCTTCAGGCAGCCATCACCGTCAGCGTCCGGACACGCCCCCGCAACCTGCACATTTAGATGTGCTGACTAACCCCCATTTTTTTTCTTGACAGGCATTTCCCTTCCTGCTGCCCACTGATTGGCTGATCCAGGCTGTCTGCAAGCCTGTAAGCCAATCAGGACAAGCCCTCCACCCAACTTCCTCCCAGGAATATGCAGTAAAATAGCTCACTGTGTCAAATTTCCAGGGTGATGGACCTGGATCCACTCCCCTGATTAGTCCAAGTCTACTTTTGGTTGAGGAACAGTAAAACCTACACGTGCAAGCTACTCAGAGCTAGGCCCAAGTTCAGAGAATCTCTGTTTCAGAGAACCAAGGAAGCAACTTAGCTACCAGAATTTTCCAGTGAGAAGGAGATTAGAAGGTCTGAAACCCACAAGGCTGTGCATTGAACTGGAATTTAAGTTCTAGCTCCTTCCTCAGTGGCCATAATTAAGTTCTGGATTTCCTCCTTTGTAACATTTCAAAACTCGTTAAAACAATATAAGATACACTGCTATAACCCTTAAATCCCACAAGGTGTATTATACTAATGGAACATCTATATTGGGACTATATCTAATACCTTTTTTGACAGCACTTTATATCTAATATCTATCATCAAGGCAAGAGATTGATACATTGTCCTACAATTAATAGGGGGATAACAATAAGTACATAATTTTTTTTATGTTTTTCATTTCTTTATATTATTTTTTATTGTCTTTTACTTATTCAGAAAGGGCCCTTCTGGTACCATTTGTAATTGTTATATTGTATAATAAAATATTTTAACTATATAATTGGTTGATACTAATAGTCCAGGTGGAGGTGTGTCTATTAATCAATTTATAATTTCTATTGTACACTAGTTGGCAGTGGGCAGGCTATTTGGTAGAGAACCTTCAATTTATCCATAGTGTAGGAAGGGTGAGCCTCTGAATTATTTTACAAGTATTCAGGAAAATGTCAGTGTCCTCAAAAAATATATATTACAATTGTGTATATTACAATAGATTCACATGCACATCTAATATAACAGGTACGCTTTAGACATATTGGCCTATTATACTGTTGATATGAAAAGTCTATGATGAAACATAAAATTAGTATAAGACTATGGGACCATCTTCAGTAGATTCAGATGGGGGAGACCCGGGGTTGCACTTGTCCATCTGTAATGTTTGTAACAATTCATTTTCATCTGTGTCCTCCAGCAATCTGTATCTGTATGTGTATAGAGCTAGGCTATGGCTGGACCCCCTGTATGGAGATGAGCCCCAAGGAGGTCTTCATTGTTTTGCACAACAATCCACGGTTCTCCAATTTGTCCTCAATTCCCTTTGTAATCAATCAAAAAAAGGAAAATTTCATATTTGCCATTTCATTTCCAATTTAAAGAGACAGGGGGCACACCAAATACTTCAAGGAGTGCAAAGGGTGGTGTAACTGCATATGACAAATGACCTGACCCAAGAATGAGTCAAAAAGAACCACCCCATAAATGCACATCCGACCATAAAGAAATGTAAAAATATATATAAAGTTTATTGGACACAACAACAACACATACGCATTAAAAAATTGTATACAATATAGAACAAAGTGCGGTATGCAATAAAATGTATGAAACCGACACACACAGGTCCACTGAGTTACCACATATGTGTGTATGCGTTATTAACCAGCATGTAAAGCAATACAATAAATCCCATAGAGCAAATGAAAGGTAAGGTAAGGCCACTAGAAATGAGGATAAAGACAGACCGACATGAGGTCAAATATCAAGAGCCAAACCTACATAGCCAGCTGGTGCAGTGGACCTGGAAACATGACAAGCGCCCAACGCGTATCGCCGGAGCAATCCGGCTTCCTCAGGGGTGAAGAGCTGTATGTTGAAATGTCATCTAATATAGGGTGTTGAGTAAGGTGTAATCACAATCACCTGTGTAGCAGAAAAGGCTGTAATCCGTGTGTGTGCATATCCAATTCCAGTCAAACCGGAAACGTGGAAGTCACATGATCGGCTGGTGGAACGCATATGCGTTCCACCAGCCAAAGTACAACCATATAGCAAAAAAGGAAGAGGGGGCATTGATATGTTGAATATACGTTACATAATGCAGCACTTTGGGGTCACAGAGGCAATATCAAACTGGCTAGTGGGCAGTGGAGGCGATACTCCCGAACCGGAAGTAGGTGATCACGTGACCGGAAGTGAGGTGCCGCTGTGGAACGCATGGTGGAACGCATAGCGCGCCCCACTATGAATAGTGGAGCGCACGATGCGTCCAGCATACGCACAGAGGCATCAAAGTCACAGCAGCATACTAGAGGGAACAGAGAGAGCAGACCCAGAGGGATAGTAATACTGTACTATAATGATACTTAATGGGACACAGATCAGTCATGTAGCTGTCTCTACATGCACCTGGGGCAGATAACATTAGGCACACTCAGGTAAAAATATAGTGTGCCCCAATAATATGATGAGTGGGTGCATCGACAGACATTAATATATACATACAAAATAATACAGCAAATGCATCACAATAAGTGCATAGATGGGCAAGCAAACATATATACATATATGCAAAAAATGTATATATATCAATTCATGCATGTAATGCATGGAAAAAGACCTAGAGATATATTATGTATGATATTGGCACATATAAAACCATATATACACACATATAGAGCATATGCATCAAAACACCTAAATTAATGACGTTGCCAGTGATGACAATATATAACTCTACAAAGACGTAAACGTTGATGAAAGTGAACTAAAATACACATAATCATTATACAATATACGTGCATGATAATGGATGACCCTAATATGAGATCCAACACTTATGGAGGACCTGCAGGGAAGGGAGAAAAAAGAGAGTGATTAAGTGAACACAAATTAAAAAGACCAATGATGTGGAAGTGAAAAGAATGGTGGATACAGAAGTGCCCGAACCGTGCGTATAAGACGGTGAGTGAGAATAAAGAAGTGAAAAAGACCTGTAAAGAAATAACATTATAAAGTTAATAAAAATACAGAATTTAATTATGATGAAATACCAATTATGGTGATAGACGCAAGCCCCATATGATCCTTATACTGGCTGCCGTCCCCACCTTAAGCCCCCATGAAATAATGGTTGCCCAGTGTCCAGTATGTGCCACAATGTATGGCAGATGCCCGCCTCAATGCAATACCTGGACAGCACGCTATGGGAGTGGATGCATCCACACAAAGCAGAGACCCCCTAATTTACCCCCACTGTTGGTGCTCTAATGGCACACAGCAAGGTTGACCGATATGGTATAGATTCTTGCTGTACCTGTGTTCCCAGCATACTGTATTTGATACACCCCAATATCAGGATGAAAGAATGGTTGATGGCCCCACCGTGAGGGATAAGCCCCATATCAGGTATAATGAAAGCCAGTGAACGTGAGTTCCTCGTTTAATCCATGTGGGGCAACTGTATCCAGGTGTATCCATTTCATTACCAAATAACGTCAAAATCATTCTGTAGCAAAGACGAGACAGGAGCCGAAGATCATGGGTGTATCTCCAGTGTGGGCTCATTGGGACAGCACTACCCATATGCCATATCTGAACATCATAGATGGGGACTTCTGCTCCAGACCCCTTCTACTAGACAAATCAGAGCGTCCCTGTAACTCTGACTCGGACTGACCTGTCTTGTCAATGGATTACATTAACATTACTGCAAAGTATATGACTATGAAACCATATACTCTGCTGCGTCCACTGCTGCAAAAGTATTACAGGGCAACTAGTGTGAGACAACTACCTTAAATGGATACTCCATATAATTTTGGAATTGCATTATCAATAATTGACCAAAAAGGTCTATAAAACTCAATATTCAAGTTTACAAGCAGGAATAATTTGGATAGGAGCGCAGAGCAGTGAGAGGTGATATCTTCCCTCCTGAAACGGTCAGCAGAAGAGACACCTTTCATGGCCCCTTCATTCCCTACACATTGTAGGCAGAGGGTCTCACATGGGTGCAGGGTCCGTAACCCAGTTTTACTCATTCTGTTGTGATATGGTACACATGTATAAAAGTAGAATTTCTTCTCTATTCAGTAGACTTGAAAAGCCAGTAACATCTCAGCAACATATGCATAAATTTCAAAAATACGGAGGACCAATCAGATCCAGGCATGTATGGAGGTTGAAGCACCAATCACATCGCAGAAGCTACTGAGGACCAATCAGATTCAAGTATATAAGATAATGTCACAATGAAGGGAGAACCAATGAAATGAAATAAACTAGCGAGGACCAATAAGATTGCAGAATGTGTGATGATGTCACAGAAGCTAGTGACATCACCGAGTTCTGAGCCTTAGAAAACCACTGCCTGACATTATCTCAGCCAGATTTTCTCTGGATATAGAGAGAGACAGATCGGCTTGTGCTTTGCTTAGCAAATCCTTGCTTTCGCTTAGCGAATAATTGACTTTGCGCCATGGAGATCCGGGGTTTGGCATTCTTGCTTTTCCTCTGGGTCATATGGACGCTATTGGGCATCTGTGCCCTGATTGCCTTGACTGTCATCCCAGGCCATGTAAAATATCCTTACATCAGGTAAGAGGGGACGGGGCGGGATTCCTCTGTAGTATTATTACTGTTATTACCGTATTATCAGTTTATTCCTGGAAAGTTATTACATTATTATTAGTGGATTATTAATAAGCTCCATCTAATAATTGTTAGTATAGAAAACATCACATTTGGGGGTGGGGGAATCTATGAAGACTGAGGTTTCATGCCCCGGCCCTCATCTAATCTGCACTGGAGTGAGATGCACAAGCCTCATAATAAATTAGGAGCATCTCTGACCCCCATGCACAAAAAAAAATAAAAATTAAAATTGCACCAACTATTTCAGGTGGAAATTTGCCAGTTTGCAGAGGCCCGCCCCCTCCTGCTAAACCCACCTAAACCACACCCACTTTTTGGAAATGGCTTAAGAGTGCAAAAAGCAACTTTTTGTAGAAAATATCTCTTTCTTAATATTTTTTTAGAGTTGCAATCTCACTGGTTGCTATGAGCAACGGCTCCATAATATCTTCCCCATTGTTGTTTGTCTTCTATTTGTGTCTGGACATTAGATCATATTATGGAGGATGATTACAATGGAAGGAAATAAAGTCTCCTCTGCTATTAGAAGACATGACGCAATCCTGCTGCCGTTTGTGTCCTAATAACACCCAATATTTTGCTTTCTTTCTCAGTGACACGGGACGAATATTCCCCGAATCGGTGGTCTTTACAGTGGTCTTCTTAATATCTGCCCTTTTTGGTAAGTGGATTTAGAGAGACAACATCATAAGGAGATCAGCGGCTCCAGTGCTCAGTGATGACGTTATCTCCCTAATCACTATTCACTGCTGAGCGGCGGCCATCACTGGAGATTATAATCATCACTGAGTCCTGGAGGTTATCACAAGTGTCTATGGACGTTCCCGGCTGATCCCATGTATTGTCTATTTCAGGAGCTGGCAACGCTTCCATCATGTACCGGTTCATGATCATCCGGTCTGAACAATCAGAGAGGCGACATATCATCTGCCAGAGAATCCTCTATGTCGTTGCATGGATGGGCTGCATTGGGACCATTGTGACCGCCATAGTTTCGGTAGGTTTATATACAGAGGTCTCAGGACTAGTAATACAGAGGGGACATCGCTTGAAGTCAAGAGATGTGTATAAATACAATGACGCGCCCTGGTGACTATTCTTATGTATTACTGCCCCTGTATAATTACACCACCTGCGGCCTCTGCTGTTCTGTATTCTCAGATCTTCATGACGTCCATATTGATGACATTTATTCCTCTGCTTTTGTTCTAGATGAGGATCAGTCCTACAGTCCACAGGATCGGCGCAGGACCGGCATTTTTCTTTTGTGCCGTTTACAACCTAGGTCAAGCTGTATGCCTGTACAAGAAATCCTTCAGCAGTCGCCGCCTATGCCACATTAGATTGGCATCAACCTTGGTGCCCATTGTGGGCCTGCTGACCTGTATCCTCTTATAGCTGACTGGTACAGTGCCATGTTGTGTGCTGGATACACTTACACATACGAACTTACCATCATTACTGCCGTTAGTAAATTTGGGTCAAGCTACCCACCCCCTTAAATTGTCAGGTCACGCTCACTCATTGGTGGAGTTAAACTAAGCCCCACCCATTTTTCGGCCCAGGACAACCCAAATTTACAGAGAGATTGTCTCTGAAAATTTGGAAACATTTTGGCAAATTTGGGACTGTTGGCAACTAAGATTATTCGCTTCCTCTGACCCCATTGTAGCACAGATCAGACATCACAGTATAGGAAACACTATAATAATACAATTAATTCTGTTACTTGTCCTTAACACGTCCTTCCAGTTTCTGTGTGTATGACCATCGGCTACTTTCAGCTTCTTCCATGTACTGGCCGATGTGAAGAGGTGAGTTCATGCAACTTTTCACCGTCTTGTATAATCTACATCTTTCCCGTGTAACTAATATAAAAGCTCCTATCTCACCTCCATCTTCCCATCTCACTCCATATAGAGTCCCTGGTGAGTACCGCCAGGCACTAATCCTCTATTCTGTCTTCTGCAGATCTACACCAGGACAGGCATGGTGGCCGAGTGGACTGGATTCCTTGGCCTGATAATACACCAACTAATGAACTATACAGATTTCCAGGTGAGTAGATGCCGTGTCAAGGTCTAATGTGCTCCAGAAACATTTCAGAGAAGTAATATATTATATAGAGCTGTTTTATAATTAATGGTCTTTATTCTTTTTTCTCAGCATTTGTCTTTAACGTTGTCCCGAGAAGGTGTCTCCATTGGCCTGAGAGAAAAGACCCAGGACCCTGAAAACCCCCAATAAGATCCAAGGGGTGGAGCGCCAAGACAACTGAAACCATCATGACATTGCTGGACATGAATCTTCTGGATCAAGAGGCAGATTCCAGGCTTGGTCTCTGTCCTCAATACTGGATGTGACATTTTACCGGACTTTCCTAATACCGGATTTGACATTTACCGGATTTTCTGGATTCAACATCTAGCAGAATTTCCAAATACTGGATGTGACAATTACCCGGACTTTCCATAGCTACCTCATCTCAAATGATGGTTTTTACCCCCTTGCCCAGGGGAAGGGCAGTCCTTCAGCCATGGTTCCCTGGAGGTTTCCTCCACTAGGGGGTTTTTCCTTCCCTGAGTGTTGAAGGATGAGTTGGGGGTTCACCATCATCAGGGCCATTTCAAAACCACTGGCCTGTTAATAAATGAGTCAATACATGAGGTAGCTAACAATGTGTCCGAGCCTCTTTATTGTAGGGAATGTATTGTAACTAATGTTACCCAATAAAGACCGGGGAACTTCATAGGGGTGATCAGTCCAAGCTCTGGAAGGAAAACGATGAAGGTGCTAATGGCAGTGTTAGATTTTTTCAAATTTTATGGGTATAATAAAAGTGATTCATTAAAAGGGCATTCTGCTTGGGATAATTCATCTCTTATCCAGCTATTACTAGGACTTGTGTCCCCTTGTTTGAATGGAGTGTTGGTCGAGCATATGCACTACAACTCCACCCCAAATCTATGTGATTGTTAGAGATAGTGATGTTGTATTCTGCTACAGAATGCACAGAGTGGTGGTGCGCAGACTCAACCAGTGCTCTTTTCAAATTGGGGGCGTGGATCCCTCATCATTGTGACTGGTTGCGGTCATGGGTGTAGGAACCCCAAAATTTTTTGTGGGGACAGCATTTTTGCTCGCCGGGTATATTCTTATTCAGTAAACTGTGAGTTGTTTATATCGTTAAATTTTAAGTGTGTGTGTGTGTGTTTGTGTGTGAAACCCCCCCCTTCCCCACACACACACTTACAGTTCTGAAGACTCAGGGGTGCTGGCTGGCTTGCCTGAGGGGCTGGCTGGCTTGGCCGGGCAGAAGGAGTGTGGGAGACTGTGAGGCCTTTTTCTCCAAGCTGCTCCGGATCAGTGCTCTGGGCAGCTGTGCTCCGGGCTGGAAGTGGGCACAATAAGAAAAAAAATATTTTTCATTACACCTCAGGTCAGACCACCAATCAGACCCCCAATGTTAATCAGACCTCAGCTAACAGCCCCAATAAGATCCCCAATGTTAATAAGACCTCAGATCACACCTCAGCTCAGATCCCTATATGAATGACCCCCAATCAGACCTCAGATAAGAGCCCCAGTGCCTCTCATCAACCCCCCAGTGCCTCTCATTAGCCAGTAATAACAGCCCCCCCAATCATGTGCCAGTAATAACAGCCCCCCCAATCATGTGCCAGTAATAGCCCCCCCAATCATGTGCCAGTAATAACAGCCCCCCCAATCATGTGCCAGTAATAACAGCCCCCCCAATCATGTGCCAGTAATAGCCCCCCAATCATGTGCCAGTAATAGCCCCCCCAATCAAGTGCCAATAATAGCCCCCCCAATCAAGTGCCAGTAATAGCCCCCCCAATCATGTGCCAGTAATAGCCCCCCTAATCATGTGCCAGTAATAGCCCCCCTAATCATGTGCCAGTAAAACAAAGTATTGTATATATATTGTAGTGCCGGCAGCCTATCAGAGGAACAGGAAAGGGACACACCTCCCTGCCATGCTCCTCTGCAGCCTTCTGTTTGTATCGCTGTCCTGAGGACGGCGATACAAACAGATCACTATGGAGATGAGCGCTTCGCTTCCACAATGGAAGCGCTCATCTCAGTGCCTGCCCCGCTGCCGCACACATTGCCCTGCTGCCACTGTGGGGGATTTGACCATACCTGTCCCCCCCGCATTATTTCCTGGGGGGGTCTAAGTGGGCAGACTGCCACCAATCTACCAGTTATTTTCTTTCCAGGGGATAAGGGATAACATATTCTAATTGGAATACTCCTTTAAACAATTTGGAAGAAAATGGGTAAAATTATTGTTAAAAGTCATATTTATAAAACCTCTGAAAACAGGGTGTACCTTAGGGCTCTTTCACACCTGCGTTCTTTTCTTCCGGCATAGAGTTCCGTCGTCGGGGCTCTATGCCGGAAGAATCCTGATCAGGATTATCCTAATGCATTCTGAATGGAGAGTAATCCGTTCAGGATGCATCAGGATGTCTTCAGTTCCGGTACGGAACGTTTGTTGGCCGGAGCAAAAAGCGCAGCATGCTGCGGTATTTTCTCCGGCCAAAAATCCGGAACACTTGCCGCAAGGCCGGATCCGGAATTAATGCCCATTGGAAGGCATTGATCCGGATCCGGCCTTAAGCTAAACGTCGTTTCGGCGCATTGCCGGAGCCGACATTTAGCTTTTTCAGAGTGGTTACCATGGCTGCCGGGACGCTAAAGTCCTGACAGCCATGGTAAGTGTAGTGGGGAGCGGGGGAGCAGTGTACTTACCGTCCGTGCGGCTCCCCGGGCGCTCCAGAGTGACGTCAGGGCGCCCCAAGCGCATGGATCACGTGATCCATGTGATCACGTCATCCATGCGCATGGGGCGCTCTGACGTCATTCTGGAGCGCCCCGGGAGCCGCACGGACTGTAAGTATACTGTTCCCCCGATCCCCACTACTACTATGGCAACCAGGACCTTAATAGCGTCCTGGGTGCCATAGTAACACTGAAAGCATTTGGAAGACGGTTCCGTCTTCAAATGCTTTCAGTACACTTGCGTTTTTCCGGATCCGGCAGGCACCTCCGGCAACGGAAGTGCATGCCGGATCCCAACAACGCAAGTGTGAAAGAGGCCTTAGGCTACTTTCACACTTGCGTTGTTCTTTTCCGGCATAGAGTTCCGTCACAGGGGCTCTATACCGGAAAAGAACTGATCAGTTTTATCCCCATGCATTCTGAATGGAGAGTAATCCGTTCAGTTTGCATCAGGATGTCTTCAGTTCAGTCGTTTTGACTGATCAGGCAAAAGAGAAAACCGTAGCATGCTACGGTTTTATCTCCGGCTAAAAAAACTGAAGACTTGCCTGAATGCCGGACCCGGCATTTTTTCCCATAGGAATGTATTAGTGCCGGATCCGGCATTCAGAATACCGGAATGCCGGATCCGTCCTTCCGGTATGCGCATACCGAAAAAAAGGTGAAAAAAAAAATGCCGGATCCGTTTTTGCCGGATGACACCGGAAAGACGCATCCGGCATTTCAATGCATTTTTTCGACTGATCAGGCATTTTTAAGACTGATCAGGATCCTGATCAGTCTTACTAATGCCATCAGTTAGCATACATTTTGCCTGATCCGGCAGGCAGTTGCGGCGACGGAACTGCTTGCCGGATCTCTCTGCAGCAAGTGTGAAAGTAGCCTTATAGAGAGGGGGCCCCAGAGCTAAAGTCAATACGGAGCTTTCTTATATTGCTGGTTCATGCCACCACTACAGACCTACATCCCTTAAAAGGAAGGTCCAATATTTGCTCACCTTCTGGACTACTGTTATTACATACCACTGTACTAGCTGTGGTAGTATATAGGACTGGACTTCTAATGATGGGATAGTATACAGCAATCGAGAAGAAGTAACAGGGAATAGTAAATATACAACTGGACTGTTAATGAAGAGGGGTAGTGTATACAGGAATACAAGTGTCAGGGAATATATTAACCATTAGGCTACCAATGATAGAAAGGCATACACCACTGGTAATACAAGGAATAGGATAAATACCACTAGATTGCCAGTGACAGGACACAATCTATATCACTGCCAGTAAAGAGGAATAGAATATCACCCTGCATTACCATGGACAAAATGAATATACAACTGAAATACCAGTATCAGAGCAAAGTATATACCATTAGACCCATGACTGGAGACCAGTATAAACAGGCTTACTAATAACAGAGCAGATCAGAGGCCTGTGGTCTACAGCACCCTGGGACCAAGCAGAGGTTGTAAGTGTGTCGGCATGGGTGGTGTAATGATGTCACCACATTGTCATACGCAGACTCTGTCAGATCGCTCGTTAGGGAAATGTGGTGAGTTGAGTAAAAGTTTTAAAACATTTTTCTGTAACATACAGTCTGAAAATGAGTGTGGTGCACTTAGGGGCATTATATCTTTTTAAGGGAGCAATTGGGGGGCATCAAAACATTTTAAGGGGCACTTGAGGCAACATAAATGTTGAAGGGGACACTGAGGGACATGGTTACCTTTTTATTGAGCACTCAGGGGCACTCAGGATGCATCATTACTGTCTAGGGGGGAATAAGAAGCACTGTTACTCTCTAGGGGGCACACAGTAAGCATTTTTACTTTCTAGAAGGCACAAAGAGAGGAGCAAATTATTTGGCTTTATTTCTGCGTAGGGAACTTATAAGATCACAGTTATACTTTTGGATACAAAATATGGCACTTTTACTGTGTTGTACACCATCACCATCTGGGGTACTGGGCATTAGGGTTGTCATTATAACAACATTTTATTCGATTTTGATACCATAAAAAAGTATTGCGATACTCGATACCATGCAAAAAAAATAAAACACCAAAAACGTAGAGTGCATTCCGCATTTTATGGAACATCCAGCCTATAATCGAACAGTCTTGTCCTATTTTTTTGCGGGGGGCCAGGGTGACTAAAAAATGGTGAATGGCACAGTTTTTTTTTTTCTTCTGTTACGCCGTTCACTACATACAGTAGAAGATATTTTTTTATATTTTAATAGTTTGGATTTTTCGGATGTGGCGATATGTAATATGTTTATTTATTTATTGTTTATATATTTTATATATAAAATTGGGAAAGAGGGTGATTTATACTTAATATTTTGTTGTTGTGATTTTTAACCTTTTATTTAAAAACTATTTCCCCTCTTAGGTGTTAGAACCTAGGATCTTTTAATCCCTTGTCCTATTAATCCTAATAGAGCTCTTTTAAGGTGAACAGGACTTTACACTGTCCCTGCTGCCCTGAGCTTTGTACACACAGCAGCAGGGAGCTTACCATGGCAGCCAGGGTTTCAGTAGCGTCCTGGCTGCCATGGTAACCGATCGGAGCCCCAGGATTACACTGCTGGGGCTCCAATCGGAACTGCTACTGCACCACCAATGAAGAGGGGGGGAGGGGACTCTGCGGCCACTGCCACAAATAATTTAATACTGGGGAGGTGCACTGCGCCACCAATGTTTTTAATACTGAGGGGGGCATACTGTGCCACCATTAATACAAATACAGGAGGTGAGTGTCAGCACCCGACCTCTATGACAGGGAGCTGTAATCAGTGGTAGTTAACCCCGCTGATCGCAGCTCCCTGTCATAGAGGTCGGGTGCGGCTATGTGATTCTGCCGCCGGCACCCACCTCCTGTATCTGTATTAAACGTTAATTATCTTCATTGGTGGCACCGTGGCCACAGTCCCTCCCCCCCTCCTCCTCTCCTCTTATTGGTGGCAGCGGGACCACAGGGGAAGGGAGGGAGAGACTGCTTCCTTCTCCCCTTTGCTGCTGAGGGAACATGGTGCGCGCTGAGAGCAGCGCGTGCCATGTTCTGTGATACTAGGCTGCGCAGTATCGGTAAAAAACAAATCCCAGTATCAAATCGATACCGGTACAAAAGAATTGATTGGGTATGGATATTTCTATACCCGATGCAACCCTACTGGGCATCTTCCATTATTATATTTTGGGGCCCAATCTTGGGGCCCAATCATTTTTTGTGAACAGTTAATGATAGTTATGATGTCACTTCCGAAAATACAGTGTTTGAGGGCACCGCAGTAGAAAAAAGGTACTGTAAGTGGGGCAGAAGGGGCAGAAAAAAAACACAGAATTACCCACGGCGCAGAGCAGGTAAGTATGTTGGGGCCGATGATCAGGGGAACTGCTGCGGGAAACCATACTGATCCCCAAACTGACTACAGTGGAGGGCAGGGGGGGTGTTTGGTCAGATTGCCCCTGGTCTAATGATTTGGTTTTGGCTAAGTCCCAAAGTTGTGGCAATGATCATGGGGTTACTTGTAAAGCGTGACCCTGGTGGGGGCCAAAGAACAAAGGAGAAGAGGCAGCACAAAATGCACCCCTCTGCAGTGGGCAAAACAGAGCACGGGATGAAGGCTGAGCACCAGGGGGCACCGACCGCTCAGCCCACTGACACCATTAACCTGGCCACGGATGTGGTATCACCTCTTTATCTGGACGCAGTGGGCACTATGTAGCAGTATTTATCTGGGCGCAGTATGACCCTATCAGTGGGCACTATATAGCAGTATTTATCTGGGTGCAGTATGACCCTGTCAGTGGGCACGGCTTGAAGAAGTCATCAAGGAGGTCACTACATTTACAATGACACTGTAGTAAAAGAACCGCCTGCTAACAAAGACCCAGCAGGTGAGGACAAAAGGATGGAGAATGTTAAAGTTGCCATTCTTGCCAAGACATCCTGATCAAGCCTTATTAATAAACCCAATCCAAGCAGCACAAAGAGATGTAAATTACAACGACTGCTCAGTAAAGAGAGATTATTATATTTAAGTAGGGGAGTAACAGAGGGTGGAGATATAGTAGCAAGTGAAAGACTTTGGCCTATGAAAGGAATAAGAATCCTGTGAACGGTATTGGGTCGATGCCAGTGTCACCCCATCCTTTCCCCTGCCAGGGCGCACTGCTCGTAAACCCAACTGGGTCGTCAGTGAATATGCATGTCACTAATTGCACTGCCTCCTATCAGGGCCCTGAATTAAGCTGCTGGCTCTTCCTCTTGCGAGATTTGCCAGTTAATTAGTTCTATATTTGGAGAACTTCCTATATATAAAGCCAGATTACTTCTGTGCACTGATCTCCATAAGGAAAGAGCTGTTTGGTGCGTATATACAGGGTGTTGCGACTGGGCCCGGCACTCCAGGGGGCCCGGGCGCCTGTGGAACACTGGCCCCTGCAGTAGTGCTGTATGTACCCGGGGCCCAGTGCTCCTGGTTTCCGCGTGGCCCACACCTTACCCTCCCCGCACGGCGCTTCACTGTCCTGAGCACATACAGCGTCAGGACATAGTGCGCGCACTATGACCTGAAGCTGCACGCTGTCAGGTGACAGTGCAGCGCCAGCCGGGAAGACAGAAGAGCGAGCGTGACTTATACCGGAGAGGAAGAGTAGCCGCGGCACGCGGCGCAGAGCAGGTAAGTATGTTGGGGCCGATGATCAGGGGAACTGCTGCGGGAAACCATACTGATCCCCAAACTGACTGCAGTGGAGGGGAGGGGGGGTGTTTGGTCAGATTGCCCCTGGTCTAATGATTTGGTTTTGGCTAAGTCCCAAAGTTGTGGCAATGATCATGGGGTTACTTGTAAAGCGTGACCCTGGTGGGGGCCAAAGAACAAAGGAGAAAAGGCAGCACCAAATGCGCCCCTCTGCGTTGGGGAAAACGGAACACGGGATGAAGGCTGAGCACCAGGGAGCACTGACCGCTCAGCCCACTGACAACATTAACCTGGCCACGGACGTGGTATCACCTCTTTATCTGGACGCAGTGGGCACTATGTAGCAGTATTTATCTGGGCGCAGTATGACCCTATCAGTGGGCACTATATAGCAGTATTTATCTGGGTGCAGTATGACCCTGTCAGTGGGCAATATGTAGCACTATGTAGCAGTATTTATCTGGGCGCAGTATGACCCTATCAGTGAGCACTATATAGCAGTATTTATCTGAGCGCAGTATGACCCTGTCAGTGGGCACTATGTAGCAGTATTTATCTGGGCGCAGTATGACCCTATCAGTGAGCACTATATAGCAGTATTTATCTGAGCGCAGTATAACCCTGTCAGTGGGCTCTATGTAACAGTATTTATCTGGGCGCAGTATGACCCTATCAGTGGGCACTATATAGCAGTAGTTATCTGGTCGCAGTATGACCCCGCCAGTGTTCACTATATAGCAGAAGTTATCTGGGCGCAGTATGACCCTGTCAGTGGGCACTATATAGCAGTAGTTATCTGGTCGCAGTATGACCCCGCCAGTGTTCCCTATATAGCAGAAGTTATCTGGGCGCAGTATGACCCTGTCAGTGGGCACTATATACAGTCCTGATGAAAAGACCACTTGAAAAATGGCAAAAAATCATATTTAGCATGGCTTGATCTAAACAAGGTTCCAAGTAGAGCTTCAACATGCAACAAGAAGAAATGAGAGTGAGACAATTTTGAGCATCCAATTTAATGAAAACAACAAATAAACTGAAACAGGCTGTTTTTCAGCTGATCAAAAGTTTTAGGACCACACCCCTAAAAAAAAACTAAACCCCTCCAAAACAGAAATACAACTTCCAAACATGAACTCAGTAATGAGTAGCTCCGCCGTTATTGTTTAACACTTCCAAAATTCGTTTCGGCATGCTTGATGCAAGCGTTTCCATGAGGTGAGTGGGAACATTTCTCCAAGTGGTGAAGACGGCCGCACGGAGGCCATCTACTGTCTGGAACTGTTGTCTATTTTTGTAAACTTCCCTTGCCATCCATCCCCAAAGGTTCTCAATAGAATTTAGATCAGTGGAACATGCAGGATGGGCCAAAAGAGTGATGTTATTCTCCTGGAAGAAGTCCCTTGTCCTGCGGGCATTGTGTACTGTAGCGTTGTCCTGTTGAAAAACCCAGTCGTTACCACACAGACGAGGGCCCTCAGTCATGAGGAATGCTCTCTGCAACATCTGTACATAGCCAGCGGCCGTTTGACGCCCCTGCACTTCCTGAAGCTCCTTTGTTCCACTGAAGGAAAAAGCACCCCAGACCATTATGGCGCCCCCTCCACTGTGGCGCGTAGAAAACATCTCAGGTGAGATCTGCTTGTCATGCCAGTAACGTTGGAAACCATCAGGACCATCAAGGTTAAATGTTTTCTCATCAGAGAATAAAACTTTCTTCCACCTTTGAATGTCCCATGTTTTGTGCTCTCTTGCAAAGTCCAAACGAGCAGTTCTGTGGCGTTCAAGAAGACGAGGTCTTGAAGAAGTTTTTTGTTTTTGAAGCCCTTCAGTCTCAGATGCCGTCTGATGGTTATGGGGCTGCAGTCAGCACCAGTAAGGGCCTTAATTTGGGTCGAGGATAGTCCAGTGTCTTGACGGACAGCCAATTGGATCCTCCGGCTCAGTGCTGATGAAATTTTTTTGGGTCTTCCACTTGACTTTTTTGTTCCATAACCCTCAGGATCATTTAAGAAATTCCAAATGACTGTCTTACTGCGTCCCACCTCAGCAGCGATGGCGCGCTGTGAGAGACCCTGCTTATGCAGTTCAACAACCCGACCACGTTCAAAAAGGGAGAGTTTTTTTGCCTTTGGCATCACAACGTGTGACTACCTGACAATGAATCCACATCTTTGCACAGATTTGGCCTTTTAAAGGCATGTGGTCCTAAAATTTGGATCAGCTGAAAAACAGCCTGTTTCAGTTTAATCGTTATTTTCAATTAATTGAATGCTCCAAAAATGTTTTGTCTCACTCTCATTTCTTCTTGTTGCATGTTGAAGCTCTACTTGGAACCTTGTTAAGATCCAACAATGTAAAATATGATTTTTTGCCATTTTTTAAGTGGTCTTAAACTTTTGATCAGGACTGTAGCAGTATTTACCTGGGCGCAGTAAGACCCTATCAGTAGGTACTATAAAGCAGTATTTATCTGGGCGCAGTATGACCCTGTCAGTGGGCACTATGTAGCAGTATTTATCTGGGCGCAGTATGACCCTATCAATGGGCACTATATAGCAGTATTTATCTGGGCGCAGTATGACCCTGTCAGTGGGCACTATGTTGCAGTATTTATCTGGGCGCAGTATGACCCTATCAATGGGCACTATATAGCAGTATTTATCTGGGCGCAGTATGACCCTGTCAGTGGGCACTATGTAGCAGTATTTATCTGGGTGCAGTATTACCCTGTCAGTGAGCACTATAAAGCAGTAGTGGGGGAAGGGCGGCAGGTTGGGGGAGGGGGCCACATTGATTAGTTTTGCATCGGGGCCCCATGGATTGTGTGTACGCCACTGGGATACTATATACCACTAGACTATTGGTGATGGGGATACTATATACTACCATACTGCTGGAGACTCTCTTAACGGTCTGCTGTAGGGCATTGTGGGGTTTTGTTTTCTCTTCTTAGGTAAAAAGAAGGCGCCCCACTAAGATGAAAGTGACACCATTGAAAGATTTCTCTGGGTTCAGATTCCGCCACCGCACTTTGGTCTTTTACATTGTGAGAGAGTTGGGCATTGTGATACCCAATCCCTACCAACCCCCTTTCCGGCCTATCCTGATATTCACTTTATACCCGAACATGTTCTTGAGCTAATGACAGCACCCCACAAGAGTTTGGGACATGATCTGGGTATGGATTAAAAAATTGTTGCATTTAGTTAGAATCCCAGAGTTATATAGTACTCTCACAATACCCCTGAAGTATATGAAGATTTTCAATAAAATTGGTTCAAAATGTAACACATTTCATTTATGTACTAGAAAATGTTATTCTGTACTTTGTGTGCCTCCATTGTTTTTTCAATGCAATGTTTAAAGGGGTCGTCTCACTTCAGTAAGTGGCATTTATCATGTAGAGAAAGTCAATACAAGACACTTACTATTGTATTGTGATTGTCCATATTCATTCCTTTGCTGGCTGGATTCATTTTTCTATCACATTATACACGGCTCGTTTCCATGGTTACAGACCACCCTGCAATCCATCAGTGGTGGTCGTGCTTGCACACTATAGGAAAAAGCACTAGCCTATATGCGCTGCCATGGTCCTGGCCACCATAGAGGCTGATGCTTTTTCCTATAGTGTACAAGCACGACCACCACTGATGGAGTGCAGGGTGGTCTGTAACCATGCAAACGAGCAGTGTATAATGTGAAAGAAAAATTAATCCAGCCAGCAGAGGAAGCAATATTGATAATCACAATACATTAGTAAGTGTCTTGTATTAACTTTCTCTACATGATAAATGCAACTTTCTGAAGTGAGACAACCCCTTTAATAAAAAGAGACTGAAAAAGAAAAGAAAAAAAAGAAAGGAAAAGGAAAAAAGCAAGAGGAATAATGTAACTCCTGGCTCTAAGGCTCAGTGACAGACTCAGAAGTAACCTCCATGTCACCATCATGAAAGGTGTATCCCCATCTTGGACATTGGGGCATATCTCTAAGATATGCCCCCAATGTCTGATAGGTGCGGGTCCCACCTCTTGAAAATGATGAGCATGGCCAAATCAGGGAGACATGTTGGCACCCTCAGCTACACTCCTACAAAAATTTTCTATACCATACATTGTTGGCAGAATTATATTAAAGTCTGTCAGGATTTAAGAACAGAGGGGGTCATTTATTAAGACCGGCATTTTGGACTCCTGTGCCGACCTCTCCATAACTTCGGTGATATCCACCGCTGATCTAAATTTATATATCAACAAAGAGAATCGGTACAACATATTACCTAATAAAGTTAAAATTTATTATGACATAAAACAACATACAAACATAAATGTAGAGACCATACAGCGTGCCTCAAGAGGCAGTCCACAATACATCCACTGCTAGCAGATCTGGATTATTTCAATTATTGCATTCACATGGAGGATGTTGTGGGTTCAGGGTCTAGATCAGCATGTATTATTCAAAGCTGTATCTAGCCATAATGTCACAACTATCTCCAATGTGAGGCAAATTAAACATAAGTGCAGGACGGGCAAAAGTGACATCCATATATTTTGATCATACCCATCCAAACAATAAAGTTTATCATAAATAATCAAAGTAAATATATCGGACCGATCTGAATTGTTCACCTACCCGATATCCAGTGGCGTGCATGTGGGCTGTCTGGCGTACTCCTCGACGTACGTTTCGCTAATGCTTCTTCAGGAGGATTCCTTTCTAATGGCTAGGGAGTAGAGTTGAGTGAACACCTGGATGTTCGGGTTCAAGAAGTTCGGCCGAACTTCCCGGAAATGTTCGGGTTCGGGATCCGAACCCGACCCGAACTTCGTCCCGAACCCGAACCCCATTGAAGTCAATGGGGACCCGAACTTTTCGGCACTAAAAAGGCTGTAAAACAGCCCAGGAAAGAGCTAGAGGGCTGCAAAAGGCAGCAACATGTAGGTAAATCCCCTGCAAACAAATGTGGATAGGGAAATGAATAAAAAATAAAAATAAAAAAATTAACCAATATCAATTGGACAGAGGTCCCATAGCAGGGAATCTGGCTTCACGTCAGCAGAGAATCAGTCTCTTCATGCCATAGCAGAGAATCTGGCTTCATGTCAGCAGAGAATCAGTCTCTTCATGCCATAGCAGAGAATCTGGCTTCATGTCAGCAGAGAATCAGTCTTCATGTCATAGCAGAGAATCAGGCTTCACGTCACTCACCACTGGAACAGGCCACTGTCACATATTTAGGCCCCGGCACCCAGACAGAGGAGAGAGGTCCCGTAACAGAGAATCTGGCTTCATGTCAGCACAGAATCAGTCTTCATGTCATAGCAGAGAATCAGGCTTCACGTCACCCACCACTGGAAGAGGCCACTGTCACATATTTAGGCCCAGGCAAAGGAGAGAGGTCCCGTAATAGAGAATCTGGCTTCATGTCAGCAGAGAATCAGTCTTCATGTCATAGCAGAGAATCATGCTTCACGTCACCCACCACTGGAACAGGCCACTGTCACAAATTTAGGCCCAGGCAGAGGAGAGAGGTCCCGTAACAGAGAATCTGGCTTCATGTCAGCACAGAATCAGTCTTCATGTTATAGCAGAGAATCAGGCTTCACGTCACCCACCACTGGAAGAGGCCACTGTCACACATTTAGGCCCTGGCACCCAGACAGAGGAGAGAGGTCCCGTAACAGAGATTCAGGCTTTATGTCAGCAGAGAATCAGTCTTCATGTCATAGCAGAGAATCAGGCTTCACGTCACCCACCACTGGAACAGGCCACTGTCACATATTTAGGCCCAGGCAGAGGAGAGAGGTCCCGTAACAGAGAATCTGGCTTCATGTCAGCACAGAATCAGTCTTCATGTTATAGCAGAGAATCAGGCTTCACGTCACCCACCACTGGAAGAGGCCACTGTCACACATTTAGGCCCTGGCACCCAGACAGAGGAGAGAGGTCCCGTAACAGAGATTCAGGCTTCATGTCAGCAGAGAATCAGTCTTCATGTCATAGCAGAGAATCAGGCTTCACGTCACCTACCACTGGAACAGGCCACTGTCACATATTTAGGCCCAGGCACCCAGGCAGAGGAGAGAGGTCCCGTAACAGAGAATCTGGCTTCATGTCAGCACAGAATCAGTCTTTATGTTATAGCAGAGAATCAAGCTTCACGTCACCCACCACTGGAACAGGCCACTGTCACATATTTAGGCCCCGGCACCCAGACAGAGGAGAGGTTCATTCAACTTTGGGTTGCCCCGCAATATAATGGTAAAATGAAAATAAAAATAGGATTGAATGAGGAAGTGCCCTGGAGTACAATAATATATAGTTAAGGGGAGGTAGTTAATGTCTAATCTGCACAAGGGATGGACAGGTCCTGTGGGATTCATGCCTGGTTCATTTTTATGAACGTCAGCTTGTCCACATTGGCTGTAGACAGGCGGCTGCGTTTGTCTGTAATGACGCCCCCTGCCGTGCTGAATACACGTTCAGACAAAACGCTGGCCGCCGGGCAGGCCAGCACCTCCAAGGCATAAAAGGCTAGCTCTGGCCACGTGGACAATTTGGAGACCCAGAAGTTGAATGGGGCCGAACCATCAGTCAGTACGTGGAGGGGTGTGCACAGGTACTGTTCCACCATGTTAGTGAAATGTTGCCTCCTGCTAACACGTTCCGTATCAGGTGGTGGTGCAGTTAGCTGTGGCGTGGTGACAAAACTTTTCCACATCTCTGCCATGCTAACCCTGCCCTCAGAGGAGCTGGCCGTGACACAGCTGCATTGGCGACCTCTTGCTCCTCCTCTGCCTTCGCCTTGGGCTTCCACTGGTTCCCCTGTGACATTTGGGAATGCTCTCAGTAGCGCGTCTACCAACGTGCGCTTGTACTCGCGCATCTTCCTATCACGCTCCAGTGTAGGAAGTAAGGTGGGCACATTGTCTTTGTACCGGGGATCCAGCAGGGTGGCAACCCAGTAGTCCGCACACGTTAAAATGTGGGCAACTCTGCTGTCGTTGCGCAGGCACTGCAGCATGTAGTCGCTCATGTGTGCCAGGCTGCCCAGAGGTAAGGAAAAGCTGTCCTCTGTGGGAGGCGTATCGTCATCGTCCTGTGTTTCCCCCCAGCCACGCACCAGTGATGGATCCGAGCTGCTTTGGGTGCCACCCCGCTGTGAACATGCTTCATCCTCATCCTCCTCCACCTCCTCCTCATCCTCGTCCTCCTCGTCCTCCAGTAGTGGGCCCTGTCTGGCCACATTTGTACCTGGCCTCTGCTGTTGCAAAAAACCTCCCTCTGAGTCACTTCGAAGAGACTGGCCTGAAAGTGCTAAAAATGACCCCTCTTCCTCCTCTTCCTCCTGGGCCACCTCCTCTTCCATCATCGCCCTAAGTGTTTTCTCAAGGAGACATAGAAGTGGTATTGTAACGCTGATAACGGCGTCATCGCCACTGGCCATGTTGGTGGAGTACTCGAAACAGCGCAACAGGGCACACAGGTCTCGCATGGAGGCCCAGTCATTGGTGGTGAAGTGGTGCTGTTCCGCAGTGCGACTGACCCGTGCGTGCTGCAGCTGAAACTCCACTATGGCCTGCTGCTGCTCGCACAGTCTGTCCAGCATGTGCAAGGTGGAGTTCCACCTGGTGGGCACGTCGCATATGAGGCGGTGAGCGGGAAGGCCGATGATACGCTGTAGCGCAGACAGGCGAGCAGCGGCAGGGTGTGAACGCCGGAAGCGCGAACAGACGGCCCGCACTTTATGCAGCAGCTCTGACATGTCGGGGTAGTTGCGAATGAACTTCTGCACCACCAAATTCAGCACATGCGCCAGGCAAGGGATGTGCGTCAAACCGGCTAGTCCCAGAGCTGCAACGAGATTTCGCCCATTATCGCACACCACCAGGCCGGGCTTGAGGCTCACCGGCAGCAACCACTCGTCGGTCTGTTGTTCTATACCCCGCCACAACTCCTGTGCGGTGTGGGGCCTGTCCCCCAAACATATGAGTTTCAGAACGGCCTGCTGACGTTTACCCCGGGCTGTGCTGAAGTTGGTGGTGAAGGTGTGTGGCTGACTGGATGAGCAGGTGGAAGAAGAGGAGGAGGAAGCTGAGTAGGAGGAGGAGGAGACAGGAGGCAAAGAATGTTGCCCTGCGATCCTTGGCGGCGGAAGGACGTGCGCCAAACAGCTCTCCGCCTGGGGCCCAGCCGCCACTACATTTACCCAGTGTGCAGTTAGGGAGATATAGCGTCCCTGGCCGTGCTTACTGGTCCACGTATCTGTGGTTAGGTGGACCTTGCCACAGATGGCGTTGCGCAGTGCACACTTGATTTTATCGGACACTTGGTTGTGCAGGGAAGGCACGGCTCTCTTGGAGAAGTAGTGGCGGCTGGGAACAACATACTGTGGGACAGCAAGCGACATGAGCTGTTTGAAGCTGTCTGTGTCCACCAGCCTAAATGACAGCATTTCATAGGCCAGTAGTTTAGAAATACTGGCATTCAGGGCCAGGGATCGAGGGTGGCTAGGTGGGAATTTACGCTTTCTCTCAAATGTTTGTGAGATGGAGAGCTGAACGCTGCCGTGTGACATGGTTGAGATGCTTGGTGACGCAGGTGGTGGTGTTGGTGGTACATCCCATGTTTGCTGGGCGGCAGGTGCCAACGTTCCTCCAGAGGCGATGGAAGAGGCCGAGGCTGCAGCAGCAGAAGAGGCCGAGGCGGCAGCAGCAGAAGAGGTAGCAGGGGGAGCCTGAGTGACTTCCTTGTTTTTAAGGTGTTTACTCCACTGCAGTTCATGCTTTGCATGCAGGTGCCTGGTCATGCAGGTTGTGCTAAGGTTCAGAACGTTAATGCCTCGCTTCAGGCTCTGATGGCACAGCGTGCAAACCACTCGGGTCTTGTCGTCAGCACATTGTTTGAATAAGTGCCATGCCAGGGAACTCCTTGAAGCTGCCTTTGGGGTGCTCGGTCCCAGATGGCGGCAGTCAGTAGCAGGCGAAGTCTCTTGGCGGCGGGTGTTCTGATTTTGCCCACTGCTCCCTCTTTTGCTACGCTGTTGGCTCGGTCTCACCACTGCCTCTTCCTCTGAACTCTGAAAGTCAGTGGCACGACCTTCATTCCATGTGGGGTCTAGGACCTCATCGTCCCCTGCATCGTCTTCCACCCAGTCTTGATCCCTGACCTCCTGTTCAGTCTGCACACTGCAGAAAGACGCAGCAGTTGGCACCTGTGTTTCGTCATCATCAGAGACATGCTGAGGTGGTATTCCCATGTCCTCATCATCAGGAAACATAAGTGGTTGTGCGTTAGTGCATTCTTTCTCTTCCACCCCTGGGGAAGGGCTAGGTGGATGCCCTTGGGAAACCCTGGCAGCAGAGTCTTCAAACAGCATAAGAGACTGCTGCATAACTTGAGGCTCAGACAGTTTCCCTGATATGCATGGGGGTGATGTGACAGACTGATGGGCTTGGTTTTCATGCGCCATCTGTGCGCTTTCTGCAGAAGACTGGGTGGGAGATAATGTGAACGTGCTGGATGCACTGTCGGCCACCCAATTGACTAATGCCTGTACCTGCTCAGGCCTTACCATCCTTAGAACGGCATTGGGCCCCACCAAATATCCCTGTAAATTCTGGTGGCTACTGGGACCTGAGGTAGTTGGTACACTAGGACGTGTGGCTGTGGCAGAACGGCCACGTCCTCTCCCAGCACCAGAAAGTCCACTAACACCACTACGACCGCGTCCCTTACTAGATGTTTTACTCATTGTTCCCGTTCACCAAAATTTTTTAAAAATGGCAAATTTGGGAATAGTTTTTCAACCCAGAACAAAAACTGTGCTTTTACGGTCACTACAAATAATTTGACCAGCTAAAACAGTACTGATTTAGAGGAATATAAATGTCAGGGCTATTTTTTAGGCGCTGTGTGACAGGTATACCTTTAATCACAGAATTAGACTTGTATCTGCACTGTAGCGTGTGTGTTAAGTTTTTCAGAATGACACTATCAGCACCTTGAATCTAATATACCCTTTTTGGGATAGATTTAAAGTAGGCCTGATATAGCAGAAACTACTAATTTTGAGAATGGCAAATTTGGGAATAGTTTTTCAACCCAGAACAAAAACTGTGCTTTTACGGTCACTACAAATAATTTGACCAGCTAAAACAGTACTGATTTGGAGGAATATAAATGTCAGGGCTATTTTTTAGGCGCTGTGTAACAGGTATACCTTTAATCACAGAATTAGACTTGTATCTGCACTGTAGCGTGTGTGTTAAGTTTTTCAGAATGACACTATCAGCACCTTGAATCTAATATACCCTTTTTGGGATAGATTTAAAGTAGGCCTGATATAGCAGAAACTACTAATTTTGAAAATGGCAAATTTGGGAATAGTTTTTCAACTCAGAACAAAAACTGTGCTTTTACGGTCACTACAAATAACTTGACCAGCTAAAACTGTACTGATTTGGAGGAATATAAATGTCAGGGCTATTTTTTAGGCGCTGGGTGACAGGCTCAACTTGCCCCTGATGTAGTATATGGCCATAAATAACCACACTATTGATGGTTAAATGCACTTGGGTGACACAGGCTCAGCCTGCACCTGATGTAGTATATGGCCAAAAAATAACCACACTGTTGATGGTTAAATGCACTTGGGTGACACAGGCTCAGCCTGCACCTGATGTAGTATATGGCCAAAAAATAACCACACTGTTGATGGTTAAATGCACTTGGGTGACAAAGGCTCAGCCTGCACCTGATGTAGTATTTGGCCAAAAAATAACCACACTGTTGATGGTTAAATGCACTTGGGTGACACAGGCTCAGCCTGCAGCTGATGTAGGATATAGCAAAAAATAACCACACTATTGATGGTTAAATGCACTTGGTGGTAGCTTGTGCTGGCGCACCACAAGCCACAAAATGGCCGCCGATCACCCCAGAAAAAAGTGATATAAAATTGCTCTGGGCAGCCTAAAAAAAGTGAGCAATTCAATATCAGCACTTCAATGATCCACAGCTGGAGATCGATCACTGAATTAAGTCTTTTGGAGGAGTTAATCTGCCTAATCTCGCCCTAACATCGCAGCAGCAACCTCTCCCTATGCTTGAATCAGCAGAGTGACGTGCAGCGCTACGTGACCCAAGTTTATATAGAGGCTGGGTCACATGCTGCACTGGCCAATCACAGCCATGCCAATAGTAGGCAAGGCTGTGATGGCCTCTTGGGGCAAGTAGTATGATGCTTGTTGATTGGCTGCTTCGCAGCCTTTAAAAAAGCGCCAAGAAAGCGCCGAACACCGAACCCGGACTTTTACGAAAATGTTCAGGTTCGGGTCCGTGTCACGGACACCCCAAAATTCGGTACGAACCCGAACTATACAGTTCGGGTTCGCTCATCCCTACTAGGGAGGTCTTTTTAAGTGACTGGTGGCCAATGGCTGTTCATCCCTACCAATTTCCCCCCACTACAACTATGTCCAGCAATAGACATCTTTGTGAAACTGATAAGTGAAGATCTGACCACACTAAATAATCAGGGAAAGAAAAGAGAAGAAAACTTGAGTGTAAAGGAAAAAAGAGCACTAGATACATTAAGAGATCTAAAAGGTGTGCTATTTAAACAGGCAGACAAAGGGGGAAATATAGTCATCTGGCCAGAAGACATGTATATGTGACAGGCCTATAAAATACTAAGGGATAAAAAATGCTACCGTAAACTTGACTCTAATCCCCTCTCTACTTTCCAGAAAAAACTATATGACATATTGGACAAAGCAGAAGAGGATAATGTGATCTCATCCAAAATAAAACCTCTATTGATAACTCAGTTTCCAAGAATACCAACTTTCTACATGACACCCAAAGTGCACAAAAATGTGACAGACCCGCCCGGTCGACCCATCATATCAGGTAATGGTGGGTTATGTGAGAAAATTGGTCAATTCATTGACCATCACCTAAAAATGCTTGTCAACACTCTACTATCCTTCATACAGGATACAACGGCAGCGCTGAATAGACTTAATAACATGCAAGTTGAAGACAACATGATTCTAGTTACAGCTGATGTTGAAGCGCTATATTCGAACATTAAGCATGATGATGGTCTAAGAGCAGTGGCTGAATACCTGAAAGGTAACAATATGGAAGGGGGGTTTAATGAATTAATCCTTACCCTATTGAAATTCATATTGGAGCATAATTTTTTTCTTTTTAATGATGATTTTTTTCTACAGACACAAGGTGTAGCGATGGGGGCCACATGTGCCCCATCCTATGCAAACTTGTTTCTAGGAGCCTGTGAAAGAGAAATATTTATGAATGAGACAACACCGTACATCAATAAAGTGCACAATTGGATGACATCTTCTTCCTATGGGAAGGCTCGCAAGATGATCTCAAGAAATTCATCAGTACTCTAAACAAGAATAATCATAATATATTTCTAACCTTTCAGATGGGTAAGGAAGTCACATTCTTGGACCTAAAAATACAAATAAAAGAAAATGGGACATTAGAAACTGATGTCCATAGGAAAGAAACTGCGGTCAATGCACTGCTGCATGCTGAATCATCCCATCTAAAATCCACCATAGATGGAATACCCATTGGGCAATTCGCACGGATAAAGAGGATCTGCTCTAATGAGAGTAAGTATAAAGAGCGAAGTAAAGAAATGATAGAAAGATTTAAAACCAGGGGATACAGCAATAGACAGATCAAAAGAGGAGTTGGAAAAATAAAGAAAAAGAAACGAGAACAATTGCTATGTCCTAATATGATCAAAACTGAAGATACGGCACATAACATCAGGTTTCTAACAGAATACAATAGTCAATGGTGGCAGATAAAGGAAATTTTGGAGAGACACTGGAACATACTGCAAACAGATGTGATCCTAAATAAATGCATCCCAGATAAGCCCTTAGTAACAGCAAAAAGGGCAAAGAACTTCAAAGACGCATTAGTCCATAGTCACTTTATAAGTAGAACGGCCAATACTGGGAATGAAAAACTAAAAGGGTCCTTCCCCTGTGGGACATGCAAGGCGTGTAAAAATGTGATAAAAACTACTGAATTTACTGGTCTAAATCACGATAAAAGGTATAAAATCAAAGAATATATCTCCTGCTCCTCAAAAGGCGTTATATATCACGCCAGATGCCCTTGTGACAAAATCTATATAGGCCTAACAACCAGGGAATTAAGGGCACGAATCAGGGAACACATACGAGATATCGAGAAAAGTAAAGAGGAAGAAAATTTAGACAACCTGAAAACTATACCGAGACACTTTAAACTATTTCACCAAAGTAATGAAAAACTGCTGAAATTTACGGGAATAGACCAGATTCACATGGGGATACGGGGGGGGGGGGGGGGGGGGGGGAGACCTCAGTAAAAGACTAGCCCAAGTTGAGAGTAAATGGATTTTTAGATTAGGCACCATGGCACCGAAAGGACTGAATGAAACCATGGGTTTCAGTTCCTTCCTGTAAACTGTAGGGGGTTTTAGATAGAATTTTACTATGTAAAAAATAGATATATAATATTTTAACATTGTTCTGTTTGATTACTGTAGAAACTTACGTGACAGTGTCGAGTGATTGATGGCTGGAGTCCTGCGTCCAAGATGGTCCATTGAAATCTGTGGAGGAAAGAATAGGAAGGAGAAAAGAAGAAGTAAATATCTAATGAATGCATCCATCAGTAAAGAACATTTGAATACAATATATGGAATCAGTATTAATTTATATATTAATATATGGAATCAGTATTAATTTGAGTAAACTGGATATGGGGGGAAATATGTAGGGATGGATGTTAGCCCCATCAAATATACACCATGCACAGTAGTGAACACAGAGTAATAGAGTTTTTGGTGGTGACAATGCTTGGAGAAGAATGATAACATATATAGTGGGTGTGCAGATCAATAGACATTAGTCTATGTCTGCTATTCACCCCCCTATATTATAGAGGATGTATAGATAAATAGGCACTATAGTATATTGAGGGAGGATATATTTATTTATTTCCCCTAGTAGGAATGGGTTTTAATATAGGATTGATAGGCAAATGATTGATAGTAACTTGATAGTACTATTATTCACACATCAGATATTGAGAGTAAGACTTATGCACGGCACTTTAAATGTATATGATTATGAAATGGGTTTATTACTTGAGATTGTATATTTACGTGTATATACAGTCATATTAACGATAGATAAGATGCACATGGCACTTTGATACATGTATTTGATGGTACACTCATGGGTGTGTGAGATAGAGTTATTGATTGGATTCATGGTGGGTATCTCACACATCCATGGATGGCTTTGATATGATGGATATGGATATGCTAGCATGCGCATGTAAAGTGATACTGGATGAACTTGGTGAGAAATACAGACATGCCATATTGATATATATGAATGTGTATGCATTTTGTGTGAACACATGCATATGACCTGCATGCAACATGGGCATGCGTAGTATGTGGACACATATATATGCCTCACATACAGTATGGGAAGGCACTAGCATTCCCAGCACTGACTCATGCGCGTGTCTTTCCTGTATTCATTTGAATAGGGGATATTATACTGTGATGAATATTACCTTTCTTGGTCATGTACTCTCCTATCTGGTTTATGAATGTATTATTATTGTCATTACCAATTTTTGGATGTAATAGTACTTTTAATGTAGATAAATATGGGAACTGTATATTATAGGAGGAGGAGGGGGAAAAACCTCCAGTGACGTGGTGGGTGCACCCTCATAGAATGCATAAACGGATATACAGGAGAGACAGATAATCGATATCAGGACTAGATAGACAGATACTCCCACATATAACAAAAGTATGAAGATGGATAACCTGGAGATTCCTGTGCGCATCCCGGATCGGGGATGGGAGGACTTCCGCCGTTCCGACGAGCGTGATCGGGGTGACGTCAGACGTCGTCTGCCCTCACTTTGATCGCGCTGATGGAAGGGCGGAAGTCCCGTATGTACCCATATCCGGCGATTACGGGATGCGCCGCTATAGGAATCATCAGCAATAAAATCACATGACGCAGGGATGAACAGCCATTGGCCACCAGTCACTTAAAAAGACCTCCCTAGCCATTAGAAAGGAATCCTCCTGAAGAAGCATTAGCGAAACGTACGTCGAGGAGTACGCCAGACAGAGACAGCCCACACGCACGCCACTGGATATCGGGTAGGTGAACAATTCAGATCGGTCCGATATATTTACTTTGATTATTTATGATAAACTTTATTGTTTGGATGGGTATGATCAAAATATATGGATGTCACTTTTGCCCGTCCTGCACTTATGTTTAATTTGCCTCACATTGGAGATAGTTGTGACATTATGGCTAGATACAGTTTTGAATAATACATGCTGATCTAGACCCTGCACCCACAACATCCTCCATGTGAATGCAATAATTGAAATAATCCAGATCTGCTAGCAGTGGATGTATTGTGGACTGCCTCTTGAGGCACGCTGTATGGTCTCTACATTTATGTTTGTATGTTGTTTTATGTCATAATAAAATTTAACTTTATTAGGTAATATGTTGTACCGATTCTCTTTGTTGATATACATATTAAGGAGGTACACCCTTGTTAACACAAGGCTGTTTTGATCCAGTTGAAGAATGTGATCTAAATTTATGCCAGATTCCTTGCTGGTGTAGATTTAGAATATTTTCTATGCTTAAAACAGGCATAGAAAATTATAAATGAGACAATCCTGGCAGCCCATGCCCCTTTTTTTAGATCTGAAAAGGGAAAAGGTTATCTGCACCGCAATCTGCAACAGATATGCGCCAGAAGACTGGTGTATATCGCTTAGTAAATGACCCCCAGAATATACAGTTAAAGGGGTTTTCCAGGACATAGTGATTGATTACCTATCCTCAGGATGGCTCATCGAAATCATATCGGTGGAGATCCAGCACACTGCACTCCCATAAATCAACTATTCCCTGCAGCTGCTGGAAGCAGCACTTTGAATGTTGATGACCTATCTGGAGCCCAGAAAATCCCTTTAAGTCCTGACGGAATCCAAAACAATTGTACATGGTTAATGGTGGCTGTAATGTAAGCAGGGGGATAAGGCAGAAAATACAATTTATGAGTAATTTTCCTGCCCAGAATTATTGAAGTTGTGATATAAACAGGATAGCATGTAGTGCAGTAGGCCAATGCCCACTGTATTAAGGGGTTAATGTCTGCAAATGTATATTTTGCACTGTCATGTGTATTTTCCTCTTGAAGGCTGTAAATAGAGTTCCCATAGCAAGAGTTGCTAAATGGGACTGCTCGTCCTTCCCCTCTAAAAGGGGTTGATGCTCAGTTAGTGGGAGTCAGTCTAGAGTTTAGTGAGAGAGAGAAGTGTAGAGTGAGTGAGAGAAGTAAGCCAAGCAGCACTGGGAGTTATTGGAGCAGCCAGCACAATACGGTGCCCAAACCACCTGCCTCTGAGGAAGCAAAGAAAACTCATTCTGGATGGTAGAGCAGCCTTTTACAAGGGAGTTGCCAGATGAAGACTAGTGTTGATCACGAATATTAGAATTTCAAATTTTTATCGCGAATTTTCGAATTTTTATTGCGATTTTTTTCAACTTAAAACTATTAGGGTCTATTCACACGTCCGTTTTTTCTTTCCTGATCTGTTCCGTTTTTTCAGGAACAGATCTGAACCAGATCTGGACCCATTCATTTTCAATGGGTCCTGGAAAAAAACGGACAGCTCAATGTCAGATTTTTTCCAGGACCCATTGAAAATGAATGGGTCCAGATCTGGTCCAGATCTGTTCCTGAAAAAACGGAACAGATCAGGAAAGAAAAAACGGACGTGTGAATGGACCCTTAGACAAAGAAGATGATAGCACTATATTAGCTAAATTGCTCTATATTCTTTTTTTTTTTGAATATTTTCTATATTGGTATAACTTCGTTTTTTCGAATATTCGTAATATTCTAAAACAAGAATATATAGCAATATAGTGAATATTCGAAAAAAAAAAAACGAATTTAGAGCAATTTAGCTAATATAGTGCTATAATCTTCTTTGTCTAATAGTTGTAATTTTTTTCTCATCTGAAGTTCAGATTGGAAAAAAATTACAACTATAAAAAAAAATTATAGCACTATATTAGCTAAATTGCTCTAAATTCGTTTTTTTTTCGAATATTGACTATATTGCTATATATTCTTGTTTTAGAATATTACGAATATTCGAAAAAACTAAGTTATAGCAATATAGCAAATATAAAATAAATAAATAAAAGAATATAGAGCAATTTAGCTAATATAGTGCTATAATCTTCTTTGTCTAACAGTTGTAAGTTGAAAAAGATCGCAATAAAAATTCGAAAATTACTCGAATATGACCCCTGCCGCTCATCATTAGTAATGTGAGGAGAGGCTGAAGATGTCTCCTTTTCTGGAGTGTGAGCCAGGATAGGTCAGGAAACAATTGAACTGGAGTGCCATCAAAGTCGCGTAGGTAACTCGCCTTAGCCATGATGGATTCTTTAAGGGCAAAATCGTGGACACAACAAATTACGTCCCTAGGACGTGTAGCAGATCCCTTAGGCTTGAGTGCTCTATGAGCCCCGTCCAATTTGATCTTGTGCGAGGATGGTTGCCCCAGGATCATGTTAAAAATGGCTTCCAGCATAGCAAAGAGATCTTTGTCACCGGTAGCCTACGGAAGACCCCGTACTTGGATGTTATTCCAGCGCCCTCGATTATCCAAGTCCTCTAAATGCCATCCCATGCCCCTGAGTACCGCCGTTTGGGCAGAAATGGATTCATGAAGAGTGGAAATATATTGCCTGGTATCGTCATGGGCATTTTCCAGGGAGTCAACCCGGTCCACCACATGTTTAATGTCAGTGCGAACTGCCGCAATTTCAGCTCTGCAGGCTTCCGTAACTTCAGAAATAAGAACCCGAAAGTCCTCTTTTGTAGGAAAACGGTTAAAATAGCTCGCCAATGGCTGTGGAGGTTCAGGCAGGGATGGGGGGTCCATAAGGGCAAGTGTTGGAGGGCTTGGGGATCTGGCCCAGATGTCAGAAGGGAGAGGAGAGCTGCTGTCCCCCTGGTCCAGCAATGGTGGGGCTGGGAGCTGCTTATTTTGCAAGGGCTCAAGCAGGGGGTCCCAGGAAGGCTAGATGCAGGGTCCCCTGGGTTAATATCCCGTCCCCTAGTAGCCACAGTACCTTTACTTGCAGTCGCCACCTGAGAAGTGGGTCCAGGAGACATCATGGCGGGATCCCTCCTTCCAGCAGTAGCAGGCCGAAGGTCCGGGGGCGGCCGGAGAGAGCCCCAGGTCAGAGGATCCGCGTGTGGACACTGCAGATGGGGATCCGGTTCCCTGAAGAGATCCAGCAGGGGTAAGTAGCACTGTGTCCTTCTCCCTGGGCAGGGCGCGGGAATCCGGCGGGGAGAGGGAGGAATTGGCGGGAGGCCCTCTGTGCCTTGGTGCTGCGCGGTGGAAGCGCCGGACCCGGAGTGCAATCCCAGCACTGTTCAAGGGTCCTAGTAGGTAAGGGGGATCGGGGAGGGATAGGGGTCTTTGACAGGCATTTCCCTGCCTGCTGCCCACTGATTGGCTGATCCAGGCTGTCTGCAAGCCTGTAAGCCAATCAGGGCAAGCCCTCCACCCAACTTCCTCCCAGGAATATGCAGTAAAATGGCTCACTGTGTCAAATTTCCAGGGTGATGGACCTGGATCCACTCCCCTGGTTAGTCCAAGTCTACTTTTGGTTGAGGAACAGCAAAACCTACACGTGCAAGCTACTAAGAGCTAGGCACAAGTTTAGAGAACCTTTGTTTCTGAGAACCAAGGAAGCAACTTAGCTACCAGAATATTCCAGTGAGAAGGAGATTAGAAGGTCTGAAACCCACAAGGCTGTGCATTGAACTGGAATTTAAGTTCTAGCTCCTTCCTCAGTGGCCATAATTAAGTTCTGGATTTCCTCCTTTGTAACATTTCGAAACTCGTTAAAACAATATAAGATACACTGCTATAACCCTTAAATCCTACAAGGTGTATTATACTAATGGAACATCCATATTGGGACTATATCTAATACCTTTTTTGACAGCACTTTATATCTAATATCTATCATCAAGGCAAGAGATTGATACATTGTCCTACAATTAATAGGGGGATAACAATAAGTACATCATTTTTTATGTTTTTCATTTCTTTATATTATTTTTTATTGTCTTTTACTAATTCAGAAAGGGCCCTTCTGGTACCATTTGTAATTGTTATATTGTATAATAAAATATTTTAACTATATAATTGGTTGATACTAATAGTCCAGGTGGAGGTGTGTCTATTAATCAATTTATAATTTCTATTGTACACTAGTTGGCAGTGGGCAGGCTATTTGGTAGAGAACCTTTAATTTATCCATAGTGTAGGAAGGGTGAGCCTCTGAATTATTTTACAAGTATTCAGGAAGATGTCAGTGTCCTCAAAAAATCTATATTACAATTGTGTATATTACAATATATTCACATGCACATCTAATATAACAGGTACGCTTTAGACATATTGGCCTATTCTACTGTTGATATGAAAAGTCTATGATGAAACATAAAATTAGTATAAGACTATGGGACCATCTTCAGTAGATTCAGATGGGGGAGACCCGGGGTTGCACTTGTCCATCTGTAATGTTTGTAACAAATCATTTTCATCTGTGTCCTCCAGCAATCTGTATCTGTATGTGTATAGAGCTAGGCTATGGCTGGACCCCCTGTATGGAGATGAGCCCCAAGGAGGTCTTCATTGTTTTGCACAACAATCCACGGTTCTCCAATTTGTCCTCAATTCCCTTTGTAATAAATCAAAAAAAGGAAAATTTCACATTTGCCATTTCATTACCAAATAACGTCAAAATCATTCTGTAGCAAAGACGAGACAGGAGCCGAAGATCATGGGTGTATCTCCAGTGTGGGCTCATTGGGACAGCACTTCCCATATGCCATATCTGAACATCATAGATGGGGACTTCTGCTCAAGACCCCTTCTACTAGACAAATCAGAGCGTCCCTGTAACTCTGACTCGGACTGACCTGTCTTGTCAATGGATTACATTAACATTACTGCAAAGTATATGACTATGAAACCATATACTCTGCTGCGTCCACTGCTGCAAAAGTATTACAGGGCAACTAGTGTGAGACAACTACCTTAAATGGATACTCCATATAATTTTGGAATTGCATTATCAATAATTGACCAAAAACGTCTATAAAACTCAATTTTCACGTTTACAAGCAGGAATAATTTGGATAGGAGCGCAGAGCAGTGAGAGGTGATATCTTCCCTCCTGAAACGGTCAGCAGAAGAGACACCTTTCATGGCCCCTTCATTCCCTACACATTGTAGGCAGAGGGGCTCACATGGGTGCAGGGTCCATAACCCAGTTTTACTCATTCTGTTGTGATATGGTACACATGTATAAAAGTAGAATTTCTTCTCTATTCAGTAGACTTGAAAAGCTAGTAACATCTCAGCAACATATGCATAAATTTCAAAAATACGGAGGACCAATCAGATCCAGGCATGTATGGAGGTTGAAGCACCAATCACATCGCAGAAGCTACTGAGGACCAATCAGATTCAAGTATATAAGATGTTGTAACAATAAAGGGAGAACTAATGAAATGAAATAAACTAGCAAGGACCAATAAGATTGCAGAATGTGTGATGATGTCACAGAAGCTAGTGACATCACCGAGTTCTGAGCCTTAGAAAACCACTGCCTGACATTATCTCAGCCAGATTTTCTCTGGATATAGAGAGAGACAGATCGGCTTGTGCTTTGCTTAGCAAATCCTTGCTTTCGCTTAGCGAATAATTGACTTTGCGCCATGGAGATCCGGGGTTTGGCATTCTTGCTTTTCTTCTGGGTCATATGGACGCTATCGGGCATCTGTGCCCTGATTGCCTTGACTGTCATCCCAGGCCATGTAAAATATCCTTACATCAGGTAAGAGGGGACGGGGCGGGATTCCTCTGTAGTATTATTACTGTTATTACCGTATTATCAGTTTATTCCTGGAAAGTTATTACATTATTATTAGTGGATTATTAATAAGCTCCATCTAATAATTGTTAGTATAGAAAACATCACATTTGGGGGTGGGGGAATCTATGAAGACTGAGGTTTCATGCCCCGGCCCTCATCTAATCTGCACTGGAGTGAGATGCACAAGCCTCATAATAAATTAGGAGCATCTCTGACCCCCATGCACAAAAAAAAATTAAAATTAAAATTGCACCAACTATTTCAGGTGGAAATTTGCCAGTTTGCAGAGGCCCGCCCCCTCCTCCTAAACCCACCTAAACCACACCCACTTTTTGGAAATGGCTTAAGAGTGCAAAAAGCAACTTTTTGTAGAAAATGTCTCTTTCTTAATATTTTTTTAGAGTTGCAATCTCACTGGTTGCTATGAGCAACGGCTCCATAATATCTTCCCCATTGTTGTTTGTCTTCTATTTGTGTCTGGACATTAGATCATATTATGGAGGATGATTACAATGGAAGGAAATAAAGTCTCCTCTGCTATTAGAAGACATGACGCAATCCTGCTGCCGTTTGTGTCCTAATAACACCCAATATTTTGCTTTCTTTCTCAGTGACACGGGACGAATATTCCCCGAATCGGTGGTCTTTACAGTGGTCTTCTTAATATCTGCCCTTTTTGGTAAGTGGATTTAGAGAGACAACATCATGAGGAGATCAGCGGCTCCAGCGCTCAGTGATGACGTTATCTCCCTAATCACTATTCACTGCTGAGCGGCGGCCATCACTGGAGATTATAATCATCACTGAGTCCTGGAGGTTATCACAAGTGTCTATGGACGTTCCCGGCTGATCCCATGTATTGTCTATTTCAGGAG
This sequence comes from Bufo bufo, assembly GCF_905171765.1. NCBI lineage: Eukaryota > Metazoa > Chordata > Amphibia > Anura > Bufonidae > Bufo > Bufo bufo. Next base: position 456,941,177 of record NC_053393.1, on the reverse strand, counting down.
CTGGCAACGCTTCCATCATGTACCGGTTCATGATCATCCGGTCTGAACAATCAGAGAGGCGACATATCATCTGCCAGAGAATCCTCTATGTCGTTGCATGGATGGGCTGCATTGGGACCATTGTGACCGCCATAGTTTCGGTAGGTTTATATACAGAGGTCTCAGGACTAGTAATACAGAGGGGACATCGCTTGAAGTCAAGAGATGTGTATAAATACAATGACGCACCCTGGTGACTATTCTTATGTATTACTGCCCCTGTATAATTACACCACCTGCGGCCTCTGCTGTTCTGTATTCTCAGATCTTCATGACGTCCATATTGATGACATTTATTCCTCTGCTTTTGTTCTAGATGAGGATCAGTCCTACAGTCCACAGGATCGGCGCAGGACCGGCATTTTTCTTTTGTGCCCTTTACAACCTAGGTCAAGCTGTATGCCTGTACAAGAAATCCTTCAGCAGTCGCCGCCTATGCCACATTAGATTGGCATCAACCTTGGTGCCCATTGTGGGCCTGCTGACCTGTATCCTCTTATAGCTGACTGGTACAGTGCCATGTTGTGTGCTGGATACACTTACACATACGTACTTACCATCATTACTGCCGTTAGTAAATTTGGGTCAAGCTACCCACCCCCTTAAATTGTCAGGTTACGCTCACTCATTGGTGGAGTTAAACTAAGCCCCACCCATTTTTCGGCCCAGGACAACCCAAATTTACAGAGAGATTGTCTCTGAAAATGTGGAAACATTTTGGCAAATTTGGGACTGTTGGCAACTAAGATTATTCGCTTCCTCTGACCCCATTGTAGCACAGATCAGACATCACAGTATAGGAAACACTATAATAATAAAATTTATTCTGTTACTTGTCCTTAACACGTTTTTCCAGTTTCTGTGTGTATGATCATCGGCTACTTTCAGCTTCTTCCATGTACTGGCCGATGTGAAGAGGTGAGTTCATGTAACTTTTCACCGTCTTGTATAATCTACATCTTTCCCGTGTAACAGTAATATAAAAGCTCCTATCTCACCTCCATCTTCCCATCTCACTCCATATAGAGTCCCTGGTGAGTACCGCCAGGCACTAATCCTCTATTCTGTCTTCTGCAGATCTACACCAGGACAGGCATGGTGGCCGAGTGGACTGGATTCCTTGGCCTGATAATACACCAACTAATGAACTATACAGATTTCCAGGTGAGTAGATGCCGTATCAAGGTCTATCGTGCTCCAGAAACATTTCAGAGAAGTAATATATCATATAGAGCTGTTTTATAATTAATGGTCTTTATTCTTTTTTCTCAGCGTTTGTCTTTAACGTTGTCCCGAGAAGGTGTCTCCATTGGCCTGAGAGAAAAGACCCAGGACCCTGAAAACCCCCAATAAGATCCAAGGGGTGGAGCGCCAAGACAACTGAAACCATCATGACATTGCTGGACATGAATCTTCTGGATCAAGAGGCAGATTCCAGGCTTGGTCTCTGTCCTCAATACTGGATGTGACATTTTACCGGACTTTCCTAATACCGGATTTGACATTTATCGGATTTTCTGGATTCAACATCTAGCAGAATTTCCAAATACTGGATGTGACAATTACCCGGACTTTCCATAGCTACCTCATCTCAAATGATGGTTTTTACCCCCTTGCCCAGGGGAAGGGCAGTCCTTCAGCCATGGTTCCCTGGAGGTTTCCTCCACTAGGGGTTTTTTCCTTCCCTGAGTGTTGAAGGATGAGTTGGGGGTTCACCATCATCAGGGCCATTTCAAAACCACTGGCCTGTTAATAAATGAGTCAATACATGAGGTAGCTAACAATGTGTCCGAGCCTCTTTATTGTAGGGAATGTATTGTAACTCATGTTACCCAATAAAGACCGGGGAACTTCATAGGGGTGATCAGTCCAAGCTCTGGAAGGAAAACGATGAAGGTGCTAATGGCAGAGTTAGATTTCCTTAAAATTTTATGGGTATAATAAAAGTGATTCATTAAAAGGGCATTCTGTTTGGGATAATTCATCTTTTATCCAGCTATTACTAGGACTTGTGTCCCCTTGTTTGAATGGAGTGTTGGTCGAGCATATGCACTACAACTCCACCCCAAATCTATGTGATTGTTAGAGATAGTGATGTTGTATTCTGCGAGTGGTGGTGCGCAGACTCAACCAGTGCTCTTTTCAAATTGGGGGCGTGGATCCCTCATCAAAGTGACTAACTTGTGGTCTAAGTGGGCAGACTGCCACCAATCTACCAGTTATTTTCTTTCCAGGGGATAAGGGATAACATATTCTAATTGGAATACTCCTTTAAACAATTTGGAAGAAAATGGGTAAAATTATTGTTAAAAGTCATATTTATAAAACCTCTGAAAACAGGGTGTACCTTATAGAGAGGGGGCCCCAGAGCTCAAGTCAAAACGGAGCTTTCTTCTATTGCTGGTTCATGCCACCACTACAGACCCACATCCCTTGAAAGGAAGGTCCAATATTTGCTCATCTTCTGGACTACTGTTATTACATACCACTGTACTAGCTGTGGTAGTATATAGGACTGGACTTCTAATGATGGGATAGTATACAGCAATCGAGAAGAAGTAACAGGGAATAGTAAATATACAACTGGACTGTTAATGAAGGGGGGTAGTGTATACAGGAATACAAGTGTCAGGGAATATATTAACCATTAGGCTACCAATGATAGAAAGGCATACACCACTGGTAATACAAGGAATAGGATAAATACCACTAGATTGCCAGTGACAGGACACAATCTATATCACTGCCAGTAAAGAGGAATAGAATATCACCCTGCATTACCATGGACAAAATGAATATACAACTGAAATACCAGTATCAGAGCACAGTATATACCATTAGACCCATGACTGGAGACCAGTATAAACAGGCTTACTAATAACAGAGCAGATCAGAGGCCTGTGGTCTACAGCACCCTGGGACCAAGCAGAGGTTGTAAGTGTGTCGGCATGGGTGGTGTAATGATGTCACCACATTGTCATACGCAGACTCTGTCAGATCGCTCGTTAGGGAAATGTGGTGAGTTGAGTAAAAGTTTTAAAACATTTTTCTGTAACATACAGTCTGAAAATGAGTGTGGTGCACTTAGGGGCATTATATCTTTTTAAGGGAGCAATTGGGGGGCATCAAAACATTTTAAGGGGCACTTGAGGCAACATAAATGTTGAAGGGGACACTCAGGGACATGGTTACCTTTTTATTGAGCACTCAGGGGCACTCAGGATGCATCATTACTGTCTAGGGGGGAATAAGAAGCACTGTTACTCTCTAGGGGGCACACAGTAAGCATTTTTACTTTCTAGAAGGCACAAAGAGAGGAGCAAATTATTTGGCTTTATTTCTGCGTAGGGAACTTATAAGATCACAGTTATACTTTTGGATACAAAATATGGCACTTTTACTGTGTTGTACACCATCACCATCTGGGGTACTGGGCATTAGGGTTGTCATTATAACAACATTTTATTCGATTTTGATACCATAAAAAAGTATTGCGATACTCGATACCATGCAAAAAAAATAAAACACCAAAAACGTAGAGTGCATTCCGCATTTTATGGAACATCCGGCCCATAATCGAACAGTCTTGTCCTATTTTTTTGCGGGGGGCCAGGGTGACTAAAAAATGGTGAATGGCGCAGTTTTTTTTTTTTCTTCTGTTACGCCGTTCACTACATAGAAGATATTTTTTTATATTTTAATAGTTTGGATTTTTCGGATGTGGCGATATGTAATATGTTTATTTATTTATTGTTTATATATTTTATATATAAAATTGGGAAAGAGGGTGATTTATACTTAATATTTTGTTGTTGTGATTTTTAACCTTTTATTTAAAAACTATTTCCCCCTTAGGTGTTAGAACCTAGGATCTTTTAATCCCTTGTCCTATTCATGCTAAGGGCTGTTTCACACGAGCGGATGCCGTGCGTGACATCCGCTCCGTGAATGACAGCCAAGACCCGATGCAGACTGCAGAAGCACGGAGCATTAACATGATTGATAATGCTCCGTGCCTCTCTGTGATCTCTTTACTACGAAATCACAGTGAGATAATGTTGTCACCGTGATTTCGTAGTAAAGAGATCACAGAGAGGCACGGAGCATTATCAATCATGTTAATGCTCCGTGCTTCTCCAGTCTGCATCGGTTCTTGGCTGTCATTCACGGTGCGGTTGTCACGGACGGCATCCGCTCGTGTGAAACAGCCCTAATAGAGCTCTTTTAAGGTGAACAGGACTTTACACTGTCCCTGCTGCCCTGAGCTTTGTACACACAGCAGCAGGGAGCTTACCATGGCAGCCAGGGTTTCAGTAGCGTCCTGGCTGCCATGGTAACCAATCGGAGCCCCAGGATTACACTGCTCGGGCTCCAAACGGAACTGCTACTGCACCACCAATGAAGAGGGGGGGAGGGGACCCTGTGGCCACTGCCACAAATAATTTAATACTGGGGGGGTGCACTGTGCCACCATTAATACAAATACAGGAGGTGGGTGCCAGCACCCGACCTCTATGACAGGGAGCTGTAATCAGTGGTAGTTAACCCCGCTGATCGCAGCTCCCTGTCATAGAGGTCGGGTGCGGCTATGTGATTCTGCCGCCGGCACCCACCTCCTGTATCTGTATTATACGTTAATTATCTTCATTGGTGGCACCGTGGCCACAGTCCCTCCCCCCCTCCTCCTCTCCTCTTATTGGTGGCAGCGGGAGCACAGGGGAAGGGAGGGAGAGACTGCTTCCTTCGCCCCTTTGCTGCTGAGGGAACATGGTGTGCGCTGAGAGCAGCGCGTGCCATGTTCTGTGATACTATTCTGCGCAGTATCGGTAAAAAACTAATTCCGGTATCAAATCGATACCGGTACAAAAGTATTGATTGGGTATGGATAATTCTATACCCGATGCAACCCTACTGGGCATCTTCCATTATTATATTTTGGGGCCCAATCTATTTGTCATTTTTTGTGAAGAGTTAATGATAGTTATGATGTCATCTGAGCATAGGGCTGTACAGCACAGGCCCGAGGTTCCTGAGGCTGGGGGTCGTTCTTATAAGGACGAGTGCCCTGACTACAGCCACTGAGGTAATCACACTCAGTTGACTAGGCCAAGTAGGGCGAGCATCTAGGGAGAGTTAGGGTCCTCATTAGTAGGCTCCTCCCCAGCATTCCCCCAACAGACTAGGATACTGGGCCTTATTTGCAACTACAGACCCAGTGCGCCCCCTATCTTCTATAGTGCAGGTTTCTACTACACCTAACTGTCTCACTTATTTTATATGACAAAATAAAAGTTATATATTAATTTAAATACATAAAGGCATTCTCAGTTCCGTATATATTCTATAGTTATGATGTCACTTCCGAAAATACAGTGTTTGAGGGCACCGCAGTAGACAGAAGGTACTGTAAGTGGGGCAGAAGGGGCAGAAAAAAAACACAGAATTACACAGAATTACCCGCGGCGCAGAGCAGGTAAGTATGTTGGGGCCGATGATCAGGGGAACTGCTGCGGGACCCATACTGATCCCCAAACTGACTGCAGTGGAGGGCAGGGGGGGTGTTTGGTCAGATTGCCCCTGGTCTAATGATTTTGTTTTGGCTAAGTCCCAAAGTTGTGGCAATGATCATGGGGTTACTCGTAAAGCGTGACCCTGGTGGGGGCCAAAGAACAAAGGAGAAGAGGCAGCACCAAATGCGCCCCTCTGCGGTGGGGAAAACGGAGCACGGGATGAAGGCTGAGCACCAGGGGGCACCGACCGCTCAGCCCACTGACACCATTAACCTGGCCACGGACGTGGTATCACCTCTTTATCTGGACGCAGTGGGAACTATGTAGCAGTATTTATCTGGGCGCAGTATGACCCTGTCAGTGGGCACTATATAGCAGTAGTTATCTGGGTGCAGTATGACCCTGTCAGTGGGCACTATATAGCAGTAGTTATCTGGGTGCAGTATGACCCTGTCAGTGGGCACTATATAGCAGTAGTTATCTGTGCGCAGTAGGACCCTATCAGTGGGCACTATATAGCAGTAGTTATCTGGGCGCAGTATGACCCTGTCAGTGGGCACTATATAGCAGTATTTATCTGGACGCAGTATGACCCTGTCAGTGGGCACTATATAGCAGTATTTATCTTGGCGCAGTATGACCCTATCAGTGGGCACTATATAGCAGTATTTATCTTGGCGCAGTATGGCCCTATCAGTGGGCACTATTTTAGGGCACAATCTATTTGCCTTTTTTTGTGAAGAGTTAATGATAGTTATGATGTCACTTCCGAAAATACAGTGTTTGAGGGCACCGCAGTACACAGAAGGTACTGTAAGTGGGGCAGAAGGGGCAGAAACCCCCCCCCACAGAATTAAAGGAATCAGCTAAATGGGAGGTTTGCATAGGATGGAAAAGGTAGGTTAGATGCTGGAAAAGTGAGGAGCCAAAGAGGTCTCCGGTGAAAACAAGTCACGGCTTGAAGAAGTCATCAAGGAGGTCACTACATTTACAATGACACTGTAGTAAAAGAACCGCCTGCTAGCAAAGACCTAGCAGGTGAGGACAAAAGGATGGAGAATGTTAAAGTTGCCATTCTTGCCAAGACATCCTGATCAAGCCTTATTAATGAACCCAATCCAAGCAGCACAAAGAGATGTAAATTACAACGACTGCTCAGTAAAGAGAGATTATTATATTTAAGTAGGGGAGTAACAGAGGGTGGAGATATAGTAGCAAGTGAAAGACTTTGGCCTATGAAAGGAATAAGAATCCTGTGAACGGTATTGGGTCGATGCCAGTGTCACCCCATCCTTTCCCCTGCCAGGGCGCACTGTTCGTAAACCCAACTGGGTCGTCAGTGAATATGCATGTCACTAATTGCACTGCCTACTATCAGGGCCCTGAATTAAGCTGCTGGCTCTTCCTCTTGCGAGATTTGCCAGTTAATTCGTTCTATATTTGGAGAACTTCCTATATATAAAGCCAGATTACTTCTGTGCACTGATCTCCATAAAGAAAGAGCTGTTTGGCGCGTATATACAGGGGGTTGCGACTGGGCCCGGCACTCCAGGGGGCCCGGCCGCCTGTGGACCCCTGGCCCCTGCAGTAGTGCTGTATGTACCCGGGGCCCAGTGCTCCTGGTTTCCGTGCAGCCCACCCCTTATTCTCCACGCACGGCGCTTCACTGTCCTGAGCACATACAGCGTCAGGACGTAGTGTGCGCACTATGACCTGACGCTGCACGCTGTCAGGTGACAGTGCAGCGCCAGCCGGGAAGACAGAAGAGCGAGCGCGACTTCTGCTGGAGAGGAAGAGTAGCCGCGGCACGCGGCGCAGAGCTGGTAAGTATGTTGGGGCCGATGATCAGAGGAACTGCTGCGGGAAACCATACTGATCCCCAAACTGACTGCAGTGGAGGGGAGGGGGGGTGTTTGGTCAGATTGCTCCTGGTCTAATGATTTGGTTTTGGCTAAGTCCCAAAGTTGTGGCAATGATCATGGAGTTACTTGTAAAGCGTGACCCTGGTGGGGGCCAAAGAACAAAGGAGAAGAGGCAGCACCAAATGCGCCCCTCTGCGGTGGGGAAAACAGAGCACTGGATGAAGGCTGAGCACCAGGGAAAACCGAACGCTCCGCCCACCGACACCATTAACCTGGCCACGGACGTGGTATCACCTCTTTATCTGGACGCAGTGGGCACTATGTAGCAGTATTTATCTGGGCGTAGTATGACCCTATCAGTGGGCACTATATAGCAGTATTTATCTGGGTGCAGTATGACCCTGTCAGTGGGCACTATATAGAAGTAGTTATTTGGGTGCAGTATGTCCCCGCCAGTGTTCACTATATAGCAGAAGTTATCTGGGCGCAATATGACCCTGTCAGTGGGCACTATATACAGTCCTGATGAAAAGTTTAAGACCACTTGAAAAATGGCAAAAAATCATATTTAGCATGGCTTGATCTTAACAAGGCTCCAAGTAGAGCTTCAACATGCAACAAGAAGAAATGAGAGTGAGACAATTTTGAGCATCCAATTTAATGAAAACAACAAATAAACTGAAACAGGCTGTTTTTCAGCTGATCAAAAGTTTAGGACCACACCTCCAAAAAAAAAATAAACCCCCCCAAAACAGAAATCCAACTTCCAAACATGAACTCAGTAATGAGTAGCTCCGCCGTTTTTGTTTATCACTTCCAAAATTCGTTTCGGCATGCTTGATGCAAGCCTTTCCATGAGGTGAGTGGGAACATTTCTCCAAGTGCTGAAGACGGCCGCATGAAGGCCATCTACTGTCTGGAACTGTTGTCTATTTTTGTAAACTTCCCTTGCCATCCATCCCCAAAGGTTCTCAATTGGATTTAGATCAGTGGAACACGCAGGATGGGCCAAAAGAGTGATGTTATTCTCCTGGAAGAAGTCCCTTGTCCTGCGGGCATTGTGTACTGTAGCGTTGTCCTGTTGAAAAACCCAGTCGTTACCACACATCTGGACATAGCCAGCGGCCGTTTGACGCCCCTGCACTTCCTGAAGCTCCATTGTTCCACTGAAGGAAAAAGCACCCCAGACCATTATGGCACCCCCTCCACTGTGGCGCGTAGAAAACATCTCAGGTGGGATCTGCTTGTCATGCCAGTAACGTTGGAAACCATCAGGACCATCAAGGTTACATTTTTTTCTCATCAGAGAATAAAACTTTCTTCCACCTTTGAATGTCCCATGTTTTGTGCTCTCTTGCAAAGTTCAAACGAGCAGTTGTGTACCGTTCAAGGAGACGAGGTCTTGAAGAAGAAGTTTTTTGTTTTTGAAGCCCTTCAGTCTCAGATGCCGTCTGATGGTTATGGGGCTGCAGTCAGCACCAGTAAGGGCCTTAATTTGGGTCGAGGATAGTCCAGTGTCTTGACGGACAGCCAATTGGATCCTCCGGCTCAGTGCTGATGAAATTTTTTTGGGTCTTCCACTTGACTTTTTTGTTCCATAACCCTCAGGATCATTTAAGAAATTCCTTACTGCGTCCCACCTCAGCAGCGATGGCGTGCTGTGAGAGACCCTGCTTATGCAGTTCAACAACCCGACCTCGTTAAAAAAGGGAGAGTTTTTTTGCCTTTGGCATCACAACTAGAGTTGAGCGAACACCTGGATGTTCGGGTTCGAGAAGTTCGGCCGAACTTCCCGGAAATGTTCGGGTTCGGGATCCCAACCCGACCCGAACTTCGTCCCGAACCCGAACCCTATTGAAGTCAATGGGGACCCAAACTTTTCGGCACTAAAAAGGCTGTAAAACAGCCCAGGAAAGAGCTAGAGGGCTGCAAAAGGCAGCAACATGTAGGTAAATCCCCTGCAAACAAATGTGGAGGGAAATGAATAAAAATAAAAATTAAATAAATAAAAATTAACCAATATCAATTGGAGAGAGGTCCCATAGCAGAGAATCTGGCTTCACGTCAGCAGAGATTTAGTCTCTTCATGCCATAGCAGAGAATCTGGCTTCACGTCACCCACCACTGTAACAGTCCATTGTCAGATATTTTTAGGCCCCGGCACCCAGACAGATGAGAGAGGTCCCATAACAGAGATTCAGGCTTCATGTCAGCAGAGAATCAGTCTGCATGTCATAGCAGAAAATCATGCTTTACGTCACCCAACACTGGAACAGTCCATTGTCAGATATTTAGGCCCAGGCACCCAGGCAGAGGAGAGAGGTCCCGTAACAGAGAATCTAGCTTCATGTCAGCAGAGAATCAGTCTGCATGTCATAGCAGAGAATCATGCTTTACGTCACCCAACACTGGAACAGTCCATTGTCAGATATTTAGGCCCAGGCACCCAGGCAGAGGAGAGAGGTCCCGTAACAGAGAATCTGGCTTCATGTCAGCAGAGAATCAGTCTGCATGTCCTAGCAGAGAATCATGCTTTACGTCACCCAACATTGGAACAGTCCATTGTCAGATATTTAGGCCCAGGCACCCAGGCAGAGGAGAGAAGTCCCGTAACAGAGAATCTGGCTTCATGTCAGCAGAGAATCAGTCTGCATGTCCTAGCAGAGAATCATGCTTTACGTCACCCAACACTGGAACAGTCCATTGTCAGATATTTAAGCCCAGGCACCCAGGCAGAGGAGAGAGGTCCCGTAACAGAGAATCTGGCTTCATGTCAGCAGAGAATCAGTCTTCATGTCATAGCAGAGAATCAGGCTTCACGTCACCCACCACTGGAACAGGCCACTGTCAGATTTTTTTAGGCCCCGGCACCCAGACAGAGGAGAGAGATCCCATAACAGTGATTCAGGCTTCATGTCAGCAGAGAATCAGTCTGCATGTCATAGCAGAGAATCATGCTTTTCGTCACCCAACACTGGAACAGTCCATTGTCAGATATTTAGGCCCAGGCACCCAGGCAGAGGAGAGAGGTCCCGTAACAGAGAATCTGGCTTCATGTCAGCAGAGAATCAGTCTTCATGTCATAGCAGAGAATCAGGCCTCACGTCACCCACCACTGGAACAGGCCACTGTCAGATATTTTTAGGCCCCGGCACCCAGACAGAGGAGAGAGGTCCCATAACAGAGATTCAGGCTTCATGTCAGCAGAGAATCAGTCTGCATGTCATAGCAGAGAATCATGCTTTACGTCCCCCAACACTGGAACAGTCCATTGTCAGATATTTAGGCCCAGGCACCCAGGCAGAGGAGAGAGGTCCCGTAACAGAGAATCTGGCTTCATGTCAGCAGAGAATCAGTCTGCATGTCCTAGCAGAGAATCATGCTTTACGTCACCCAACACTGGAACAGTCCATTGTCAGATATTTAGGCCCAGGCACCCAGGCAGAGGAGAGAGGTCCCGTAACAGAGAATCTGGCTTCATGTCAGCAGAGAATCAGTCTGCATGTCATAGCAGAGAATCAGGCTTCACGTCACCCACCACTGGAACAGGCCATTGTCAGATATTTAGGCCCAGGCACCCAGGCAGAGGAGAGAGGTCCCGTAACAGAGAATCTGGCTTCATGTCAGCAGAGAATCAGTCTTCATGTCATAGCAGAGAATCAGGCTTCACGTCACCCACCACTGGAACAAGCCACTGTCAGATATTTTTAGGCCCCGGCACCCAGACAGAGGAGAGAGGTCCCATAACAGAGATTCAGGCTTCATGTTAGCAGAGAATCAGTCTGCATGTCATAGCAGAGAATCATGCTTTACGTCACCCAACACTGGAACAGTCCATTGTCAGATATTTAGGCCCAGGCACCCAGGCAGAGGAAAGAGGTCCCGTAACAGAGAATCTGGCTTCATGTCAGCAGAGAATCAGTCTGCATGTCCTAGCAGAGAATCATGCTTTACGTCACCCAACACTGGAACAGTCCATTGTCACATATTTAGGCCCAGGCACCCAGGCAGAGGAGAGAGGTCCCGTAACAGAGAATCTGGCTTCATGTCAGCAGAGAATCAGTCTTCATGTCATAGCAGAGAATCAGGCTTCACGTCACCCACCACTGGAACAGGCCATTGTCAGATATTTAGGCCCAGGCACCCAGGCAGAGGAGAGAGGTCCCATAACAGTGATTCAGGCTTCATGTCAGCAGAGAATCAGTCTGCATGTCATAGCAGAGAATCATGCTTTTCGTCACCCAACACTGGAACAGTCCATTGTCAGATATTTAGGCCCAGGCACCCAGGCAGAGGAGAGAGGTCCCGTAACAGAGAATCTGGCTTCATGTCAGCAGAGAATCAGTCTTCATGTCATAGCAGAGAATCAGGCCTCACGTCACCCACCACTGGAACAGGCCACTGTCAGATATTTTTAGGCCCCGGCACCCAGACAGAGGGGAGAGGTCCCATAACAGAGATTCAGGCTTCATGTCAGCAGAGAATCAGTCTGCATGTCATAGCAGAGAATCATGGTTTACGTCCCCCAACACTGGAACAGTCCATTGTCAGATATTTAGGCCCAGGCACCCAGGCAGAGGAGAGAGGTCCCGTAACAGAGAATCTGGCTTCATGTCAGCAGAGAATCAGTCTGCATGTCCTAGCAGAGAATCATGCTTTAAGTCACCCGACACTGGAACAGTCCATTGTCAGATATTTAGGCCCAGGCACCCAGGCAGAGGAGAGAGGTCCCGTAACAGAGAATCTGGCTTCATGTCAGCAGAGAATCAGTCTGCATGTCATAGCAGAGAATCAGGCTTCACGTCACCCACCACTGGAACAGGCCATTGTCAGATATTTAGGCCCAGGCACCCAGGCAGAGGAGAGAGGTCCCATAACAGAGAATCTGGCTTCATGTCAGCAGAGAATCAGTCTTCATGTCAAAGCAGAGAATCAGGCTTCACGTCACCCACCACTGGAACAAGCCACTGTCAGATATTTTTAGGCCCCGGCACCCAGACAGAGGAGAGAGGTCCCATAACAGAGATTCAGGCTTCATGTCAGCAGAGAATCAGTCTGCATGTCATAGCAGAGAATCATGCTTTACGTCACCCAACACTGGAACAGTCCATTGTCAGATATTTAGGCCCAGGCACCCAGGCAGAGGAGAGAGGTCCCGTAACAGAGAATCTGGCTTCATGTCAGCAGAGAATCAGTCTGCATGTCCTAGCAGAGAATCATGCTTTACGTCACCCAACACTGGAACAGTCCATTGTCACATATTTAGGCCCAGGCACCCAGGCAGAGGAGAGAGGTCCCGTAACAGAGAATCTGGCTTCATGTCAGCAGAGAATCAGTCTTCATGTCATAGCAGAGAATCAGGCTTCACGTCACCCACCACTGGAACAGGCCATTGTCAGATATTTAGGCCCAGGCACCCAGGCAGAGGAGAGAGGTCCCGTAACAGAGAATCTGGCTTCATGTCAGCAGATAATCAGTCTTCATGTCATAGCAGAGAATCAGGCTTCACGTCACCCACCACTGGAACAGGCCATTGTCAGATATTTAGGCCCAGGCACCCAGGCAGAGGAGAGAGGTCCCGTAACAGAGAATCTGGCTTCATGTCAGCAGAGAATCAGTCTTCATGTCATAGCAGAGAATCAGGCTTCACGTCACCCACCACTGGAACAGGCCATTGTCAGATATTTAGGCCCAGGCACCCAGGCAGAGGAGAGAGGTCCCGTAACAGAGAATCTGGCTTCATGTCAGCAGATAATCAGTCTTCATGTCATAGCAGAGAATCAGGCTTCACGTCACCCACCACTGGAACAGGCCATGTCAGATATTTTTAGGCCCCGGAACCCAGACAGAGGAGAGAGATCCCATAACAGTGATTCAGGCTTCATGTCAGCAGAGAATCAGTCTGCATGTCATAGCAGAGAATCATGCTTTTCGTCACCCAACACTGGAACAGTCCATTGTCAGATATTTAGGCCCAGGCACCCAGGCAGAGGAGAGAGGTCCCGTAACAGAAAATCTGGCTTCATGTCAGCAGAGAATCAGTCTTCATGTCATAGCAGAGAATCAGGCCTCACGTCACCCACCACTGGAACAGGCCACTGTCAGATATTTTTAGGCCCCGGCACCCAGACAGAGGGGAGAGGTCCCATAACAGAGATTCAGGCTTCATGTCAGCAGAGAATCAGTCTGCATGTCATAGCAGAGAATCATGCTTTACGTCCCCCAACACTGGAACAGTCCATTGTCAGATATTTAGGCCCAGGCACCCAGGCAGAGGAGAGAGGTCCCGTAACAGAGAATCTGGCTTCATGTCAGCAGAGAATCAGTCTGCATGTCCTAGCAGAGAATCATGCTTTAAGTCACCCGACACTGGAACAGTCCATTGTCAGATATTTAGGCCCAGGCACCCAGGCAGAGGAGAGAGGTCCCGTAACAGAGAATCTGGCTTCATGTCAGCAGAGAATCAGTCTGCATGTCATAGCAGAGAATCAGGCTTCACGTCACCCACCACTGGAACAGGCCATTGTCAGATATTTAGGCCCAGGCACCCAGGCAGAGGAGAGAGGTCCCGTAACAGAGAATCTGGCTTCATGTCAGCAGAGAATCAGTCTTCATGTCATAGCAGAGAATCAGGCTTCACGTCACCCACCACTGGAACAAGCCACTGTCAGATATTTTTAGGCCCCGGCACCCAGACAGAGGAGAGAGGTCCCATAACAGAGATTCAGGCTTCATGTTAGCAGAGAATCAGTCTGCATGTCATAGCAGAGAATCATGCTTTACGTCACCCAACACTGGAACAGTCCATTGTCAGATATTTAGGCCCAGGCACCCAGGCAGAGGAGAGAGGTCCCGTAACAGAGAATCTGGCTTCATGTCAGCAGAGAATCAGTCTGCATGTCCTAGCAGAGAATCATGCTTTACGTCACCCAACACTGGAACAGTCCATTGTCACATATTTAGGCCCAGGCACCCAGGCAGAGGAGAGAGGTCCCGTAACAGAGAATCTGGCTTCATGTCAGCAGAGAATCAGTCTTCATGTCATAGCAGAGAATCAGGCTTCACGTCACCCACCACTGGAACAGGCCATTGTCAGATATTTAGGCCCAGGCACCCAGGCAGAGGAGAGAGGTCCCGTAACAGAGAATCTGGCTTCATGTCAGCAGATAATCAGTCTTCATGTCATAGCAGAGAATCAGGCTTCACGTCACCCACCACTGGAACAGGCCATGTCAGATATTTTTAGGCCCCGGAACCCAGACAGAGGAGAGAGGTCCCATAACAGAGATTCGGGCTTCATGTCAGCAGAGAATCAGTCTGCATGTCATAGCAGAGAATAATGCTTTACGTCACCCAACACTGGAACAGTCCATTGTCAGATATGTAGGCCCAGGCACCCAGGCAGAGGAGAGAGGTCCCATAACAGAGATTCAAGCTTCATGTCAGCAGAGAATCAGTCTTCATGTCATAGCAGAGAATCAGGCTTCACGTCACCCACCACTGGAACAGGCCACTGTCACATATTTAGGCCCAGGCACCCAGGCAGAGGAGAGAGGTCCCATTACAGAGATTCAGGCTTCATGTCAGCAGAGAATCAGTCTGCATGTCATAGCAGAAAATCATGCTTTACGTCACCCAACACTGGAACAGTCCATTGTCAGATATTTAGGCCCAGGCACCCAGGCAGAGGAGAGAGGTCCCGTAACAGAGAATCTAGCTTCATGTCAGCAGAGAATCAGTCTGCATGTCATAGCAGAGAATCATGCTTTACGTCACCCAACACTGGAACAGTCCATTGTCAGATATTTAGGCCCAGGCACCCAGGCAGAGGAGAGAGGCCCCGTAACAGAGAATCTGGCTTCATGTCAGCAGAGAATCAGTCTGCATGTCCTAGCAGAGAATCATGCTTTACGTCACCCAACATTGGAACAGTCCATTGTCAGATATTTAGGCCCAGGCACCCAGGCAGAGGAGAGAAGTCCCGTAACAGAGAATCTGGCTTCATGTCAGCAGAGAATCAGTCTGCATGTCCTAGCAGAGAATCATGCTTTACGTCACCCAACACTGGAACAGTCCATTGTCAGATATTTAGGCCCAGGCACCCAGGCAGAGGAGAGAGGTCCCGTAACAGAGAATCTGGCTTCATGTCAGCAGAGAATCAGTCTTCATGTCATAGCAGAGAATCAGGCTTCACGTCACCCACCACTGGAACAGGCCACTGTCAGATTTTTTTAGGCCCCGGCACCCAGACAGAGGAGAGAGATCCCATAACAGTGATTCAGGCTTCATGTCAGCAGAGAATCAGTCTGCATGTCATAGCAGAGAATCATGCTTTTCGTCACCCAACACTGGAACAGTCCATTGTCAGATATTTAGGCCCAGGCACCCAGGCAGAGGAGAGAGGTCCCGTAACAGAGAATCTGGCTTCATGTCAGCAGAGAATCAGTCTTCATGTCATAGCAGAGAATCAGGCCTCACGTCACCCACCACTGGAACAGGCCACTGTCAGATATTTTTAGGCCCCGGCACCCAGACAGAGGAGAGAGTTCCCATAACAGAGATTCAGGCTTCATGTCAGCAGAGAATCAGTCTGCATGTCATAGCAGAGAATCATGCTTTACGTCCCCCAACACTGGAACAGTCCATTGTCAGATATTTAGGCCCAGGCACCCAGGCAGAGGAGAGAGGTCCCGTAACAGAGAATCTGGCTTCATGTCAGCAGAGAATCAGTCTGCATGTCCTAGCAGAGAATCATGCTTTACGTCACCCAACACTGGAACAGTCCATTGTCAGATATTTAGGCCCAGGCACCCAGGCAGAGGAGAGAGGTCCCGTAACAGAGAATCTGGCTTCATGTCAGCAGAGAATCAGTCTGCATGTCATAGCAGAGAATCAGGCTTCACGTCACCCACCACTGGAACAGGCCATTGTCAGATATTTAGGCCCAGGCACCCAGGCAGAGGAGAGAGGTCCCGTAACAGAGAATCTGGCTTCATGTCAACAGAGAATCAGTCTTCATGTCATAGCAGAGAATCAGGCTTCACGTCACCCACCACTGGAACAAGCCACTGTCAGATATTTTTAGGCCCCGGCACCCAGACAGAGGAGAGAGGTCCCATAACAGAGATTCAGGCTTCATGTTAGCAGAGAATCAGTCTGCATGTCATAGCAGAGAATCATGCTTTACGTCACCCAACACTGGAACAGTCCATTGTCAGATATTTAGGCCCAGGCACCCAGGCAGAGGAAAGAGGTCCCGTAACAGAGAATCTGGCTTCATGTCAGCAGAGAATCAGTCTGCATGTCCTAGCAGAGAATCATGCTTTACGTCACCCAACACTGGAACAGTCCATTGTCACATATTTAGGCCCAGGCACCCAGGCAGAGGAGAGAGGTCCCGTAACAGAGAATCTGGCTTCATGTCAACAGAGAATCAGTCTTCATGTCATAGCAGAGAATCAGGCTTCACGTCACCCACCACTGGAACAGGCCATTGTCAGATATTTAGGCCCAGGCACCCAGGCAGAGGAGAGAGGTCCCATAACAGTGATTCAGGCTTCATGTCAGCAGAGAATCAGTCTGCATGTCATAGCAGAGAATCATGCTTTTCGTCACCCAACACTGGAACAGTGCATTGTCAGATATTTAGGCCCAGGCACCCAGGCAGAGGAGAGAGGTCCCGTAACAGAGAATCTGGCTTCATGTCAGCAGAGAATCAGTCTTCATGTCATAGCAGAGAATCAGGCCTCACGTCACCCACCACTGGAACAGGCCACTGTCAGATATTTTTAGGCCCCGGCACCCAGACAGAGGGGAGAGGTCCCATAACAGAGATTCAGGCTTCATGTCAGCAGAGAATCAGTCTGCATGTCATAGCAGAGAATCATGGTTTACGTCCCCCAACACTGGAACAGTCCATTGTCAGATATTTAGGCCCAGGCACCCAGGCAGAGGAGAGAGGTCCCGTAACAGAGAATCTGGCTTCATGTCAGCAGAGAATCAGTCTGCATGTCCTAGCAGAGAATCATGCTTTAAGTCACCCGACACTGGAACAGTCCATTGTCAGATATTTAGGCCCAGGCACCCAGGCAGTGGAGAGAGGTCCCGTAACAGAGAATCTGGCTTCATGTCAGCAGAGAATCAGTCTGCATGTCATAGCAGAGAATCAGGCTTCACGTCACCCACCACTGAAACAGGCCATTGTCAGATATTTAGGCCCAGGCACCCAGGCAGAGGAGAGAGGTCCCGTAACAGAGAATCTGGCTTCATGTCAGCAGAGAATCAGTCTTCATGTCATAGCAGAGAATCAGGCTTCACGTCACCCACCACTGGAACAAGCCACTGTCAGATATTTTTAGGCCCCGGCACCCAGACAGAGGAGAGAGGTCCCATAACAGAGATTCAGGCTTCATGTTAGCAGAGAATCAGTCTGCATATCATAGCAGAGAATCATGCTTTACGTCACCCAACACTGGAACAGTCCATTGTCAGATATTTAGGCCCAGGCACCCAGGCAGAGGAGAGAGGTCCCGTAACAGAGAATCTGGCTTCATGTCAGCAGAGAATCAGTCTGCATGTCCTAGCAGAGAATCATGCTTTACGTCACCCAACACTGGAACAGTCCATTGTCACATATTTAGGCCCAGGCACCCAGGCAGAGGAGAGAGGTCCCGTAACAGAGAATCTGGCTTCATGTCAGCAGAGAATCAGTCTTCATGTCATAGCAGAGAATCAGGCTTCACGTCACCCACCACTGGAACAGGCCATTGTCAGATATTTAGGCCCAGGCACCCAGGCAGAGGAGAGAGGTCCCGTAACAGAGAATCTGGCTTCATGTCAGCAGATAATCAGTCTTCATGTCATAGCAGAGAATCAGGCTTCACGTCACCCACCACTGGAACAGGCCATGTCAGATATTTTTAGGCCCCGGAACCCAGACAGAGGAGAGAGGTCCCATAACAGAGATTCGGGCTTCATGTCAGCAGAGAATCAGTCTGCATGTCATAGCAGAGAATAATGCTTTACGTCACCCAACACTGGAACAGTCCATTGTCAGATATGTAGGCCCAGGCACCCAGGCAGAGGAGAGAGGTCCCATAACAGAGATTCAAGCTTCATGTCAGCAGAGAATCAGTCTTCATGTCATAGCAGAGAATCAGGCTTCACGTCACCCACCACTGGAACAGGCCACTGTCACATATTTAGGCCCAGGCACCCAGGCAGAGGAGAGAGGTCCCATTACAGAGATTCAGGCTTCATGTCAGCAGAGAATCAGTCTTCATGTCATAGCAGAGAATCAGGCTTCATGTCACCCACCACTGGAACAGGCCACTGTCAGATATTTTTAGGCCCCGGCACCCAGACAGAGGAGAGGTTCATTCAACTTTGGGTTGCCCCGCAATATAATGGTAAAATGAAAATAAAAATAGGATTGAATGAGGAAGTGCCTTGGAGTACAATAATATATTGTTAAGGGGAGGTAGTTAATGTCTAATCTGCACAAGGGATGGACAGGTCCTGTGGGATCCATGCCTGGTTCATTTTTATGAACGTCAGTTTGTCCACATTGGCTGCAGACAGGCGGCTGCGTTTGTCTGTAATGACGCCCCCTGCCGTGCTGAATACACGTTCAGACAAAACGCTGGCCGCCGGGCAGGCCAGCACCTCCAAGGCATAAAAGGCTAGCTCTGGCCACGTGGACAATCATGTCAGCAGAGAATCAGTATATGGTCACATGCTGCACTGGCCAATCACAGCCATGCCAATAGTAGGCAAGGCTGTGATGGCCTCTTGGGGCAAGTAGTATGATGCTTGTTGATTGGCTGCTTTTCAGCCTTTCAAAAAGCGCCAAGAAAGCGCCGAACACCGAACCCGAACCCGGACTTTTACGAAAATGGTCGGGTTCGGGTCCGTGTCACGGACACCCCAAAATTCGGTACGAACCCGAACTATACAGTTCGGGTTCGCTCATCCCTAATCACAACATGTGACTACCTGACAGAAAATGACAATGAATCCACATCTTTGCACAGATTTGGCCTTTTAAAGGCATGTGGTCCTAAAATTTGGATCAGCTGAAAAACAGCCTGTTTCAGTTTAATCGTTATTTTCAATTAATTGAATGCTCAAAAAATGTTTTGTCTCACTCTAATTTCTTCTTGTTGAACGTTGAAGCTCTACTTGGAACCTTGTTAAGATCCAACAATGTAAAATATGATTTTTTGCAATTTTTCAAGTGGTCTTAACCACCTGCCATCTGGGCCATTTGCCCCCTTCCTGACCAGGCCAAATTTTGCAAAACTGACATATCTCACTTTATGTGGTAATAACTTTGGAACGCCTTTATTTATCCAAGTCATTCAGAGATTGTTTTCTCGTGACACATTGTACTTCATGATAGTCATAAATTTGAGTCAAAATATTTCACCTTTATTTATGAAAAATCCCAAATTTACCCAAAAATTAGAAAAATTTGCAATTTTCTAAATTTCAATTTCTCTGCTTTTAAAACAGAAAGTGATACCTCATAAAATATTTATTATTTAACATTCCCCATATGTCTACTTTATGTTGGCATCATTTTGGAAATGTAATTTTATTTTTTTAGGACGTTAGAAGGCTTAGAAGTTTAGAAGCAATTCTTCAAATTTTTAAGAAAATTGCCAAAACCCACTTTTTAAGGACCAGTTCAGGTCTGAAGTCACTTTGTGGGGCCTACATAGTGGATACCCCAATAAATGACCCCATTGTAGAAACGTATATATAAAAATCTGCAGCACTCGTCAGTTGTAGCAAATAGTTGGTTTATTCCATAAAAAAACAGCAGGTGAATGCGACGTTTCGACCGTCCTCGGTCTTTCTCAAGCAATACAGTGAATACAAAACATGTGTCTTATATAGTGCCCAATACACGGGGTAAACCCTCCCCCAGGTGAATCAATACATCCTCATTAGTACATAGTAGTAATACGTCATCACACGTAATCATCAATAACAACTTTCCGGTGTATTGTGTAATCCATTAAGTTACCTCTCCTACAGGAGTAGTGTCCACAGGGCCTCATTCCCTCTCCGCAAATTCTTCTAAGACGAACCACGTTCGGCGTCCCGGAAGCTATGGTGCGCATGCGTCCCCCAGTCATCATCCAACCAATGAGAAAAATTCGTCAACTGACGTCACCTGTTGTCAATAACGCAGGAGCAGTTTCTGCTCCACGGCATTGTAGTGCGTCCACCTCGTCTCTTATCAATGACGTGGTTCTCGTCATGGAGACGCGGTTGTCAACACAAACATTCATGTGACGCACGCGTCACCCGACTCCTCCCCACGTCATTGTTCAGTAGGTTCTCGGACATGTCCTCGTGGGTGCAAGTCCCTCCTCCTTAGGTCGAAACACCTCCGATATTCCACTTGGGGTGATCTCTGGACTAAGTTCATCCAAAAGTCCCCATATTCACTAACTGTTCAATATGGTTCTTCCAGAGTAATCGCTGTTTTCCTTCAGCTATACACCCCTCTGAAGATATCATATCCCAAACATACCGACCCTTCAGGTAAACCTCATCCCATCCATATTACATGTTGGGGCAGGTGTCTCCTAATAGGAATTCAATTCAGGTAGTTCAGAGTGTCACGAGGGCCAGCCATGTTTAGTGACAATAGCCCCCGTGGCACTCCACGTCCATCCATACATACACTATATTTGTCATTTTTAGAGGTGATAGACCAGGGATAGGACTTATCCCCCATTTCGGACACGCCCGTCGACCATAAATACTGGACAGACGACTGTATAACATTGGGGACATTGACATTCAAGATTGCGGAACAGGGAGAGGCCCCAGTGAAGACATCCCTAGGGAGAGATAATGAAGTAAAATTCAGTGTTGGTGAACAATAGTGAACAATAGTGATTAATTAGTTAAAATCATCACAACATAGTTGGGCACATACTTAAGTTACAAAAATAATAAATAAAGGTCCAGTCTACATTTATGAGGAAGAGATACGCAAGGACTTGGCCAAAGAAAACGAGACATCAAAGGAGGGGAGGATCTAAACACAGACGATGGAGGAAGTACTGTGATAACCAGGTCCAGGAAACCACCGATGGGCCAGAACCAAAGAGGACATATGGACAAAGTGAGAGATCAAGCTGTGAACAGACTGAAATAGAGAGTCTGGTGGTAAATATCTCATCATTTTCTTTCACAGAGTCAGAATTGACATTGCTTAATAAGGGATTATCCTATTGCCCAACTATGTTTATCGATTGGTTTGAGTATGAAGTGGATCTGTACCGTTTTTTTTAGACGTTTAAGGCTTAAAGGTTTTTTTTCAGGGAAAGGGGGTGATACCACCAAAAAGGAGGAGGAAGATGTGCAAAACACCATGACCCTTCAAAAATATAACCTTTCACTTAAAAGCAAGTTTCAACCACCACCAAACATTAATGTCATCGAGACATATATTTCATTAGTACAAAAGGATATGCAGCAGCTAAGGGAACAGTCACAGGTTAAATTTAGATCTAACCTCACCAAAATAGAGAAGAATATACTAACCAAATTGAGCAATAGGGATGAGATTACAATCAAGCCGGCCGACAAGGGCGGAGCGATTGTCATTATGGACACTGTGAGATATGAGTGTGAGATAAAAAAAACAGCTCAATGATACCTCTGTCTATCGTCTAATTGATCAAGACCCAAAGTTTGAGATCTCTCGGAAGATCAAGCTTTTGGTGGATGACGCGTACGCAGATGACATGATTGATGGTCCATTACATGACTACTTGATAGTCACACATCCAGTCACTCCGGTATTGTACACCCTACCCAAGATACATAAGAGCAGGGTTGATCCGCCAGGACGCCCTATTGTGTCCGGCATCAACTCTGTTCTCTCACGACCAGCTATGTTCTTGGATGGGGTGTTACAACCGCATGTTACAAAAGCATTATCTTATGTGAAAGATACCACCCACTTCTTATGTAAACTGAAAGAATTAAAGATTGAACCTGGAGACAGGCTAGTCTCGTTTGACGTGGTCAGTCTTTACACTAGCATTGACCATGCTAAAGGTTTGGAGGCAGTCAGGCATGTCTTGAATGACTCAGAATATACACCAGAAATTGTAAATTTTATTCTGATGTTATTGGAGACTATACTGACCTGGAATTATTTTAAATTTAAAGATCAATTTTTTTTGCAAACGAGGGGAACGGCAATGGGGTCTAACGCCGCACCTGTTTATGCCAACATTTACATGTCATATGTAGAGGATCAGTTTGTGTATCCATCCAGCTCCTTCAAATTTGTGAGGGGCTAGATGAGATACATTGACGATATCTTCTGTATATGGACAGGTACAGAACCGGAATTACATGTATTCAATGAGTACCTAAATAACATTCACCCAGCTTTAAAATTCACGAGAGTCAGCTCTATGACCGAGCTACAATTCCTGGACACATTGGTATGTGTCCAGAATGGAAAATTGGGCACGGACATACATGTGAAAAACACTGACAAAAATAACATCTTAAAATATGACAGCTCACATCCCCGAGATATGATAAAATCATTACCTTACAGCCAATTTCTACGGGTACGTAGAATTGTCAGTGATGAAGAAAAAGTGGAGATAAGGTTGGGGGAAATGAACAAAAAATTTGTGAATAGGGGATACCCTAAACAGCTGACGAATAAACATCAAGATAGGGCTCATAGAATGGAAAGGGAGAAACTACTTGAGAAAAACACAGATAAATCAGGTACCCAGAATAGGATCCCCTTTGTCTCCAGGTACACAATGTTGAGCAGGCAGGTGGCTACGGTGATCAGAAAGAACTGGACGCTTCTCACACAAGCGTTTCCAGATACCCCAGAGTTTAGGAACCCACCTCTATTTTCATACAGGAGAGGCCCTAATGTAAGGGACAGGTTGGTTCATGCAGATAAACCTCCAAATGTACAAATGCAGAAACGATTAGGATGTTACCCCTGTTTAGGATGTTGTCACTGTAATAATATGATAAAAGGAGAAACGTTTGCACATCCTCACACTGGGAAAAAATATAAAAAAGTTTTATACCTGTAGTTCATCCTATGTCATCTACACTCTTCAATGTCCGTGTGGGCTCCTCTATGACTGTCACTTACCAGTAGGAGGAGCTCCCGGCCGGACCTGTCACTTACCAGTAGGAGGAGCTCCCGACCGGACGCAGACCATCGCAGCTCGCAGGTAAGTATAATGGTTCTACAAATTGCTAAGTAACCATGGCAACCGGGACTGCAGTAACGTCCTGGTTGCCATGGTTACCGATCGGAGCCCCAGCGATTAAACTGGGACTCCGATCGGTACACTCCGCTGCCACCAATGATAGGGGGGAGATTTTAATTAGGAGGGGGAGGGAGGGGAGAAGGCCCACTGGCCACCAACGAGTTAACTACAGGGGAGGGAGGGGGGCCGGCCGCACTGGCCACCAATGAGTTAACTACAGGGGAGGGAGGGGGGGGCCGGCCACACTGGCCACCAATGTGTTAACTACAGGGGGGGGGGGGGGCTGCCCCCTGCTGCCTGGCAGCACCTGCCAGGCAGCAGGGGGCAGTCATGTACACAGTTCTGTTAGTATATTCTAACCTGAAGCGTCCCCATCACCATGGGAACGCCTCTGTGTTAGAATATACTGTCGGTTCTGAGTTTTCAGGAAGTGAAAACTCAGCTATGAAAAAGCTTTTATGCAGACGGATCTTCGGATCCGTCTGTATAAAAACTAACCTACGGCCACGGATCACGGACACGGATGCCAATCTTGTGTGCATCCGTGTTCTTTCACGGACCCATTGACTTGAATGGGTCCGTGAACCGTTGGCCGTGAAAAAAATAGGGCAGGTCATATTTTTTTCACGGCCAGGAAACACGGATCACGGATGCGGCTGCAAAACGGTGCATTTTCCGATTTTTCCACGGACCCATTGAAAGTCAATGGGAATGGCGAAAAAAAACTGAAAACGGCACAACGGCCACGGGTGCACACAACGGTCGTGTGCATGAGGCCTTACCCTGTCAGTGGGCTCTATGTAGCAGTATTTATCTGGGCACAGTATTACCCTATCAGTGGGAACTATATAGTAGTATTTATCTGGGCGCAGTAAGACCCTGTCAGTGGGCACTATATAGCAGCATTTATCTGGGCGCAGTATGACCCTGTCAGTGAGCACTATATAGCAGTATTTATCTGGGCGCAGTATGACCCTGTCAGTGGGCACTATATAGCAGCATTTATCTGGGCGCAGTATGACCCTGTCAGTGGGCTCTATGTAGCAGTATTTATCTGGGTGCAGTATGACCCTGTCAGTGGGCACTATATAGCAGCATTTATCTGGGCGCAGTATGACCCTGTCAGTGAGCACTATAAAGCAGTAGTGGGGGGGGGGGGGGGTGGAGGTGGTGGCAGGTTGGGATGGACGGGTGGCGATGGGGAGGGGGCCCCATGGATTAGTTTTGCATCGGGGCCCCATGGATTGTGTGTACGCCACTGGGATACTATATACCACTAGACTATTGGTGATGGGGATACTATATACTACCAAACTACTGGAGACTCTCTTAACTATCTGCTGTAGGGCATTGTGGGGTTTTGTTTTCTCTTCTTAGGTAAAAAGAAGGCGCCCCACTAAGATGAAGAGGACACCATTGAAAGATTTCTCTGGGTTCAGATTCCGCCACTGCACTTTGGTCTTTTACATTGTGAGAGAGTTGGGCATTGTGATACCCAACCCCTACCAACTTCCTTTCCTGCCTATCCTGATATTCACTTTATACCCGAACATGTTCTTGAGATAATGACAGCACCCCACAAGAGTTTAGGACATGATCTGGGTATGGAGTCAAAAATTGTTGCATTTAGTTAGAATCCCAGAGTTATATAGTACTCTCACAATACCCCTGAAGTATATGAAGATTTTCAATAAAATTGGTTCAAAATGTAACACATTTCATTTATGTACTGGAAAATGTTATTCTTTACTTTGTGTGCCTCCATTGTTTTTTTAATGCAATGTTTAAAGGGGTCGTCTCACTTCAGTAAGTGGCATTTATCATGTAGAGAAAGTCAATACAAGACACTTACTATTGTATTGTGATTGTCCATATTCATTCCTTTGCTGGCTGGATTCATTTTTCTATCACATTATACACGGCTCGTTTCCATGGTTACAGACCACCCTGCAATCCATCAGTGGTGGTCGTGCTTGCACACTATAGGAAAAAGCACTAGCCTATATGCGCTGCCATGGTCCTGGCCACCATAGAGGCTGATGCTTTTTCCTATAGTGTACAAGCACGACCACCACTGATGGAGTGCAGGGTGGTCTGTAACCATGCAAACGAGCAGTGTATAATGTGAAAGAAAAATTAATCCAGCCAGCAGGGGAAGCAATATTGATAATAACAATACATTAGTAAGTGTCTTGTATTAACTTTCTCTACATGATAAATGCAACTTTCTGAAGTGAGACAACCCCTTTAATAAAAAGAGACTGAAAAAGAAAAGAAAAAAAAGAAAGGAAAAGGAAAAAAGCAAGAGGAATAATGTAACTCCTGTCTCCAAGGCTCAGTGACAGACTCAGAAGTGACCTCCATGTCACCATCATGAAAGGTGTATCCCCATCTTGGACATTGGGGCATATCTCTAAGATATGCCCCCAATGTCTGATAGGTGCGGGTCCCACCTCTTAAAAATGATGAGCATGGCCAAAGCAGAGATACATGTTGGCACCCTCAGCTACACTCCTACAAAAATTTTCTATACCATACGTTGTTGGCAGAATTATATTAGAGTCTGTCAGGATTTAAGAACAGAGGGGGTCATTTATTAAGACCGGCATTTTGGACTCCTGCGCCGACCTCTCCATAACTTCGGTGATATCCACCGCTGATCTAAATTTATGCCAGATTCCTTGCTGGTGTAGATTTAGAATATTTTCTATGCTTAAAACAGGCATAGAAAATTATAAATGAGACAGTCCTGGCAGCCCATGCCCCCTTTTTTAGATCTGAAAAGGGAAAAGGTTATCTGCACCGCAATCTGCAACAGATATGCGCCAGAAGACTGGTGTATATCGCTTAGTAAATGACCCCCAGAATATACAGTTAAAGGGGTTTTCCAGGACATAGTGATTGATTACCTATCCTCAGGATGGCTCATCGAAATCATATCGGTGGAGATCCAGCACACTGCACTCCCATAAATCAACTATTCCCTGCAGCTGCTGGAAGCAGCACTTTGAATGTTGATGACCTATCTGGAGCCCAGAAAATCCCTTTAAGTCCTGACGGAATCCAAAACAATTGTACATGGTTAATGGTGGCTGTAATGTAAGCAGAGATAAGGCACAAAATACAATTTATGAGTAATTGTCCTGCCCAGAATTATTGAAGTTGTGATATAAACAGGATAGCATGTAGTGCAGTAGGCCCATGCCCACTGTATTAAGGGGTTAATGTCTGCAAATGTATATTTTGCACTGTCATGTGTATTTTCCTCTTGAAGGCTGTAAATAGAGTTCCCATAGCAAGAGTTGCTAAATGGGACTGCTCGTCCTTCCCCTCTAAAAGGGGTTGATGCTCAGTTAGTGAGAGTCAGTCTAGAGTTTAGTGAGAGAGAGAAGAGTAGAGTGAGTGAGAGAAGTAAGCCAAGCAGCACTGGGAGTTATTGGAGCAGCCAGCACAATACGGTGCCTAAACCACCTGCCTCTGAGGAAGCAAAGAAAACTCATTCTGGATGGTAGAGCAGCCTTTTACAAGGGAGTTGCCAGATGAAGACTAGTGTTGATCACGAATATTCGAATTTCAAATTTTTATCGCGAATATAGGTACTTCGATAATTCGCGAATATTTCGAATATAGTGATATATATTCGTAATTTCGAATATTCGATATTTTTTTAAATCAGTACACATGATCCCTCCCTGCTTCTAGCTTGTGGGCCAATGAGAAGGCTGCAGTATATTTGACTTTAGGAGTAGTGTTGTTTGCGAGTTTTCAAATTTTTATTGCGATTTTTTTCAACTTACAACTATTAGACAAAGAAGATGATAGCACTATATTAGCTAAATTGCTCTATATTCTGTTTTTTTCTGAATATTTGCTATATTGGTATAACTTTGTTTTTTAGAATATTCGTAATATTCTAAAACAAGAATATATAGCAATATAGTGAATATTCGAAAAAAAAACTAATTTAGAGCAATTTAGCTAATATAGTGCTATCATCTTCTTTGTCTAATAGTTGTAATTTTTTTCTCATCTGAAGTTCAGATTGGAAAAAAATTACAACTATAAAAAAAAGATTATAGCACTATATTAGCTAAATTGCTCTAAATTAGTTTTTTTTTTCGAATATTCACTATATTGCTATATATTCTTGTTTTAGAATATTATGAATATTCGAAAAAACAAAGTTATAGCAATATAGCAAATATTCGAAAAAAACAAAACAAATATAGAGCAATTTAGCTAATATAGTGCTATAATCTTCTTTGTCTAACAGTTGTAAGTTGAAAAAAATCGCAATAAAAATTAAAAAATTACTAAGATTCGCATTACTAAAATTCGCATGATGAAAATTCGCATATTACACGATCATTACCTTGCCGATTTTTCGAGTAAAAAAAATCGTAGAATATAACGAATATTCAAATTTGCAAATATTCAACGAATATTCTACAAAATATTCGCGAAATATTGCGAATTCGAATATGACCCCTGCCGCTCATCACTAGTAATGTGAGGAGAGGCTGAAGATGTCTCCTTTTCTGGAATGTGAACCAGGATAGGTCAGGAAACAATTGAACTGGAGCGCCATCAAAGTCAAAGTTGCGTAGGGATCTCGCCTTAGCCATGATGGATTCTTTAAGGGCAAAATCGTGGACACAACAAATTACGTCCCTAGGACGTGTAGCAGATCCCTTAGGCTTGAGTGCTCTATGAGCCCCGTCCAATTTGATCTTGTGCGAGGATGGTTGCCCCAGGATCATGTTAAAAATGGCTTCCAGCGTAGCAAAGAGATCTTCGTCACCGGTAGCCTACGGAAGACCCCGTACTTGGATGTTATTCCAGCGCCCTCGATTATCCAAGTCCTCTAAATGCCATCCCATGCCCCTGAGTACCGCCGTTTGGGCAGAAATGGATTCATGAAGAGTAGAAATATATTGCCTGGTATCGTCATGGGCATTTTCCAGGGAGTCAACCCGGTCCACTGCCGCAATTTCAGCTCTGCAGGCTTCCGTAACTTCAGAAATAAGAACCCGAAAGTCCTCTTTTGTAGGAAAACGGTTAAAATAGCTCGCCCATGGCTGTGGAGGTTCAGGCAGGGATGGGGGGTCCATAAGGGCAAGTGTTGGAGGGCTTGGGGATCTGGCCCAGATGTCAGAAGGGAGAGGAGAGCTGCTGTCCCCCTGGTCCAGCAATGGTGGGGCTGGGAGCTGCTTATTTCGCAAGGGCTCAAGCAGGGGGGTCCCAGGAAGGCTAGATGCAGCGTCCCCTGGGTTAATATCCCGTCCCCTAGTAGCCAAAGTACCTTTACTTGCAGTCGCCCCCTGAGAAGTGGGTCCAGGAGACATCATGGCCGGATCCCTCCTTCCAGCAGCAGCAGGCCGAAAGTCCGGGGCGGCCGGTGAGAGCCCCAGGTCAGAGGATCCGCGTGTGGACACTGCAGATGGCGATCCGGTTCCCTGAAGAGATCCTGCAGGGGTAAGTAGCACTGTGTCCTTCTCCCTGGGCAGGGCGTGGGAATCCGGCAGGGGGAGGGAGGAATGGCGGGAGGCCCTCTGTGCCTTGGTGCTGTGCGGTGGAAGCGCCGGACCCGGAGTGCAATCCCAGCACTGTTCAAGGGTTCTAGTAGGTGAGGGGGATCGGGGAGGGATAGGGGTCTTTTTTGGAGCCACTTTCTTTCCCATATGATCCAGGAGAGATGTGTCGCTGGCCAGTAATTCGCGGTGCAGGCAGGAGCAGCTCCTTCAGGCAGCCATCACCGTCAGCGTCCGGACACGCCCCCGCAACCTGCACATTTAGATGTGCTGACTAACCCCCCATTTTTTTTCTTGACAGGCATTTCCCTGCCTGCTGCCCACTGATTGGCTGATCCAGGCTGTCTGCAAGCCTGTAAGCCAATCAGGGCAAGCCCTCCACCCAACTTCCTCCCAGGAATATGCAGTAAAATGGCTCACTGTGTCAAATTTCCAGGGTGATGGACCTGGATCCACTCCCCTGATTAGTCCAAGTCTACTTTTGGTTGAGGAACAGTAAAACCTACACGTGCAAGCTACTCAGAGCTAGGCCTAAGTTCAGAGAACCTCTGTTTCTGAGAACCAAGGAAGCAACTTAGCTACCAGAATTTTCCAGTGAGAAGGAGATTAGAAGGTCTGAAACCCACAAGGCTGTGCATTGAACTGGAATTTAAGTTCTAGCTCCTTCCTCAGTGGCCATAATTAAGTTCTGGATTTCCTCCTTTGTAACATTTCAAAACTCGTTAAAACAATATAAGATACACTGCTATAACCCTTAAATCCCACAAGGTGTATTTTACTAATGGAACATCCATATTGGGACTATATCTAATACCTTTTTTGACAGCACTTTATATCTAATATCTATCATCAAGGCAAGAGATTGATACATTGTCCTACAATTAATAGGGGGATAACAATAAGTACATCATTTTTTATGTTTTTCATTTCTTTATATTATTTTTTATTGTCTTTTACTAATTCAGAAAGGGCCCTTCTGGTACCATTTGTAATTGTTATATTGTATAATAAAATATTTTAACTATATAATTGGTTGATACTAATAGTCCAGGTGGAGGTGTGTCTATTAATCAATTTATAATTTCTATTGTACACTAGTTGGCAGTGGGCAGGCTATTTGGTAGAGAACCTTCAATTTATCCATAGTGTAGGAAGGGTGAGCCTCTGAATTATTTTACAAGTATTCAGGAAAATGTCAGTGTCCTCAAAAAATCTATATTACAATTGTGTATATTACAATATATTCACATGCACATCTAATATAACAGGTACGCTTTAGACATATTGGCCTATTCTACTGTTGATATGAAAAGTCTATGATGAAACATAAAATTAGTATAAGACTATGGGACCATCTTCAGCAGATTCAGATGGGGGAGACCCGGGGTTGCACTTGTCCATCTGTAATGTTTGTAACAAATCATTTTCATCTGTGTCCTCCAGCAATCTGTATCTGTATGTGTATAGAGCTAGGCTATGGCTGGACCCCCTGTATGGAGATGAGCCCCAAGGAGGTCTTCATTGTTTTGCACAACAATCCACGGTTCTCCAATTTGTCCTCAATTCCCTTTGCAATCAATCAAAAAAAGGAAAATTTCATATTTGCCATTTCATTACCAATTTAAAGAGACAGGGGGCACACCAAATACTTCAAGGAGTGCAAAGGGTGGTGTAACTGCATATGACAAATGACCTGACCCAAGAATGAGTCAAAAAGATCCACCCCATAAATGCACATCCGACCATAAAGAAATGTAAAAATATATATAAAGTTTATTGGACACAACAACAACAGACACGCATTAAAAAATTGTATACAATATAGAACAAAGTGCGGTATGCAATAAAATGTATGTAACCGACACACACAGGTCCACTGAGTTACCACATATGTGTGTATGCGTTATTAACCAGCATGTAAAGCAATACAATAAATCCCATAGAGCAAATGAAAGGTAAGGTAAGGCCACTAGAAATGAGGATAAAGACAGACCGACATGAGGTCAAATATCAAGAGCCAAACCTACATAGCCAGCTGGTGCAGTGGACATGGAAACATGACAAGCGCCCAACGCGTATCGCCGGAGCAATCCGGCTTCCTCAGGGTGAAGAGCTGTATGTTGAAATGTCACCTAATATAGGGTGTTGAGTAAGGTGTAATCACAATCACCTGTGTAGCAGAAAAGGCTGTAATCCGTGTGTGTGCATATCCAATTCCAGTCAAACCGGAAACGTGGAAGTCACATGATCGGCTGGTGGAACGCATATGCGTTCCACCAGCCAAAGTACAACCATATAGCAAAAAAGGAAGCGGGGGCATTGATATGTTGAATATACGTTACATAATGCAGCACTTTGGGGTCACAGAGGCAATATCAAACTGGCTAGTGGGCAGTGGAGGCGATACTCCCGAACCGGAAGTAGGTGATCGCGTGACCGGAAGTGAGGTGCCGCTGTGGAACGCATGGTGGAACGCATAGCGCGCCCCACTATGAATAGTGGAGCGCACGATGCGTCCAGCATACGCACAGAGGCATCAAAGTCACAGCAGCATACTAGAGGGAACAGAGAGAGCAGACCCAGAGGGATAGTAATACTGTACTATAATGATACTTAATGGGACACAGATCAGTCATGTAGCTGTCTCTACATGCACCTGGGGCAGATAACATTAGGCACACTCAGGTAAAAATATAGTGTGCCCCAATAATATGATGAGTGGGTGCATCGACAGACATTAATATATACATACAAAATAATACAGCAAATGCATCACAATAAGTGCATAGATGGGCAAGCAAACATATATACATATATGCAAAAAATGTATATATATCAATTCATGCATGTAATGCATGGAAAAAGACCTAGAGATATATTATGTATGATATTGGCACATATAAAACCATATATACACATATAGAGCATATGCATCAAATCACCTAAATTAATGACGTTGCCAGTGATGACAATATATAACTCTACAAAGACGTAAACGTTGATGAAAGTGAACTAAAATACACATAATCATTATACAATATACGTGCATGATAATGGATGACCCTAATATGAGATCCAACACTTATGGAGGACCTGCAGGGAAGGGAGAAAAAAGAGAGTGATTAAGTGAACACAAATTAAAAAGACCACTGATGTGGAAGTGAAAAGAATGGTGGATACAGAAGTGCCCGAACCGTGCGTATAAGACGGTGAGTGAGAATAAAGAAGTGAAAAAGACCTGTAAAGAAATAACATTATAAAGTTAATGAAAATACAGAATTTAATGATAATGAAATACCAATTATGGTGATAGACGAAAGCCCCATATGATCCTTATACTGGCTGCCGTCCCCACCTTAAGCCCCCATGAAATAATGGTTGCCCAGTGTCCAGTATGTGCCACAATGTATGGCAGATGCCCGCCTCAATGCAATACCTGGACAGCACGCTATGGGAGTGGATGCATCCACACAAAGCAGAGACCCCCTAATTTACCCCCACTGTTGGTGCTCTAATGGCACACAGCAAGGTTGACCGATATGGTATAGATTCTTGCTGTACCTGTGTTCCCAGCATACTGTATTTGATACACCCCAATATCAGGATGAAAGAATAGTTGATGGCCCCACCGTGAGGGATAAGACCCATATCAGGTATAATGAAAGCCAGTGAACGTGAGTTCCTCGTTTAATCCATGTGGGGCAACTGTATCCAGGTGTATCCATTTCATTACCAAATAACGTCAAAATCATTCTGTAGCAAAGACGAGACAGGAGCCGAAGATCATGGGTGTATCTCCAGTGTGGGCTCATTGGGACAGCACTACCCATATGCCATATCTGAACATCATAGATGGGGACTTCTGCTCAAGACCCCTTCTACTAGACAAATCAGAGCGTCCCTGTAACTCTGACTCGGACTGACCTGTCTTGTCAATGGATTACATTAACATTACTGCAAAGTACATGACTATGAAACCATATACTCTGCTGCGTCCACTGCTGCAAAAGTATTACAGGGCAACTAGTGTGAGACAACTACTATAAATGGATACGCCATATAATTTTGGAATTGCATTATCAATAATTGACCAAAAACGTCTATAAAACTCAATTTTTAAGTTTACAAGCAGGAATAATTTGGATAGGAGCGCAGAGCAGTGAGAGGTGATATCTTCTCTCCTGAAACGGTCAGCAGAAGAGACACCTTTCATGGCCCCTTCATTCCCTACACATTGTAGGCAGAGGGGCTCACATGGGTGCAGGGTCCATAACCCAGTTTTACTCATTCTGTTGTGATATGGTACACATGTATAAAAGTAGAATTTCTTCTCTATTCAGTAGACTTGAAAAGCCAGTAACATCTCAGCAACATATGCATAAATTTCAAAAATACGGAGGACCAATCAGATCCAGGCATGTATGGAGGTTGAAGCACCAATCACATCGCAGAAGCTACTGAGGACCAATCAGATTCAAGTATATAAGATAATGTCACAATGAAGGGAGAACCAATGAAATGAAATAAACTAGCGAGGACCAATAAGATTGCAGAATGTGTGATGATGTCACAGAAGCTAGTGACATCACCGAGTTCTGAGCCTTAGAAAACCACTGCCTGACATTATCTCAGCCAGATTTTCTCTGGATATAGAGAGAGACAGATCGGCTTGTGCTTTTGCTTAGCAAATCCTTGCTTTCGCTTAGCGAATAATTGACTTTGCGCCATGGAGATCCGGGGTTTGGCATTCTTGCTTTTCCTCTGGGTCATATGGACGCTATTGGGCATCTGTGCCCTGATTGCCTTGACTGTCATCCCAGGCCATGTAAAATATCCTTACATCAGGTAAGAGGGGACGGGGCGGGATTCCTCTGTAGTATTATTACTGTTATTACCGTATTATCAGTTTATTCCTGGAAAGTTATTACATTATTATTAGTGGATTATTAATAAGCTCCATCTAATAATTGTTAGTATAGAAAACATCACATTTGGGGGTGGGGGAATCTATGAAGACTGAGGTTTCATGCCCCGGCCCTCATCTAATCTGCACTGGAGTGAGATGCACAAGCCTCATAATAAATTAGGAGCATCTCTGACCCCCATGCACAAAAAAAAATTAAAATTAAAATTGCACCAACTATTTCAGGTGGAAATTTGCCAGTTTGCAGAGGCCCGCCCCCTCCTGCTAAACCCACCTAAACCACACCCACTTTTTGGAAATGGCTTAAGAGTGCAAAAAGCAACTTTTTGTAGAAAATGTCTCTTTCTTAATAATTTTTTAGAGTTGCAATCTCACTGGTTGCTATGAGCAACGGCTCCATAATATCTTCCCCATTGTTGTTTGTCTTCTATTTGTGTCTGGACATTAGATCATATTATGGAGGATGATTACAATGGAAGGAAATAAAGTCTCCTCTGCTATTAGAAGACATGACGCAATCCTGCTGCCGTTTGTGTCCTAATAACACCCAATATTTTGCTTTCTTTCTCAGTGACACGGGACGAATATTCCCCGAATCGGTGGTCTTTACAGTGGTCTTCTTAATATCTGCCCTTTTTGGTAAGTGGATTTAGAGAGACAACATCATGAGGAGATCAGCGGCTCCAGGGCTCAGTGATGACGTTATCTCCCTAATCACTATTCACTGCTGAGCGGCGGCCATCACTGGAGATTATAATAATCACTGAGTCCTGGAGGTTATCACAAGTGTCTATGGACGTTCCCGGCTGATCCCATGTATTGTCTATTTCAGGAGCTGGCAACGCTTCCATCATGTACCGGTTCATGATCATCCGGTCTGAACAATCAGAGAGGCGACATATCATCTGCCAGAGAATCCTCTATGTCGTTGCATGGATGGGCTGCATTGGGACCATTGTGACCGCCATAGTTTCGGTAGGTTTATATACAGAGGTCTCAGGACTAGTAATACAGAGGGGACATCGCTTGAAGTCAAGAGATGTGTATAAATACAATGACGCGCCCTGGTGACTATTCTTATGTATTACTGCCCCTGTATAATTACACCACCTGCGGCCTCTGCTGTTCTGTATTCTCAGATCTTCATGACGTCCATATTGATGACATTTATTCCTCTGCTTTTGTTCTAGATGAGGATCAGTCCTACAGTCCACAGGATCGGCGCAGGACCGGCATTTTTCTTTTGTGCCGTTTACAACCTAGGTCAAGCTGTATGCCTGTACAAGAAATCCTTCAGCAGTCGCCGCCTATGCCACATTAGATTGGCATCAACCTTGGTGCCCATTGTGGGCCTGCTGACCTGTATCCTCTTATAGCTGACTGGTACAGTGCCATGTTGTGTGCTGGATACACTTACACATACGTACTTACCATCATTACTGCCGTTAGTAAATTTGGGTCAAGCTACCCACCCCCTTAAATTGTCAGGTCACGCTCACTCATTGGTGGAGTTAAACTAAGCCCCACCCATTTTTCGGCCCAGGACAACCCAAATTTACAGAGAGATTGTCTCTGAAAATTTGGAAACATTTTGGCAAATTTGGGACTGTTGGCAACTAAGATTATTCGCTTCCTTTGACCCCATTGTAGCACAGATCAGACATCACAGTATAGGAAACACTATAATAATAGAATTAATTCTGTTACTTGTCCTTAACTCGTCCTTCCAGTTTCTGTGTGTATGACCATCGGCTACTTTCAGCTTCTTCCATGTACTGGCCGATGTGAAGAGGTGAGTTCATGCAACTTTTCACCGTCTTGTATAATCTACATCTTTCCCGTGTAACAGTAATATAAAAGCTCCTATCTCACCTCCATCTTACCATCTCACTCCATATAGAGTCCCTGGTGAGTACCGCCAGGCACTAATCCTCTATTCTGTCTTCTGCAGATCTACACCAGGACAGGCATGGTGGCCGAGTGGACTGGATTCCTTGGCCTGATAATACACCAACTACTGAACTATACAGATTTCCAGGTGAGTAGATGTCGTATCAAGGTCTAATGTGCTCCAGAAACATTTCAGAGAAGTAATATATTATATAGAGCTGTTTTATAATTAATGGTCTTTATTCTTTTTTCTCAGCGTTTGTCTTTAACGTTGTCCCGAGAAGGTGTCTCCATTGGCCTGAGAGAAAAGACCCAGGACCCTGAAAACCCCCAATAAGATCCAAGGGGTGGAGCGCCAAGACAACTGAAACCATCATGACATTGCTGGACATGAATCTTCTGGATCAAGAGGCAGATTCCAGGCTTGGTCTCTGTCCTCAATACTGGATGTGACATTTTACCGGACTTTCCTAATACCGGATTTGACATTTACCGGATTTTCTGGATTCAACATCTAGCAGAATTTCCAAATACTGGATGTGACAATTACCCGGACTTTCCATAGCTACCCCATCTCAAATGATGGTTTTTACCCCCTTGCCCAGGGGAAGGGCAGTCCTTCAGCCATGGTTCCCTGGAGGTTTCCTCCACTAGGGGGTTTTTCCTTTCCTGAGTGTTGAAGGATGAGTTGGGGGTTCACCATCATCAGGGCCATTTCAAAACCACTGGCCTGTTAATAAATGAGTCAATACATGAGGTAGCTAACAATGTGTCCGAGCCTCTTTATTGTAGGGAATGTATTGTAACTAATGTTACCCAATAAAGACCGGGGAACTTCATAGGGGTGATCAGTCCAAGCTCTGGAAGGAAAAAGATGAAGGTGCTAATGGCAGGGTTAGATTTCCTTCAAATTTTCGGGGTATAATAAAAGTGATTCATTAAAAGGGCATTCTGTTTGGGATAATTCATCTTTTATCCAGCTATTACTAGGACTTGTGTCCCCTTGTTTGAATGGAGTGTTGGTCGAGCATATGCACTACAACTCCACCCCAAATCTATGTGATTGTTAGAGATAGTGATGTTGTATTCTGCTACAGAATGAACAGAGTGGTGGTGCGCAGACTAAACCAGTGCTCTTTTCAAATTGGGGGCGTGGATCCCTCATCATTGTGACTGGTTGCGGACCTGGTCTAAGTGGGCAGACTGCCACCAATCTACCAGTTATTTTCTTTCCAGGGGATAAGGGATAACATATTCTAATTGGAATACTCCTTTAAACAATTTGGAAGAAAATGGGTAATATTATTGTTAAGTCATATTTATAAAACCTCTGAAAACAGGGTGTACCTTATAGAGAGGGGGCCCCAGAGCTCAAGTCAAAACGGAGCTTTCTTCTATTGCAGGTTCATGCCACCACTACAGACCCACATCCCTTGAAAGGAAGGTCCAATATTTGCTCACCTTCTGGACTACTGTTATTACATACCACTGTACTAGCTGTGGTAGTATATAGGACTGGACTTCTAATGATGGGATAGTATACAGCAATCGAGAAGAAGTAACAGGGAATAGTAAATATACAACTGGACTGTTAATGAAGGGGGGTAGTGTATACAGGAATACAAGTGTCAGGGAATATATTAACCATTAGGCTACCAATGATAGAAAGGCATACACCACTGGTAATACAAGGAATAGGATAAATACCACTAGATTGCCAGTGACAGGACACAATCTATATCACTGCCAGTAAAGAGGAATATAATATCACCCTGCATTACCAAGGACAAAATGAATATACAACTGAAATACCAGTATCAGAGCACAGTATATACCATTAGACCCATGACTGGAGACCAGTATAAACAGGCTTACTAATAACAGAGCAGATCAGAGGCCTGTGGTCTACAGCACCCTGGGACCAAGCAGAGGTTGTAAGTGTGTCGGCATGGGTGGTGTAATGATGTCACCACATTGTCATACGCAGACTCTGTCAGATCGCTCATTAGGGAAATGTGGTGAGTTGAGTAAAAGTTTTAAAACATTTTTCTGTAACATACAGTCTGAAAATGAGTGTGGTGCACTTAGGGGCATTATATCTTTTTAAGGGAGCAATTGGGGGGCATCAAAACATTTTAAGGGGCACTTGAGGCAACATAAATGTTGAAGGGGACACTGAGGGACATGGTTACCTTTTTATTGAGCACTCAGGGGCACTCAGGATGCATCATTACTGTCTAGGGGGGAATAAGAAGCACTGTTACTCTCTAGGGGGCACACAGTAAGCATTTTTACTTTCTAGAAGGCACAAAGAGAGGAGCAAATTATTTGGCTTTATTTCTGCGTAGGGAACTTATAAGATCACAGTTATACTTTTGGATACAAAATATGGCACTTTTACTGTGTTGTACACCATCACCATCTGGGGTACTGGGCATTAGGGTTGTCATTATAACAACATTTTATTCGATTTTGATACCATAAAAAAGTATTGCGATACTCGATACCATGCAAAAAAACGCACACCAAAAACGTAGAGTGCATTCCGCATTTTATGGAACATCCGGCCCATAATCGAACAGTCTTGTCCTATTTTTTTGCGGGGGGCCAGGGTGACTAAAAAATGGTGAATGGCGCAGTTTTTTTTTTCTTCTGTTACGCCGTTCACTACATAGAAGATATTTTTTTATATTTTAATAGTTTGGATTTTTCGGATGTGGCGATATGTAATATGTTTATTTATTTATTGTTTATATATTTTATATATAAAATTGGGAAAGAGGGTGATTTATACTTAATATTTTGTTGTTGTGATTTTGAACCTTTTATTTAAAAACTATTTCCCCCCTTAGGTGTTAGAACCTAGGATCTTTTAATCCCTTGTCTTATTAATCCTAATAGAGCTCTTTTAAGGTGAACAGGACTTTACACTGTCCCTGCTGCCCTGAGCTTTGTACACACAGCAGCAGGGAGCTTACCATGGCAGCCAGGGTTTCAGTAGCGTCCTGGCTGCCATGGTAACCAATCGGAGCCCCAGGATTACACTGCTGGGGCTCCAATCGGAACTGCTACTGCACCACCAATAAAGAGGGGGCGAATGGACACTGTGGCCACTGCCACAAATAATTTAATACTGGGGGGGTGCACTGCGCCACCAATGTTTTTAATACTGAGGGGGGTGTACTGTGCCACCATTAATACAAATACAGGAGGTGGGTGCCAGCACCCGACCTCTATGACAGGGAGCTGTAATCAGTGGTAGTTAACCCCGCTGATCGCAGCTCCCTGTCATAGAGGTCGGGTGCGGCTATGTGATTCTGCCGCCGGCACCCACCTCCTGTATCTGTATTAAACGTTAATTATCTTCATTGGTGGCACCGTGGCCACAGTCCCTCCCCCCCTCCTCCTCTCCTCTTATTGGTGGCAGCGGGAGCACAGGGGAAGGGAGGGAGAGACTGCTTCATTCTCCCCTTTGCTGCTGAGGGAACATGGTGCACGCTGAGAGCAGCGCGTGCCATGTTCTGTGATACTAGGCTGCGCAGTATCGGTAAAAAACAAATCCTGGTATCAAATCGATACCGGTACA
The DNA here is from genome assembly GCF_905171765.1 of Bufo bufo. Taxonomy (NCBI): domain Eukaryota; kingdom Metazoa; phylum Chordata; class Amphibia; order Anura; family Bufonidae; genus Bufo; species Bufo bufo. The sequence goes on along the minus strand of NC_053393.1, from coordinate 456,901,549 downwards.
AAAGTATTGATTGGGTATGGATAATTCTATACCCGATGCAACCCTACTGGGCATCTTCCATTATTATATTTTGGGGCCCAATCTATTTGTCATTTTTTGTGAAGAGTTAATGATAGTTATGATGTCATCTGAGCATAGGGCTGTACAGCACAGGCCCAAAGTTCCTGAGGCTGGGGGTCGTCCTTATAAGGACGAGTGCCCTGACTACAGCCACTGAGGTAATCACACTCAGTTGACTATGCCAAGTAGGGCGAGCATCTAGGGAGAGTTAGGGTCCTCATTAGTAGGCTCCTCCCCAGCATTCCCCCAACAGACTAGGATACTGGGCCTTATTTGCAACTACAGACCCAGTGCGCCCCCTATCTTCTATAGTGCAGGTTTCTACTACACCTAACTGTCTCACTTATTTTATATGACAAAATAAAAGTTATATATTAATTTAAATACATAAAGGCATTCTCAGTTCCGTATATATATTATATAGTTATGATCGGTCACTTCCGAAAATACAGTGTTTGAGGGCACCGCAGTAGACAGAAGGTACTGTAAGTGGGGCAGAAGGGGCAGAAAAAAACCACTGAATTACACAGAATTACCCGCGGCGCAGAGCAGGTAAGTATGTTGGGGCCGATGATCAGTCGAACTGCTGCGGGACCCATACTGATCCCCAAACTGACTGCAGTGGAGGGCAGGGGGGGTGTTTGGTCAGATTACCCCTGGTCTAATGATTTGGTTTTGGCTAAGTCCCAAAGTTTTGGCAATGATCATGGGGTTACTTGTAAAGTGTGACCCTGGTGGTTGCCAAAGAACAAAGGAGAAGAGGCAGCACCAAATGCGCCCCTCTGCGGTGGGGAAAACGGAGCACGGGATGAAGGCTGAGCACCAGGGGGCACAGACCGCTCAGCCCACTGACACCATTAACCTGGCCACGGACGTGGTATCACCTCTTTATCTGTACGCAGTGGGAACTATGTAGCAGTATTTATCTGGGTGCAGTATGACCCTGTCAGTGGGCACTATATAGCAGTAGTTATCTGGGTGCAGTATGACCCTGTCAGTGGGCACTATAAAGCAGTATTTATCTGGGCGCAGTAGGACCCTATCAGTGGGCACTATATAGCAGTAGTTATCTGGGCGCAGTATGACCCTGTCAGTGGGCACTATATAGCAGTATTTATCTGGGTGCAGTATGACCCTGTCAGTGGGCACTATAAAGCAGTATTTATCTGGGCGCAGTAGGACCCTATCAGTGGGCACTATATAGCAGTAGTTATCTGGGCGCAGTATGACCCTGTCAGTGGGCACTATATAGCAGTATTTATCTGGGCGCAGTATGACCCTGTCAGTGGGCACTATATAGCAGTATTTATCTGGGCGCAGTATGGTCCTATCAGTGGGCACTATTTTGGGGCACAATCTATTTGCCTTTTTTTGTGAAGAGTTAATGATAGTTATGATGTCACTTCCGAAAATATGGTGTTTGAGGGCACCGCAGTACAGAGAAGGTACTGTAAGTGGGGCAGAAGGGGCAGAAACCCCCCCCCCCCCCCCCCCCCCCCCACAGAATAACAGGAATCAGCTAAATGGGAGGTTTGCATAGGATGGAAAAGGTAGGTTAGATGCTGGAAAAGTGAGGAGCCAAAGAGGTCTCCGGCGAAAACAAGTCACGGCTTGAAGAAGTCATCAAGGAGGTCACTACATTTACAATGACACTGTAGTAAAAGAACCGCCTGCTAACAAAGACCCAGCAGGTGAGGACAAAAGGATGGAGAATGTTAAAGTTGCCATTCTTGCCAAGACATCCTGATCAATCCTTATTAATAAACCCCATCCAAGCAGCACAAAGAGATGTACCGTTTTTTTCGCCCCATAAGACGCACTTTTTCCTCCCCAAAAATGGGAGGAAAATGCCCCTGCGTCTTATGGGGCGAATGCTGACAGTTTTAACATCGATGGATGCGATGTACGGAGCGGGGGCCGGGGGAGGGACTGGGAGGAGGAGCTGGGGGCCGGCAATAGCGGTGGGGCGGTGCGGTCACTGTACTATAGCCCCGCCCCACCGCTCCGGTATTCTAATATAAAATGTATTATTGAATTAAAAGTTATTAAACATGCCCCCCTCACTCCTAATAGTACCGTATATCCTAATTTCTTCTGTATAATGCCGGCAGGCAGGCCGGGCGGGCGGCAGCGTAACTCCCTGATGTCACGTTCTTGCACCGCCTCCTTTATGAATGAAGCAGGCGGCGCAGGCAAGTGACGTCAGTGAGGGACGCGCCGGCCGCCCGGCCTGCCTGCCGGCATTATACAGAAGCAATTAGGATATACGGTACTCTATTAGGAGTGAGGGGGGCATGTTTAATAACTTTTAATTCAATAATATATTTTATATTTGTATACTGGGGGGGGGGGCGGCGGCGGGGGGGGGGCACTCAGAATCTGTGGATGGCACAGTTAAGGAATGGGGGTCTGTGGATGGCTTTGTTATGGGCTGGGGGGGGGTCTGTGGATGGCACTGTTATGGGGTGGGGGGTCTGTGGTTGGCACATATATTTTTTTTAATAGTATCTTTTTATTAATTAATTTAGCAAAAAGCATAACAAACACATCAAATACAGACAATCATCAATTAAGTCCAGTACAAATCAAATACATGGGATCAATCATAACAGTTCCTCATGACCCAAGTTTGGGATAGAAGAAAAAGATATCACTTTCAGGATGAACAGTACCCAACATATCAATCCTAAGGAAGATTAAAAGTACTGCACACACACACATTCACACACGCCTTCATTGGTCAGAACAGTCTTTCAGTCATCTATGGTACTAGAGTCTGGGCTCCAATCCAGGGGTCCCATATCTTCATGAAGCGATCAGGGGTCCCTCTTCTCTCATACACAAACTTGTATAATTCAAGATCAGCATTAACTAGATGTACCCATTGTTGCACAGTAGGATTCTTAGGAGGTTTCCAGTTGAGAAGGATAGTTTTCCTAGCATAATATAAGAGTATTCTATACAGCTTCCTGCCAAATTTGGTTGGAACAATCTCGTTGGCTACTCCCAACAGACTAGTGAGTTCAGTACAGACGTTAGGAAAGCCTAGTTTGTCATTAAAATATTTATGGATCTCTTCCCAGAAGCCATGAATAATCGGACACTGCCAAACCATGTGTATAAGACAACCGTTTTCATGTCCACATCTTGTACAATGAGGGTTCGGCAATTTACCCATTTTAAATAGCCTCACAGGAGTATAATAAATCCTATGAAGCCATTTAACTTGAATCAACTGATCCCTAGCACTTACCACTGTAGATCTCCATGTACAGCTAGATTCTTTAACATGAACATCTTCCAAACCTTCAATGTCCCTTTTCCACCTAACAAATGCCCTGTCTAGGGGGGAGTCCTGCAACGCCATCAACGAGGCATACAGGGTCGACACTGGTTTGACCAACGGAACCCTCCTAATCGCTACCTCAACTGTACCACACTCCAGTTTTAAAGGTTCTCTACCAAACTGAGCCTGACAGGCATGCCTGAGTTGAAGATATCTATACAAACAACGCTGGGGCAAATTAAATTCCTGTTTCAAACTATTAAAGGTTCTAAATAGGCCCTTATCATATAGTTGGGTAAGGTAGCGCAACCCCCTCTGAGGCCAAAATTCAAACTCCAGTAATGAGAACAGCTCCGGAAGCACTCTGTTTCTCCACAAAGGCAAATATGGCGACCAAGTAATATCATTCTCATCAGGGTTACATTTCTGACCCCATTTGACCCACATCTGTACTGCAGCAGCCATCGATTGGGTGTAGTGTATTGTAGACCTAGCCCCCCTCCTATATGCCAAGTTCGTAAGTGCCTCATAGGACCCCAATAAAGCTGCCTCCAACACTACCGCCGGGTTACCTGAGTCAGCCCGTACCCACCACGCCACATAGCTCAGCTGCACCGCTACATAGTACATGTACAGGTTTGGCAAGGCAAGACCCCCCCGCAGGTAAGACGCCTGGAGGGTGGATCTCGCTATTCTGGGAGAAGACTTATTCCATAGAAAGAGAGCGATTATTCTATCCACAGTAGCAAAATGTCTCTTGGGGAGTAACACTGGGGCAGCCCTATATAAGTATAGCAATTTTGGGAGAAGAATCATTTTTACCACATTGATACGCCCAATCAGAGTTAAAGGAAGGTTTTCCCAAGCCTCTAGCTTTCGAGTAATGGATTGCATTGTAGGAGCAACATTCAAATCATAAAATTTTGCCACTTCTTTAGGAACAATAATCCCCAAATATGTAAATTGCTCCACAATCTGAAGCTTATTGTTCATCGAAATGCGAGCTGGGTCAACATCATCAACCAGACATAGACTAGACTTAGCCCAGTTCACACGGAGACCCGAGAAACCCCCAAATTGATCAACAACACCTAAAAGGGTATCCAAGGATTTCCCTGAATCTGCTAGGTAAACCAGCATGTCATCAGCATATAATGAAAGCTTTTCTGATATTCCAGCTATTTCCCAGCCTTCTATACCTGAGTTAGAGGATATGAGTATCGACAAAGTTTCCATAATTAATGCAAATAACAGGAGGGAGAGAGGGCAGCCCTGTCTAGTGCCTCTACCCAAGGGGAAGGAGTCCGATGTGTACCCATTCACCCTGACTCTCGCCGAAGGGGATCTATAAAGCATTTGTAACCAGCACAAAAATTTCTCCGGAAAGCCCATTTGAGTCAGCACTGCCCACATAAATTCCCATTCTACTGAATCAAATGCTTTTTCATTGTCTAAGGACGCAAGAGCCCTCATACCTCTGTTATCATGTTTGACCTGAAGATTAGTGAACAATCGCCTTAAATTAATATCTGTGGTTTTCCCTGGCATAAAACCCGATTGATCTACCCCAACCAAGGAGAGAATTACCCCCCGCAATCTTAACGCCAGTACCTTCGCAAAGATTTTGACGTCAAGATTCAGAAGTGAGATAGGTCGATAAGAGCTACACTGGTCAGATGGTTTCCCCGACTTGTGAATCACTACTATCGTTGCCTCCAGAAAGGACGGTGGCAACGAACCACTTTCCAGTGCATACCTCAACAGCTTCCCAAATCTACTAACCAGGTCTTTAGAAAACCGCTTATACCATTCAGCAGGAAATCCATCGGGTCCCGGGGTTTTCTTGGTTGCTAAGGAACTAATGGCCGTTTCAATCTCCAGGTCAGATATGTCTGCCGCCAAGGCTCCCCTGTCATCTCTGTCCAAAGAAGGAATATTAATACCTGCTAAGAAATTGACAATTTCCTCCGAAGCACATGTGATCTTGGGGGCATACAATGTCTCATAATAGGAGGCAAACTGTTGGCAGACATCTCTGGGCTCCCTCAATAAGAGCCCCTGATCATTCAGAATTCCCGCCACCACCGTTTGTTGAGTCTCAGATCTAGTCAAGTACGCCAAGGCCCTGCCATACTTATCACCATCTGAAAAAATAGTTTGCCTCTGATTTAAAAGTCTCTTCTCAGTATATTCAGTTAAATGCAAAGTAAACCTACGCTGCGCCTCAAGCCACAAAGTCTGTTTCTCAGGGCACGGATCTAGTATATATAACCTCTCCTTATCAGCTAGTTCCGTCTCTAGTTTTATCCGTTTGATATTCAGTTCCTTTCTATGAGTTGTAATAGCAGCAATCAATGCCCCTCATTACTGACTTGAAAGCATCCCATTCTACCAGAGGATTCGTAGACCCTTCATTTTCTGCCCAGTAATTCCCCAATGTATCTAGACTCTCGCTCACCACAGGTAATACCTCGAGCCACATAGGGTTTAACCGCCACTGCTTATCAGTCGAAGCCAGCGGCTGTGACAGTATCAGAAGGAGGGGGGCATGATCTGAAACTCCTCTCGGTAGATAATCACTAGACTTGATATAGGGGGATAAATCTCTGCTGACAAAGGCCAGATCTATACGAGAGAGTGAGCCAGTAGAAGCTGAATAGCAAGAGAATTGCGCATCTGTGGGGTGGAAATAGCGCCACGTCTCTACTAAATCATAAGTATTAGCCCAATGTGATAGGACATTGTTGTGTGAGACCTGGGCAACCCTTCTGTCCCGTATAGGATCTAAAGTGGCATTATAGTCACCCATAATAATATAAGGTATTGCTGGAAATCCTGCTATTTTAGCTGTAATTAAGTCTAGGACCTCTCTGTGGAATGGCGGAGGAACATATAGTCCCACAAATAGGTACTGCAGGCCTCTGACACAAGCATGTAAAATCACATACCTACCATATGGGTCTAGCTGCACAAATAGTATTTGAAACGGAAGACTTTTAGCAATTAAAATAGACACGCCTCTAGCGTGGTTTGAGTAAACCGCATTATAACTGGGGCCTATCCATGGGCGCCGCAAAGCTAGTACTTTCTGGCCCTGCAGGTGCGTTTCTTGCAATAACATTATGTCAGGGTTATACCTCTTCAGATAATTGAACACTAAAGACCGTTTAATCTTATCATTCAGACCCCGAACATTCCACGAAAGTAGCTTAATTACCGCCATTTATTCTTCCAAAGATAACATCTCCATAGTTTCCGACCAATGAAGGCACATTCACGCACAACTACAATCCACATCAAAGAACCCCTCAACAGAGAAACTCTCTTCAAGCCACCCGCTCCCAACCTCCCTAACCCACCCTGCCCAAACCTTCCTAACATGGTTGAGCCTGATACCCCAAACTAGCAACTCCTGGGTACAATAACCTACCCTAACTCATTAGAACATATATACCATATAGGTACGTTGGTGATAGGAAGCAAGTATATACGTCTACACACAACAGTGCATAGTCATACAGGGTGTTGCCACCCAGCATACCAATATGGGGTTAAACATCTGATCAATAGACAAAGTCAAAGAACAGGGATTCTAACAGGAGTAATAATGGTGCATTTAAACCAGATACTCCCCCCCTCCCCCAACCATCTTGTCAGCAAAACAATTTAACAATTATTATTTGCTCCAGCTGCCAACACTATAGTATAAACCATCAGCGGTGAGGCCTTGCATTTAGATTTCTCTCAATCCATTCAGTAGCCTCTTCAGGAGTAGTAAAAAAACTGACTGTTTCACCATCCTGCACCCTCAAGCGAGAAGGGTAGATCATGGCATATTTCACATTTTTGTCCCTCAGCCGCGCTCGGACCTCAGTAAACTGCTTCCTTTTCTTCTGGACCTCTGCAGTAAAGTCCGGGTAAAAGGACAAACGGACATTCTCATAGCTGACATTCCCCTTCTGTCGAGCAGCTAGCAAAATAGCGTCTCTGTCCCTGTAGTTCAGGATCTTCATGATGAAAGGTCTAGCAGGGGATCCCGGCGGTAAGGGCCTGGTTGGAATCCGATGTGCCCTTTCTATAACAAAGCAACTGGAAAGTGAGATGGGATGTAACTACAGTTGAGCGAACACCTGGATGTTCGGGTTCGAGAAGTTCGGCCGAACTTCCCGGAAATGTTCGGGTTCGGGATCCGAACCCGACCCGAACTTCGTCCCGAACCCGAACCCCATTGAAGTCAATGGGGACCCGAACTTTTCGGCACTAAAAAGGCTGTAAAACAGCCCAGGAAAGAGCTAGAGGGCTGCAAAAGGCAGCAACATGTAGGTAAATCCCCTGCAAACAAATGTGGATAGGGAAATGAATTAAAAAAAAAAAATTATAAAAAAAATTAACCAATATCAATTGGACAGAGGTCCCATAGCAGAGAATCGGCCTTCACGTCAGCAGAGAATCAGTCTCTTCATGCCATAGCAGAGAATCTGGCTTCATGTCAGCAGAGAATCAGTCTTCATGTCGTAGCAGAGAATCAGGCTTCACGTCACCCACCACTGGAACAGGCCACTGTCACATATTTAGGCCCAGGCACCCAGGCAGAGGAGAGAGGTCCCGTAACAGAGATTCAGGCTTCATGTCAGCAGAGAATCAGTCTTCATGTCATAGCAGAGAATCAGGCTTCACGTCACCCACCACTGGAAGAGGCCACTGTCACATATTTAGGCCCCGGCACCCAGACAGAGGAGAGAGGTCCCGTAACAGACATTCAGGCTTCATGTCAGCACAGAATCAGTCTTCATGTCATAGCAGAGAATCAGGCTTCACGTCACCCACCACAGGAACAGGCCACTGTCACATATTTAGGCCCCGGCACCCAGACAGACGAGAGAGGTCCCGTAACAGAGATTCAGGCTTCATGTCAGCACAGAATCAGTCTTCATGTCATAGCAGAGAATCAGGCTTCACGTCACCCACCACAGGAACAGGCCACTGTCACATATTTAGGCCCCGGCACCCAGACAGAGGAGAGAGGTCCCGTAACAGAGATTCAGGCTTCATGTCAGCACAGAATCAGTCTTCATGTCATAGCAGAGAATCAGGCTTCACGTCACCCACGACTGGAACAGGCCACTATCACATATTTAGGCCCAGGCACCCAGGCAGAGGAGAGAGGTCCCATAACAGAGATTCAGGCTTCATGTCAGCACAGAATCAGTCTTCATGTCATAGCAGAGAATCAGGCTCCACGTCACCCACCACAGGAACAGGCCACTGTCACATATTTAGGCCCAGGCACCCAGACAGAGGAGAGAGGTCCCGTAACAGAGATTCAGGCTTCATGTCAGCACAGAATCAGTCTTCATGTCATAGCAGAGAATCAGGCTTCACGTCACCCACCACAGGAACAGGCCACTGTCACATATTTAGGCCCCGGCACCCAGACAGAGGAGAGAGGTCCCGTAACAGAGATTTAGGCTTCATGTCAGCACAGAAACAGTCTTCATGTCATAGCAGAGAATCAGGCTTCACGTCACCCACCACAGGAACAGGCCACTGTCACATATTTAGGCCCCGGCACCCAGACAGAGGAGAGAGGTCCCGTAACAGAGATTCAGGCTTCATGTCAGCACAGAATCAGTCTTCATGTCATAGCAGAGAATCAGGCTTCACGTCACCCACGACTGGAACAGGCCACTGTCACATATTTAGGCCCAGGCACCCAGTCAGAGGAGAGAGGTCCCATAACAGAGATTCAGGCTTCATGTCAGCACAGAATCAGTCTTCATGTCATAGCACAGAATCAGGCTCCACGTCACCCATTACAGGAACAGGCCACTGTCACATATTTAGTCCCCGACACCCAGACAGAGGAGAGAGGTCCCGTAACAGAGATTCAGGCTTCATGTCAGCACAGAATCAGTCTTCATGTCATAGCAGAGAATCAGGCTTCACGTCACCCACCACAGGAACAGGCCACTGTCACATATTTAGGCCCCGGCACCCAGACAGAGGAGAGAGGTCCCGTAACAGAGATTCAGGCTTCATGTCAGCACAGAATCAGTCTTCATGTCATAGCAGAGAATCAGGCTTCACGTCACCCACCACTGGAACAGGCCACTGTCACATATTTAGGCCCAGGCACCCAGGCAGAGGAGAGAGGTCCCATAACAGAGATTCAGGCTACATGTCAGCACAGAATCAGTCTTCATGTCATAGCAGAGAATCAGGCTTCACGTCACCCACCACAGGAACAGGCCACTGTCACATATTTAGGCCCCGGCACCCAGACAGAGGAGAGAGGTCCCATAACAGAGATTCAGGTTTCATGTCAGCACAGAATAAGTCTTCATGTCATAGCAGAGAATCAGGCTTCACGTCACCCACCACAGGAACAGGCCAATGTCACATATTTAGGCCCCGGCACCCAGACAGAGGAGAGAGGTCCCGTAACAGAGATTCAGGCTTCATGTCAGCACAGAATCAGTCTTCATGTCATAGCAGAGAATCAGGCTTCACGTCACCCACCACAGGAACAGGCCACTGTCACATTTTTAGGCCCTGGCACCCAGACAGAGGAGAGAGGTCCCGTAACAGAGATTCAGGCTTCATGTCAGCACAGAATCAGTCTTCATGTCATAGCAGAGAATCAGGCTTCACGTCACCCACCACTGGAAAAGGCCACTGTCACATATTTAGGCCCAGGCACCCAGGCAGAGGAGAGAGGTCCCGTAACAGAGATTCATGCTTCATGTCAGCACAGAATCAGTCTTCATGTCATAGCAGAGAATCAGGCTCCATGTCACCCACTACAGGAACAGGCCACTGTCACATATTTAGGCCCCGGCACCCAGACAGAGGAGAGAGGTCCTGTAACAGAGATTCAGGCTTCATGTAAGCACAGAATCAGTCTTCATGTCATAGCAGAGAATCAGGTTTCACGTCACCCACCACAGGAACAGGCCACTGTCACATATTTAGGCTCCGGCACCCAGACAGAGGAGAGAGGTCCCGTAACAGAGATTCAGGCTTCATGTCAGCACAGAATCAGTCTTCATGTCATAGCAGAGAATCAGGCTTCACGTCACCCACGACTGGAACAGGCCACTGTCACATATTTAGGCCCAGGCACCCAGGCAGAGGAGAGAGGTCCCATAACAGAGATTCAGGCTTCATGTCAGCACAGAATCAGTCTTCATGTCATAGCAGAGAATCAGGCTTCACGTCACCCACCACAGGAACAGGCCACTGTCCCATATTTAGGCCCCGGCACCCAGACAGAGGAGAGAGGTCCCGTAACAGAGATTCAGGCTTCATGTCAGCACAGAATCAGTCTTCATGTCATAGCAGAGAATCAGGCTTCACGTCACCCACCACTGGAACAGGCCACTGTCACATATTTAGGCCCAGGCACCCAGGCAGAGGAGAGAGGTCCCATAACAGAGATTCAGGCTACATGTCAGCACAGAATCAGTCTTCATGTCATAGCAGAGAATCAGGCTTCACGTCACCCACCACAGGAACAGGCCACTGTCACATATTTAGGCCCCGGCACCCAGACAGAGGAGAGGTTCATTTAACTTTGGGTTGCCCCGCAATATAATGGTAAAATGAAAATAAAAATAGGATTGAATGAGGAAGTGCCCTGGAGTACAATAATATATTGTTAAGGGGAGGTAGTTAATGTCTAATCTGCACAAGGGATGGACAGGTCCTGTGGGATCCATGCCTGGTTCATTTTTATGAACGTCAGCTTGTCCACATTGGCTGTAGACAGACGGCTGCATTTGTCTGTAATGACACCCCCTGCCGTGCTGAATACACGTTCAGACAAAACGCTGGCCGCCAGGCAGGCCAGGACCTCCAAGTCATAAAAGGCTAGCTCTGGCCACATGGACAATTTGGAGACCCAGAAGTTGAATGGGGACGAACCATCAGTGAGTACGTGGAGGGGTGTGCACAGGTACTGTTCCACCATGTTAGTGAAATGTTGCCTCCTGCTAACACGTTCCGTATCGGGTGGTGGTGCAGTTAGCTGTGGCGTGGTGAAAAAACTTTTCCACATCTCTGCCATGCTAACCCTGCCCTCAGAGGAGCTGGCCGTGACACAGCTGCGTTGGCGACCTCTTGCTCCTCCTCTGCCTTCGCCTTGGGCTTCCACTGGTTCCCCTGTGACATTTGGGAATGCTCTCAGTAGCGCGTCTACCAACGTGCGCTTGTACTCGCATATCTTCCTATCACGCTCCAGTGTAGGAAGTAAGGTGGGCACATTGTCTTTGTACTGGGGATCCAGCAGGGTCGCAACCCAGTAGTCCGCACACGTTAAAATGTGGGCAACTCTGCTGTCATTGCGCAGGCACTGCAGCATGTAGTCGCTCATGTGTGCCAGGCTGCCCAGAGGTAAGGACAAGCTGTCCTCTGTGGGAGGCGTATCGTCATCGTCCTGTGTTTCCCCCCAGCCACGCACCAGTGATGGGCCCGAGCTGCTTTGGGTGCCACCCCGCTGTGAACATGCTTCATCCTCATCCTCCTCCACTTCCTCCTCATCCTCGTCCTCCTCATCCTCCAGTAGTGGGCCCTGTCTGGCCACATTTGTACCTGGCCTCTGGTGTTGCAAAAAACCTCCCTCTGAGTCACTTCGAAGAGACTGGCCTGAAAGTGCTAAAAATTACCCCTCTTCCTCCTCTTCCTCCTGGGCCACCTCCTCTTCCATCATCGCCCTAAGTGTTTTCTCAAGGAGACATAGAAGTGGTATTGTAATGCTGATAACGGCGTCATCGCCACGGGCCATGTTGGTGGAGTACTCGAAACAGCGCAACAGGGCACACAGGTCTCGCATGGAGGCCCAGTCATTGGTGGTGAAGTGGTGCTGTTCCGCAGTGCGACTGACCCATGCGTGCAGCAGCTGAAACTCCACTATGGCTGCTGCTGCTCGCACAGTCTGTCCAGCATGTGCAAGGTGGAGTTCCACCTGGTGGGCACATCGCATATGAGGCGGTGAGCGGGAAGGCCGAAGTTACGCTGTAGCGCAGACAGGCGTGCAGCAGCAGGGTGTGAACGCCGGAAGCGCGAACAGACGGCCCGCACTTTATGCAGCAGCTCTGACATGTCGGGGTAGTTGCGAATGAACTTCTGCACCACCAAATTCAGCACATGCGCCAGGCAAGGGATGTGCGTCAAACCGGCTAGTCCCAGAGCTGCAACGAGATTTCGCCCATTATCGCACACCACCAGGCCGGGCTTGAGGCTCACCGGCAGCAACTACTCGTCCGTCTGTTGTTCTATACCCCGCCACAACTCCTGTGCGGTGTGGGGCCTGTCCCCCAAACATATGAGTTTCAGAACGGCTTGCTGACGTTTACCCCGGGCTGTGCTGAAGTTGGTGGTGAAGGTGTGTGGCTGACTGGATGAGCAGGTGGAAGAAGAGGAGGAGGAAGCTGAGTAGGAGGAGGAGGAGGAGACAGGAGGCAAAGAATGTTGCCCTGCGATCCTTGGCGGCGGAAGGACATGCGCCAAACAGCTCTCCGCCTGGGGCCCAGCCGCCACTACATTTACCCAGTGTGCAGTTAGGGAGATATAGCGTCCCTGGCCGTGCTTACTGGTCCACGTATCTGTGGTTAGGTGGACCTTGCCACAGATGGCGTTGCGCAGTGCACACTTGATTTTATCGGACACTTGGTTGTGCAGGGAAGGCACGGCTCTCTTGGAGAAGTAGTGGCGGCTGGGAACAACATACTGTGGGACAGCAAGCGACATGAGCTGTTTGAAGCTGTGTGTGTCCACCAGCCTAAATGACAGCATTTCATAGGCCAGTTGTTTATAAATGCTGGCATTCAGGGCCAGGGATCGAGGGTGGCTAGGTGGGAATTTACGCTTTCTCTCAAATGTTTGTGAGATGGAGAGCTGAACGCTGCCGTGTGACATGGTTGAGATGCTTGGTGACGCAGGTGGTGGTGTTGGTGGTACATCCCATGTTTGCTGGGCGGCAGATGCCAACGTTCCTCCAGAGGCGGAGGAAGAGGCCGAGGCGGCGGCAGCAGCAGAAGAGGCCGAGGCGGCAGCAGCAGAAGAGGTAGCAGGGGGAGCCTTAATGACTTCTTTGTTTTTAAGGTGTTTACTCCACTGCAGTTCATGCTTTCCATGCAGGAGTCTGGTCATGCAGGTTGTGCTAAGGTTCAGAACGTTAATGCCTCGCTTCAGGCTCTGATGGCACAGCGTGCAAACCACTCGGGTCTTGTCATCAGCACATTGTTTAAAGAAGTGCGATGCCAGGGAACTCCTTGAAGCTGCCTTTGGGGTGCTCGGTCCCAGATGGCGGCGGTCAGTAGCAGGCAGAGTCTCTTGGCGGCGGGTGTTCTAATTTTGCCCACTGCTCCCTCTTTGTCTTTTGCTACGCTGTTGGCTCGGTCTCACCACTGCCTCTTCCTCCGAACTGTGAAAGTCAGTGGCACGACCTTCATTCCATGTGGGGTCTAGGACCTCATCGTCCCCTGCATCGTCTTCCACCCAGTCTTGATCCCTGACCTCCTGTTCAGTCTGCACACTGCAGAAAGACGCAGCAGTTGGCAACTGTGTTTCGTCATCATCAGAGACGTGCTGAGGTGGTATTCCCATGTCCTCATCATCAGGAAACATAAGTGGTTGTGCGTTAGTGCATTCTATCTCTTCCACCCCTGGGGAAGGGCTAGGTGGATGCCCTTGGGAAACCCTGGCAGCAGAGTCTTCAAACAGCATAAGAGACTGCTGCATAACTTGAGGCTCAGACAGTTTCCCTGATATGCATGGGGGTGATGTGACAGACTGATGGGCTTGGTTTTCATGCGCCATCTGTGCGCTTTCTGCAGAAGACTGGGTGGGAGATAATGTGAACGTGCTGGATGCACTGTCGGCCACCCAATTGACTAATGCCTGTACCTGCTCAGGCCTTACCATCCTTAGAACGGCATTGGGCCCCACCAAATATCCCTGTAAATTCTGGCGGCTACTGGGACCTGAGGTAGTTGGTACACTAGGACGTGTGGCTGTGGCAGAACGGCCACGTCCTCTCCCAGCACCAGAGGGTCCACTAACACCACCACGACCATGTCCACGTCCGCGTCCCTTACTAGTTGTTTTCCTCATTGTTACCGTTCACCACAATAAGAAAAATATTATTCGGGCCACTGTATTGAATTAAAATTCAGGCCTTTTTTTACAGACACCTAACACTGTCTGGCTATCTATTTAGGTACCGTATTACACTAATTCAGGCACACAAGTAATGACAGATTTGGTTGAATATAAATGTGAGGCCTATTTTTTACGCGCTGTGTGACAGATATACCTTTAATCACAGAATTAGACTTGTATCTGCACTGTAGCGTGTGTGTTAAGTTTTTCAGAATGACACTATCAGCACCTTCAATCTAAGATATCCTTTTTGGGATAGATTTAAAGTAGGCCTGATATAGCAGAAACTACTAATTTTGAGAATGGCAAATTTGGGAATAGTTTTTCAACCCAGAACAAAAACTGTGCTTTTACGGTTACTACAAATAATTTGACCAGCTAAAACAGTACAGATTTGGTTGAATATAAATATGAGGCCTATTTTTTACGCGCTGTGTGACAGATATACCTTTAATCACAGAATTAGACTTGTATCTGCACGGTAGCGTGTGTGTTAAGTTTTTCAGAATGACACTATCAGCACCTTCAATCTAAGATATCCTTTTTGGGATAGATTTAAAGTAGGCCTGATATAGCAGAAACTACTAATTTTGAGAATGGCAAATTTGGGAATAGTTTTTCAACCCAGAACAAAAACTGTGCTTTTACGGTCACTAAATATAACTTGACCAGCTAAAACTGTACTGATTTGGAGGAATAGAAATGTCAGGCCTATTTTTTAGGCGCTGGGTGACAGGCTCAACTTGCCCCTGATGTAGTATATGGCCAAAAAATAACCACACTATTGATGGTTAAATGCACTTGGGTGACATAGGCTCAGCCTGCACCTAATGTAGTATATGGCCCAAAAATAACCACACTATTGATGGTTAAATGCACTTGATGAAAGCTTGACCCTGATGTAGGATATAGCAAAAAATAACCACACTATTGATGGTTAAATGCACTTCGGTGACACAGGCTCAGCCTGCACCTGATGTAGTATATGGCCAAAAAATAAGCACACTATTGATGGTTAAATGCACTTGATGAAAGCTTGTGCTGGCACACCACAAGCCACAAAATGGCCGCAGATCCCCCCAGAAAAAAGTGATATAAAAACGCTCTGGGCAGCCTAAAAAAAGTGAGCAATTCAATATCAGCACTTCAATGATCCACAGCTGGAGATCGATCACTGAATTAAGTCTTTTGGAGGAGTTAATCTGCCTAATCTCGCCCTAACGTCGCAGTAGCAACCTCTCCCTACATTTGTATCAGCAGAGTGACGTGCAGCGCTACGTGACCCAAGCTTATATAGAGGCTGGGTCACATGCTGCACTGGCCAATCACAGCCATGCCAATAGTAGGCAAGGCTGTGATGGCCTCTTGGGGCAAGTAGTATGACGCTTGTTGATTGGCTGCTTTGCAGCCTTTCAAAAAGCGCCAAGAAAGCGCCGAACACCGAACCCGAACCCGGACTTTTACCAAAATGTTCGGGTTCGGGTCCGTGTCACGGACACCCGAAAATTCGGTACGAACCCGAACTATACAGTTCGGGTTCGCTCATCCCTACTCGTGATAAATCCAGCAAATAGGAAAAATAATCCGTGGCACTCACTTGTCGATAAAAAGTCAATTGTTTTTCATTGCATTAAAACTGTGCTAAGGAATAGTCGAGCAGGACAATCAGATACACAGCCTATGCCTGTTTCATGTCCTCAGACGCTTTCTCAAGGCATTATCAGATAGAACGTAACCACGCATAAATCCCTGTACTTAATGCGCTCATCAGAATATGCAAATACAAACAAATACAAATAATTACAATAACTAAATACATTATAAAATCATTCCTTTCATTAAGGCCACATGGTCCTAAAGCCTCCGTACGAAAAATCCACTCTTCACAATGTAAAAGACCTGTGTGTCCATTCATTCCATTCGCAGGTGGTAAAACACTTTGCAGGCCTGGAAAGGAGAAGACATTTGAATTCCTATCATATTTATCTGTAACATGGTTTATTAACCAAAGACATTCTTTACTAGTTCACACACAGTACACATGTTTGTAGAACTTTTTATACAGTGGTCAAACAAAAAAATCACATATAGTAAAAAATCGAATTAACATGTCTTTATTCACATGACATAACGTGCCCCCGATTTATTATGTCTTCACTACACAATTCTGGCTTCAAAAATACTGAATGCCCAAAAATATAGATAAGTAGCTATATAAGGCCCGATATACGGCTCTTGATAAACGCTGTCTTCAGAATCTCCTCCTTGGTAAAAGTAGTGCTCACCCTAATGGAGCTGCAATCTACACAGGAGCCACATCTGTAGGTACCATTAACTTTACGTAACAGCCAGGTACCAACCCATTTCCAAGGTTGCAGCCTCTCCTGTATGTTATAGAGGGATGATCAAGATATCCAATGTCAATGTCTGCCTTTAGAATTCCCCGATATGTTTAATCTCTGAATAGACTGTGTCATAGGTCCCTCACTTCCCCCTCAGATGAGGTTTTGGGCTTCAAGGACAAGAATTGATCTCGGTTCACCCATAGGGAGTGATGGTAAGCTGCCTACAGAACCCCATGGCCATAACCCCTATCTTCAAACCTGGTTCTTAAAGGGAACCTGCCACCTTGAAAATGCAGTGTAATCTGCCAGCAGCATAATATACAGCAGAAAAGCAGAGCAGATTGATATATTTTTATGTGGGAAAAGATTCAGTTTAAATTGTAATTTATTAATTTACTTTCCTGCTCATTCTGGGCTTTAAAGCCCAGGAGAAGGTCCTATCAGTGATTGACAGCTATCATAGAGGGAAGGCTGTCAGTCAGTGGTAGGACCATCGCCTGGACTTCAAAGCCCAGAATGAGCAGGAATTTAAATAAATTAAATACAATTTATGCCGAATATTTTCACACAAAACTATATATCAATCTGCTCAGCTCCTCCTGCTCTATAACATTCTGCCTGCAGCTCAGACACCATGTTCAATGTCACAGGTTCCCTTTAAGATGGAGGCAACAAGTTTAAAATTAGAAATGCTGGAGCAGTTTCTCCGGGCTCTTAAGCAGTGGCCCTTCGTAATACTTGGTGAAGTGCCCTCAGATGCCAACTGTTAACGCTAAGCAGGTTATTTGTGGCAGTTGCTCCTATATACAAAGGTATCACATATGTTGCTACAAATATGGTTGGCATTGGGGATTGGCACGACGTCACACTCTGATTAGCTGGCTGTCTCGCTGACCTCACCTAAGGGGTGAGTAATAGGCTATCGTGCACAGCTTGGAGACACTGCACCAGAAGGCCCTTTATAAACCCTAACAGCATTACATTGCGTGTTACCTGATGGTGCTGTTCCTACTAAACAACCCCGATGATAGACATGAACATATATATATAGGGTCAGTAACTGAATGTACTACAGTATATAGCAGAACACTGTGAATCAGATAGGGATAGATGAAAGTGTGTGTGTAAGTGTGGGGGTTTTGTCTGAACAGTGATATTTTCGGCCTACTTTCTCCTTGGTATTATTTACGGGACAGCAAACTCTTTGCAGGGATATTTTTTCATTTCAATAACTGATCCCTAATACAGCTTGCTTTCAGTCCCACCTCGTTCCACACTCTCTGCTGTAAAAGCCTGATGTACCATGTACATGGTGGGAATATTATTATTTCAATCAACACTTAAACAGTGTTTTTAAGTCCCTTTTTTTTTTAAGGCCTAAATTTATAGTGTTTCCAGCCCATTAGGGAACATTCACACAGAATGGATACACTGCGGATTTGTGTAATGCACGCAAATCCACAGCGTTTTACAGTACCAGCAAAGTGGATGAGATTTTAGGAAATTTCCTCCACATGCTGCAAAACAAATCTCCTTCAATTCCCCGCGTGGTGGCTTAAAGGGGTTGTCTCACTTTAGCAAATGACATTTACGGTATCATGTAGAGAAAGTTAATACAAAGCACTCACTAATTTATTGTCATTATCCATATTGCTTAGTTTGGCTGGACTCATTTTTCCGTCACATTATACACGGCTCATTTCCATGGTTATGACCATCCTGCAATCCATCAGCGGTGGCCGTGCTTGCACACTGTGGGAAAAAGTGCTGTCCTATATGTGCTTCTACGGTCCCAATTACCAGAGAGGCCTGCAATCTTTACTATAGTGTGCAAGCACGGCCACTGATGGATTGCAGGGTGGTCATAACGACGGAAATGAGCCCTGTATAAGGTGATGGAAAATGACTCAAACCAGCAAAGGAAGCAATATGGATAATGACAATATTAATTAGTAAGTGCTTTGTATTAACTTTCTCTACATGATAAATGTCATTTGCTGAGAGGACCCCTTTAATATAAGAGCAAGCGTTTGAAGACCAAACTTTCACTTATTGCAAATGGGTGCAACTTATTTATATTATTATATTTGGTGTTGAGCAAATCAAACTCCACAAAGTGGAATTCGATCCAAATTTCAGGGAAAATTTGATTCACTTCGTGCTTTGTGGTAGCGAATCGATTTTGCCTGAATGGAGGTAAGCATTTTAAAATAGCATACTTACCTCCTCCGTTTGAGCGCAAAAAGCCAGCCGCCGCCATCTTGATTGAAGATCATGCACGAAATCCCATGTGCAGTGACGTATGATGTCACCACGCCGGCTGAGGTGATGATGTCATCATGAGCTGCTCGAGATTTCGTGCAAGATCTTCAATCAAGATGGCGCCGTCCGGCTCTTCGTGATCAAATGGATGAGGATAAAAAAATAAAATGTTACACTGTCAGCGATCAGCTATGAACGCGGCATCTGAGGGGTACAATGACAGGGGCCGGCACAATTTCCACTACCTGTTATTGCACCCACTACTTAAAATAAATGCACTTTATGAACAAAAAATTTGTCGAAGCAGCCAAATTGCATTTTTTAATACTTTGCTCATCACAAATTCTATTTATTTATAATATTATTTGCATATGCATGTGAAATACTTTATAATCACTCATACTAACACAAAAGAGGACCTTCTTTACATATTCTTTATGACACTGGTGACTTTTTTTTTAACTTCTTCACTTTTTGACTTCTTGCTGACAGTATTTGACTTGACTTTCATTGACAAGTGCAGTAAAATGTCATCTTTGAATATTGCAGAAGATTATATTAGGAAAATTGCTGGCTAAAATGTGAGTGTGTCCACATAGAAAAATAGAGGTGGTGTAGAAAGGAAAAAAAGAGAGAAGGAAGAACCCTTCACACCCTTTAAAAAGAAAAGGAAACACGTAATAGGCGCCAAATTCCCTCAGTCACTAGACGTGATGATACTTGGAATCTGTTGTTAGTTATATAAATAAGGTAGGTATGAATAAAAAGACCTTCACCTAGGTCTGATAAAAGAGCCAAAGATTTAAGAATATCAACACATCCATGTAATGGTGATGTTGACAGATGATAATTTGACAATTAAAGAAAAATAAAATCAAATGCACTCACTTCACCGGGGGGGGGGGGGGGGGGGGGGGGGGCAGTCACCTGGATCAATGCAGAGACCCCTGGGACTACTTTTCCCCCCAGCCAGGATCACATGCAGAAATGTAAATAATTGAACAACGCCTACACAAGTGGCTTCTGGTCAATCATTTTAATGGTACGTGGCTCAACGCGTTTCGAGGGTCTAAAGCCCTCTTCTTCAGGAGAGAATAAAATTAAGGAATTTAATTATAGCAAAAAAATAAATATAATAAAATAAATGTAAAATATTGATAAAAAACAAAACAAAAAACAAACATAAACATATGTCTATATGGACACATACACTCATATGTGCATGAGCATGTATACATACAGACATACAAACATCCATATGTCTATATCAATGTGAGAAATTTCTTTCTCTTTCCTTTTTCATTCGGCGTACATAGTGCATTATGGAGATCGACATATAGAACAAAATTTATAATGCATGGGCTTCATGATACTGATTATGCAAGAGTGAATAAAGTAAATATAATAGAATAAATGGATATGAAGAAAATCCAATGGACCATTAGTAAAAAATGGATATGCACGTATACAGGGATAAAAAACAAACAACAACATGCACCAAAGAACATAAACACATATAAAGGAAAGACATATATATACATATATATATATACACACACATACATATATACACATATACATATATATACACATATATACACGTATACATACACACACATGCACATAAAAAACTCTAAACAAGTATTCGATTTGTATATCCCAAAATGATTGAATTCATCAGTACCTTCAGGAGTGCTTGGAACAAGCTTCTAAGACCAGTCTGAAATGTTTGGAGTGGATTGTTTTCATGGGGTATTTCTAGGTAGCCTGCTGGTTTGCACGTGTGTCTTGGTGTGTGTCTAAGGCTCCTCCCACTTCCTGTTTGTATGCTTAGAAATGGGTTATTTTCCTGGGGTATTTGAATTTTTATTTATATTTCATCTGTATTTCTTTTACTGTTGTCTGGGTGATACTGGGGAAAGGTCCTATTACTTTAAAATTTAAATTTGAACCACAAACATCTTTGGTGGGATATTAGGTATTCGCAATTGCGATGCGTTCCACTCACTTATTAGACAAATCCTAATAAAAAATTGGTCAATTTTATTAAAGGACCCAATATTAGGTAAACTGATTCCTCCAACACCTGTCTTGATATTCAGAAGGGCCAAAACCCTAAAGAATCTGTTAGCCCCCTCCTGTCCGAAACTAGAGAGGAACCTCTCCCACTGTATAAAAATGACCAAGAGACCTCCAAAGAAACCATCCGGAAATTTCAAATGTAACAACATGAGATGTAAATGCTGTAATATGTTAACAAACGGCAAAAAGGAAGTAACCATTCCCCCCAATAATGAAATCTTTAATATTAAACATAGGTTAGATTGTGGAACAACTGATGTCATCTACCTCTTACGTTGTCCTTGTAACCTCCTCTATGTGGGAAGGACCATTCAATCTGCTAGTGAGAGGATGAATGAACATCGGTCGAACATTATGAGGAAGGTAACAACCCATAGTGTATCCAGGCACTTCGCGTTGTTTCATGAGGGAGATCCATCAGGTCTAACAGTCACATTACTAGAGAAAGATACGAAATCCTATCAATCTCTATGCCGCAAGGAGATGTACTGGATCTTTCGCCTCAATACCCTAACACCATTCGGTCTGAACGAATCACTTGAATATACCAATTACTGAACTTAACATCTATCCATCTATTTTTCTGTATAATACTGCTTAGATACTTTTTATCAATGTTTTCCTTTTTTTTTTTTTTTTTTTTTATATATATATATATATATATATATATGTATATATATTAATATATATATTTTTATGTATATGGTTTTATATTTTTATATATATATTTATGTATTCATTTATATTTAAATTCATAATGATTATGCCTTGATCATTACTATGCCCTTTATCAATTAATTATCAACTAACATGATCAGCTAATAATATTTTTGTATTCATTTATTCAATTAGGACTTATTATCACACTTAGAAATCACCATCCCTAGATATTAACCAAAATATATCTTAAGGTCCCCCCAGTTAATCAGGTTAATGATAAAACAGTAGGTGGAATGAATATAGGCGGAATGTATATACCCACCACACATAGCCAACCATTGTAGATACACATATCCACCAGACACAGCCAATCATTAGGGAGGTTGCGTTCCAGGCTGGAACGCATCGCATCAGTGTTTATACCACATCCGGCCTGTCATTCCCGGAAGCTACATCCTCCTTTCACCGGAAGTAGATGGCGGTGCGTTCCACAATGGAACGCATCGTACCACCTGACGGTTCCAGTCCGACAACCAGGTGAGACAACCCGAGCCATGTGAGGTAAACTGAGCCCCTGTCCCCCTCCACCCTTGCCCCTGGAGATAAGTGCCAACACACGTCTTTCTCCTCCTTTTTTTTAAAAAAACGGACAACAGGAAGTAAATGGCGGTGCGTTCCACAGTGGAACGCATCGCAATTGCGAATACCTAATATCCCACCAAAGATGTTTGTGGTTCAAATTTTAATTTTAAAGTAATAGGACCTTTCCCCAGTATCACCCAGACAACAGTAAAAGAAATACAGATGAAATATAAATAAAAATTCAAATACCCTAGGAAAATAACCCATTTCTAAGCATACAAACAGGAAGTGGGAGGAGCCTTAGACACACACCAAGACACACGTGCAAACCAGCAGGCTACCTAGAAATACCCCATGAAAACAATCCACTCCAAACATTTCAGACTGGTCTTAGAAGCTTGTTCCAAGCACTCCTGAAGGTACTGATGAATTCAATCATTTTGGGATATACAAATCGAATACTTGTTTAGAGTTTTTTATGTGCATGTGTGTGTATGTATAAGTGTATATATGTGTATATATATGTATATGTGTATATATGTATGTGTGTGTATATATATATATATATGTATATATATGTCTTTCCTTTATATGTGTTTATGTTCTTTGGTGCATGTTGTTGTTTGTTTTTTATCCCTGTATACGTGCATATCCATTTTTTACTAATGGTCCATTGGATTTTCTTCATATCCATTTATTCTATTATATTTACTTTATTCACTCTTGCATAATCAGTATCATGAAGCCCATGCATTATAAATTTTGTTCTATATGTCGATCTCCATAATGCACTATGTACGCCGAATGAAAAAGGAAAGAGAAAGAAATTTCTCACATTGATATAGACATATGGATGTTTGTATGTCTGTATGTATACATGCTCATGCACATATGAGTGTATGTGTCCATATAGACATATGTTTATGTTTGTTTTTTGTTTTGTTTTTTATCAATATTTTACATTTATTTTATTATATTTATTTATTTGCTATAATTAAATTCCTTAATTTTATTCTCTCCTGAAGAAGAGGGCTTTAGACCCTCGAAACGCGTTGAGCCACGTACCATTAAAATGATTGACCAGAAGCCACTTGTGTAGGCGTTGTTCAATTATTTACATTTCTGCATGTGATCCTGGCTGGGGGGAAAAGTAGTCCCAGGGGTCTCTGCATTGATCCAGGTGACTGCCCCCCCCGTGAAGTGAGTGCATTTGATTTTATTTTTCTTATTCCATAATTGTCAAATTATCATCTGTCAACATCACCATTACATGGATGTGTTGATATTCTTAAATCTTTGGCTCTTTTATCAGACCTAGGTGAAGGTCTTTTTATTCATACCTACCTTATTTATATAACTAACAACAGATTCCAAGTATCATCACGTCTAGTGACTGAGGGAATTTGGCGCCTATTACGTGTTTCCTTTTCTTTTTAACGGGTGTGAAGGGTTCTTCCTTCTCTCTTTTTTTCCTTTCTACACCACCTCTATCTTTCCACAGTGGGCAAGGATACCCTTGACCCACCGAAGCACTTGTGCGGCCTACCCTATTCCATAGTTGAAAACGAGCATAACTTTTATATACACTACTTATTTGAAATTTCACCTCCACCCCTTGGCGCCTCTGCGAGCCTCTACGTCAGGTACTCTTTTTGTATTGCCTGGTCCGCCTTCAAGACCAGAGAACTTCAATTGTACCTTAATCCTCTTTTTTTATATTCCTACATTCACATAGAAAAATAACACCACAATATTTTGAAATGCTTATCTTGAAAAATCCCCCTGTTAATGTGTAACACAGAGTCCTTACTACATGGCCAAACCTCATTCCACAGGAGGGGAATTACTTCTACTGTTCCTATTATATTGCAATTCGGAAGTAGAAAACATAAATTTACCAGAACTGTCAAACTATTTAACCAACGTCTCTTTTCTGCAAATGTTATATTTTAGACTGAATAAATATCTGGCTTTTCTGAAGACAAAGCAATATTTCATTAATCCACATTTTCCAATATTCTATTTTACCATTTATAATGTATTTCCAAGTTAGTGATAATGATTAAAATGAAAGAAATGAGTAATAATAAGCCACTTTATATATGAACAGAAATATTTCACTCCCCCCCCCTCCCCAATTAAAGGGGTTGGTCACTTTTTTGAAGAAATATCTAAAATACCATAAACTTGTGGGTACTCGCATAGAAAACCTTAACCCCCCTTATTTTGTACTGCAGCACCCCAGTTCAAGGCCTCCCACTGCCTATAGACTGCATATAAAGTGGTCATCTCGGTCACGTAACTGACCCATGTGACCGCGTCCTCTTCTGTGCTGGCACTGAAGGCATTCAGCACATGTGCAGATACATACAGCAGAATCTCTTGTAGGTGCACATGTGCTGAATGCTTTCAGAGCCAGTACAGAAGAAGTCGCAGCCAGGAAAGCGCTGACATGGGTAAATAATGTGACCATTCCCATATAGGGTGGCAGCCAGCATTCACTGCTTACACATGGGGTCCATGTATGGTGCAGGGGGCTTAAAAAGGGCCTTTCACCAGTTCTGGGATTACAATATTAATACCAGGCACTGTAGGGCATGTTTAGGAGATGTTATATCGCTGTGCCCCTCAATCTCCTTTGCTGCGCTGTATGCTAATCAATAGCATCGGTACAGGGAGAAGGAGACGCCAGCGTTTCTCAAGGGGGGTCTCCTTCTCCCTTGCTGTGAGCTAGCCAATCACAGCAGAGAGCGTCACAGCCATTGAGAAAAAAACAGCTCACCTTCTCCCTGGCTGTGACATGGTCCGCTGTGATTGGACAGCTCACAGCCAGGGAGAAGGAGACTAGTGTTGAGCGCGAATATTTGAATAGCAAATTTTTATCTCGAATATCGCAACTTTGAGAATTCGTGAATATTTCAAATATAGTGAGTGCTATATATTCATTATAGCGAATATTCGTCATTTTTTCCCATCTGAACACATGATTCCTCCCTGCTTCTTGCTTGTGGGCCAATGAGTCATCGGCCCACAAGCAACTTAAGCACGGAGGAATCATGACTTTAGATGGTAAAAATGACAAATATTGTAAAAAACAAATATATAGCACTATATCGAATACATTAGTTTTTTAGAATATTCGTCTTTTTTTTTTTTTCAATCTGTACAGTTGTTCCACTTTGGCATACTCTTCAGTGGGATCGTAAAAACTCAGATCCGATGGTATATTCTAACCCTCAGGCGTTCCCATGGTGACGGGGACGCTTGTCGGGGAGGAGTATGGCGAAGTGGGACAACTGTACAGATTGAAAAAAAAGACGAATATTCAAAAAAACGAATATATTCGATATAGTGCTATATATTCGTTTTTTAGAATATTCGTCAATGACAAGCTACTTAAGCAGGGAGGAATCATAACTTCAGATAGAAAAAAATTATGAATATTCTAAAAAACAAATATATAGCACTATATCGAATATAGTGCTATATATTCATTCTTGACCCACGCCTATATTGATCGTGTAATATTCGCATATTACGCGATCATTATATTGCCGATTTTTCAAGTAAAAAAAAGTAGAATATAACGAATATTCTATAAAATATTTGTGAAATATTGCGAATTCGAATATGACCCCTGCCGCTCATCACTAAAGGAGACGCCCCCTGAGAAACACGGCCGTTTCCTCCTCCCTGTACCGATGCTATTGATTAGCATATAGGGGGCAAAAGAGAATGAGGGGCACAGCGGGGAAACGGAGCAGCATATCTGAAAAAAAATATATAATCACATCTGCTAAACATGGCTTACAGTGTCAGGTAGAGATGAGTGACGTTATGAAAAATTCTATTTGGCTGCTTCTCCGAATTTCAC
Source organism: Bufo bufo (assembly GCF_905171765.1). NCBI lineage: Eukaryota > Metazoa > Chordata > Amphibia > Anura > Bufonidae > Bufo > Bufo bufo. The sequence goes on along the minus strand of NC_053393.1, from coordinate 456,875,238 downwards.
AAAGAAATTCGATTTGTGACAAATTACTTTGTATGTAGTGAGCAGCGATCGCGCCACCCCCCCGTCATTGAACCCCTCAGAAGCCACATTCATTGCTGATCACGACATCTAGGGCTACAACTTAGGAGGCTAATGAGGGTAAAAAAATTAATTCTTACCTTATCCATTTGCTCGTGTAGAGGACATCGCAGCCATCTTGATTAAAGACACCATGCACAATCTCTCGTGGTGACGTGATGACATCATCCTGCTGGCCGAGCATGGTGATGTCATCACTGATCATGTCAGCACACCTGGCCAGTGCGCTGGTGTGGTGACATCATATGTCACCCCACGCAAGATTTCACATGGTTTCTGCAATCAAGATGGCTGCGACAGCCTCTTCGCACGCAAATGGATGAGGTGAGTATGTTTTCTTTTTCTTTTAATCACCATTTTAGGAAAAATAGATTTGTTACCACAAAGAGAGGGACAATTCGGCTTCGCAGTAAATAGAATTTTTCCTGAAATTTGGATTGAAGTCAATTCATTTGACTTTGATTCGCTCAACACTAGTGGCAGGTATTAATATTGGAATCTCAGAGCCGGTGAAAGGTCCTCTTTAAACCGGGGGTGCTACAGTAAGAAATGTTAGGATCCCGAAAATCCCATATGGAGGGATCCACATGGGAATATAATCATTACAATGTTAGAATATGGCTGGTTTTGGCGGGAAATTTCCTGCCAAAATTGGTGGCCAAGTTGGCTAAAAATAGATTGAGTTACTGGGCTAGGGCAGGTATTAGGGGAAGTGTCCTATGTTATGATTGTTGCTGGGGCTAAAAGGTGCAGGGGACCCAGCAACAGTTAGGGCATTGGATGCAGGGTTATGGGGTGTGTTGCCCAAAGGGTTTATTAGCCTTGTGTCGGATGGCTTCTGGCTGTCTGCCAAGCTGCGCTGGAGGAGCTGCTGCCCGCCCGCCGCCCTTGTGAAGACTGCTGCCCGCTTTCTGCCAATTGAAGACTGCTGCCCTGCCATGTTGCTCCGGTCTGCCTACTCACCATGGAAAAGCTGGTTGCGGAGCTCCGGAGGCGAGCTGGAAATGGGGACACGGTGGCTTGGCTGGAGGCTTGCTTGATAGACATTGCATCTCCTTCTTTTGAGACCATGGGGCCCGGTGCTGTGGTGGATGAGGGCGGTTCATCTGATGTGGCGCTGGACGTGGGAGCTCCATCTGTGTTACCTGCACTGCTCTCCTCTCAGCTCTCCTTCCCATTCTAGGTTCATCACTTCCAGAGGTGCAGCAGAGAAATTCGCCCCACGGAAACACAAGTCAGCTCTTGGGTTCCTTTATCCTTGCGCGGCAACAAAGTTCCCAGGTGTCTTCTCCAGGGGATGCTGTCCTGAAGGATCTTCATCTGTGCCCAGACATAGGAAGAAACGTCAGCATCGGACTCGGGTGCCACCGGTGCAGCGTCCATCCCAGCAGCTCCACTCTGGTGTTGAGCAGCGGGGAGATGCGTGCCTGGAAATCCCTCCGCGGAGCCCTATGGTCCCTTCTCCTTCTCCGGTGCAGACAGGGAAAGCATCTAAGGGTGAGTGCCTAAAAGGGCTGGCCCTTGTGATTGCGTCCCTGTCTGTGGTATTGTCCTCATTGAGGGACTTGGTTCCCCCTTTGTCTCCTCCTGTTGGACCGGCTACTTTTGTGGATGATGTTGTGAGCGCTTGGTGGCTGGCCGAGCGGGTGGGGAACATGGTTCAGACAGCGAGGATTCTCTCCCGTTCCATTAATTGCTAAAAGAAAAGGGGTGGCGGAGTCATGTTATAAGGAGGCACTTCCCTGTGATATTTCTCCTCTCAATTTTTATTTATCCGTATCTGTGAAAGAAAAGATATGGAGAAATTAATTCATAGATATGTTATCTCTATTGCCTGCATACAAGGAGTTTGTCACGAAATTAGAAAAGAAGGAGGATAATTCAAAGGAGGATAGGAGACGTCCGATCCTTCTGACTTTTAATAATTGGTTGCAGGCTTTTTGCATATTTTGTAGCGTGATGGTAGAAAATTTTCCTCAGAGATTTTCAGGGCTCTTTCAGCATCTAGACAAGGTCCTAGAGGCTTATAAAAAATTTGGAGGTATTGGGTGGTATATATATGATGAAGGTGTTAGATAGAGATTGTCAGTGTACCCTAGCATGCGTTGGGGAGCGCATGATGTTGGTTTGTGGCTTAATTTGTTGGTGTCGCACCGTACATCCTTTTTGTCTCATAAGCAGCAGCGCTCTTCGCTGGTACAGCAGTCTTCTGGGCTAAAGAAAGGCCCTTGCTTTTCATTTAATGAGGCGATGGCCTGCCTCCTGTAAGTATCGCCACAAATGTGCATTGTTTGCCCACTCAGCCATCTACAAAATAATTTGTTGCAAAAAGTTTGAATGCCAGTAAGATTGGAGAACATGCGTCCATGGCTAGAACAATAACCAAGTCGCAGGAATGCGGAACTGCTTCTTGAGGGTTTTTCAAGTGCCGTCATTTCCTGGAGTAGGTTGTGAGTGGGTAAATAACTTGTCGTCCGTTACACAACTTCCTTTGGTAGTACAGGCGAAATTGCGGGAGGAATTGGCTTCGGATAGGATCACTGGTCCTTTCCCGTTTCCTCCTTTTCCTAATTTTTGCCTTTCCCCCTTAGGTATGGTACCTAAAAAGGAGCCTAATGCTTATCATTTAATTTATCATTTGTGTAACGGGGCGCCCAGGGCGCACTCGTTTTCCCATCAGCCGCAGACCTGCTGCTTAGCTTCGGGAGCGAGGATCTGTGTTCCGCCTCGTTCCCAGGGCGGCTTTTGCTAGCTGGGAGGCTCCCTGCTCCTAGGTCTGCCTTGAGCGCCGAGCTGATCACTCGGTGCTTGACTTGTTTGTTTGTCGGTCATGTGACGCTGGCCACTTCACATGACCCTCACTCCCCACTATAAATACAGGCAACCTGCTGGCTACAGATTGCCTGTGACTTTGGTCCCTTAAGCTGTGTATTATTATTGTTATTTAGCTTACCTTTGGATTTGACCCTTGATCTGCTTCCTGACACCTCTTCTGCCTGCTCCCTGAACCTTGACACTACCTCTTGGATTTTGACCTCGCCTTGCTTTTGGATTTTGTCTTTGCCTCTTCTCTTGTACTGACGTGACCTCCTGGACTGACCCCGGCTAGTTGACCCGCCTCGCCCTTCCATTTTTGGTGGTACCTTGCTTGTTCCACCTCTCTGTCCGCTCTAGTGCTACCTCACATTGGCTGTCCGCTTCCCTGCTGTCTCTATCTCTCTGCTTGCAGTTACTCAGGTCAGGGACTGTCACCCAGTTGCGTCCCGTCACCTAGGGCGGGTGGTGCAAGTAGGCAGGGACAGGGGACCGGGTGGCAGCTCAGGGGTGCACCTCCGCTCTATCTTTATACCCACGACTCTACCCCGTGACAATTTGTCTTTTCCCTTTGGGGCATTGCTAAATGATGAGATTGATAAAGCATTGTGTTCTGTGAAGTACACTACATTTGATTCAGCAGTGGATCTCGTGCGTAGCTTCTGAAAGGGGGCTTTAATGGCTAAAACGGACATTCAGTCGGCTTTCCGCCTACTGCCTGTACATCATTCTGTTTTTAGTTCACTTGGTTTTCATTTTCAGGGTTCCTTTTATTTTGATAAGTGTTTTCCGATCATAGAAAAAAATGCGTATAGCCGTGTTGGGAGCCAGTCAGAAGTTCCCCCTTGGATGCGTCATATAGAAGAAACCGCAGCACTCTCTTGTCTTCAATTCTGTGGAATTTATTTCACCAGCAAAAAATGCGACGTTTCGACCGTAATGGTCTTTCTCAAGCAACATACAAAGTGAATAGTAGCAGACATATATACTCATCCAACCCCTCCCAGTAAGTCACATGTCCCAATTAAACATGCAAATGAAGTGAAAATTACACCAATATTGTGGATCCTCTATCATCCACCCACCTGTGATTTAATCCAATAATGCATTCCCCATCTCTATCAATACAGTGACATAATTGTGTACCATTAAAATGGTGCTTACTCACAAAGAAATCATTGCAAAGTCTGGCTGGCACATCATGGAGGGGACTTGCCTCATCTTCCTGTGTAGTGTGAAAAGGGCGCGCATCCCAGCGTCTCCATGGCAGAGGTGCGCATGCACCATGAACACATGCAGGCTCATGGAGGACGCGAACTGTCTAGCGCTCCTGCATGGTTAGTGCGCCTGCGCAACGAGTACAGAGCTGGACTCCCTATGCTGACGTGTTCCTCCAGCTGCTATGGTGACGCCTCTATTCAAATCAGGCAGGCGTGCCACAGCGAGACTCCGGAGCAGCGATTCAGCACCTCTAAGTGTATGCAGTGCTGCTTATGTGTAGCGATTGTCTCTGCCATGTAGAGAGTGCTTCAGCATTAACCCTGTCAAGTCTACCTATTGTAGTTTTAACCCTTAATGGTTGTCTCTGTTGTACTGGGCATTCCTTGGCCTCAATTTCTACCACTGAGTGTGTCCATTTATATGGCCATGTTAGTTAGGCTCCATAGATACCATTCTAATGCAAATATGCAAAATCACTCTAAATGTGGTTTATTGCCAAAAGGGGCTCCACAGTGGTAAACAAAAAGACAGAATTCAGCAGCATGTGTTCCACCGCTATTTCTGTATCCATATTGCCAGGGTTACGCAACAGTCCTCTCTCATCAAACGGCAGGATTATAGGTCTAGTTATAATGCCACGTTTGAGGGCTCAGTCAGCCATTTGGGAGTCCCCATACCCCCAATCTTTTTTAAGAAAGAAGGATCTATGCTGGGGTCGTCCCTTTAAAACACTTATGCTCAAGGTCTCCGTGTGGGATACACTCCCCCAGATATCATCACTTTGTATGTTGCTTGAGAAAGACCATTACGGTCAAAACGTCGCATTTTTTGCTGGTGAAATAAATTCCACAGAATTAAAGACAAGAGACTGCTGCGGTTTCTTCTATATGACGCATCCAAGTGTTTGCCGATGGGATGTTTTTTATCTTGTTTTTACTTTGAAGTTTTCTCACTTTTCTTGAGTAGGTTGTTGCAGTACGGTGCATACGGGGAGCAGTGACACATTATTTAGATAATTTTTTGTTTATCGGTCCGGGTGAGTCGTCAGTTTGTTTAGAGTTATTGAATTTCTTCTTTCTTATTTGTCCAGAGTTCGGAGTTCTTTTGGCGTCTGATAAGTTAATTGTTTGAAATACTTAGGCATTGTCATTGACTCAGTGAAAGGGGAGTTTCTTCTTCCAATTTTAAAGGTTAATAAAATACGTTCTGCTATATCTGAATTGTTAGGTAAGAAAAAAGCGACACTAAAAGAAATTCAGTCAGTGTTGGGTCTGTTAGCATTTGCTTCTAGGGTTATGCCCATGGGTCGTATTTTCTGTCGGCAATTGGCTGCAAAAATTTTTGGGGTGCGGAATCAGTTTTTTTCATGGTGCGATTGTGTAAGGAGGTTAAGGAGGATTTGTCCTTTTGATTAGAATTTTCTCAGCAATATAACGAGGAATTTGTTTTGGCTCCTTTTCTGGATTTGTTTACGGATGCGGCTGGTGCTTGTGGGTTTGGTGCATTCTGGACGGGTCATTGGTGTGCATCTAAATGGCATTCGTCATGGGTGGCAAATGGGGTAACAAAGAATATTGTTCTATTGGAATTGTTCCCAGTGGTGGTGTCTTTAGTTCTATGGGGTAGGTTTTTCTCAAATAAACAATTTTTTTCTGCATACTGATAATAAAGGAGTTTTATTTGCAGTTAATTGTTTATCGTCCAAGTGCCCGTTGCATCTAGTTCTTCTTTGTTTGAAATTGAATATTTGGGTTAAATCACGGTATATTCCGGGTGTGGATAACTCTATTGCTGATTCGCTTTCCCGTTTTCAGTTTCAGAAATTTTGCATGTTGACGAGCGAGGCCAACATGGAAGGGGAAGTGTGACCTCTATAACGCTCCAACGGGTGTGGACCCGCTGTGCCACTTACCGGTTTGTCTTTGGGCCAAACTTGGGAGCGGAATCTAAGTGTTCCCCTGGTCTTCACCCTTTATTCCGCTCCAGGATGCGGAAGCTGGTCTTCGCTGCAGGGGAGACAGACCAGAACGCCCCAGTGCAAGAACTGGGGATACAGGCAGGTGGAGCGAACTGTCGCTGGATGGAAGAAGCACAGCAGCAGAGTCAGATGAAGCAGAGCTAAGTTGGTGATTAAGCAGAGCTGGAGCTGTTAGAACAGCAGAGCTGAATAGCTCAGGTGTAACAAGCTGAAAAGCGGACAGAGGCATGGTTGACAATCCGAATCGTACACTTTAGAGCAGCGAGGTACAGGAGGATCAGGCAGAGACGAGGTCAGGATACAGGCTAAGGTCGGAAGCAGGATAACAACACTACGAGCTGAAACCTTCGCTGTAGAAAACTACAATATTGCTCAGGCATCACAGGAAGGGGGAAGCACCCTTATAAAGGTGGTGCCTGGCCGGGATTGGAGAGAAGGCGGAATCAGGGGCGTGCACAAACCCTTAAAGAAACAGGACGCGTGCGGCTCCTACAAGGTGCAACTGAAGCAGTCGTCGCCTGAAACAGTGCAGGAAAGCGGGTCCGGAGCCTGCAGTGGAGAGGAGGAGACTTGTATGCAGTTCGACTGAGGTACATAGCAGGATGCGCTGCACGCTGGCGGTTGCCAACTGCCATTGTTACACCCTCATCTTTAGAATCTGATTTGGTCCTAGGTATGTCCTATCTGCAGTCTTCATTGGCTCCTGCAACTTGATCCGATTATGTGTGTTCATGGGGTCGGTGGTGCCATTTTGCGGAAGTTAAGGGTTGGTCTCCTTTTGTAGGATGTGAAGTTTCGGCCTTAGCTTTTTGTTTATCGCTTTTTAAAAGACATTTAGCTCATTCCACGGTGGTTCGGGTTTTAGCTGGTGTTTCCTTTTTTCTTAAAGTCTTTGGCGCTCCTGTGCTTTTGGATCATTTTATGGTAAAGTAGATGCTAAAGGGTTATAAGAAAGACAATTGTTCTCCTGATAGCAGGTGCCCTATTTCCCCTAGTTTGTTATGTTCATTCTTTCAGACATTGGTTTGGATATTTTTAATTTGGACTTGCAGGCTATGATTGAATTAGCTATTTGTGGGGAAGGTCCCATGCCGCCTGCTTAGTTGGCATGGTCCGTCGGGAAAGGTCACTCGCCGAGAAGTGGCGAGTGGACGAGATGATATGGTATTTAGGCTGATCTTATGGCTGGTCTAATCTGTGGTTGAAATAAGTTTTATGGTTATTATATAATATGTTGTTATTCTTTAATAAAGTTGGCCGAGGCCTAATTTATTCACTTATATTTTGTGCCCATGTGTTCTATTAATTTATTACTGTTTTAATCTATTGGGTTTTCCTATGTGATTTATAATCCCATGAGCTGGGATGGGGTTTCCTATGTCAATACCCAGTAGCTTATGGCATTTAAGAGACTTCTTCAGTGGCAGATGTCTAGTGGCATGCCTTAGACATGGCATATCCTATTCATCCCCGGTTCAATCTCAGGTAAAAAAAATTACCAAGTAAGGCTGGGTCGATTTTTAATTGTTGGGCATCAGGAAGATCTTGATTGCTAGTTTAGAGAGGCAATTTATAACATGGGAAAGGTACTTTATAAGGCTTATTTTAACTGCTGGGTAATAGAACACACAGCATAATATAATATACTCACATTTTCAGTGGCAGGCCTCCAATAGAGGCAGACCACATAGCTGCTATGGGGCAATTGTGGGAAAGGTACCCGCCTGAGTATGGAGGGCCATGCCAAGGAGACTGTGGATAGCACACTGACACTGCCAGCCATACCACTCCATGAACTGTGCATGCTGTCTCTTATTATATTGTGTACCACTGCTATACTCCCATGAACCGTGCCTGCTACTATTGATTATATAGTGTGCCACTGCTATACCCCCATGAACTGAGCCTGCTGCCGCTTATTTATATTGGCCACTTAGAAATAAACATATGGTGTATAGCCAGCTTTACAGTACATGATCATGTCGTCAGTCATGTTTCTAACGCATACTGTATTATTGAGAAAATGTGTTGGTTCAACGACCAATGTTGCACAGATCGAAAGAGACATAAAGTTTACTGTAGACGTGATCACATTCATACGATTTTGACAGCACACACCGACAATTTTATTGTTATGTCTATTGTAGTATTTTTATTATACTTTTTGTTTTGTCTTAAGCTAATGTTTGCCATAGATATGAGATTTTAATTGGCTGACTGATGGTTCATAGACCAGTTGCTGTACTGTTGGTCGATAGAACCAGAATGTCTTAAAATCATCATTATCACTAGATGAGAAGAGAAGAAACACCCCTTTGGAAATTGGGAATTATGGGTGACAGTTACATGAAAAAACTCAATCACAAGAAATAAAAATCAAGCAGAAGGATAGATATTGGTCGTTCGGATGAAATTATGTGGCAAATTTATGAATGCAAAAAGACCTTTGAAATATTTTTGTTGTGGCCAATATTTACCATAAATGTATAGAGAAGATCATAATGCTCACATGCTCCCCACCTGGTGGCAAATCTAATTATTATCGGGTACTAGGTGAAAAGGTATAGGTCAACTTGGTTCATGGCTCAAAAACAAGGGAAAAAAACATCACTAAGTTAATTTTTTTCTATTACGGTTCAGTTTGGCTCAGCAGCACAAGCCATGTTTGAAAGTGGGTTGTAACCTACAAAAGGTTGAATACCTGTGGCTCTGATGATACTCAGCACTAGTTAAATAGAAAATTCACAGAAGTATGAGGAGGAAATATAGAGAACAGGCTAATGCAGATTCTTTCTCCAGCAGCATATGGTAAGCGTTGCTCTTGTGGGAGGCAGTGACCTCCAATGATTATTGAGGACTGAATCATGAAGATGAGTGCACCTACAGTATAATACATAGGCACTTTTGGAAATCATCGGATACTGTAGTTAATCTACATGATTCTTAAATCCAACCAAGGATATATTTACTGGAGTCAGGAAAATGTATGTAAGTTACAAATTTTAGTGAGCTGACCTCTGATTTTTGTGATGTGTTGTAAGTTTCTTTGCAAGACAATGGAATTCCCCCATTACAAAGTTCATCTTATATAATGTGTGATTATTATAGTTTTATTGCAGTTATCCATATTGTATTGTTCTGCCTTAGATGAGTTAACCAAATTAAAAAGTGAAACATTAAAAAAAAGACATTTTAATGTTGGAAGTCTATTAGAAACTACAGAGGTAGTATATATATATATTTTTTTTTTATGAAGCTACAACCAAAAATAGCAACCAGTGTATAATTTGAGATTCCTACTTTCATAGAGAATTGTTGTGCTTAAAAGGGACACAAACTTTTATGTCATAGAGACATATCAAAAGTTTAGATCAGTTGGGGTCTGAGTGCTGAAACCCCCACCGATCCCTAGAACGCGGGGAGATAAGGGCACACAAATCACACCGAAAACTTAATGACCCTTTAAAGGGCTATTTCAGGTAGATAGTTTAGGCAATTCTAAATTTTCTTGTAATATTTATTTGAGGGTAGCGCCTCTTTTAGACTGAGCACATGCCCATCTGCCTGGGGCTTCTGAGCAAAGTACAAATGTAGCTGGTTTCTTCACTGCCCTGATAATGTGGACTTGAATAAGTCCAAGAAAGGCGGTATATTAGTGATAGGGACCCGTCTGCGGAAGCCAACTTGACGCTTAGTAGATGGGCCTGACACAAGTTTGATCAAAATGTGCGCTAAGAGCTTCCATTGATCCATTTATAATAGGTATAATACCACTTGAATTTAAAATGATCCCCATTTCTCAGCTTTACTGTTTATACGTGTGTGCAGCCATTATTTTTTTTTATTAATTACAAGGCCCTGTAAGCCTCTTACGTCATCCAGTGTACTGGCTGATATCTCGCCGGCGCATGCGCACTGTGATGACCATTGTGGGCAGCAGCATCATTCCATGCAGTGCGCATGCGCGTGCGGGATATCGGCCAGTACACTGGATAACGTAAGAGGCTTACAGGGCGGGCCAAGCAACAGGCTGGGGAGGGGTTATGTGAGAAGAAGGCAGAGCAGCCTGGGAACTTACAGCCCGAACGCCGCCCCTAGGCACTTGCGAGCCTTCATTTACATATGAATAAAACTCAGTTTTTGCCCCTGGTGAACATCCAAACAAAAAGACAAAGGTACCATTTGACTGATCTATAGTTATGCTACAGTGCTATGTAAGTTGTCTATAAGGGCAAATTGTGGTGACAGACTCCCTTTAACTGCAATTATATGGTCTTGAATAGTGTTGAGCGAACCCGAACTGTAAAGAACCCGAACTGTTAGGATTTTTGGACCCCGGACCCGAACCGGAACATTTCCGTAAAAGTGCACTGCAGCCAATCAACAAGCGTCATACTACTTACCCCAAGAGGCCATCACAGCCATGCCTACTAATGGCATGGCTGTGATTGGCCAGAGCAGCATGTGACCTAGGCTCTATATAAGCTTGAGTCACGTAGCACTGCACGTCACTCTGCTGTTACAACTGTAGGGAGAGGATGCTGCTGGACTTGTGATTTCAGGGAGAGAATAGGAGAGAATCTAACTCAGCAATCTACCTAGAAATAGTTGTGTGGGTGCAGGACACAATCATTTTACCCTGCCCTGAGGCCATTGACCAAAAAAATACAAACTTTTAAAATTTTGTTAGTTAGGTGGGTGGCGGCGGCCATTTTATGCATGATCAGTGCACCTGCACTGCATCTGAGCTTTTGGGACATTGCAAATAACCATGTTTTTGGGGCAAACCACAACATCTGGATTAGTCAGTGTGCAATTTAAGGTAGAAATACACCCATCATTTTCTGGGGTTTGAAAAACACACTTTTTTGACAAAAAACACTATTTTCAGGCCTTGCAGCATCAGCACGTGTGAAATTACAGGCTTATATACTGCTGTCAAATTCAGTTGTTAAACAAACATTCGTTTGGGCACAAAAAATTTAGTTGGCAGCCTTTGATGCAGATGTCATTGTGAAATACACCCTTAATACATTTGGGTTACATTTAGAGATTTTAAATACCGCCATTTGGTGCAACAATATTTAATTCAGGCCTACAGTGGTTCAGGTCCTGTGAGATACACCCTCTACATATAGGGGTTTGAATCAGGAATTTGAAATACAGCCATTTTGTGCAAAGATATATTAACTTCAGGCCTACAGTGGTTCAGGCCCTGTGAGATACCCCCTCTACATACAGGGGTTTGAATCAGGCATTTGAAATACAGCCATTTTGTGCAAAGATATATTTACTTCAGGCCTACACTGATTCAGGACGTGTGTGATCCCCCCTATAGATACAGGGGTTTGATTCAGCCATTTGAAATACAGCCATTTGAAATACAGCAATTTTGTGCAAAGATATATTTACTTCAGGCCTACACTGATTCAGGGCGTGTGTGATCCCCCCTATACATACAGAGGTTTGATTCAGCCATTTGAAATACAGCCATTTTGTGCAAAGATATTTTACTTCAGGCCTACACTGGTTCAGACCATGTGAGATACCCACCTACATACAGGGGTTTGAATCAGCCATTTGAAATACAGCCATTTGAAATACAGCTATTTTGTGCAAAGAAATCTTTAATTCAGGCCTACACTGATTCAGGGCGTGTGAGATCCCCCTATACATACAGGGGTTTGATTCAGTCATTTGAAATACAGTCATTTGAAATACAGCCATTTGAAATACAGCCATTTTGTGCAAAGATATATTTACTTCAGGCCTACACTGGTTCAGACCGTGTGAGATACCCTCCTACATACAGGGGTTTGAATCTGGCATTAGAAATACAGCCATTTGAAATACAGCCATTTTGTGCAACAACTGCTGGGGCTTTCGAAAGTGTGCAGACTGACAAGGAAGTCAGAGGTGAAGACTGGGTGGAAGATGATGTGGAGGACGATGAGGTCCTCGACCCCACATGGAATCAAGGTCATGCGAGTGACCGATGTAGTTCGGAGGAAGAGGCGGTGGTCGCACAGAGCCACCAGCACATCGGAAGAGGGAGCAGGGTGCAAAAGCGGAGCGGCCGTCCTCTAGACAGTACGCCTCCTACTTCCCATCATAGCAAGGGACCGAGCACACCAAAGCCAGCTCCAAGGAGTTCCCTGGAGTGGCAGTTCTTCAGACAATGTGCTGATGACAAGACACGAGTGGTTTGCACGCTGTGCAATCAGAGCCTGAAGCGAGGCATAAACGTTCTCAACCTGAGCACAACCTGCATGACCAGGCATTTAAGTGCAAAGCACGAGCTGCAGTGGAGTAGACACCTCAAAAACCAAGAAAGGTCTCTGGCTCCTCCTGCTTCCTCTTCTGCTGCAGTTGCGGCCTCTTCATCCACATCTGGAGTGACAGTGCCACCTGGCCTCTCACAAACACAGGATCTGCCAGCAACACCAACACCTGGGTCACCAAGCATCTCCACAATGTCCCACGGAAGCGTTCAGCTCTCCATATCCCAAACGGTGGAGAGGAAGAGGAAGTACCCCCCTACCCACCCGCGATCCCTAGCCCTGAATGCCAGCATTTCTAAATTACTTGCCTTTGAAATGCTGTCATTCCGTCTGGTGGAGACGGATAGTTTTAAAGGCCTTATGGCGGTGGCTGTCCCACAGTACGTCGTGCCCAGCCGCCACTACTTTTCAAGGCGAGCCATCCCTTCCCTTCACAACCAAGTAGGGGACAAAATCAGGTGTGCACTGCGCAACGCCATCTGTGGCAAGGTGCACCTGACTCCGGATACGTGGACCAGTAAGCACGGTCAGGACCGTTATGGAGATATAACAGCACACTGGGTAAATGCAGTGGCGGCTGGGCCTGAGGCGGATAGAAGTTTGGCGCATGTCCTTCCACCACCAAGGATTGCAGAGCGCTTCAGTTTGCCTCCTGTTGCTTCCTCCTCCTACTCTGCTTCCTCATCCTTTACCAGCTCCTCATCCGGTCAGCGTAACACCTTCACCACCAACTTCAGCACAGCCAGGGGTAAACGACAGCAGGCAGTTTTAAAACGTATCTGTTTGGTGGACAAACCCCACACCGCGCAGGAGCTGTGGACGGGCCTTGAACAACAGACCGATAAGTGGTTTGTGCCAGTCAGCCTGGTGGTGTGCGATAATGGGCGAAATCTCGTAGCAGCTCTGGGACTAGCCGGTTTGACGCACATCCCTTGCCTGGCGCATGTGCTGAATTTGGTGGTGCAGAGATTCCTTAAAAATTACCACGACATGTCAGAGCTGCTGCATAAAGTGCGGTCCGTCTGTGCTCGCTTTCGGCGTTCTCACCCTGCTGCTGCTCGCCTGTCAGCGCTGCAGCGTAACTTCGGCCTTCCCTCTCACTGCCTCATATGCGACGTGCCCACAAGGTGGAACTCCACCTTGCACATGCTGGCCAGACTGTGCGAGCAGCAGCAGGCGATAGTGGAGTTTCAGCTGCAGCACTCACGGGTGAGTTGCTCGGCGGAACAGCACCACTTCACCAACAATGACTGGGCCTCCATGCGAGACCTGTGTTCCTTGTTGCGCTGTTTCAAGTACTCTACCAACATGGCCAGTGCCGATAACGCCGTTCTCAGCGTTACTATCCCACTTCTATGCCTCCTTGAAAAAACGCTCCTGGCGATGATGAAAGAGGATGTGGCACAGGAGGAGGAGGAAGAGGGATAATTTCGTAGGGTTTCTGGCCAGTCATTCCCAAGTGGCACTGAGGGTGGGTTCTTGCACCCACAAACCCAAGGTACACAATTGTCCAGCCAGGGCACAGTTCTGGAGGATGAGGAGGTGGAGGATGAGGAGGAGGAGATGGAGGAGGAGGAATCATGTTCACAGCAGGGTGGCACCCAGACCAGCTCATGGCCATCACTGGTGCGTGGATGGGGGGGATACAGAGGACAAAGACGATACACCTCCCACAGAGGACAGCTTTTTGTTGCCTCTGGGCAGCCTGGCACACATGAGCGATTATATGCTGCAGTGTCTCCGCAACGACCGCCGAGTTGCCCACATTCTAACTTGTGCTGATTACTGGGTGGCCACGCTGCTGGATCCCCGTTACAAGGACAACGTACCGTCCTTAATTCCGTCACTGGAGCGTGATCGTAAGATGCGCGAGTACAAGCGCACGCTGGTAGACGCGCTGCTGGTGGCATTCCCACCTGACTGCGGGGGCACAGTGGAAGCACAAGGCGAAGGCAGAGGACGAGGAAGAGGTCACCAACGCAGCTGGGGCACCGCCAGCACCTCAGAAGGCAGGGTTAGCATGGCCGAAATGTGGAAAAGCTTTGTCAGAACGCCACAACAACCAGCATCACCAGCTGATATGGAACGTCTTAGCAGGAGGCAGCATTTCACCAACATGGTGGCGCAGTATGTGTGCACACGCCTACACGTACTGAATGATGGGTCTGCCCCCTTCAACTTCTGGGTCTCCAAATTGGGCACATAGCCTGAGCTTGCCCTTTACGCCTTGGAGGTGCTGGCCTGCCCTGCAGCCAGTGTATTATCTAAACATGTGTTTAGCACGGCAGGGGGCGTCATCACAGACAAGCGCAGCCGCCTGTCCAAAGCCAATGTGGACAAGCTCATGTTCATTAAAATGAACCAGGCATGGATCCCTCAGGACTTGTCCGTACCTTGTGCAGAATAGACATGTATACCGGCACTAAGCAGCCATTGTTATACTGCAGCGCAATTGCTCATGTTTGTATTTTTGATATTTCACACTCTTTTGGAGTGTACCTTAATTTTACAAAATTAAATTAAAACCAAAAACCTGTGTTGGCTATCTCGTCCTCCTCCACCGCCGCTTCCACCTACTCCGCTGCGTCCACCGCCTCCTCAAACTCCTACTCCATATGGAACTCCACCTCATAAATCCATATATTTTTTTTGTACGTGTTTTATTTTATATCATTTCACTACTTTGTCATTTAGATTTTAGGGTGAAATTCACCAATTTTGGTGTGTATTGTACCACTGCTATACCTAGTGGACCAGTAAAAAAATTAAATAAAATTGTCAGTTACATTTTATGGTGAAATTAACAAGTTTTTGGGTGTATAGTACCACTGCTATAACTAGTAGACAGGTGAAACAAAGAAAAAAAAATTGTCATTTACTTTTTGGGTTAAAATTAACCAATTTTGGTGTGTATAGTACACTGCTATACCTAGTAGACCGAAAAAAAATAAAAAAATTGTCAGTTAAATTTTTTGGTGAAATTTACAAATTTTTGGGTGTAATATACCCTCCTCTACCTAGTTGACAGCTTAATAAATTTCAATAATTTTTCTGTTACATTCTTGGTTTGACATTATACAATTTTAGACGTGAATAAACACCTGCTATGCATAGGTGACAGGGAATAAAATTTTATAAATTATTCAGTAATTAATGCGCACCACATCCTTACATTCAATGCTTAAACTTTAAAAGTTGTCACACTTTTATACTTTAATTATTTCTCCCATATTTCAACTCAAATTTTAAATTTGAATAAATGAATCCTCCCTTAAATTTGGTCTCTTTTTCTCACGCTCCCTCTCCGGCCTGGAACTCTGATTCCCCGCCACCCGTAATCACCATGGTAGGCGCATAAAAGAACATCGAAAGTTGATAGAGCAGATATCAAATTGGATCGTGAACATCACGGGGACGTGCGACATGGTGGGGCAGTAAGTGTGCACACGCCTACACGAACTGACTGACAGGGGTCAGTCCCTGCAACTTCTGGGTCTCCAAATTGGGCACATGGCCTGAGCTTGCCCTTTACCCCTTGGAGGTGCTGGCCTGCCCTGCAGCCAGTGTATTGTTTGAACGTGTGTTTAGCATGACTGGAGGGGGTTATCACAGGTTATATTTCCCAATGTTTTGGGGTGTACCCTAATTTTAAAAATAAAATTTAAAACCAAAAACCAGTGTAGGCTACCTCCTCCTCCACCGCCGCTTCCACCGACATCGCCACATCAACCACCTCCTCAACCTCCTACTCCATATGAACCTGGTTCTCCTAGATCAAGACTATTTTTTTTTATTTTTACGTATTTTATGTTATTTAAAGTAATTTCCCTATCCACATTTGTTTGCAGAGCACTTGCCATGCTCTTAACCACATTTTGATGCCCTTTGCAGCCCTCTAGCCCTTTCCATGACATTTTTACAGCCATTTTAGTGCTCAAAAGTTCGGGTCCCCATTGACTTCAATGGGGTTCGAGTTCGGGGTCAAGTTCGGGTCAAGTTTGGGTCCGCTCAACTCCGCTCCAGGACACAGGCAGAAGTCGGTAAAAGGAAAGACAGATTATAGCTCTTTTGCAGGGACTAGCAAGTAAAAGAATCTAAAGGATTGCTCAGGCAAGGGGTGGAACAAACAGCCCAGCATATATAGGAAGGCTGATAAGCTCATTAGTCTAACAGCTGAACACTGAGAAAAAAAGGGAATCAACCCATGCAGTGCTGCAGGAGAAGGTTCAATGAATAGACACTCATACACACATAGAAATAGACCTAGCAGTCAAGGAGACAGCGCCATGGCAGAAGATAGATAAGTAATGCGGTGCCTATGCCTGCCACCGGATAGTGGGATGGTGGCGGGCATGAAGCATCGCCATGACAAGTATACATAAGCTTATATGTGACAGACATATGCCAAAAAGTGTAATTGTGGCATATGCTTGGCAGGTTTATGTCTGGGTAGCTATTTTTACAGAAATAAGAAGTGTAGGGTACTATACTTTTTAAAAAAGCTCTCTCCTCTCCTGATAGTTTGCTTGGATATCCTCACTGTAAAGCACAATGGAGTTATGGGTATTAATACAGAATGTTGATCAAGAGAGGTGCCTGATTGCCCCTGTCTTCTGGAAGGAAGAAATAGATGCTCCAGAATTGTTATTACATGAGGAATGCATGAAGCTATTAAAACATACATGTCAGGAGTGGTAAAAGGTAGTGTTGACAGAGCATGCTCGGCCGAACAGCAGTTTGGCTTGAGCATTGCTATACTTAGCACATCGCAGTGTTTGGTCGAATACTGTGCATGCTGAAGCACAATTGAACACAATGAAAATCAATGGGAGACCCAAGCATTAAACCAGGCACCCCCCTGCTCTGAAAAAGAGAGGTTGTCTGGTTCACAAAAAAAAGTTTCGAAATTGATAGAAACACCACCGAAATTGTTTGAAAACAGCATGGGAAGGATGTCTGGATGCATCTTGGAATCCCATTACCTATGACATACAATAGACAACCACATAAAGGCTATACGTCAAAAGCCAGGTATGTGCAAGCCAACAATCTACAATGAAACAGATACAGTCAGCATACCTTACAACGGCAGCCTTGTGCACATTCAAAACCAACTGTCATCTGATTGAGAGCCAGCAAGCCTCAACGTTGCTTCATAACTGTTGGATGGCTTGGGTGGACCTGTGCACCTAGATCATTATCATTAGGGTGACAAAAAGTTTTCTGATTGTCCTAAAATAATATTCAATAAACTTTCTATACAGTTTTGTCATGTAAATTCATTTGCATAATTGTGGGCATATGCAAATTAGCTGAATCTGCTTGTTTTTCAGCTGAAACACCATTTGCATGGAAAATTTGCGATACAAATTTGCGATTAGAATATTCGCGATAAACACTAATCATGAACAGCGGCATTTATTTCTTATGAAAAGACTATGAAAGCCAATAGATGGCGCTGTTCATGACTCATGAACAGCGCAATCTATTGGTTTCATAGTCTTATTACAAGACTATGAATCAAATAGATGGCGCTGTTCATGACTCATGAACAGCGCCATCTATTGGTTTCATAGTCTTTTTTTTTTAAATACATTTTATTAGGTTTTGATATAATTTGCACATTTACATTCAAAGGTACATATTGGATCAAATTACAGGTCATATTCCTTTTTTACAGATATGTGCAGTGAAAACAAAGATAAAACACATATAAACAGTGCAATAATCCTTTCCCTAAACATTTCCCTTCCCCACCAACCCTCCCCCCTTCTATACAGGTGATGTGGTTTAAAGTTTTCTTTTTATTATAGGTATTCCTGGAGGTGTACAGTGTCTCATTTTGGAGTTCATGTGGATTTATTGTTGCGTAGTCTCTTGGTAGTGCGTCTTTATGTAAGGCTTTATATGTTATTGGTTTCATAGTCTTATGAAAAAACTATGAATCCAATAGATGGCACTGTTCATGACTCATGAACAGCGCCGTCTATTGGATTCATAGTCTTATCATAAGACTATGAATCCAATAGGTGGCACTGTTCATGAGTAGTGTAGATATTGTAATCGCAAATTTTTATCGCAAATTTTCCATGCAAATGGTTTTCAACTGAAAAACAAGGCAGATTCTGCTCATTTGCATGTATTTTGCGTATATCCATGTTTATGCAAATAAGTTGACAAGTTTACATGACAAAACTGTATAGATAGGTTATTGAATATTATGTTAGGAAAATCAGAAAACTTTTTGTCACCCTAATGATAATGATCTAGGTGCGCAGGTCCACCCAAGCCATCCAACAGATATGCAGTAACTTTGAGGCTTACTGGCTCTCAGTCAGATGCGAGCTGGTTTTGAATGTCTCAGGCCTTATTCACACGTCCGTTGTTTCTTTCCTGATCTGTTCCGTTTTTTGCTGAACAGATCTGGACCAGATCTGGACCCATTCATTTTCAATGGGTCCTGAAAAAAAACGGACAGCTCAATGTCTGATTTTTTTTCAGGACCCATTGAAAATGAATGGGTCCAGATCTGTTCAGCAAAAAACGGAACAGATCAGGAAAGAAACAACGGACGTGTGAATGGACCCTCATAGTGCACAAGGCTGCCATTGTAAGGGGTGCTGACTGTATCTGTCTCATGGATGTATGGTTGTCTTGCACATACCCAGCTTTTGGCATATAGCCTTTGTGTGTATGTCTATTGTATGCCATAGGTAGTAGGAGTCCAAGATGCATCCATATGTTCTCCACGTGCTGTTTCCAAACCATTTTGGTGGTGTTTCCATCATTTTCTAATCTTTTTTCTGTAAACCAGACACCCTCTAATCTTCAGAGCAGGGGGTGCCTGGTTTAATGCTCGGATCTCCTATTGACTTTCATTGTGCTCAGTAGAGCACCCGAGCATCCCGATGTGTTCAGCCCGAGCACTTTGGCGCTCAATCAAAACTATTAAAAGGTCCTTTTTAAACAGGTGAACCTAGGTCTTTTTCTACAAGTTATGTAATTATGTGGTGTAGGTCAAATACAGTACATCAACCTAGACTGAATACAATTGCAGCAAACTCTGAACTTTGAGCATGACTAGGTTTAGATAGGTCTTCAGCCTTTGAATGCAAACAAGAAGGCTTTCATTCAAGGACAGCAAGCAACAATTAGAGATGTGCGAATTGAAGCTGACGAAGTGGAATTCGGTCCGAATTTCAGGAAAAATTAGATTTGAAACGAATGCAAATTTCCTTGCGCTTCGTGGTAACGTATCACAATTTTTTCTAAAATGGCGGATACACGTGTGAGGACTGAGGACATGGGGCAAGGAACTCTGTGAAGGTGGGATCACCCAGATTGACATGCATGCATGCAGCCAATCAGCAGTCAGCCAGCCCTGTGATGTCACAGCCCTATAAATACGGCGGCCATCTTAGAGTCAGACATTTTCCAGCGTTCAGGGTGCAGGGACAGAAGTGAGAAGGCGCTAGGGACAGCAATAGGAAAAAACTCATTGTGAAAAAAACCTGAAAAAACAATTTATAAGTGCAGGGGAAGGATAGGGAGGAATCATTTCACAGCATCTTAGTGCAGGGAGAGATGTCAGAAGGCGCTAGGGACAGTGCCAGAAAAGCAATTTACAAGTGCAGAGAAAGCATAGGGAGGAATCATTTCACAGCATCTTAGTGCAGGGAGAGACGTCTGAAGTCGCTTGGGACAGTGCTAGAAAAACCAAAAAAAAAAAGTGCTTTACAAGTGCAGGGAAACATTATTTGGGGATCCAAATAGCCATTATACAGCTCTGGCATTCTAGCAATTTGTTCTTGTTATTGGGGTGCAAGTGCTATGTTGAAAAGCCTTTAGTGGCTTATATCTGTGGAAAAAGAAAAATATATACACATTTCACTTCTGCAGTTATTTGTGTTGAAAGAGTTTAGTGGCCTTTTTCAGTACAAAAAGGAAAAATATATACGCATTTCACTTCTGCAGTTACTGTATATGTGGTGAAAGGGTTCAGTGTCCTATTTCAGTACAAAAAAGAAAAATATATGCACTTTACTGTTGCATTTATTGGTGAAAGTGTTTAGTGTCCTATTTCAGTAAAAAAAAGGAAAAATATACGCATTTCACTTCTTCAGTTATATGTGGTGAAAGGGTTCAGTGTACTATTTCAGTACAGAAAGAAAAACAATACGCCCTTCACTGGTGCATTTATTTCTGCTAAAAGCATTTACTGGCCTATTTCAGTACAAAAAGAAAAATATATTCTCAGTTCACATCGGTGGTTATATGTGTTGAAAGCATGGCTGGGAGTCAGCAGGGTGGCAGCAGTTGGCGGTCGGCGGCGGTTATATGTCTTGAAAGCGTTAAGTGACCTATTTCAGTACAAAAAGAAAAAATATATACACATTTCACTGGTGCATTTATTTCTGCTAAAAGCATTTACTGCCCTTTTTCAGTACAAAAAGAAAAATATATATACATTTCACTTCTGCAGTTATTATTTCAGTACAAAAACAAAATATATTCAGTGTTGACTTTTGCAGTTATATGTGTTAAAACCTTTAGTGACGTATTTCGGTAGAAAAAAAAAATATATTCAGCGTTCACTGTTGCAGTTATACAGTGGATATAAAAAGTCTACACACCCCTGTCAGGTTTCTGTGATGTAAAAAATGAGACAAAATTAAATCATTTCAGAACTTTTTCCACCTTTATTGTGACCTATAAACTGTAAAACTCAATTGAAAAACAAACTGAAATCTTTTAGGTGGAGGGAAGAAAAAATATAAAAATAAAATAATATGGTTGCATAAGTGTGCACACCCTTAAACTAATACTTTGTTGAAGCACCATTTGATTTTATTACAGCACTCAGTCTTTTTGGGTATGAGTCTATCAGCATGGCACATTTTGACTTGGCAAGATTTGCTCACTCTTCTTTGCAAAAACACTCCAATCAGATTGCGAGGGCATCTCCTGTGCACAGCCCTCTTCAGATCACCCCACAGATTTTCAATCGGGTTCAGGTCTGGGCTCTGGCTGGGCCATTCCAAAACTTTAATCATCTTCTGGTGAAGCCATTCCTTTGTTGATTTGGATGTATGCTTTGAGTCGTTGCCATGCTGAAAGATGAAGTTCCTCTTCATGTTCAGCTTTCTAGCAGAAGCCTGAAGGTTTTGTACCAATATTGACTGGTATTTGGAATTGTTCATAATTCCCTCTAGCTTAACTAAGGCCCCAGTTCCAGCTGAAGAAAAACAGCCCCAAAGCATGATGCTGCCACCACTGTGGGTATGGTGTTCTTTTGGTGATGTGCAGTGTTGTTTTTGGGCCAAACATATCTTTTGGAATTATGGCCAAAAAGTTCAATCTTGGTTTCATCAGACCATAACACCTCTTCCCACATGCTTTTGGGAGACTTCAGATGTGTTTTTGCAAAATGTAGCTTGGCTTGGGTGCTTTTCTTTGTAAGAAAAGGCTTTCGTCTTGCCACTGTACCCCATAGCCCAGACATATGAAGAATACGGGAGATTGTTGTCACATGTACCACACAGCCAGTACTTGCCAGATATCCCTGCAGCTCCTTTAACCCCTTAAGGACCCTGCCATATATCACCTTAAGGACCCGGCCATTTTTTGCAAATCTGAAATGTGTCACTTTATGTGGTGAATTGATAACTTTAAAACGCTTTTACTTATCCAGGCCATTCTGAGATTGTTTTCTCATCACATATTGTACTTCATGACAGTTGTAAAATTGGGTCAAAAATTTTCATTTTTATTTATAAAAAAATACAAAATTTACCAGAAATTTGGAAAAATTAGCAAATTTCCACATTTCAATTTCTCTACTTTTATAATAGATATTGATACCTCCAAAAATAGTTATTACTTTGCCTTCCCCATATGTCTACTTCATGTTTGTATCATTTTGTAAATTACATTTTCTTTTTTTGGGGACGTTAGAAGGCTTAGAAGTTTAGAAGCAAATCTTAAACATTTTCAGAAAATTTCCAAAACCCACTTTTTAAGGACCAGTTCAGGTCTGAAGTCACTTTGTGAGGCTTACATAATAGAAACCACCCAAAAATGACCCCATTTTAGAAACTACACCCCTCAAGGTATTCAAAACTCATTTTACAAACGTTAACCCTTTAGAAGTTCCACAAGAATTAATGGAAAATGGAGATAAAATTTCAGAATGTAACTTTTTTGGCAGATTTTCCTTTTTAATATTTTTTTTTCCGCTAACAAAGCAAGGGTTAACAGCCAAACAAAACTTAATATTTATTGCCCTGATTCTGTAGTTTACAGAAACACCCCATATGTGGTCGTAAACTGCTGTATGGGCACACGGCAGGGCGCAGAAAGAAGAAATGCCATATGTTTTTTGGAAGGCAGATTTTGCTGGACTGTTTTTTTTTTTGTTTTTTTTAAAATAATTATCGTGTTAACAAGTAAACAGTATAACACAGTACAATTATATAATCAGGCAGAAACAACCTAAGTTACGATCGCAGGGCAAATATGGTAAAAGACATGAGCTAATGACAATGTAGAATTCCACATCAAGCATTTACATCGCATGTAAAACTGGAAATCAAATCAAATCCTCAACAGTACCCGCCAGCAAGATGAAGAGGAGAAGGCCACAAGAGATAAATAGCTTACCAATTGGCTTAATACAGACAATGGTGAGGAGAGGAGCTGATTTGGATGAGATATGCCATTAGAAACGGATTCAGGGAGTGAGCTCTTAGACGAAATGGTTAGCTGGAGGAAGCAGAGGTGCAGCGTACTCAAGTTAGGTTTAGAAATGTTCCTGGGTGTTGTAGTGCAATAGACACTAACCTGAGACGGCTGACTCTCTGCAAGGGCAGGTGATGATGAGAAATGTTCGTGACGCCAGTGCCAATTAAACGGTGGCACGCCGTTTGCTGATAGCAGGAATAACTGAGGAACCACGTGATGTTAAAACAGAATTCAAACTTTAGTAGTCATCATATAGGGACATTGACGGAAGCGCAGTTCCTTTGAAGACAGTTGATTTTCAATACAGTTGATGCAGGCAATATATATATATATAGCAAGGTGACTTTAGAGTGTTAAACACAGGACTTGCAGTACAGGCAGCTTGCACTCTATTCCTGACTGATCCTGGAACATAGAAACTCTTCTCCAAGGTCCAATGCCCTAGCTCTGGCGTATATCCTTGGTTTTATCTCTATCAAGTACCTCCTCTGTTGTCTTGAGTACCTCTTGCTTTTCTTGACTTGCCTCTGTCTCTCTTCCAGTTTCCTCAGGCTCTAGAAACTTCTGAACTCCCTCAGTGTCCTCAGGCTGATTAGCTGTGGTGTTCCTGCTTCTGCATATATAAATTCAGGAGGGGAACCTTTTTCCTTGGATCTGGAACACGGTTACAGGGACTGCATTACCCTCTCCTGGTCCACAGGCTTCAGGCCTGGACTTGACTCTGACATAGTCTAATCTCTGGTTAGACTAGACTACAGACTTTAGACTCCAACTACAACTCACTTTCCTTTCCCTGACTGGGACTTATATAGACTAGGGCTCCCTAGCTCCCTCTAGTGACTAAGAGCTGGAATGACACCCCTAGCAGGCCTGTACATGCACATTTTACAGCAACAGGGAAATACACATTACATTACATTACATTTTATAAAAATGACTTATACCAACTTCCCCATAAATAAGGGGGACAACAGCACACAAGTGACCCTTCTGTAGTGACGGGCATTACAGTCCCCGTACACTACAGAAAATCTGTAGGCTGACCACAAGCGCCACTGTTTCAAGAATTGTATGTGGGTTCAGGTCTCCCAAGCTGACATTTCTTCAAAGCAATACAGCTTATCTATCTTCTGTTTCCATTGTCCTATTGATGGAAGGGAGGTTTACAACCAGAATTTTGGGATAGTTAGCCGGGCCGCTATAAGCAGCTGTTGGAAGATGTAAGGGTGAGTGGTTAATTTCTCCTTGTCAAAGTAGGTAACTAAGGCTTTACTAGGCGAGGCCTGTATAGATGTGTGGCATATTTGATTGCTGATGCGAAAGATGTCTCTCCACCATTTATTTATTAAGGGACATTCCTACCAGATGTGAATAAACGTTCCTCTGTCTCCGTGGCTCCTCCAACATCTGTCCGAGGCCCCCACAGAGAAGAAGCAAGACCTTTCTGGTGTAATGTACCACCTTGTTAGGAGTTTGTAACTATTCTCTTGAATCTGCACGCACCTAGATGACTTATGAATAGACAGGAAGAATTTGGGGAGTATGAGAGGGGGAAATTCTCTGCCTATATCTTTCTCCCAGCTTCGAATGAATACTGGCTTTATGAGTAGGGGAATAGAACTCAATCTATTATATAGTTGCGATACTAAATTTTTAGATGGCTTTAAGTCTGGAATTAAGGACTCAAACCATCATAGCGGTCGATATAGCTCTCCTCCTGGTGCATTACGGAGCAAAAATGATCTAAGGTAAGGGATTAGGGGTAGACCACTGGGTTTAGGGTTTAGAATCTCTTTCATCCTGTTAACACCTATGATCTCACCTGAAGGTCCCAAAAAGGAAGATATGGGAATAGATGAGTTCCGCAGCTCACATGGGGTAGAGTCTGTCCTAATGGGGGAGGCCGTACCTACTACATCACTGACTAGAAGGAGAGGGGAAAGGGACAGAGCAATGTGTGGATCATAGCCATTTCCATGCGTCTAGGGTAGCCCGAAGTATTGGGTATGAGGGGAGAGGTTTAAAATGTGGGCTTGGGTTTCCCAGACGAAGGGAACGTAGAGATCTACCCATTAAGTGTTGTTCCAAGGGAACCCATAGTTTGTTTGGGTTATTTCGTAGCCATTCCACAACTCTAGAAAGCAGTATTGCTTTGCCATATAATTCTGGGTCTGGAAGACCGATCCCACCTGCCTGCACCGGCTTACAGAGGAGAGAGAGAGACAGCATTGATTTTTTCCCATTCCAAATAAAGGTTCTAAATTTTTTTCTAATTGATTCATAGAAGGACTTAGGTACAAGAATTGGAAGAACTTGTTGAAGGTAAGTGAGGCGAGGAAGGATCAGAGAAGTGAGTAGGTACTTACGTCCAAACCAGGAAAGTGTCAGAATATTGATATTAAGGTTATCTATGGTCTTAAACATAGATTGGAGTAAAGGGGTATAGTTAAGGGGGAAGAGTTCAGCAATATTAGGACTGATCTTCACCCCCAGGTACGTCACATAAGAAGACGTCCAGTCAAACGACAAATATTTCATTAATAATTGTTTTGTAGGTAAGGGAATCCCAGAGCACAGTATTAGGGTTGTTTTTGCATTAATTTTAAAGTTGGAAATAGTGCTATAGTTAAAAAGGTATTTTTGTATAATAGGGAGGGAGAGTAAGGGGTTAGTGGTCATTATCATGACATTGTCTGCAAAAGCAGCTAATTTATGTTCTTGTACCCCCAGCTTCACCCCTCTAATATCTGAATCACCTCTCAGGGAGGCTAGTAGAGGCTCCAGAGCCAAAACAAAGAGTAAAGGTGAGAGGGGGCACCCCTGACGGGTGCCATTACAAATACAAAAGGGGGTGGACAGGTCTCCGTTCACCATGACGAGAGCTGAGGCCTGCGAATACATTGCAAAGATGGCCTGTACATAGGGATCAGGGAGACCAAAGTGCAATAGTACTTCTTTCAAATAAGCCGAGTTGATCCTGTCAAATGCTTCCTCAGCGTCGGTACTCAGGAAAAGCAGCTGTTCGGGGAAGAAAATTGGCGAGTGGTACCACTGTGGGTAATGTGAGAATGAGAGATTGGGATATTTGTTAAATCTGAAATGCGTCTCCTGGAGGAGCAGAACACTAGTTCCTAATTTACGTAACATGGTGAAAATTGGAGTGATAAGAGAAAAGAGGGGGAACAGTATTTACCCTATTTTACAGATAAACTGTGTTTTAAAGAGACAGAGAAGAAAATAGGTCTAGTAAGACATTTATAGGCAATGTGACCTGAGGAGGTTAGGGGAATCTTTTAGCACATAAAGAGGGCGCAGAGATTTATACTGGGTATGAAACTAGAGTTTCATGGATCTTGCGGCAGTTTTTTCGGTGTCAGTTGTCGGTTCCTTCTCCCAGATCTCTGTGCTTTAGGTGTACGTTTAGGATGGGATAACCGTAGGTACATCTGGTAACATAGCGAGGTCTTGGAAAAGTTCCTAGTTCTACACTTTCAATGGTGGGATTTGCAGATGATCATATACT
Organism: Bufo bufo; assembly: GCF_905171765.1. Lineage (NCBI taxonomy): Eukaryota > Metazoa > Chordata > Amphibia > Anura > Bufonidae > Bufo > Bufo bufo. The sequence goes on along the minus strand of NC_053393.1, from coordinate 456,848,603 downwards.
CCTTCTAAGTCTGTGTAGGCCTAATGGAAAAAGGAAAGTCCGAATGGACCTTCTGTCTTGTTAGATCTAAGCCAGTCGGCCAAAGGCTTCAGGGCTCTACGTTTCCTGAGCGTAGAGGGTGCTAAGTCTTGGTATACTACAATTTGCGCACCTTCATAAGTCAAATTAGCGCGGTTCCTTGCAGCCTCTTGGATCGTCATTTTGACTTGGAAGTTGAGGAATCTGCATATCACGTCCCTAGCGGGGTCCTCTGGCTTTGGTTTGGGGCGCAGTGCCATTTGGGCTCTCTCAATGGCTATGTCAAAAGCCGAATCTGGGCCCAATAGAGAACGGCAGATAAATTGAACTGCTGTAGGGATATCTCTGGGATCCCTCTGAAGCTCAAATTGTTACGTCACCCCCTATTTTCTTGGTCTTCCAGAGCGCTATGCAATTCATTTAGGCAAGCACTGCACCTTTCAAAAGATTGCGTGGTGGCTGCCTGGTAATCCAAGATTAAGGCCTGATGGGCAGTGGTGGCCAGTTCGCAGTGTTCGCTGATGAACACATGCGATCTGCCATCTTCACTCACAAGTCCGGCGATGCAGAGGTAAGTACTTACCTGTGCCTGCGCCGCAAGTCGCTCTGAAACACATGCGGTCAGCGGGAGCAGGCAGTTTCGAGAACAGCCTTCATCGGGCTGTTCTCGGAACTGCCTGCTCCCGGTGACCGCAAGTGTTTCAGAGCAGCTCGCGGCGCAGGCACAAGTAAGGACTTACCTCTGCATCGCCGGACTTGTGAGTGAAGATGGCAGATCGCATGTGTTCGTCGGCGAACACTGCGAACTGGCCATCACTGCTGATGTATCTCCAGAGCCTCCACCCGATCCCTGACTTGCCTCATCTCCTGGTGAAGCGCTGTGATTTCGCTGAGGACCAGTTCCATAGCTTTGCAGAGGGCAGGGCGCAGAAGGAAAGGAACGCCATATGGTTTTTGGAAGGCAGATTTTGCTGGACTGGTTTTTTGACGCCATGTCCGATTTGGAGCCCCCCTGATGCACCCCTAGAGTAGAAACTCAAAAAAAGTGACCCCATTTTAGAAAATACACTCCTCAAGGTATTCTAAACTTATTTTACAAACTTTATTAACCCTTTAGGTGTTCTACAACAGTTGGCAAATGGAGATGAAATTTCAGAATTTCAGTTTTTTGGCAAATTTTCCATTTTAATCAATTTTTTACAGTAACAAAGCAGGGGTTAACAGCCAAACAAAACTCTATATTTATTACCCTAACTCTTTAGTTTACAGAAATACCCCATATGTGGTCGTAAACTTCTGTACGGGCACACAGCAGGGCGCAGAAGTAAAGGAACGCCACATGGTTTTTGGAAGGCAGATTTTGCTGGACTGTTTTTTGACACGATGTCCCATTTGAAGCCCCCCTGATGCAACCCTAGAGTAGAAGCTCCAAAAAGTGACCCCATTTAAGAAACTATGGGATAAGGTGACAGTTTTGTTGGCACTATTTTAGGGTACATGTTAAGGGGTAATATTAATCACCAATATTTATGCAAATATTGATAATTAATATTCATAAATGGGAGGAGCCGTCTATTGATGACTCCGCCCATTTATACCTAAATAAACATAAAACACTACTGATTACCTCTGATTGCATATACATTACACTGAACTACACTACGTGCGACTTACTATCACTATACTACGGCGGCGACTAGTAAAAACACCATACACTGTATTATTAACAATAAGGAATATTTATTACACAATACAATTATACACGTCTAGCAATACGCTAATATCTATACATATTCATGGATCAATGGATATGAATATATATACATATAGACGTACACACCGCAGTACAGAAACAGTACTACCATAAACACAATACAAGCCTAACTACACTACACAGCACAATCCCAAATTCCACCCCACACACTATCTATACATTGCAATAATACATTCATACACACAAATATCAGTAACCCACCCGCCTGACTAATCACTGTCCCTACGGGGTACGACGAGGGTTACCGGTGGTCTTACAGGGGTGTAAGTAAACCACAAACACAAAGGGTTAACAAAGGGGATATTATCAGAACTGTACAGCAATGCAGGGGATAAATACCCTGCAAGTGTACAGTGAGGGGGGGGGGGGGGGGGGCAGGGTTTAAGCAGGGGTTACCACCAGGGGTTAATCAGGGTAGGAAAAGGGTATATCAGGGGTTACCAGCACACAGGGACCAGGGTAACTACCAGGGGTAATGCCTGGCAGGGAAAGGGTTAATCGTTGGTAGGATAGGGGTTGATCAGGGGGTCAGGGAATATACTTAATCCTTCCAGCATTAGTAGGCCCTTTCCAGGCGGTCATCATGGAGCCGCTCTCTCCCATGTGTCTCTGAATCTAGTCTGGTTGCAAGAGCGGGCACCTCTGTCCGGTTTGGGGTTTTATAGCCCAAAAGCAACCCCCTCCTCCTTCCTCAGGCATGTGACATCATAGTGTGCCTTAGTCCTCCCCCCTAGTCCCAAAAATGCAGGGAGTAATGGGCAAGGCCATGGGGCAGAGGTGTGGAAAACAGGTTATGATGTCTCTGGTTAGAAGGCCCCCTCAAATGGTGCCAAAGAGTCTGATTGCATGGGGCCTGAACAAAAGGGGACTAGATGCTAATCAGCTGTTATCCTACAGGCTATCAGCACAAGTTTTTCTCTAAACAACTCTGTTGATAACAGTTGGAATTGCATATATACATATATATATCCACAGATGCTTGGGGCACATCTATAAACACATACAAAACCGGGGGTATGAATGGGCAGCAATAAGCCCACATACATACTGTCATGCTGACATAAGTGTATATACATAGACACGTGTGCAAATACATACACACATATCTATATATACACACACCCTCGCATATATCTGGGGCATTACATACAGGGGACATGCATATGTCCCCACTTGCCATACAGGGACTATAAGGGGGCACATATATACTAATATAAGGGGGATTATAAGGGGGCACAGCTTCCAGGGACCACATATTTCCCACAGGGGCCACCATGAGCCCCTGGGGATCACCATGGGCAGACGTGCGCAGATGCTGGGCACATCTGCGCACATCACCCCATGATGCGGTGGTTAATGTATGCATATATATACCATACATGCCCGCACGTGTTTGCAGGCATGCATGGATATATATGCATACGTCTCAACCCTTCCTCAACAGTACATATGATTTTTGGTTGCTCTATATTACACTTTTTGTGAGGCAAGGTAACAAAAAATAGAAATTCTGAAATTTCATCTCCATTTTACATTAACTCTTGTGGAACACCTAATAGGTTATCAAAGTTTGCAAAATCTGTTTTGAATACCTTGAGGGGTGTAGTTTCTAAAATGGGGTCACTTTTTCTACTCTACTTTATGGGTGCATCAGGGGGACTTCAAATGGGACATGGTGTCAAAAAACCAATCCAGCAAAATCTGCCTTCCAAAAAACATAAGGCGTTCCTTTCCTTCTGCGCCCTGCCGTGTGGCCATACAGCAGTTTACGACCACATATGGGGTGTTTCTGTAAACTACAGAATCAAGGCAATAAATATTGACTTTTGTTTGACTGTTAACCCTTGGCTTCAGATCAGGACGAGGAGGTATCAACGGTCACCACCCGGCAGTCTGACGACAGTACCAAGATCATCACCGGGGAGAGTGGTCCCCACTGTTGCTGCCAACTCAGAGATCTCTAATGTCAGTGGTGGTGAAGGTGACGATGATGACATGTCGATGGCCGTCACGTGGGTGCCCACAAGAGATGAAGAGGAGGGGAGTTCAGAGGGAGAGACAGAGTAGCAGATCGGGAGGAGAAGCAGGGCATCCCTTAACTATATGGCCAAGTTCAGCGGCAAGTTAATATATCTCTGGCACACAGTGTCGGTGCCAAAATACATCTGATCACAGACACGAGGTCTAGCAAACACAGACAGGGAAGGTACATAACTTTTACTGCCCACTGGGTGAACCTTCTGACGGCCGTCAAGCATGCAACTCGTAGCACCCGTGTGGATTTAGTGTTACCGCCACGGATTGCATGCAGGGCTGCCTCTTCTTTTCCTCCTCCTACTCCATCCTCGGCTGACTTTTCCACTACTACTGCCTCTTTCGCTGCGCCCCCCAAGCTCACCAGAACCTATTCAACGTGCCAAGTGACACATTGCCATGCTGTGCTGCGGCTGTTGTGTCTGGAAGCCAAGAGCCCCACTGGTCCTGCACTCCATTCAGCTTTGCGGTCATAGGCCGATCAGTGCCTAACCCCGCTCAATTTTACAGTTGGTAAAGTGGTGTGCGACAACGGTGTCAATCTGCTGAGCACGCTGAAACAGGGCAAAATGAAACACGTCCTGAACTTAGTCGTGCAGCGATTCGTTGCCAATACCAGGACGTCTTTCGGCAGGTCAGGAAAATCTCTGGCCATTTTAGAAGATCTTACACGGCCATGGCTCGCCTTGCTGACGTTCAGCAGTGACTCCACCTGCCCGTCAGACGTCTGATTTGTGACTGCCCGACACAATGGAACTCCACCTTGTATATGCTGATAGGTTGCTCCAGCAGAAATGTGCAGTTAACGACTGCCTGTACAATCTCTGCGGCAGGAGAGGTTCTGGGAAGCTTGTTTTTTTTTCACCGCACCAGTGGCTGCTCATGCGCTAGGCATGCAGACTTCCTCAGCCATTTCATGAGATCACCAAACTGGTCAGTCGCAGCCAGGGCACCATCAGTGACATCGTACCTTACGCCTTCTTTCTGGAGCGTGCATTGCGTCGTGTCATTGATCAAGCCGCCAAGGAGCAGGAGCAGGAAGATGAGGTAGTCGCAATGCTGGATGAATTCCCAGGGGGGGCTACTTCATCTGAGACAAGTCAACAGAAGTCTGAAGAGGAGTCAGAGGAGGATGGTGCCGGGGTGGAGGAAGAGCAAGAAGAGCATGCTTTAAACTTTTCTGGGATCCCTGGTGTTGGCCGTGGCTGGGGCGAGACTGAGGACGACATTATCCTGGATGATGAGCAGGAGCCAGGCCACTCCACCGCTTCCAGTTTAGTGCAAATGGGGGCCTTCATGCTCCAGTGTTTGAAGAGGGACCCTCGTATAAAAAACATAAAGGGCAAGTACCAGTACTGGGTGGCAACGTACTTAGACCCCTGGTACAAACACAAAATGGCAGACATGTTGCCAGCATCACAAAGGGCTGTCAGAATGCAGCAATTCCAGGCCTTGCTTCGAGAAATGCTGCATTCTGCTTTTGAGGGCACTGGCAGAGGAATTTCCACTCACAGAGAAATAGTTGCGGGTACCAATCCAACAGCGTCTGCAAGAAGAGGGCGGTTTGAATATGTGTTGGTCACTTCAGATATGAGATCATTCTTGCATCCAACCCATCGACAGCCATCCTCCGGATCGAGCCTCAGGAAATGCCTAGAACGACAAGTGTCCGACTACATCAGGTTAACGGCCGATGTGGACGCTCTGAGAAGCGAGGAACCCCTGGACTACTGGGTGTGCAGGCTTGACCTGTGGCAAGAGCTGGCACAATTTGCCATGGAACTCTTGGCTTGCCCCTCGTCCAGTGTCCGAAAGAACGTTCAGCGCAGCAGGGGTGATCGTGACCGATAAGCGCACTCGCCTAGCTCATGACAGTGTGAACTACCTCACATTTCTAAAAATTTATGAGGCATGGACCTCGGAGGAATTCAACACATGTGACGAGTCGACCACGTTTAATTGAATTTCCTCATGACAGCCCACAAATATCCGCCACCACCCAGAACAAATAATGGTCACTGTTTTAGGTTAATACAGCGGCATAAAAGGCCTTTTCTGTCCGTTGAATGCCCAATGTTTTGGGCCTCGGAAGAATTCAACACCTGTGACGACCACGTGTTTCAACTATTATCATTAGGGGTTTTTTCAAGAGGGGGGATTTCGTTAGCCATGTTTTTAATCCAATTTTATATTTTTAGTTCTTTTAAACATATGTATTTGACCTGTATTTGTATTGGCCTTCAGTAACATTGATATCCATTGACCGTCTAAATAGACCTTCAGCCACATACTTACTTGTTCTTTTATGTACGCTGAATGCATAATTTTTGGGACCTGTAGTACACTGGCCTGTTGTAAAATTGATATCCAATGACCGTGTAATCTACCTCCAGCCACATACTTACTTGTTCTTTTCTGTACAGTGAATGAATAATTGTTGCGGCCTTGGAGGAATTCAATATCAGTGACGACCACGTGTTATCGAATCTCAACTATTATCATTAGGTTTATTTTTCCAGAGGGGGGATTTCGTTAGCCTTGTTTTTAATCCAATTTTAAACATACAGTACAGACCAAAAGTTTGGACACACCTTCTCATTCAAAGAGTTTTCTTTATTTTCATAACTATGAAATATGTAGATTCACACTGAAGGCATCCAAACTATGAATTAACACATGTGGAATTATATACATAACAAACAAGTGTAAAACAACTGAAAATATGTCATATTCTAGGTTCTTCAAAGTAGCCACCTTTTGCTTTGATTACTGCTTTGCACACTCTTGGCATTCTCTTGATGAGCTTCAAGAGGTAGTCCCCTGAAATGGTTTTCACTTCACAGGTGTGCCCTGTCAGGTTTAATAAGTGGGATTTCTTGCCTTATAAATGGGGTTGGGACCATCAGTGGCGTTGAGGAGAAGTCAGGTGGATACACAGAGGATAGTCCTACTGAATAGACTGTTAGAATTTGTATTATGGCAAGAAAAAAGCAGCTAAGTAAAGAAAAACGAGTGGCGATCATTACTTTAAGAAATGAAGGTCAGTCAGTCAGCCGAAAAATTGGGAAAACTTTGAAAGTAAGGGCTATTTGACCATGAAGGAGAGTGATGGGGTGCTGCGCCAGATGACCTGGCCTCCACAGTCACCGGACCTGAACCTAATCGAGATGGTTTAGGGTGAGCTGGACCGTAGAGTGAAGGCAAAACGGGCCAACAAGTGCTAAGCATCTCTGAAAAATCCTTCAAGACTGTTGGAAGACCATTTCAGGGGACTACCTCTTGAAGCTCATCAAGAGAACGCCATGAGTGTGCAAAGCAGTAATCAAAGCAAAAGGTGGCTACTTTGAAGAACCTAGAATATGACATATTTTCTGTTGTTTCACACTTGTTTGTTATGTATATAATTCCACATGTGTTAATTCATAGTTTTGATGCCTTCATAGTCATGAAAATAAAGAAAACTCTTTGAATGAGAAGGTGTGTCCAAACTTTTGGTCTGTACTGTATGTATTTGACCTGTATTTGTACTGGCCTATAGTAAAATTGATATCCATTGACCATGTAATATACCTCCGGCTACATAATCACTTGATCTTTTCTGTCCGGTGAATGCCTAATGTTTGAGGCCTGTAGTCCAGTGGCCTACAGTAACATTTTTGTCCATTGACCGCATAATGTACCTCGAGCCACATAATCAAAATTTATTTTATGTCAGGTGAATGCCTAATTTTTCAGGCTCGTACTCCCGTGGCCTAAAAAAAAAAAATTCTAGGCTCCAACAAGGCATATTTCAGAGAATTTCCCTTTAATACGCATAAAAATGTCCCCTGATTACGATACATATTTTTTGTTAGAATTTTTGTCATTGATCCCCCTCTAGTATGTCACTGTCCATGTTGTGGGACCATTTGTACACTTCTACTAAGCATTTGTGGCTGCAAATATGAGCTGAAGGTTTTTCAGGTTCGCCGTGAATGGCGCCCGCCATACACTTGTGGTTCATAAACAGATAGCTTTCGAAAACCGTCCCGGCCAATGTTCGTCCATCACTGGTGCTCATGGCTATTGTAGGGACGTGGTTCCAAAGAAACTTTGACTTTTGTTTCGGTAATCTGGTGATCAGTTCTCAGTCAGGACCTTACGTGGCTAGCAGCGATGTGGACCGGGTATGATATGTCTGGATCAGCGTCAGACACAGAGCTTGTTTTCTCTGTATCTGTCGAACCTCACATGGAGATTTCTTATGCCATCCACGCAGATGACTTCAAGACTTTATGGAATGATATTCATAAATCAAATGACGAGGTCACGTCGGAGGAAGTGGACAATTTATTACAATGTCTTTACTCATATTTCTTCAGACACTTTAGAATCCACTTATCAGCATCCCAGCTCGTCACGGAATGAGCTGGAGTCAGCTTGTTTGCTGTGGACTGTCCTCCAGTTATCAGCCATAACCCCATACATTTCTTGATCCGTATGCATTACCCTCATGGTCACCCCGACACTGATTGTCAATCCATTTTTGTTGCAAGGGCAAAATATTCAGTGATGTCAACACAAACTTAGTGCTGACACCTTCTGCACTCTGTCGGGGGGCTCTACTTGTATAAGCGTTTAATAGAAACGTGGAATCAGCTGATGACAGGGTAAAAGGAGTGTGCTTCTTCTTGGCGCTAACATTGACCTGTAAGGCTGAGTTCATACGTGAGTTATTTGGTCAGTTTTGGCCCCGTGACTGCCCAAATAAGTGAAGTGTGCAGTGATTCTAAGTGCGACGCCTGTCATCTGCATGTCATACGGACTCACAGTATTATTTCACTACCACAGCAGACTCACTATGTGTGTAACTGCAATGCACAGTGTTCTACACCACTATAAATGCTCTCTGCAGCCAGGAAATAGCTGTTTTTTAACGTAATTCGCCGCAAATTTATTCGGATCGAACCAAATTTTTCCCCAAAAAATTCGCTCATCTCCATATATTGATTAATCTATATTTAAATACAGTTAAAAAAACTTTTAAAGCTAAGCTGTCTCCACTTACACTATTACCCACAATTGACTAAACTGCATTTAATCTGCAAAATAGAAATCTTTTTTACAGCCAATATTTTCGGTTGTAATGTGACACATTGATATGGAAAAGGAAAAATATAATATGCAATGGATTTGGTTGAGCTGATACAATACTGTTTTTTTCATTATCTATATTTTCTTGCATGCCAAAAAGAAATTCCTTACATCTGTCTACTTTAAAAACTGCACCAAAGTGAAAGAAAAAAAACTTTGTAGAGTTTGCTTCCTTTTACTATTTGCCTTTCTTCGTAATCTGCAAGCACTTGTTTTCAGTTCTTTCAAAGATTTCATTCTTAATTTGAAGCAGCGCGGAAATAACAGAGCTCTGCATTCAGAATAAAATGTTTTCTTTGGCCTCAGTATCTTATCACTACTCTCACAGACAGTTTTCATACCCTGCATAATCGTAATTAAGTCTTTTCATTCTTAGTCAACCAATCACAAAGTCTGGTGATTTGGAAAAGGAGACATGCAACATGCATAGAATCAATCTGTGGCAAATATATGTGATATTCAAGATTAGTTTGTGCTTTCCAGTTTAAGCTGCTCCAGAGCACCTTACATATATATACATTGATGACCGGGACTTTAAATATGGCGCCCGCTTGTGCATGCAGCAGGCGCCATAGCTGCCGGGTGCCTGCTGTTTTAAATTTTTAACCATTCACATTTGACCATGGCATCTGGGGTGATAAAACCGGGAGCCCACACCAGATGGAGCCAGATGTAGTGTGTGGCAGCTCTTATACTCAGGAGTGGTTACAGGGCTGTAACACATTATTTCCTATGGAGAGCCTGCTTGTAGGAGGGCTCCATATCAACACAATGTAATTCTAATAGACTCAAATGTTAATGCATTGGAGTCTATTAGAGAATCAATATGACGATTGTTTGTTATAGTTCCCTAGGGGAACTATAAAAAAGTGTGAAAAAAGAAAAAAATTAACCCCCCATTCCCCAAAATTAAAATAAAAGTATGTAAATAATTAAAAAAAATAAACATCATGGGTATCACGTCAGTGCCTTCTCAAGCAGCTGATCGGTGGAGGTTCAGAGTTTCATAGCCCCACTGATTACATACTGATCATAGGGGACAACCCCTTTAATAGTCAAATGTATGCCAAAAGAGAAATATGTTTGATTTGAATATGTCATTGCTCAGTATACGGTTTTTAGCTGCATTGAAAACGTAGCCTACTACAATTTCCATACAGATGGAATCGCACAAAGAAACACATACAATAAGAGTCAATGAGACATACTGTATGCAGTCATATAGTAATACAATTCCATACATCTAGCACCTATTTCTGATATTATTGTCTCAAATAAAGTATTAAAAATTTTAATCTGGGTTTCTAAAAACAAGTAGAGTGAAAGACCAATGTTTTCTGTAGCTATTGCTTTATTTTTTTGTGTTCTGATGAATTATTTCCGGGTTCGAAGTCAATCGGGACCCAAACTTCACTTTATTATTTTTCTGTTATAACATGGTTATATTGCAAAATAATAGCATTCTTAAGACAGAATGCAAAAGAATATTGCCATTTAGGGGTTAAAAAAACTACTTACCTCGAACACTTGATCGCACTGCAGCAGTCTCCTATATCTTGATTCAGCAGGAACTGGCAAAGTACCTGCGATGTGCTCGATGACGTCACCGAGCTCTCCCACATCGTGCACATCGTGCACATCGCAGGTCTTTTGGCAAGTGGATGAGGTGAGTTTTTTTTTAAATCCCATAAATGGCCATATTCTTTTGCATTCTGTCTTAAGAATGCTATTATTTTCCAATATAACCATGTCATAACGGAAAATAATAAAATCACCCGAAAACCGGACTTCAGTGAAAAAGTCTGGGTTCGAGTTCGGCTACTCGAAATCGCAGTTTAAAACGAACCCGAACTTTGCCGTTCAGGTTCACTCATCCCTACATATGACCACTTCTAGGCACACTTCTGTTCCATTAGATATACAATCACCTAAAGAATTATTAGGAACACCTGTTTTATTTCTCATTAATGCAATTATCTAGTCAACCAATCACATGGCAGTTGCTTCAATGCATTTAGGGGTGTGGTCCTGGTCAAGACAATCTCCTGAACTCCAAACTGAATGTCAGAATGGGAAAGAAAGGTGATTTAAGCAATTTTGAGCGTGGCATGGTTGTTGGTGCCAGACGGGCCGGTCTAAGTATTTCACAATCTGCTCAGTTACTGGGATTTTCACGCACAACCATTTCTAGGGTTTACAAAGAATGGTGTGAAAAGGGAAAAACATCCAGTATGCGGCAGTCCTGTGGGCAAAAATGCCTTGTGGATGCTAGAGGTCAGAGGAGAATGGGCCGACTGATTCAAGCTGATAGAAGAGCAACGTTGACTGAAATAACCACTCGTTACAACCGAGGTATGCAGCAAAGCATTTGTGAAGCCACAACACGCACAACCTTGAGGCGGATGGGCTACAACAGCAGAAGACCCCACCGGGTACCACTCATCTCCACTACAAATAGGAAAAAGAGGCTACAATTTGCACGAGCTCACCAAAATTGGACTGTTGAAGACTGGAAAAATGTTGCCTGGTCTGATGAGTCTCGATTTCTGTTGAGACATTCAAATGGTAGAGTCCGAATTTGGCGTAAACAGAATGAGAACATGTATCCATCCTCTGATGGCTACTTCTAGCAGGATAATGCACCATGTCACAAAGCTCGAATCATTTCAAATTGGTTTCTTGAACATGACAATGAGTTCACAGTCCCCAGATCTCAACCCAATAGAGCATCTTTGGGATGTGGTGGAACGGGAGCTTCGTGCCCTGAATGTGCATCCCTCAAATCTCCATCAACTGCAAGATGCTATCCTATCAATATGGGCCAACATTTATAAAGAATGCTATCAGCACCTTGTTGAATCAATGCCACGTAGAATTAAGGCAGTTCTGAAGGCAAAAGGGGGTCCAACACCGTATTAGTATGGTGTTCCTAATAATTCTTTAGGTGAGTGTATAAGAATTGTTTTCCCATTTTACTAGTAAGAGGATAAACAAATCGCACTTGGACAGGACCGGATTAACAAACACAAGACTGACAGGAGTTAAAAATGAGAGAGGACGTGAGAAAGTGAAGTGTCCTTGTAAAATTTTAAGTATGGTAGGTTGTTTGAAGTAGTTTTTTTTAATCAATGCTGTAAAGAAATAAAATATCATACTCTCCTCTGTGATTCTCTGCCTCTCCCGTTCCGATGATTCTTGACTTCCCCGCTGTTGTCTGCTTCCTGGTCTTTCCCAACATGCAGGAAATGACCGATCCGCCAATCACTGGCCGATTTCAAGATGACTGACTGTAGTTGCAACCTCCTGTGCTCAATCTCGATAAGAAAGAACAGGAACATTAAAGGGGTTATCCCACTTTGCGTTTTTATACTTACCTGCTGCCACCGCGCGTTCACTTCCTGGATTCTGGCTGGGGGCGGGCCTCATCTTGATTGAAGTCTTCTCCCGGCCGGGCCGCGCGCTGGACGGAACGCGCACGCTGCCGCGCATGCGCAATGTGACTTATTTCTGGCCAGTATAGTACAGAGTCGGCGTGCGCGTTCGCATCTCTGTACTATTCTGACCGGGAAGAAGTCACCGTCGCGCATGCGCGGCAGCGTGCGCGTTCAGGACAGCGAGTGGCCCAGCCGGGAGAAAAGAAGAAGTCTTCTGGGCAAGCGCGACCATCGGGATTTTGCGGAAGAGCGGTGGTCGTAACCAGGGGAGACCGAGTCACAACAATAAGGTAAGTGGGGATGAATTTTCTCCTAATCGGTGGGAATTTGTTAATAAAGTATATTTACAAAAATGATCACTGTCAAATCATTAACAGATTTAACAGTGATCATTATGATGGGATAACCCCTTTAATGAGCTCATGAAACTTTAAATGTAGTAAAATTACAAGGTCCAGAAATCAATTTAACATAGAATTCTGTCTTTTCTCATGGCTGTGGCTAAGTAAAAACCATGACGTTAGATTATTTTGAGAATTTCTTCTTAAAAGTGTTGTGCTCTAAAATATTTATTAGTGTGTGACATTTAATTTCTGATTTTATGTGGTTAGAACTCTGTTCCAAGCAGATCATTTATTTTGCAGAGCAGAGACATTCCAGATAATTTATGTATTTATAGTCTTGAAACAATTACAAAGCTGGAAAATTTAAAAATTAAAAAGAGAAAAATAGCTCATGCAAATAAGAAAGACAATGCAAGCTAAAAAAGATTTCTGTGGGAGTAAAACATATGTTATGAGCCTCTATTAGTAATTGTAGACATAGGTATCGCACTGAGAGGATAAGTAGAGCGAATATGATGTAACTTTACCTTTTACGCTACTTTCCCAGTCTATATTTTACTTGACTTTAATTAAAAAGAAGGCTTGAAAAATAGAAAAAACAGACATACGCTCAATAAGCTCTAACAGTTCTCCAATGCTTTCACTTGTCATACAGCAGGAGTGGTGAAACCTTATCATGATGGAGATTTTCTGGTGTGCATGAACATTCTTTAAAACATTTATTTAGGAAGTTCGATCTAATTGTGTAATGCATTTCTTTTACTTTTATTGCTCTGTTCTGGTCTGGACCAAAATTACTTTCTTATTTCCTGTGATGTTATGTCCGTGGGCATGGCAGTGATAGGGGAGTGTCTATGTAACTAGCTGGGTGGGAGGAGCCATTAACAAGCTGGTTGTTAGGGTCTGTGCTGGAGCTGTGGCAGAGGAAGAAGAAGTGCATCATGGGATTTGCTGAATACAGCAGGAAATGTAACATACAGAATGAAAACAAACCAGAGGGAATTGTCTACATGGTAAAAATGGGTCAGGAGAGTCCAACTTGAAAGAAAAAGCATGGTGAAGAAGTTTAAAGTAGAACGAAGTCCGGCTCTCAAGTGGTTAGGTCTTCTGACCTGCTCTGCAAGGATCCCGGCTGTGTTCACACCCTCCGAATGTGCAGCAAAAAGTCCATTTGGATCCAGCGAGTAAAGTCAAATTGATTTTACTCGCAGGATCCAATTGGACTTTATGGTGAAGGACTACATGAGGTAATAAGCTATGTGAGCATAAATATCATAGTAATTTTATAAAACCCCTCTAATGTGAAATCTTAGGCAATAAACTAGGGGGGAAAGTCTATATACTGTAATATGCAGAAGATAATGCTTTCGCTTTTTTTAATGCCCCTTTTTTATATATCCGTAAATAGCAGTAACAGTTCCTTATTGCACATGCTCCACAGCCATGACTTTCATGCTTTCTTCATACATAACTGCATGCTTGTCCCTGATCTGTTGCAGAGTAGATACAGTGAATTCAGAAAGTCTTCAGACCCTTTCACTTTTTTCACATTTTGTTATGTTACGGCCTTGTGCTAAAATAAAAACAAATCACGTTTTCCCCATCATTCTTTCCTCAATACCCGATAATGAGAAAGTGAAAAGAAAATTTTAGAAATGTTTGCAAATTTATTTTTAAAAAAAACACATCCACCAGCCATCTGTATATAGTTCACCAATGAATCCTTTGCTAGAGAAAAACAGTGGTAGGCATAAACACAAAAGGTTCAAGAAATCAGTTTTCCTACAGCTGATCCAATGTGAGGTCAGTCAATACTGTAGTTGCAATGTAATATTTAGTCACTAGTGTTGGGCGAGCATGCTCGGCCGAACATAAATTTTACTCGAGCATCGCAAAGCTCGGCACATTGCGGTGTTCGGCCGAATACCGCCTGTGCTCGAGTGCGATGCTGGAGTTTCCTCCCCACACGTTTGTTGGCTGCTACTCAGCCAATAAACATGTGGGTAAGTACTGCCATTCACTGCAATGCTGTAGCCATCTTGGCTACTGGCATTACAGTGATTGGCTGGCCGGAACGTGTCATCGCGTGCTATATAGCACCCGATGACACGTGTTCAGCTCAGTCTTAGTCAGGGATAGCTGGAGAGCAGAAGGGAGAGATAGTGTAGGGAGTGAAATAGGAATATTTTACCTTTTATACTTGTTATAGACCCAAAAGTCCTTTTAAGGACTATAGTTGTATCTGACAGCAATATATATTTTTAGCGCAACCTGCCCTAAATTGCTAAAACTTGTTAGAAACCCAAAAGTCCTTTTAAAGTCTATAGTTGTATCTGGCAGCAATATATATATTTAGCGCAACCTGCGCTAAATTGCTAAAACTTGTTAGAGACCCAAAAGTCCTTTTGAGGACTATAGTTGTATCTGGCAGCAATATATATTTTTAGCGCAACCTGCTCTAAATAGCGTGCAATTGTTTGGCCACTGCAGACAGCGACATTATCTGCGCTACATCTCCTGTCTAACGTGTGTGCAGCCTAAAAATATCTGTGACATCCAGTGTACTTTTTCCGTAGATGGTGTCCGCTGCGGACAGTTACATTACCTGCGCTACATCTCCTGTATAACGTTTACGTATCAGAAATATCAGTAACATTCAGTCAAATTTTTTTGCTGCTGGTGGCAGCAACATTACCTGCGCTAAATCTCCAGTATAACGTTAGCGCGTCCGAAATATCAGTGACATTCAATCAAATTTTTTTGCTGCTGGTGACAGCGACATTATCTGCGCTACATCTCCTGTGTAATGTGTGCGTAGACTAAACATATCTGTGACATCCAGTGTACTTTTTCTGTAGACGATGTACGCTGCGGACAGTTACGTTACCTGCGCTACATCTCCTGTATAACGTTTGCGTATTCGAAATATAAGTGACATTCAGTCAGTGTAATTTTTTATTAGCCGGTGGTGACAGCGACATTACTTGAGCTATACCTCCTGTATAACGTTTGCGCAAATTATACAAATCTATAAATCACTGCAAAAGGTGCACCACAATGAATTGCAACTGACAATTCTGGCTAATCCCTAAGTCAGGAACATAATAGAGCCCTTTTGCACCACCATCAAGGTATCTCAGTGTGGCATGGGTCCTACCACTAGACTACCTATGGTGTGTGAACACGGTCTGAATGGAAAATGCAAATGTGATCGCACACTACATCCAGCACTCTGCCCTCCATGCTGGATGAGACATTGGTTTATATTTTGGCCAAAGCATAGTAAGCCACTCACCGCGTCAAGGCTGTCTCATGAGTGGTCCCTAACTCTTGTTCCTACCTGTTCATGGGCCATGACAGCCACATAAAATCCAGGGAATGCAGGTCAGCATGCAAGCCAAGTACACTTTGCTTGTAACCCCGTCCGGTGCCATTACAGCTTTCATCGGATCCAGGGATGCAAGTACCAACATGCATGCTGAACCTACCATATACTTCTCCTGGAGCCAGATGGCTAATGGTAGGTTCTATACAAGCAGACTCAGTGTACTTGGCTTGCATGCTGACCTGCATTCCCTGGATTTTATGTGGCTGTCATGGCCCATGAACAGGTAGGAACAAGAGTTAGGGACCACTCATGAGACAGCCTTGACGCGGTGAGTGGCTTACTATGCTTTGGCCAAAATATAAACCAATGTCTCATCCAGCATGGAGGGCAGAGTGCTGGATGTAGTGTGCGATCACATTTGCATTTTCCGTTTGTATATGTATTTCGCCATAGTGATCTGCACCTGCAGCAGGTTGTGCTGACCCAATCCCTTATTTTTTTCTTTACGGTCTGAATGGTGCTAAGATCTAATTCACAGCCAAGCTCCCACATACCTCCATAGTGAGATCAGGCATACAATGGAGGATGTTGGCAGTGGACCACATGCACCACAAAGGCATCCTACACAAGATGGAGTAGTGTGTGGATGAAAATATACAAATATATAAATCACTGCAAAAGGTGCAGTGATTTGCAGTGATTTATATCCAACAGAAGCAGGGCAACACTCTCCAAGGCCTGGGACAGTTTTATGACACCCCGCCAGCACCCTCAACTTGATGCACGGCCTAGTGTCACAAGGAGGGAAACATTTTGGAAGATTGCGAAGGAGTACGTAGCAGACCGTGTCAGTGTCCTCAGTGATCGCTGTGTGCTTTACAACTATTGGGTGTCCAAGCTGGCACGTGGCACGAACTGGCGCTCTACGCCTTGGAGGTGCTGGCCTGCCCCGCCGCCAGCGTTTTGTCAGAGCGTGTATTTAGTGCTGCTGGGGGCATAACTAATAAGCACATCCACCTGTCAACTGAAAATGCTAACTCTCAGTTGACTCTTATAAAAATGAACAAGGCCTGGATTGCCCCTGACTTCTCTACTCCACCAGAGGAAAGCGGCTGAACATAAAGGCACTCTAAATGTGGCTTTTATGGTGTATTAAATACACTGTATTCCCATGCACCCCTTCCACCACTAAAAAGGGTATATGGTTCAATCTCCCTTTTCTCGTCCTCCATCATATCAACATCCTTATTAGGTTGCCCTCACTCCTAATGTTTTAGAGGGTCAGCTCAGGATTGGGCCCTCACCCATAATGCTTTAGATGTTCACCAGCAGGCCCTCACCCATAATGTTTTCAAAGGTCACCAGCAGGCCCTCAACCATAATGTTTTAGAGGGTCAGCTCAGCAGCAGACCCTCACCCCTAAATATTTAGAAGGTCAGCTAGGCAGCAGGCCTTCGCCCACCAAATTTTTTAGATGGTCAGCTTGGCAGCAGGCCCTCGCCCACCAAATTTGTTAGATGGTCAGCTCGGCAGCAGGCCCTCGGCCACAATTTTTTTTAGATGGTCAGCTCGGCAGCAGGCCCTCGGCCACAATTTTTTTTAGATGGTCAGCTCGGCAGCAGCAGGCCTCCCGATTCGGCATTAATACATTTCAATGGAAATTAATGCCAGATCTGGCATTCCGGCAAGTGTTCAGGATTTTTGTCCGGAGAAAAAAATGCAGCATGCTGCGGTATTTTATCCGGCAAAAAACCTAAGAGGGACTGAACTGATGCATCCTGATGTATCCTGAACGAAATGCTCTCCATTCAGAATACATTAGGATAAAACTGATCAGTTTTTTTCCGGTATTGAGCCCCTGTGACGGAACTCAATACTGGAAAAGAAAAACGCTAATGTGAAAGTACCCTTAGCTTCTATTTCTGAAAAGTTTCTGGCGGGATTTGAGCTCACAACCTTCTACATTACAGGCAAGAACCTTAACCACTACACTATAGAGTTGCATGACCAGTTACTTAAAAAAATAAATAAATATGAGACTTCTGCTGTATATCAATACTTACTACTAGTAAGTATTCCTATACAGCAGAAGTCTCATTATTATATTTTTTTTAAGTAAATGGCCATGCAGCTCTATAGTGTAGTGGTTGACTTTCTTGGTTGTAATGTAGAAGGATGTGAGATCAAATCCTGCCAGAAACTTTTCAGAAATAGTGGCTAAATTAGATTTAAATACACTGACTCGAGCATCCCGCTTGGGCACACACGATATTCGGCCAAACACCACGATGCTCGAGCCGAACTGGTGTTCGGCCGAGCATGCTAGATGGACACTAATTTACCTTCATGTTGTTGCCTATTTTTCCACAACTTTCGAAGTATAATTGGGGTCACTGCCTTTTTGGATGACCTACTTGTGCACAAACTTTAACTTTCTGGCTGATGTATAGAGATGTTGCATCAATATCTCTGCATTATATTCCTTACTCATAATGCCATTATTTTGTGCAGTGCATCAGTGCCGGCGTCCGGAACTCACTTACCTAATGCCGCTGGTGATGGAGAGAGATATCAGGCGCACTGTAGAAGTATATTGCGGAGAATCCGCTAGTGAAGATAGCGCTGGGTGGAAGAGAAGAAGCCTAGTATTTAAAGGCAGCCCGCGTCTCTGCCATGTGAACATCACTTCCGGTATCGGCCGTGGAGCCGGAAGTGAAATTATGGTGGAACGCATATGGAACGCATGGGGCTTCCGGTATCGGCCATACAGACCGGAAGTGAGGTAGTTGGTGGAACGCAATCACGTGACCGATGGAGCGCACCCACGTGATCCCTTAGACGTAACTGCAGTTCCAGTAGAGACTAACCCTAGTAGAATGCAATATAGTGCTAATAGAAGTACTTATAAGTGGGAAGAACATACTATATATGTCTGTGACTATAATACAAGGGGGGAAAAAACTGGGAATAGAGTTAGAAAAAACGGTAGGCAGGGGATGGTGGAGAAGTAGATAGGGAAATGACAGGGAAACCAAATATTGACTAATAGGGGTGAAAATAATACTAATAGGAGGGGAAAAGGACAGGAGGAGAAAAGACACTGAGAGGGGAAAAAAGACACGGAGAGGGGGAAAAAAGACACGGAGAGGGGGAAAAAAGGAGGGGGAAAAAAGAAAAGGATTAATATCGACCAGTGTCAAAGGATACTATGCGGCATTAGGGGGGGTCCCGGATCGTCAATAAGCCTGTGAAAGAAAAGAGAAAGGGGTTATTATTGCAATTTAGACTTGATGCATCAGGATAAATCATAGTAAGCTCTAAATTTCGTATTCCCTGTTTAAACCTTTGGGTTCTAGACTTTCCAGTTTATGGATCCAAAATGCTTCTCTTAATTTGAGGCGTTTAATTCTATCCCCCCCACATCTTGATGCTGGAACATGTTCGATGATTTGAAACTTTAATTGGGAGATGTTATGTGTTGCCTGATGGAAATGCCAGGGAACTGGAAGTAATAAGTTCTGTTTTCTGATGTTTGATTTATGCTGGCAAATTCTGTTTCTAATGGTTTGTGTGGTTTCTCCCACATATACGAGGCCACATGGGCATTTCAAAAGATAGATGACGAAGTCTGAATCACAGCTAAAAAAATCATGGATGGGGAGTGATTTGCCTGTTTGTGGATGGCAAATATTGGCCCCTTTTAGTACATGGGAGCATTGGATGCAGTGAAGGCACGGGAAAGTGCCTTTCTTTTGGGTACGGAAAAACAACTGTCTTGGAATACGTGTCATGGAGCCTATGTCTGCCCTTACCAATAGATCTCTAAGGTTCTTGGGACGTCTATTGCACATTAGTATTGGATTGTTAAATTCTTCTATCTTGGGATATGCCTTTTTGAGAAGATGCCAATGGCCTTGTATGATATGTTGTACTTTGCGGGCACAGGGGTGGAATGTATGGACAAATGGAAATCTTTTAGAGGGGGCAGATATGGTTCGACGGCAACAAGTGGTGGATTGGAGCAATTTTGGTGGGTAGCCTCTTTCTAGAAAACGGTCTCGCATTTCCTCTATTCTTTCCGTCACCAGGGGATTAGATTGTACTATCCTGTGAATCCTATGAAATTGAGAAGTAGGGAGGGATTTTTTTGTACTAGTGGGATGAAAACTGGTAAAATGTAGGAGGTTATTCCGGTCTGTGGGTTTTCTATACAGGTCAGTTGTGATCGTCCCTTCTCCATTTTTCTGCACTATTGTATCTAGGAAATTAGTAGATGTTGGATCATAGTTAATTGTAAATTTAAGTTCCGGGGTAATTGAGTTGATGTAGTTGTGAAAATTAAGGAGGGTATCCGTTGTGCCCTCCCAAATGCAGAAAATGTCATCGATATATCTTTTCCATAGGATGACGTGCGAATTGAAACATACATCTGGATACAGATGTGTTTCCTCAAAGTCTGCCATATATGCATTGGCATATGGTGGGGCTACGTTGGATCCCATGGCCGTTCCTTGTTTTTGCAGGTAGAATTGATCTTGGAAAATAAAGAAGTTATTGTACAGAATGATCTCTAAAAGATCCATGCATAGTGATATTGTTTTTGGATGTTTTTCTGCCTGTTTCAATATTTTTTCTACTGCTGATAGTTCCTTTTTGTGATGTATTGAGGTGTACAAGCTAGTAATGTCCCATGTAACAAAGAGTGTATTGTTGGGAAGAGGATCTAAATTGTGAATGATGTCTAGAAAAATCTGCAAAATCCGCCTGGACGCCCGATAGTCGCCTCCACTGATTCTATCCTATCACCCATATCTATCTTCTTAGAGAAAATCCTAACACCAGAAATTAAGAAAACCAGATCTTTCCTGTTGGACACCATATCCTTTCTAGACATCATTCACAATTTAGATCCTCTTCCCAACAATATACTCTTTGTTACATGGGACGTTACTAGCTCAATACATCACAAAAAGGGACTATCAGCAGAAGAAAAAATATTGAAACAGGCAGAAAAACATCCAAAAACAATATCACTATGCATGGATCTTTTAGAGATCATTCTGTACAATAACTTCTTTATTTTCCAGGATCAATTCTACCTGCAAAAACAAGGATGGCCATGGGATCCAACGTAGCCCCACCATATGCCAATGCATATATGGCAGACTTTGAGGAAACACATCTGTATCCAGATGTATGTTTCAATTCGCACGTCATCCTATGGAAAAGATATATCGATGACATTTTCTGCATTTGGGAGGGCACAACGGATACCCTCCTTAATTTTCACAACTACATCAACTTAATTACCCCGGAACTTCAATTTACAATTAACTATGATCCAACATCTACTAATTTCCTAGATACATTAGTGCAGTAAAATGGAGAAGGGACAATCACAACTGACCTGTATAGAAAACCCACAGACCGGAATAACCTCCTACATTTTACCAGTTTTCATCCCACTAGTACAAAAAAATCCCTCCCTACTTCTCAATTTCATAGGATTCACAGGATAGTACAATCTAATCCCCTGGTGACGGAAAGAATAGAGGAAATGCGAGACCGTTTTCTAGAAAGAGGCTACCCACCAAAATTGCTCCAATCCACCACTTGTTGCCGTCGAACCATATCTGCCCCCTCTAAAAGAATTCTATTTGTCCATACATTCCACCCATGTGCCCGCAAAGTACAACATATCATACAAGGCCATTGGCATCTTCTCAAAAAGGCATATCCCAAGATAGAAGAATTTAACAATCCAATACTAATGTGCAATAGACGTCCCAAGAACCTTAGAGATCTATTGGTAAGGGCAGACATAGGCTCCATGACACGTATTCCAAGACAGTTGTTTTTCCGTACCCAAAAGAAAGGCACTTTCCCGTGCCTTCACTGCGTCCAATGCTCCCATGTACTAAAAGGGGCCAATATTTGCCATCCAAAAACAGGCAAATCACTCCCCATCCATGATTTTTTTAGCTGTGATTCAGACTTCGTCATCTATCTTTTGAAATGCCCATGTGGCCTCGTATATGTGGGAGAAACCACACAAACCATTAGAAACAGAATTTGCCAGCATAAATCAAACATCAGAAAACAGAACTTATTACTTCCAGTTCCCTGGCATTTCCATCAGGCAACACATAACATCTCCCAATTAAAGTTTCAAGTCATCGAACATGTTCCAGCATCAAGACGTGGGGGGGACAGAATTAAACGCCTCAAATTAAGAGAAGCATTTTGGATCCATAAACTGGAAAGCCTAGAACCCAAAGGTTTAAACAGGGAATACGAAATTCAGAGCTTACTATGATTTATCCTGATGCATCAAGTCTAAATTGCTATAATTACCCCTTTCTCTTTTCTTTCACAGGCTTATTGACGATCCGGGACCCCCCCCTAATGCCGCATAGTATCCTTTGACACTGGTTGATATTTATCCTTTTCTTTTTTCCCCCTCCTTTTTTTCCCCTCTCCATGTCTTTTTTCCCCTCTCCGTGTCTTTTCTCCTCCTGTCCTTTTCCCCTCCTATTAGTATTATTTTCACCCCTATTAGTCAATATTTGGTTTCCCTGTCATTTCCCTGTCATTTCCCTATCTACTTCTCCACCATCCCCTGCCTACCGTTTTTTCTAACTCTATTCCCAGTCCCCCCCCCCCTTGTATTATAGTCACAGACATATATAGTATGTTCTTCCCACTTATAAGTACTTCTATTAGCACTATATTGCATTCTACTAGGGTTAGTCTCTACTGCAACTGCAGTTACATCTAAGGGATCACGTGGGTGCACTCCATCGGTCATGTGTTTGCGTTCCACCAACTACCTCACTTCCGGTCTGTATGGCCGATACCGGAAGCCCCATGCGTTCCATATGCTTTCCACCATTACCTCACTTCCGGCTCCACGACCGATACCGGAAGTGATGTTCACATGGCAGAGATGCGGGCTGCCTTTAAATACTAGGCTTCTTCCCTTCCACCCAGCACTACCTTCACTAGCGGAATCTCCGCAATATACTTCTACAGTGCACCTGATATCTCTCTCCATCACCAGCGGCATTAGGTAAGTGAGTTCCGGACGCCGGTAGGTCTTTTGACCTCAGGATAGTACAGTATACAGATTGATATATTTTCTCTACACCTACTAGAATCCACTAGAATTGGTTTTCCTTAAATAACATATATCAGATAATTCACGTAACCAAAACACCATTATCATGATAGAAATGTGATGGGAATGCGATGGGTTGATAACCAGATGAATTACGGTACCATGGCAACCAATTTTGAAGGGACTTTCTAATAATATTAATTCCAGAATAACATTACAGGATGACTACTCTGGAACAGGATACTGGGTCTCTTGCTTTTGAGATCTCCCTTTTATTGTGACGAATTGACTTGTTGAGATGAATTGAATCTTGAACTACATATGAAATATATCTAGATGGAATTCTATGATATGCACATAGTCTTGTATACTAAGTTATGATTTACATGTTCCCTTTATGTTATGAAATATATACTAAAATGATGTATCTTATATTTACGGCAGTCTGAAGAAGGCCACATGGCCGAAACGTAACATTGAAGCCGCAATTACTATACAATAAAAATAAATCAAAGTTATTCAAATAACGCTGGAGTCTTTGTCTTCATGTATTATTGGGGCGGGAACCCTACTCCAAGCAAAGTAGAACAGAGTGCGACAAGGTTACTACAAGATTCATACTTCATGGTTGGGATGGTGTTCTTTGGCTTGCAAGCCTCCTCCTTTTTCTTCTAAACATAACAACGGTCTTTGTCCCTATGTGCAGTTAAAACTGCTTTTTTGTGGCGCTTTCAGAGCAATGGCTTCTTCCAGGTTGAGCAGCCTTTAAAGTCATGTCGATATTGGATATATTTTACTGTTCATCTCTACATCCATTTCTTGGAAACTCGTGTCCTTCCTGAACAGTATGATGACTGCGTTTTTTCTATGATGTTTGAACTTGCACATTGTAATTTGAACAGATGAATGTGCCACCTTCAGGCGTTTGGATGTACCAGACTTGTGGAGGTTCACAATTCCTTTTGTGATGTTTTGGCTGATTTATGATTTTCCCATGATGTCAAGCACAGAGGGCTTGAATGTAAGCCTTAAAATACTACCACAGATATACCTTCAATTAGCTCAAATGATGTCAATTAGCCTATCAGAAGCTTCTACAGACATGACATCATTTCTGGAATTTTTCAGCTACAATATTTAAAGGCATAGTCAACTTAATGTATGTAAACGTCTGAACTACTTGGAATGTGATAAAAGAAATAAAAGCTAAAATAAATAATTGTCTCTAGCATTATTCTGACATTTCATATTCTTGAAATTTAGTAGTGATCCTAACTGACCTATGGGAGGGAATATGTGCTACGGTTAAATTGTGGAAATAAGTTTTAATAAATGTGGCTATGGTGTATGTAAACTTATGACCTCTACTGTATGTTCGACCTTAAATGTGGCAGAAAGGGGAAAGGCGCTCATAGGGTAGTATGTAGATAAAACAATGTTTATAAATAAAATGTGTCAATCGTTATGCTCACCTTTTGGTGTTGTGCATACGCAGGCACAACACTCGCGAGAGCGAAGAATCGGTGCTGCCGGTATCTCTCAGTCCTCGTAAATTGAGTTGCCGGTCCTCCAGAGGAGTGATGTAGAATGTAGTGGGGTGATGTGTACTAGGACGTGCACAAATATGATACCTCTTGGCGCAAATACACTACCTCAATGGATATATATATAAAATCTTTTTTTATTTTTCGATTGGTACACTCATTGAGGTCTTGTATTTGCGCCAAGAGGTATCATATTTGTGCACTATCCTAGTACACATCCCCCCACTGTATGTTCTACCTTGGCAGTGTAGCCATCATCATCTAAACCTCTTCCTGAAGAAGTCGCATGGTCCTGTCAGTACTTTATATCATTGCTCTCTGTTGTTATTTGGGTGCTTGTGGCCTTTTCATTCTTACACTGGAGTGCCATGATATATTAACCTATGAGCTGCTAAACCTCCTCAGTATATTTCAGCTCAAAACACAGCCAAGAAGCCTAAGTTTCTGCTTGTTACAAAGGTGTTCTCTTACTTCATGTTTTACACACCCCTACAATATTTAGCTTTAAAACAAAATTCAAAAGTGACCTGGTGGGTTCTGATTCATACTGCAGATGTAGGAATTATTAACCAAATTTCTTTCTTAAAATGGCTGGAATTAAATACGCTGTATACTGTACATCATTAGCCCTATTCCTATTTAGCAGGTGCTGCTCAACAGTCTACTTGGCCAACTTTGGAATAATTTCTTTCTCAAGAAGGAAGGCAGATAGAAAGGAGTGTGACTGCAGGATCAGAACTTACAGGATTTAGTTTGTAGCTTATCACCATGGGGGACACATAGTAACATAGTAACATAGTACATAAGGCCTAAAAAAGACATTTGTCCATCCAGTACGGCCTGTCATCCTGCAAGTTGATCCAGAGGAAGGCAAAAAAAAAGGTAGAAGCCAATTTTCCTCACTTTAGGGGACTAAAAAATTCCTTCCCGACTCCAATCAGACAATCAGAATAACTCCCTGGATCAACGACCCCTCTCTAGTAGCTATAGCCTGTAATATTATTACATTCCTTTATTGTACTCACCATCACCACCTCCTCAGGCAGAGAGTTCCATAGTCTTACTGCTCTTACCGTAAAGAATCCTCTTCTATAGGTTATCATAGGCGATGTAGACACGAAACAGTAGGAGATTTTTTGGCAAGCCCATTTGAAGGCACTTAATTTTTATTTTAGATTTTTTGGAGCAGTATCTGTTTACAAAGGTGGACACTTTTTTTTCGACACTTTTCATAACATGTTATCCAAAAACGTTTAGAGAGAACCTTTAAAGAAAAAGACAGGTTTCTTAGGGAAAAAAGAGGAACCAATCCATATTATCTAAGAATCACTATGATTTTGTGATAGTATTTGATATGATTATTAATTATGTTGACTCCAGGATTTCCAAAATCTTAATTGTTAAAATATGTTAGGAATCCAATTACATATGATAATCTAATTTGATGTTTTTCTTTCCTGTTTAAGAAAATAGTCACTGGGAAGACATCAAGTTGAAATTAAATTCTAATGTCTTATGCAGATGCTCTCTCTTATATATGGTGCAAGCTATGTCTTTGACCAGCAAATGAGCACCAATATATAACAAACTCACCATGTTGTAAGTTGGTATTAAGTGAGAAAAACTAATTGGCTATAGGGAAACATAATAAATTTTTAGATAAAATGTGGTTGATCCTACCGTAAAACCAGCAGTATGAGAATGTGCTACATAATAAACCAAGTGTAACTGTTTGCTACAATTCCACTTCCTGATTAATTGCAGACTGGGAAAATACTGTAGCAGTTAATTACAGTACCTTTCACACCTTTCCAGGGAATGGTTGTTGGAGCCTATGAGTTTAACATTAGCCTTGCCACCCTCAGTCAAACCTCTAACCAGTCTGGAAAGTCGTATGCATTTAAAATGTGTTGAGATTCGAATGAATAAACATAACAATAATAGCCCTAACCCTATAAATAAAGAAAGAATAAGGAATAAGGAGGAATAATTCATGAATTGTCATCTGGGCTTAACCAGATTGTATTATTATCACTAAAGTAGGCAGATACACAGGATATTTTAAAGAACAAAAACGTACAGTAAATTAACAACTATCAGACAGCTGAAGATGTACAGTGGGGGAAATAATTATTTGACCCCTCACTGATTTTGTAAGTTTGTCCAATGACAAAGAAATGAAAAGTCTCAGAACAGTATCATTTCAATGGTAGGTTTATTGTAACAGTGGCAGATAGCACATCAAAAGGAAAATCGAAAAAATAACTTTAAATAAAAGATAGCAACTGATTTGCATTTCATTGAGTGAAATAAGTATTTGAACCCTCTAACAAAAAAAGACTTAATACTTGGTGGAAAAACCCTTGTTTGCAAGCACAGAGGTCAAACGTTTCTTGTAATTGATGACCAAGTTTGCGCACATTTTAGGAGGAATGTTGGTCCACTCCTCTTTGCAGATCATCTCTAAATCCCTAAGGTTTCGAGGCTGTCTCTGTGCAACTCTGAGCTTGAGCTCCCTCCATAGGTTTTCGATTGGATTAAGGTCCGGAGACTGACTAGGCCACTCCATGACCTTAATGTGCTTCTTCTTGAGCCACTCCTTTGTTGCCTTTGCTGTATGTTTTGGGTCATTGTCGTGCTGGAACACCCATCCACGACCCATTTTCAGTTTCCTGGCAGAGGGAAGGAGGTTGTCGCTCAGGATTTCACGATACATGGCTCCGTCCATTTTCCCGTTTATGCGAATAAGTTGTCCTGTGCCCTTAGCAGAAAAACACCCCCAAAGCAAAATGTTTCCACCCCCATGCTTGACGGTGGGGACGGTGTTTTGGGGGTCATAGGCAGCATTTTTCTTCCTCCAAACACAGCGAGTTGAGTTAATGCCAAAGAGCTCTATTTTGGTCTCATCAGACCACAGCACCTTCTCCCAGTCACTCTCTGAATCATTCAGGTGTTCATTGGCAAACTTCAGACGGGCCTGCACATGTGCCTTCCTGAGCAGGGGGACCTTGCGAGCCCTGCAGGATTTTAATCCATTGCGGTGTAATGTGTTTCCAATGGTTTTCTTGGTGACTGTGGTCCCTGCTAATTTGAGGTCATTAACTAACTCCTCCCGTGTAGTTCTAGGATGCTTTTTCACCTTTCTCAGAACCATTGACACCCCACGAGGTGAGATCTTGCGTGGAGCCCCAGAGCGAGGTCGATTGATGGTCATTTTGTGCTCCTTCCATTTTCGAACAATCGCACCAACAGTTGTCACCTTCTCTCCCAGCTTCTTGCTAATGGTTTTGTAGCCTATTCCAGCCTTGTGCAGGTCTACAATTTTGTCTCTGACATCCTTGGACAGCTCTTTGGTCTTTCCCATGTTGGAGAGTTTGGAGTCTGCTTGATTGATTGATTCTGTGGACAGGTGTCTTTTATACAGGTGACTAGTTAAGACAGGTGTCCTTAATGAGGGTGACTAATTGAGTAGAAGTGTCTAACCACTCTGTGGGAGCCAGAACTCTTAATGGTTGGTAGGGGTTCAAATACTTATTTCACTCAATGAAATGCAAATCAGTTGCTATCTTTTATTTAAAGTTTTTTTTTCGATTTTCCTTTTGATGTGCTATCTGCCACTGTTACAATAAACCTACCATTGAAATGATACTGTTCTGAGACTTTTCATTTCTTTGTCATTGGACAAACTTACAAAATCAGTGAGGGGTCAAATAATTATTTCCCCCACTGTATATTAAATCCCATGGTGCCCAAAATTTTGTTTCTAACCTGCAAATTGTGGGTCTTATTCCTTCCTGAGTCTACTGGTTTCTATAAATGTATATTTTCTGCTTGCTGAGAAGATGGACCCTTCTTGGTGATGTCTTGTGTGCTCTGAGGTATCTAATCTTTGCTGCTCTCCCTCTCTCTCACTGCACAAAGTCTCACATAAATGGTGAGGCAAAGGCACTTCAGCTGCACCACCCTCTTATCTTTTCTACCTGTTTAGTTTTAAACAGGTTTTCCAAGTGTTTTTTACTGATGACCTATCCTCTGGATAAGTCTTCACTATTTTTCGGTTGAGTCAGAAGGCAACTGCGCTTGCAGTAACGTTGTGGCCTTCTCTCTGCTTACAAACACAGCGTCACACATTTTATAGTGTCTGTGCTTGGTATCGCAGTCCAGCCCCATTTACTTCACTGAGGCTGAGCTGCGCCTAGGCCATGTGACCGATGAATGTGACGTCACACGGCCTAGGAAAGGTTGGAGAAGACCATAACGCTACTGTGGGTGTCGCTGCCTTCTCAAACAGCTGATCGGCGAGGGGCCTGGGTGTCGGACCCCCATTGATCAAATACTGATGACTTATCCAGAGGATAGGTCATCAGTAAAAAAGAATTGGGGAAAACCCCTTTAACTTACATTATAGCATTTTTTTTTAAAAGAACACACAGCTGTTTATCCACTTGTGACCTTAGTGCTAGCCTTTTCCTCCTAACCTGGCTACTCACACGTTCACTGACTTTCAAGGACTACCCCTGCTCTAGACTACCCCTGCTCAAGTGTTGGTGTTACTTTTGCTCTGACTCAATGTAGGCCCTGAGGTAATGCAGAACTGTAATTCATGTGGACCATTCACCTCCACATTCTAGCTAACTACTTCACAGAACAGCATAATTCTGCTGTCTCACTCTGACTGCCCTCTGAGTGCTTTATATGCTACTGACCACATGGGACTTAGAGGCACCTCTCTTTGTAAACACTAGAAAGATGTGGCATGAGGAGGCTCTCGACATGACCCTTACCAAACAGCCAATCCCTCCACTTCTACCAATGTATAATACGATATCTCACATTATGTAGTGCATTTGTTTACATAATATGTGCAGCATCCATCAACATCCTGCTTGGGGAAGTATGACTCACATATGGCATATCTCCATGTCACCAGCACCATGACATCACTACTATCAGTCTTTATTTTATACATAGCCACCATGCACAGGGTGTTTTACCCACAGTAGTGCATACATTTATCAATAACTTGCTGGAATCTCAAAGCGGCTTGAAGCCACATTACAGCACATCAATACAGCGTATCATGTATGACACTGTTAAGTGCAAAACAATATAGTAAGAAGCATATTACATAATAGTCATCATTTTGCTGGTGTAACAATAACCAATAGTAACACACCTGAATAACAGTGTTTTAGGGCAAAGGATATGTTTTGTTGTTAGAGGGGAAATGGTCATTTTTAAGACTCTTACAATTGGCTGTCAGGGCATGCTGGGAGTTTTAGTTTTGCAACAGCTGGAAAGCCTCAGGTTGGAGACCACTCATGTATAGCATTTGACCTATATTCATCTAGTCTAAAGATAAAATATCATTTCGACAAATTTCTTCTCCCATTACACTTAACCTTATTGTGGATGAGAAACTGAACAATCCATGGTTCCGTCATCCAGCCAGAAGGAATAGCTCATCCCAGTTCATTCTCTGAAAGTGCTATCTTCTCTGTTTAAACTTTGGCAGCAGGTATTGGCATGTGTGTAATCTTCCACTCCCTACTGGCTACCGCCTCTCACTGCGGTAAGACCTCAGAAGGTTCATCTGAGTAA
Source organism: Bufo bufo (assembly GCF_905171765.1). NCBI lineage: Eukaryota > Metazoa > Chordata > Amphibia > Anura > Bufonidae > Bufo > Bufo bufo. The sequence continues at coordinate 456,818,276 of NC_053393.1, read as the reverse complement.
TAGCTGCTGTAGCAGCTGCCATATTAATTACTATTAACTGTAGTTTGCATTGGATCTGTTAAAAAAATAGATGGTATTAATAACAATACTCCCTCCAGAGATACTTAACTAATTTAAAAGAAATGTTAAGTGAAAATAACAAAATGTACAATTATTATTATAAACTAAAGAAAAAGCATGGATCACACATCCACATGCTATGCACTGATCTTTTACTTTTCAGTATAAGTAATAAACCGTACACAAGGTATTTAGTATACTTGTTTATCAAAATGCATAAGCCCACTTTCCACATCTCTGTGGCCTCTAACGAATGGGTCCGTGCACTAAATCGGCACAGCAGCATATGGTGACCACCACCGCTGCAGCATCACACCCACAGGCAACGTGACCCAGCAGCCCAACAACACCCCTGCTGTCAAGCTAATCCCCCTTTGGCACTAGGCCACACCAACCCAGAGGCACAGCTCCACAGCAGCATCAGCCACAATGCAGCACCATGTGAACAGATCTCAAAAAGCTCACTTTTGGGGGTATTTTAAACTAAAGAAAAAGCATGGATCACACATCCACATGCTATGCATTGATCTTTTGCTTCTCAGCATAATATAAATACACTTTACACCAGGCACTAATTATACTTTTTGATCAAAATGCATAAGCCCACTCACCACTTTATGGGGCCTCTAATGATTGTAGAGATGAACAAAGTATTGGAAAATTCAATTCAGCTCCTTCGCCGACAATTTTTTTTGCTTTGTGATGAATTACCTCGTCACAAAGCACATTTCTTTGTAAGTAGTGGGTGCAATGACAGGGAACGGTGATTGCGCCTCTCCCCATCATTGTACCCCTTAGATGCCGCATTCATAGCTGATCACGGCTTCTGACAATAATATTACAGCGTAAAATAAATAAATCAATCTTAATTAAAGATCCATCGCGAAATCTCATGTGGCCTGTTATGACGTCATCACGTCGGCCAGCATGGTGATGTCCTACATCACCGCGCACAGGATTTTGTGTGGGATTTTCAATCAAGATGGAGGCTGGCGCTCAAAAAGATGTAGTAAGTATGATTTTTTTTTTACCACCATTGAGGGAAAATCAAAGCAGAAGGAAATTTGGCTTCACGGTAAATCGAATTTTCCCTGAAATTCGGATCGAAGTCCACTTCGTTGATCCTGGTGACAAATTCCCTTTAGGGAGATGTGACATTCTATAATTGGATAAAAAACATGTTTTTAAATCTTGTAAATGAGACACCCTGGGATGTTTGCCTATTCATTTAAAACATGGATCTACATAACTGTTGGATATGTCCTGGAGCCGATCTTACTTTGCAAAAGTCAGTGGGGGCCACCCGGGTTTCGTTGGGATCTGTTAGAAAAGCTCTGTCATGGCTCCAGTATAAACAGAAACAATGAGGCCAATATGAAGAAAGCCTTATCTATTAATTTCCATAAGGCCTCTTTCACACGGGTGTCCCGGATATGCGTCGCGTGTGCATTGCGGGAAAACCGCATGAGTAATCATGTAATTGCAGTCAGTTTTGACTACGATTGCGTTCCGATGTTTAGTTTTTATAGCGCGGGTGCAATACATTTTGCACGCGTGTGATTAAAAACTGAATGTGTTACCCAGACCTGAACCCGGACTTCTTCACTGAACTTCGGGTTTGGGTTAGGTGTTCTGTAGATTTTATTATTTTCCCTTATAACATGGTTATAAGGGAAAATAATAGCATTCTTAATACAGAATGCTTACTAAAATGTGGCTTTAGGCGTTAAAAAATAAGAAATCTTCTATCTTCATTAACCCCTTAAGGACTTAGGACGTACCGGTACGCCATGTTTGCCGAGTCCTTAAGGACCCATGACATACCGGTACTTCCTAACTTTAAAACTACGCGACGCGGCGGGGGTTAATCGGAACAGGATGTCCACTGAAATCATTCAGCAGGCATCCTGTCACAACGCCTGGGGGGGTCATGTGACCCCCCCACATTGGCGATCGCTGCAAACCCATCGGGTCCCCATGCGGCTGTAGGGGGGGACCCGATGGCATGGAAGGCAGCGCGATGCCTTCCTTTAGGCATCAGCGCTGCCTTCCGTGACGAGCCTGTGAGATACAGCCCCCTGGATCTCACAGGCCGGAAGCTATATGAGTAATACACACAGTATTACTCATACAGCCAATGCATTCCAATACAGAAGTATTGGAATGCATTTACAAACTCAAAAACACAAATGCAATAGCACTCTGCAACCAGCACTCTGCCCTGCGGACATGTATGGAATGCATTGTAAAGGGGATTAGACCCCCAAAAGTTCACATCCAAAAGTGGGACAAAAAATAAAGTGAAAAAAAAGTTGAAAAAATAAAGTTCCCCCCCCCCAAAAATTAAAAGTTTCAAGTAAAAATAAACAAAAGCGTAATTTTCCCCAAATAAAGTAAAAAAAATTGGTAAAAAATAGGGGGAAAAAAAAAGTATACATATTAGGTAACGCCGTGTCCGTATTGACTGGCTCTATAAACATATCACATGACCTAACCCCTCAGATGAACACCGTAAAAAATTTAAAATAAAAACTGTGCTAAATAAACCATTTTTTTGTCACCTTACATAACAAAAAGTACAACAGCAAGCGATCAAAAAGGCCTTTGACCACCAAAATAGTACCAATCTAACCGTAACCTCATCCCGCAAAAAATGAGCCCCTACCTGAGACAATCGCCCAAAAAAAAAAAAAATTATGGCTCAGAATATGTAGACACTAAAACATCATTTTTTTTTGTTTAAAAAAAGCTGTTATTGTGTACAACTTACATAAATAAAAAGAAAGTATACATATTAGGTATCGCCGCGTCCGTATCGACCGGCTCTATAAAAATATCACATGACCTAACCCCTAAAATGAACACCGTAAAAAATAAAAACTGTGCTAAATAAACCATTTTTGTCACCGTACATCACAAAAAGTGTAATAGCAAGCGATCAAAAAGCTATATGCACCCCAAAATAGTGCCAATCAAACTGTCTTCTCATCCCGCAAAAAATGAGACCCTACTTAAGATAATCGCCCCAAAACTGAAAAAACTATGGCTCTCAGAATATGGAGACACTAAAACATGTTTTTTTTTTGCTTCAAAAATGAAATCATTGTGTAAAACGTACATAAATAAAAAGAAAGTATACATATTAGGTCTCGCAGCGTCCGTAATAACTTGCTCTATAAAAATATCACATGACCTAACCCCTTAGGTGAATACTGTAAAAAAATTAAAACGGTGTAAAAAAAGCCGTTTTTTGTCACCTTATATCACAAAAAGTGTAATAGCAAGCGATCAAAAAGTCACACGCACCCCAAAATAGTGCCAATAAAACCGTCATCTCATCCCTCAAAAATCATACCCTACCCAAGGTAATCACCCAAATACTGAAACAATTATGGCTCTCAGACTATGGAAACACTAAAACATGATTTTTTTTGCTTCAAAAATGAAATCATTGTGTAAAACTTACATAAATAAATAAAAAGTTGACATATTAGGTATCACAGCGTCCGTGACAACCTGTTCTATAAAAATATCACATAATCTAACCTGTCAGACAAATGTTGTAAATAACAAAAAACGGTGCCAAAACAGCTATTTCTTGTTACCTTGCCTCACAAAAAGTGTAATATAGAGCAACCAAAAATCATATGTACCCTAAACTAGTACCAACAATACTGCCACCCTATCCTGTAGTTTCTAAAATGGGGTCACTTTCATGGAGTTTCTACTCTAGGGGTGCATCAGGGGGGCTTCAAATGGGACATGGTGTCAAAAAACCAGTCCAGTAAAACCTGCCTTTAAAAAACCGTATGGCATTCCTTTCCTTCTGCGCCCTGCCGTGTGCCCGTACAGCGGTTTACGACCACATATGGGGTGTTTCTGTAAACTACAGAATCAGAGCCATAAATATTGAGTTTGGTTTTGCTGTTAACCCTTGCTTTGTAACTGGAAAAAAATTATTAAAATTAAAAATCTGCCAAAAATGTGAAATTTTTAAATTGTATCTCTATTTTCCATAAATTCTTGTGGAACACCTAAAGGGTTAACAAAGTTTGTTAAATCAGTTTTGAATACCTTAACCCCTTAAGGACCTAGGACGTACCGGTACGCCCTATTTCCTGAGTCCTTAAGGACCCAGGACGTACCGGTACGTCCTGACTTAAAATCTGTATTCCGGCGCCCCAGGGGTTAATTGGAACGGGATTTCGGCTGAAATCATTCAGCCGGCATCCCGTAACAATGCAGGGGGGGGTCATTTGACCCCCCCGTATCGGCGATCGCAGCAAACCGCAGGTCAATTCAGACCTGCGGTTTGCTGCGCTTTTTGCAGTTTCTGATCGCCGCGGTCCCTGACCGCGGGGATCAGAAACTTTAGAGTGGCTAAAATAAATATGTCGCAGGCGGTGGGGGCGTTGCGGGAGGCGGGCGGTGCGGCAGGCGGGATCGCGATCCCCCGCCCGCCTCCCCATGAACGATCGTTGGCTTCTAGTGGTTGTACCAGGGTGCCAGCACATTGCTGGCACCCTGGTATAAACGGCTGACATCTGTGAAGATGTCAGCCGTTTAACCCTTTCCATACCGCGGTCCGTACGGACCGCTGTATGGAAAAAGTTAACTGTCATCGGTCAGGGAGCTCCCTCCCTCTCCATCGGGGGGCTGCTGTGCCTTTGCAGCCCCCCGATGGAGAGGGAGAGAGCCCCCAGAGAGCCCCCCTCAGCCCCGTGCTTACCCTTCCCCGTCTGCGAAGTTCTGAGCAGACGGGGAGGGTTTCCATGGCAACAGGACGCCTGCTCAGGCGTCCTGCTGTCCATGGTGCTGAACAGATCTATGCTAAAAGCATAGATCTGTTCAGTGTAAGTAAAATACAGTACAGTGCAATATATATTGTACTGTACTGTATTATACAGACATCAGACCCACTGGATCTTCAAGAACCAAGTGGGTCTGGGTCACAAAAATGTAAAAAAAAGCGAAAAAAGTTAAGATAAAAAAAAAAACATTTATCACTGAATAAAAATTAAAAAAATTAAATAAACTACACATATTAGGTATCGCCGCGTCCGTAACGACCTGATCTATGAAATGGTCATGTTACTTTCCCCGCACGGTGAACGCCATAAAAATAAAAAAATAAAAACTATGAGAAAATTGAAATTTTGCCCACCTTACTTCCCAAAAAAGGTAATAAAAGTGATCAAAAAAGTCGCATGTACGCCAAAATAGTACCAATCAAACCGTCATCTCATCCCGCAAAAAATGAGACTCTACTCAAGATAATCGCCCAAAAGCTGAAAAAACTATGGCTCTTAGACTATGGAGACACTAAAACATGATTTTTTTTTTTTTTTAAATGAACTTCTGTAAAACTTACATAAATAAAAAAAAAGTATACATATTAGGTATCGCCGCGTCCGTATCGACCGGCTCTATAAAAATATCACATGACCTAACCCCTCAGATGACCACCGTAAAAAAATAAAAATAAAAACAGTGTAAAAAAAGCAATTTTTTGCCATCTTACGTCACAAAAAGTGTAATAGCAAGCGATCAAAAAGTCATATGCACCCCAAAATAGTGCCAATCAAACCGTCATCTCATCCCGCAAAAAATGAGACCCTAGTCAAGATAATCGCCCAAAAACTGAAAAAACTATGGCTCTTAGAATATGGAGACACTAAAACATTTTTTTGGTTTTAAAAATGAAGTTATTGTATAAAACTTACATAAATAAAAAAAATGTATACATATTAGGTATCGCCGCGTCCGCGACAACCTGCTCTATAAAATTACCACATGATCTAACCTGTCAGATGAATCTTGTAAATAACAAAAAAAAAAAAACGTGCCAAAAAAGCTATTTCTTGTTACCTTGCTGCACAAAAAGTGTAATATAGAGCAACCAAAAATCATATGTACCCTAAACTAGTAGCAACAAAACTGCCACCCTATCCCGTAGTTTCTAAAATGGAGTCACTTTTTTGGAGTTTTTACTCTAGGGGTGCATCAGGGGGGCTTCAAATGGGACATGGTGTCAAAAAAAACAGTCCAGCAAAACCTGCCTTCCAAAAACCGTATGGCATTCCTTTTCTTCTGCACCCTGCCGTGTGCCCGTACAGTGGTTTACGACCACATATGGGGTGTTTCTGTAAACTACAGAATCAGGGCCATAAATATTGAGTTTTGTTTGGCTGTTAACCCTTGCTTTGTAACTGGAAAAAAAATATTAAAATGGAAAATCTGCCAAAAATGTGAAATTTTGAAATTGTGTCTCTATTTTCCATTAAATCTTGTGCAACACCTAAAGGGTTAACAAAGTTTGTAAAATCAGTTTTGAATAGCTTGAGGGGTGTAGTTTCTTAGATGGGGTCACTTTTATGGAATTTCTAATCTAGGGGTGCATCAGGGGGGCTTCAAATGGGACATGGTGTCAAAAAACCAGTCCAGCAAAATCTGGCTTCCAAAAACCAAACCGCGCACCTTTCACTCTACGCCCTACTGTGTGCCCGTACAGTAGTTTACGGCCACATATGGGGTGTTTCTGTAAACGGCAGAGTCAGGGCAATAAAGATACAATCTTGTTTGGCTGTTAACCCTTGCTTTGTTAGTGGAAAAAATGGGTTAAAATTGAAAATTAGGCAAAAAAATGAAATTCTCAAATTTCATCCCCATTTGCCAATAACTCTTGTGCAACACCTAAAGGGTTAACGACGTATGTAAAATCAGTTTTGAATACCTTGAGGGGTGTAGTTTCTTAGATGGGGTCACTTTTAGGGAGTTTCTCCTCTAGGGGTGCATCAGGGGGGCTTCAAATGGGACATGGTGTCAAAAAACCAGTCCATAAAAATCAGCCTTCCAAAAACCAAACGGCGCACCTTTCACTCTACGCCCCGCTGTGTGGCCGTACAGTAGTTTACGGTCACATATTGGGTGTTTCTGTAAACGGCAGAGTCAGGGCAATAAAGATACAATCTTGTTTGGCTGTTAACCCTTGCTTTGTTAGTGGAAAAAATGGGTTAAAACAAAAAATTTGACAAAAATATGAAATTCTCAAATTTCCTCCCCATTTGTCAATAACTCTTGTGCAACACCTAAAGGGTTAACAATGTATGCAAAATCAGTTTTGAATACCTTGAGGGGTGTAGTTTCTTAGATGGGGTCATTTTTGGGTGGTTTCTATTATGTAAGCCTCGCAAAGTGACTTCAGACCTGAACTGGTCGCTAAAAATTGAGTTTTTGTACATTTCTGAAAAATTTCAAGATTTGCTTCTAAACTTCTAAGCCTTATAACATCCCCAAAAAATAAAATATCATTCCCAAAATGCTACAAACATGAAGTAGACATATGGGGAATGTAAAGTCATCACAATTTTTTGGGGTATTACTATGTATTACAGAAGTAGAGAAACTGAAACTTTGAAATTTGCTAATTTCTTTAAAATTTTTGGTAAATTAGGTATTTTTTTGTGCAAAAAAAATATTTTTTTTGACTTCATTTTACCAGTGTCATGAAGTACAATATGTGACGAAAAAACAATCTCAGAATGGCCTGGATAAGTCAAAGCGTTTTAAAGTTATGAGCACTTAAAGTGACACTGGTCAGATTTGCAAAAAATGGCCTGGTCCTTAAGGTGAAAATGAGCCCGGTCCTTAAGGGGTTAAGGGGTGTAGTTTATAGAATAGGGTCATTTTTGGGTGGTTTCTATTATGTAAGCTTCACAAAGTGACTTCAGACCTGAACTGGTCCCTAAAAATTGGGTTTTTGAAAATTTCGGAAAAATTTCAAGATTTGCTTCTAAACTTCTAAGCCTTATAACATCCCTAAAAAATAAAATATAATTTCCAAAATGATCCAAACATGAAGTAGACATATTGGGAATGTAAAGTAATAACTATGTTTGGAGGTATTACCATGTATTATAGAAGTAAAGAAATTGAAACTTGGAAATTTGCTATTTTTTGCAAATATTTTGTAAATTAGGTATTTTTAAAAAAATAAAATTAATTTTTTTTTACTTCATTTTACCAGTGTCATGAATTACAATATGTGACGGAAAAACAGTCTCAGAATGGCCTGGATAAGTCAAAGCGTTTTAAAGTTATCAGCACTTAAAGTGACACTGGTCAGATTTGCAAAAAATGGCCAAGTCCTTAAGGTGAAATAGGGCTGAGTCCTTAAGGGGTTAAGCAGGACCTTCACTGACGTCACGATTACGTCATCAAAGGTCCTTTTGCAGGTCCTAATAAATGAAGAAAGAAGACTATGTCGGCTGAGCGAACAACAGGATGAGGTGAGTTAATTTTTTATTTATTTTTTAACCCCTAAAAGACACATTTTAGTAAGCATTCTGTATTAGGAATGCTATTATTTTCCTTTATAACCATGTTATAAAGGAAAATAATACAGTAAAATGACTTTTATCAATTTACTAACATCATCTCCTAGCAACCATGCGTGAAAATCGCACCGCAGCCGCACTTGCTTGCGGATGCTATGCGATTCTTGCGCATCCCCATTATTTCTATGGGGCCTTTGTTGCGTGAAAAACGCAGAATATAGAACATGCTGCGAATTTCACGCAACGTACAAGTGATGCGTGAAAATCACCGCTCATCTGAACAGCCCCATTAAAGTGAATGGGTCCGGATTTAGTGCGTTCACCTCACGCATTGCACCCGCATAGAATTCTCGCCCATGTGAAAGGGGCCTAAGACTGAAGGTAAACCATCTGAGCAATCTTAAAACAAATTCAATGCAGCTAAATCTATAAAATAAGTCAAAAGTAAAAGCAGTTAACAGTAATAAATATAAATTTGAGTAAAAAAAATTATATGTTATCTGTTAGCAATTTGCTATTAAGGGAAGATTCAACCATAGAACCAATTTATAGAATACATTAGGAAAGATAACCCAAGAATTATTTTCTGTGGCCAATATATTTTCATTATTCTGTTTCATTATTATCTCAATTTCAGTCAATTATAGATGCCCATAGTCTAATGTTGCTTTCAAATTGCATTGTACATGTGCAAGTTTAAGCTCCAAGATCACAATGCCACCTAATGCAGCAATAAAGCATCTAGGTCATTAAGTCACAAATCTTTGATCTGTTTTCTCTACTTTCAACTCCAGAAAAGGAACAGGTTTTAAATCTGTCAGTGGTGAGTTTATGCCTTTAGGACATTTCTGGGCTTCCTAAATTTTCACTGAATGGGGATCCAGGGATCCATGGTTTTCTAGTGATGTAGTTATGTAAGTTGTTATTTAAAGTACCTAAAAGCTTTACACTGACGACAACTATTATTTTATTTTTTTAATTCAAGTCTCAAAAAAAAAAATTTTTTATTCTGTAAAGGACAGAAAAGTGCAGTTATAGATGTATTATATTGAGAAACAAATCATCTCTTCCAATAACTTTCAATGGTGTCTAACTTTTCCTAAGCTACTAAGTCCATCCCCTCATTGTATTTCTAAGAACAGTCATGCCAGTGTGCCATACTTTATAGCCTGCTGCAGACCAGCCGCCGCCGGGCACAGGGAGATGAGCGCTTCCATTGCGCTCATCTCCATTGTAAACTGTCTGTGCCAGCGGAGGTGCAGGGGAGGGAGAGGCGTGTCCCTTCCCTTTCCTCTGATAGGCTGCAGGCAGGCACCGAAGTGGAGGAGAGGCCCCGCCCCCTAATTACTCCTGTTTACCTTTCTAAAGCTAAAGGACCTTTGATGATGTCATCACAGGTCCTGTAAGGGAACTGCACAGTGTAAAGTGTAGTTCCCAGGTTAGAACAGTGCATCTGCCAGGACCTGTGATGACATCATCTTCAACATCACAGGTCCTGCAGAATCTAGCAAAGGAACTGCACCAAAAATGGTGTAGTTCCTAGGTTTCAAAGGTACATCTGCCAGGACCTGTGATGACATCATCACAGGTCCTTCAACCCCTAACAGCAAGTATTAAAAGTTCACAAGCAGCTCTGTATTGATCCATACAGACTGGAATGGAGAGGTAAGAGGAGGTCCTCCACTTTTCATCATTTACCCCCCCCCCCTCCATGCCCTGTTTTTACTCATTGCTCACTCATGTATACTACTTCAGACAGTTACCACTACCTCATGTACCTCACAGTGACTATAATGCATAACTGACCACATATTTCTATAAACACTGCATCTACAGTATTATACCTTCTATGTGTCACATCAATACACTGCTCTGTATATATATATATATATATATATATATATATACACACACATACATGCACACACACTGCATATATTACACAGTATTATACATGCAATATGTACAGATATATAGTATATACCGCAGTGCACTGATATGTGAGGTATGAGGTATAATAGATGCTGTGTGTACAGATATCAGTACACTTCTGTATATACTATATATGTGAGGTACGAGGTATAATAGATGCAGTGTGTACAGATATATAGTATATACAGCAGTGTACTGATATGTGAGGTACGAGCTGTCAATACACTGCTGTATTTACTATATACCTGTACACACTGCATCTATTATACCTCGTACCTCACATATTACACTACTGTATATACTGTATACACTGCATATATAATACCCCGTACCTCACATATCAGTACACTGCTGTATATACTATATACCTGTACACACTGCATCTATTATACCCTGTACCTCACATATCAGAACACTAGGGAATATACTATATACCTGTACACACTGCATCTATTATACCGCGTACCTCACATAACTGTACACTGCTGTATATAATATACATCTGCATCTATTATACCTCTTTTGTGTGCCAGGGCTGTTTTGTAATCCCATTCCGGCCCTGATGGCATAAATTATAAAACGCAGCAGCAAGAATAGTTCATGGAACAAAGGGAGGGGCTATAAAAGGGGAATGGGGGCCCAATTTAGATTCCTGCTATGGGGCCCAGTGATTTTTATGTACGCCCCTGGCTGCAGGCACTAGGCCGGCAGCCTATCAGAGGCCGGCGCAATGACGTCATCGTGCCGCCTGAGCCTTACATTACAGCGTGGGACACAGGAAGAGGCTGCATCGCATCGCTGACACTTAGGTAAGTATAAGTGTTTTATTTTTGTTTTTTTTTACAATAGTGTTACTGGCACATTGGGGGGGCTTATTACAAAACTGGCACATGATGATGGGGGGGACTTTATACTGGCACATGATGATGGGGGAACTTTATAGTGTCTGTGACTTTCAAAGTCCCACAGTCCTTTGTTCTATTGCTTTAAGTATATTCTTGTTTTGAAACAACATTGATTCTTTCTTAAAAACGGGGGGGGGGGGGGGGGGGCGCAGTTTGCCATCTTCGCCCCCGGGCACCAAATGGCCTTGTCCCAGCCCTGGCTGCAGTTTGCAAATCACAAGGACCGACTCAAACAGTCTGCAGAAAATACAGCTCTGTTAGTATGAAATCTGAGTGGGTTGAAGTGGGACTCCCTGTAGAGGTCACTTGGCAGAGATGAAATCCTCGCTCAGCCCAATATTAAATGTGAGTCATCAGTTTACTCTCACAGCAGGACTGTGCTTTGTATTTCATATTGTAACCAACTCAGCAAAATGCAAGGATATTCTTCACAATTAAACAAAATCCCTGTTAAAAAGACGTTTCTCCACTTTTGCCTTGTTATTCTGTTGTCACTTTATAAATGAAAAGTGAGGTCAGCATTGTATTATTCCTCTATGAAAGAAGGTGATGCAGCAATGGAACAGAATGCTGTACTTGCATGGGACCGTCGGCCATTGTGAACTTGGTCAAATGGTTTGGAGAGTCCCTTGTGCAAAGAAGATACATTGCATTAAAGAGAACCTGTCACTGTGAAAGACCTATTAAAACAAGGATATCCGTGTGATACCCTGTGTAGAAGAATTTTTTTCATTTATAAAATACTGATAGGTTCTTTCCCTTTTAATTATTATATTACCTTCTATATTCTTTGTAATGTGGTGAATTAGGGATAGTTAGATATCATTAAGGATGAGTGAATCAGTTTGGACAGAACCGAGTTTGGTCTGAACTTTGCTATTTTTCAGACAGCATACAAACAGAATCCTTCTGGGTTTGTTTCAGACAAATCCACTAAAACAGTGCCATTTTTAGTGCACATGTCGCCGGGAAAAAAGCACTACGGAGAAAGAAGAAGGGTTGTCACATGCCCCCTGAGAGAAAGTGGGGGGGGGGGGCGAACTTGCCCTGATTGGCTCCCAGGCTGACAGACAGCCTGGATGAGACAATCAGTGCTGCAACGGGCAGGGAGGTTCCCTAGTAGAACTAGCAGAACACCATTCTGTGCTGGGCTGTGACAGAGGGTGGTTGGCTCTTGCAGTGTCTGCCAGGAAAACGATCTTAGGCAGTTAGAAAGAGTGAAAAATCAATCAAGGACAATCCAAAATCAATCAATTTACTTATTCACAGAATAAGTGAAGGGAAAGTCTAGGATTGCAAAGCATAATTTTGTGTGTTGTGTACAATAGAGGAAAGCAGGGCAGCTGACAGGGAGAGAGGAGACAGGACCTGTGTCTGTGCCTGCTATCAGAAGTGCAGGTGCACCTCAAAAGCAGCTACCTTGAAAGCATTTTGTTTCCCCATTTTTACCAAAATACTTTTTTTGTGGGGTTCAAAATATAATTAATCAGTGTATATATATATATATATATATATATATATATATTTACTGCAGCAATACCCGCGGTAAGGCAGCAATCTTCCTGTGTGTGTTAAGTTGAAATTTAGCTTCCTGCCTCAATCATCCATTCTCCGTTTACGTATTTTCAGTCTCCTCACAGTTGCAATTTCATTTTTTGGAGGGGTGCTTTTAATTTAATTAAGCAGCATATATACCCATTGTGTGGTAGAAATCTACCTGCGTTTGTTAAGTTGAAATTGGGCGTCACACCTCAATCATTCATTCTCCATTTACGTATTTTCAGTTTCCACATGGTCACAATTTAATTTTTTGGGGAATTTTTAAATGTAATTAAACCAAAAAATATATGTACTTACTACAAGATACAAGGTATAGCAGCAATCTACCTGTGTGTATTAAGGAGAAATTGAGCATCAAGTCTCAGTCATCTGTTTACATATTTTCAGTTTCCACACGGTTAGAATTTAAATGTTTTTTGGGACTCGTTCAATTTAATTAAACCAGCATATATAGGTGATCAACACCAATAGACAGGCTTGCACACAAAAGTATCTGAGAAGTATAACAAATTTGGGTCTAAATCAGTTTCCATTAATTTCTGTGTCCTCAAACACCTTTCCAATAATTTCCAAACTAGCAGCATATATATGTGATTACTACACCAGTAGACAGGGAAGCACACAAAAGTATCTGGGAGTGATAACTGATTTAAGGGGGGGGGGGTGTTGATTATATTCAAATTAGTAGCATATATATGTGTTTACTACACCAAGACACAGGGTAGTGCACAACATTATCTGAGAGGCCCAAAAGTGTCTGGGCTACAGAAGGGTTCCAAAAGAAAGACCCAGAGAAAGAATGTAGGTAGTAGCGGCACCATCTATCTGGCCAGATATAGTTGTAGTAGTAGGCTGCAGTTGTGCCTGATGGCTTTGGAAAAGCACAACATTATAGTTGAGCTGAAAGAGGATGAGATAGTGGATTGGATGGCTCACTACTCTTAGTCGCAGCAGGATGACGTGAAAGTGACTTTAGAGTTTGACACTGTGCCATGGAGCCAGGGGTCACAGTATTCCTCCTGCTCTTCCTCCTCCTTGCAGTCCCAAAGAAGACTTTCAGTGGAGTCCTTCTAGTCTTCACTGCCCCTTCCTAGATAGACGCCTTCTTTTTTCCCAAGAAGTGGTAAGAAAACCCCACCACGCCCATGTCAGTTAGTCATGAGAGTCTCTCTGTTGATGATGATGACTTGTGTAAGAGCACTCAGTGTTTTTACTGCCCTGAGGAGGAGGTGGAGGTAGCGGCAGACCCCAGGCATAGCCGTGTTGGTGGTGGTGGTGGTGGTTGTGGTGGGCCTGTAGCTGTGCTATTGGTGTTGGGGGCAGCAATAGTGGCAGTCGGGGAATAGCAGGGGAGGGGAACCAAAGAATCCACCATGATATCCCACAGTCTGATAGAAGAAAAAGGGAAGGTGAGGACTCCAATGATGATTGCGTGCTAGACAGGACCTGGGAGCTGGATCAGGGTGCTGAGAAGGAGGCAAGATCAGAGGAGGAGGATGACGGCAGTAGCAATAAAGAGCAGAGGCAATGTACCAAAGAATAGCCAGGGCCATGTCTGCTTCGGGATCTGTTGATGCCACTGATGCAGTGGGTGGGTTAGGCCCCAAACATGCCAGAGCTAAGCCCAGCTCGGCTTCCTCTTGTCACGGCTATGCTTGTGGTCGTGACTCTTAGAGCTCGCATGCAGTTGCCAGTGGTCAGTTGGTTGTTTACCGCAGCTGAGGGCTGTAAGTTGTTAGCCTCACGTGCGGTTGCCGCTGGCAACATGGTGTTGTTGGCACTGTAGCAGCCTGAGCTTGTTGCTGGGCTGCTCACTGTCTATGCATGCGGTTGCCTATGGCAACTTGTGTTATATGTGTGCACTTTCCCTGTTTGGTCTGCACGGGGTTTATTTGTGTGTGCACTTCCCCTTTAAGTGGCTTCACTACCCTGTCTGGTGTTGGAAGGGTTAATTCCCTTTCCAGTGTGTGTCTGTGTGGGTGTGGCTACTTGGGCTATTTAGCCTCTGCTGGATGCCTGTAGCTGAGGGGTACTCCAGCCATGCCTTATGCTGGAGTCATCCTCCTGGTCTTTTACCATCTGTCCAGTGAGGGCCACCCTTGTGGTCATAAAACGAATGTCGTGATGTTAAGTTTATGTTCCTGTGATGTCTCACCTTATTGCAGCTATGGATCTGGTTTCCTGTGTGAGTTATGTTGTGTGCTGTGTCCTTTTGTGTTTGGTGGTTTGGTGTGGACAACAGCATTTGAGCACGGGTTCCAGTCAGTGTGTCTGTGACAGGTAGTGGTGGAAGTGGTTTCACTCGCCTGCCATATCCATATGCTGTTGATGTTCCCCTTTCCTTGCAGCTTGGCCAGGTTAGACTCCTGTTCGTCCATGTCTAGGAGGAACAGGTCGTCTTACCCTGCTCTTAGTCCAGGGATCTCTTGAGGGCTAGTAGGGACCCGAGGTTCCTGAGTATGAGCCCTCCTACCATCTGGGTTGGCTCATACAGTTAGGAGTCAGGGTCAGAGTTAGGGACTCTTTAGGAGGTGACCTGCTCCCTGATTCTGTTGTCCTGGCCTAGCAGCTTCTCTTATACTTTAATATCGCATGGATGAGGGTTTCCCCCACTCTCACCCGTGACACCTCTACTCCTGCGTGAGTATCTCCCATCTGGCAGTTTTTCTCCACGTTGCCAGAAGATAAAAGCAGAGGAAAATAAAACTTGGGCAGGCAAACACAAACATAGTCACCACAGCTCTATTAAACCACATGAAGCAGCATCACCCCCTCCCATGGGCAAACAGAGGAGGCAGGCTGCCACCGCTCCAGAAGTTCACACCTTCTCCCGGTCCAGCTTGCGGCAGCCAGGCCATATCTACGAGCAGTACGGTGTCTTTCACATTGTAATCATTCCTTTCCGCTTCTCCTGCTCAGACTCCTCCTCCTCTGTTCCATCGTCAGCCATCAATAATGGAATACATGGCCAGGAAACAACTCTACGCATCCAGCAATCCGATGGTGTGCAACTCTAATTCCCACTTGGCCAAGTTGCAGGCAGTGCAGTTGCTGCCGTACCATTTAGTTGAGTCTGCTGCCTTTACAGAGCAAATTGTATATGCTCAGCCTTGGTGGAAGATTCCTAGCCGGAATTATTTTTCCCATAAAGCCATCCCTGCCTTGTACTCTCACATGGCAGACAATGTGGGTCGCTCCCTGCGATTCTTGCTTTGCAGCAAGGTTTACAGTGGATACCTTGAGCAGCTCTTTCAGGTAGGGATAGGGCATTCACGTTGATTCACTACCCACTGGGTCCAAATTTTTTCCGGCAGCAGTCACGATTGTGTCAGCCAGGCTTCCACATCAGGCACTTATCAGTCTTATCCTTCTCCATTGACTCCGTTCCCGTCCACAACAGCAGCTGGGCACAGGGTCGTGCTCACTACCCCTCCTTCCTATCACGTGTCAGGTCAATCGTTGCCACGCCATGATTGGCCTGGGAGATAGAAGCAACAATAGCGAGCAGTTGCTCAAGTACATCAAGGAGCAAACATCCCGCTGGCTTCGCTACTTCACCAGCTCCAACTGGGTAGGGGGTCAGTGACAATGGGCGCAACATCGTGGCCACCCTGAACCTGGGCGAAATAACACATGCTCCCTGCATGGTGCACATTATGAACGGAATGGTGCAGCGCTTTCTAAATAAGTACACTGGTTTGCGCAAGGTGCTGGCAAAGTCCAAGAGACTGTCCAAGCTCTTCAGCCACTCTTACATGATGAGGAACTCTCTCCTGGACCTGCAGCGACTGAACGGCCTCACACTACATAGTTTATTCTGCGATGTGCCAACTCACTGAAATTCGACATTGAACATGCCTGACCGTCTGTACGAATAGAAGAAAGCCGTTAGCGAATTTGTCATGCACCGAACAGCCTCAGCAGCAGGAAGCATGTGTTGCTTCAAGGTCACGTTGCGTCAGCTCGTTCGAGATGCCTGTTGGGTGCTGAAGCCATTCAAAGAGACCACAAAGTTTATCAGCAGGGACAACTGCGGCATGAACATTGTCATCCCTCTCATATTTATCTTAGAATGGATGCTGATGCTCATGTAGCAGGGGACAATTGTGAAAGAAGAGCAGCTGATGCATCTTGCAGTTCGCCCTATAGCTGTTGGGGACACACAAAGGTAATCTGCAATGGAGGAGGAGGATGGGGAACATGAGGATGAAGAAGATGAGGAGCTGCCACTGCAAGAGGAGGAGTTAGAGGTGGAGGAGCAAGAAGACAATGATTAGGATGGCACTGGCCAAGACACCCAATTGTCTTAGTGGGGGACGGAGCCGGAAAGAAGTGGCTCCTCAGCCACACTGGCCAGAATGGCTACCTGTAGGCTGTATTGCTTACGCAGTGACAGATGTATCGTTGACATAAAGTAGTCTGATGATTACTGGATGGCCATGTTTTTAGACCCTTGCTGCAAGGCAAAATGGGGGAATGTTTACTTCTGGCAGAAAGGGAGGACAAATTACATTATTACCAGGAAACACTGTGCTTACGCTGAGCAGATGCCTGCCACCAGTGTGTCTGAAAGGGAAGCCCCTCTCTGCTGCCCGTAGAGTCACTCTCTTACCGCTGCCATGAGCAGCACAAGCCGCAGCAGTAGCAGCAGCACCAGCCATTTCAGTCTCCTCAACATGATGGAGAAGCCAACAGCTCCTGCCTCAATTCCCAGGTTCAGGCAGGTTCATCTCGGAGGTTTCCAGCGCAACAGGGGAAGTGGTGATACCCAAACGGACCAATTTGTCCTCCGCCAGTTTTTAGAACATCACTTTTGTCAAAAATAAAAGAAACTTGCTTTCAGGAGGATTTTCACACTCCTCCGTCTGATTCCGATGTTGCCCACATCCCTTGCTGCAGGTGTCCCATCTTGCTACTGTTGCTGTCTGTCTGCCTATTATCACATTCTGTACAGCTGCGGCCTGCATCATGCCACTGATGCCTGTGGGTCAGTTTCCATGAACTCACTTTTGCGCACTGTTGAAATGTAAAAAATTTTGAGGGCACTCCATTTCATTAAGCAACATACGTACGTGATTACTGCATCAGTACTGCCATTTTAACCCAGTCAAGTCAAAGCTGGGGTCTGCATTCCTGAGAATCAGTTTCTGTGTACTTTTTCCACACGGTTGAAATCTATAATTGTTTTTTTTTTTGGGGAGGTGGTTTAAATTTCTTTAAGGCACAGCATAAATGTACGTGATTACTGTGTCAATATCGACATTTTGTCATAGTTCAGGCAAAGCTGGAGCCTGCAGTGCATCATGCCACTGCCGCTCTAATGCCTGAGAGTCAGTTCCGTGTACTCACTTTCCACATGGTTGAATTTTTATTTATTTTTGGATTTTTTGGGGAGGGTTAAATTTCTTTAACCTCTTAAGGACACATGACGTACCGGTACGTCATGATGTCCTGGTACTTAAGGACACATGACGTACCGGTACGTCATGTGTTGTTCCGATCACTGCCGCCCGGCCGGCGGTGATCGGAACATGGTGCCTGCTCAAATCATTGAGAAGGCACCTAGGCTAAATGCGCGGGGGGGTCCTGTGACCCCCCCATGTCGGCGATCGCATCAAACCGCAGGTCAATTCAGACCTGCAGTTTGATGCGCTTTTTGCAGTTTCTGATCCCCGTGGTCCCTGACCGCGGGTATCAGAAACTTTATAATGCCCAAAATATATATGTTTCACCCCCCCCCCGCACCCCTGAATAATTTTATAGCGGCGGGAGGTGCAGGGGGAGGGTTGCGGGCGGTGCGGGCGGTGTGGCAGGCGGGATCGCGATCCCCCGCCCGCCTCCCCTTGAATAATCGTTGGTGGTTAGTGGGTATACCAGGGTGTCATTGCTGACACCCTGGTATAAATGGCTGACATCGGTGATGCGATGTCAGCCGTTTAACCCTTTCCATACCGCGGTCCGTACAGACCGCTGTATGAAAAAGGTTAACAGCTCAGGGAGCTCCCTCCCTCTCCGATCGGGGGGCAGCAGTTTACGACCACATATGGGGTGTTTCTGTAAACTACAGAATCAGGGCCATAAATAATGAGTTTTGTTTGGCTGTTAACCCTTGCTTTGTAACTGGAAAAAAAATATTAAAATGGAAAATCTGCCAAAAAAGTGAAATTTTGAAATTGTATCTCTATATTCCATTACATCTTGTGCAACACCTAAAGGGTTAACAAAGTTTGTAAAATCAGTTTTGAATACCTTGAGGAGTGTAGTTTCTTAGATGGGGTCACTTTTATGCAGTTTCTACTCTAGGGGTGCATCAGGGGGGCTTCAAATGGGACATGGTGTAAATAAACCAGTCCAGCAAAATCTGTCTTCCAAAAACCAAACGGCGCACCTTTCACTCTACGCCCCGCTGTGTGGCCGTACAGTAGTTTACAGCCACATATGGGGTGTTTCTGTAAACGGCAATAAAGTCAGGGCAATAAAGATACAGTCTTGTTTGGCTGTTAACCCTTGCTTTGTTAGTGGAAAAAATGGGTTAAAATGGAAAATTAGGCAAAAAAATGAAATTATCAAATTTCATCCCCATTTGCCAATAACTCTTGTGCAACACCTAAAGGGTTAACGAAGTTTGTAAAATCAGTTTTGAATACCTTGAGGGGTGTAGTTTATAGAATGGGGTCATTTTTGGGTGGTTTCTATTATGTAAGCCTTGTAAAGTGACTTCAGACCTGTAGTGGTCCCTAAAAATTGGATTTCTGAAAAATTTCAAGATTTGCTTCTAAACTTCTAAGCCTTGTAACATCCCCAAAAAATAAAATATCATTCCCAAAATAATTAAAACATGAAGTAGACATATGGGGAATGTAAAGTCATCACAATTTTTGGGGGTATTACTATGTAATACAGAAGTAGAGAAACTGAAACTTTGAAATTTGCTAATTTTTCCAAATTTTTGGTAAATTAGTTTTTTTTTTTTACTTCATTTTTCAAGTGTCATGAAGTACAATATGTGACGAAAAAACAATCTCAGAACGGCCTGGATAAGTCAAAGCGTTTTAAAGTTATCAGCACTTAAAGTGACACTGGTCAGATTTGCAAAAAATGGCCTGGTCCTTAAGGTGAAATAAGGCTGTGTCCCTAAGGGGTTAAGGTGCAGCATAAATGTACATGAATATTGCATCAATATCAACATTTTGTCACAGTCCAGGCAAAGCTGGAGCCTGCAATGCATCATGCCACTGCCACTAATACTTGAGGGTCATTTCCGTGTACTCACTTTCCACATGGTTGAATTTTTATTTATTTTTGGGTTTTTTGGGGGAGGGTTAAATTTCTTTAAGGTGCAGCATAAATGTACATGAATATTGCATCAATATCAACATTTTAAAATAAGGAGATAGCAGGCACACTCATAAATGGGATTAAATAATGGTAGTTTTATTTAAAATACTAGTTTAAAAATAAGGTAGGGATTTTTATAGCATAGGTGAGTGAGTGGGGGAATCTGGGCACTTGTGGTGGGTGCCAGATAAGGGGTGGCTGGTACCAGTTTTTTAGGATGGATCCGTGTGGGAAAAATTAGTGGTGTCTAGTCCGTTAGGATAAATGGTATATAGAGTGGTGGGAAAAAGGTGATAAAAAAAGGTGATAAAAAACTTACTGATGAAGGGACCAAGTGAAGTCCCGAAACGCGTTTAAGGAGTATGGAGGATTATTGCCAATAGAGCAATAACAACATACAAAGAGGGACCTGGAAGTAGAAGCGCTCCCCTAACATCATTTTCACTCTCAAACCGGCCCGGCAGATCCTGATCACGTGACCAACACTAGATCACGTGCACACCTAACAACAGACGCGCGCGCTTGGATACAACGTGGGACACCGACAGCCAGAGAACAGAGCTGCAAGCAACATCTGGTTGGAGCACCGACGGAAAACATCACTGAGTGGTGGGTAAGTGATCTCTGAACCCAAGACAGTACGGGACGCCGTACCGAGGTCCAGAACACCAATTCCCCCACAGGTTGTTGTTTCTTTCCTCCACAAGCATAAGCTTCACATCATATACTATACAGGATAGTGCTTTTGCATCCATTTTTTCTCTTAGCACTACCTTATATAAGTTAAAGTCCCACAAGGGACCATACTGTGTATGATTATATTTTACAAGACTTGACAACTTCTTTTTACCGCAACCTATACATCTATCTATTTATAAAGGGACATAGACTGATCACCAACTGCTGGGATAGGATATTATATCCATAGAAGCCCACCAGAAAAGATCCAACACATGGTCAATAGCACCAGTAGTACATCTTATTGACTTTTCCAACTTTTTTCATCCTGGAAAAGTATATTATTATTTTTCACAGATTTTTATTCCTTATTTCTATGTCCTAACATTTTTTATCACCTTTTTTTATCACCTTTTTCCCACCACTCTATATACCATTTATCCTAACGGACTAGACACCACTAATTTTTCCCACACGGATCCATCCTAAAAAAACTGGTACCAGCCACCCCTTATCTGGCACCCACCACAAGTGCCCAGATTCCCCCACTCACTCACCTATGTTATAAAAATCCCTCTTATTTTTAAATTAGTATTTTAAATAAAACTACCATTATTAATCCCATTTATGAGTGTGCCTGCTATCTCCTTATTTTAAACTCTCTTTCTTTGACTGGGTGAGTCAAACCAGAGGTTCAGCACCTCAGCCATTCTAGTGAACAGTTGAGCCGCCTTATCTCTCTCTTTTTTCAAATATCAACATTTTGTCACAGTCCAGGCAAAGCTGGAGCCTGCAATGCATTATGCCACTGCCACTAATACTTGAGGGTCATTTCCGTGTACTCACTTTCCACACAAAACTTTTTTGCCCCCCTCTGTTACATTTTTTGGAAGACGCTCTAGCTCCACATAATTTTAGTGCATTACTGCATCAATACTACCATTTTCTCACAGACCAGGCAAAGTTGGAGCTTTCAATGCATCATGCCACTGCCACTAATGGGTGAGGGTCAGTTCTGTGTACTCACTTTCCACATGGTTGGAAAGTGTCCCATCTTACCACTCTTGCTCTCTGCGTGGTTACCATCACATTCTGTACAGCTGCTACCACGGCCTGCATCATGCCACTTGCCAACCATCATGTTCTCTCATAACAATTATTTTTGCTCATAACACTGTGTGTGTTTAAAGGGTTATTCCCATCTCAGACAATGGGAGCATATTGCTTGGATATGCCTCCATTGTTTGACAGGTGCGGGTCCCACCTCTGGGACCTGCTCCTATCTCAGAAACTGGCCACTTCCATTCACTTTAATAGCCAAGCCAGTGCTCAGCTATTTTCGGTGGGCCCATAGAAGTGAATGGAAGTAGTGGCCACGCATATGTGGCCCCCTCCTTCACTTTGCCGGCTTAGGCTACTTTCACACTTGCGGCAGAGAGATCCGGCAAGCAGTTCCGTCGCCGGAACTGCCTGCCGGATCAGGTAAAATGTATGCTAACTGATGGCATTAGTAAAACTGATCAGGATCCTGATCAGTCTTAAAAATGCCTGATCAGTCGAAAAAATGCATTGAAATGCCGGATCCGTCTCTCTGGTGTCATCCGGCAAAAACGGATCCAGCATTTATTTTTTCACCTTTTTTTCAGTCTGCGCATGCGCATACCGGAAGGACGGATCCGGAATTCCGGTATTCTGAATGCCGGATCCGGCACTACTACATTCCTATGGGAAAAAATGCCTGATCCGGCATTCAGGCAAGTCTTCAGTTTTTTTAGCCGGAGATAAAACCGTAGCATGCTACGGTTTTCTCTTTTGCCTGATCAGTCAAAACGACTGAACTGAAGACATCCTGATGCAAACTGAACGGATTACTCTCCATTCAGAATGCATGGGGACATACCTGATCAGTTCTTTTCCGGTATAGAGCCCCTGTGACGGAACTCTATGCCGGAAAAGAACAACGCAAGTGTGAAAGTAGCCTTAGGCTACTTTCACACCTGCGTTAGGTGCGGATCTGTCTGGTATCTGCACAGACAGATCCGCACCTATAATGCAAACGCTTAGATCCGTTCAGAACGGATCCGTTTGCATTACCATGAACAAAAAAAAATATATATATATATTATTATTTTTTTGTTCATGATAATGCAAACGGATCCGTTTTGACTTTACATTGAAAGTCAATGGGGTACGAATCCGTTTGAAAATTGAGCCATATTGTGTCAACTTCAAACGGATCCGTCCCCATTGACTTACATTGTAAGTCTGGACGGATCCGTTTGCCTCCGCACGGCCAGGCGGACACCTGAACGCTGCAAGCTGCGTTCAGGTGTCCGCCTGCTGACAATGCCTATTAGACAATGGAGGCATATACTAGCAATATGCCCACATTGTCTGATATGGTAATACCCTTTTAAACGTCATCTGCACCCGATCAGGGACAATTTTTGGAAGCTTTGGAATATGAAAAAGCATTAGAACATGTGCCGACGTGGTGTCTTTTTAAACCCACTGTATGTTAACACAGTCAAATGTGGGTTTGCCAATTGCTATATATGTCAGTGTCACCCAGACATCATTTACTATTGCTGTCATTGCATGCCAGAGCTTGGGGAAGGGGAGGGGTAAAAATAATAAAAAATAAACAAAAAGAGACACGTTTTCCTAAAAAATTATCCTAGGAGGCTAGAGAGGGTTATATACCAACTTTCAGAGCAATTGGAGCAACTTCTGTTTGGCTCGAACCCATTTGGGTCCGAACTAAACTAAAGTGAATCTTGATTGGTTTGCTCACTTCTATTTAACATATACAAAGCCATTGTTCTATGTTAGATGACCACCAGGCCACATTCCAGAGTGGGTAGCTCACAAGACATATGTACTGCACATTGGACATCCTTTGGAGGAGGGGCTGAAAGGCATTTGTTCACAAAGACAAAGAACATCTCTGGTGAGCACATGATCCAGATAGGAGGTTGTAAGTCACTATCTCTCTCTTGTATTACCATAGGGGGTTGGCCATGTGCTTTGTGGGTAGAGTGGTGAAAGGAGCTCCCCCATTGTGTTGCAGACTAGGTGATTGATTATTATTTACCTATACTATTCTGTATGTGATTTGTCAGTATATATATATATATATATATATATATATATATAATAAAAAGTCTACACACCCCTGTTAAAATATCAGGTTTCTATGATGTAAAAAAAATGAGACAAAGATAAATCATTTCAGAACTTTTTCCACCTTTAATGTGACCAATAAACTGTACAACTCAATTGAAAAACAAACTGAAATATTTAGAGGGAAGAAAAAAATATAAACATAAAATAATATGGTTGCATAAGTGTGCACACCCTTAACCACTTGCCGCTAAGCTAACGCCGAAAGGCGTCATCTCTGCGGCTCCCCCAGGCTACGCTAACGCCGATTGGCGTCATCTCGCGATGGCCGAGATTTCCTGTGAACGCGCGCACACAGGCGCGCGCGCTCACAGGAACGGAAGGTAAGAGAGTGGATCTCCAGCCTGGCAGCGGCGATCGTTCGCTGGCAGGCTGGAGATGTGATTTTTTTAACCCCTAACAGGTATATTAGACGCTGTTTTGATAACAGCGTCTAATATACCTGCTACCTGGTCCTCTGGTGGTCCCCTTTGTTTGGATCGACCACCAGAGGACACAGGTAGCTCAGTAATATGTTGCACCAAGCACCACTACACTACACCCCCCCCTGTCACTTATTAACCCCTTATTCACCCTTGATCACCCTTGATCACCC
Organism: Bufo bufo; assembly: GCF_905171765.1. Taxonomy (NCBI): domain Eukaryota; kingdom Metazoa; phylum Chordata; class Amphibia; order Anura; family Bufonidae; genus Bufo; species Bufo bufo. Next base: position 456,793,689 of record NC_053393.1, on the reverse strand, counting down.
CATATAGACTCCCTGATCACCCCCCTGTCATTGATTACCCCCCTGTCATTGATCACCACCCTGTAAAGCTCCATTCAGATGTCCGCATGATTTTTACGGATCCACTGATAGATGGATCGGATCCGCAAAACGCATACGGACGTCTGAATGGAGCCTTACAGGGGCGTGATCAATGACTGTGGTGATCACCCCATATAGACTCCCTGATCACCCCCCTGTCATTGATCACCCCCCTGTAAAGCTCCATTCAGATGTCCGCATGATTTTTACGGATCCACTGATAGATGGATCGGATCCGCAAAACGCATACGGACGTCTGAATGGAGCCTTACAGGGGCATGATCAATGACTGTGGTGATCACCCCATATAGACTCCCTGATCACCCCCCTGTCATTGATTACCCCCCTGTCATTGATCTCCCCCCTGTAAAGCTCCATTCAGATGTCCGCATGATTTTTACGGATCCACTGATAGATGGATCGGATCCGCAAAACGCATACGGACATCTGAATGGAGCCTTACAGGGGCGTGATCAATGACTGTGGTGATCACCCCATATAGACTCCCTGATCACCCCCCTGTCATTGATTACCCCCCTGTCATTGATCACCCCCCTGTAAAGCTCCATTCAGATGTCCGCATGATTTTTACGGATCCACTGATAGATGGATCGGATCCGCAAAACGCATACGGACGTCTGAATGGAGCCTTACAGGGGGGTGATCAATGACTGTGGTGATCACCCCATATAGACTCCCTGATCACCCCCCTGTCATTGATTACCCCCCTGTCATTGATCACCCCCCTGTAAAGCTCCATTCAGATGTCCGCATGATTTTTACGGATCCACTGATAGATGGATCGGATCCGCAAAACACATACGGACGTCTGAATGGAGCCTTACAGGGGCGTGATCAATGACTGTGGTGATCACCCCATATAGACTCCCTGATCACCCCCCTGTCATTGATTACCCCCCTGTCATTGATCACCCCCCTGTAAAGCTCCATTCAGACGTCCTCATGATTTTTACGGATCCACTGATAGATAGATGGATCGGATCCGCAAAACACATACAGGCGTCTCCCTGGAGCCTTCCAGGGGGGGTGATCACCCCATATAGACTCCCTGATCACCCCCCTGTCATTGATCACCGCCCCTGTCAGGCTGCATTCAGATGTCCGTATGATTTTTACGGATCCACGGATACATGGATCGGATCCGCAAAACACATACGGACATCTGAATAGAGCCTTATAGGGGGGTGATCAATGACAGGGGGGTGATCACCCCATATAGACTCCCTGATCACCCCCCTGTCATTGATCACCCCCCTGTCATTGATCACCCCTCTGTAAGGCTCCATTCAGACATTTTTTTGGCCCAAGTTAGCGGAAATTATTATTTTTTTCTTACAAAGTCTCATATTCCACTAACTTGTGTCAAAAAATTAAATCTCACATGAACTCACCATACCCCTCACGGAATCCAAATGCGTAAAAATTTTTAGACATTTATATTCCAGACTTCTTCTCACGCTTTAGGGCCCCTAGAATGCCAGGGCAGTATAAATACCCCACATGTGACCCCATTTCGGAAAGAAGACACCCCCAGGTATTCCGTGAGGGGCATATTGAGTCCATGAAAGATTGAAATTTTTGTCCCAAGTTAGCGGAAAGGGAGACTTTGTGAGAAAAAAATAAATAAAATCAATTTCCGCTAACTTGTGCCAAAAAAAAATAATTTTTATGAACTCGCCATGCCCCTCATTGAATATCTTGGGGTGTCTTCTTTCCAAAATGGGGTCACATGTGGGGTATTTATACTGCCCTGGCATTCTAGGGGCCCTAAAGCATGAGAAGAAGTCTGGGATCCAAATGTCTAAAAATGCCCTCATAAAAGGAATGTGGGCCCCTTTGCGCATCTAGGCTGCAAAAAAGTGCCACACATCTGGTATCGCCGTACTCAGGAGAAGTTTGGCAATGTGTTTTGGGGTGTCATTTTACATATACCCATGCTGGGTGAGATAAATATCTTGGTCAAATGCCAACTTTGTATAAAAAAATGGGAAAAGTTGTCTTTTGCCAAGATATTTCTCTCACCCAGCATGAGTATATGTAAAAAGACACCCCAAAACACATTGCCCAATTTCTCCTGAATACGGCGATACCACATGTGTGACACTTTTTTGCAGCCTAGGTGGGCAAAGGGGCCCACATTCCAAAGAGCACCTTTAGGATTTCACAGGTCATTTACCTACTTACCACACATTAGGGCCCCTGGAAAATGCCAGGGCAGTATAACTACCCCACAAGTGACCCCATTTTGGAAAGAAGACACCCCAAGGTATTCAATGAGGGGCATGGCGAGTTCCTAGAATTTTATATTTTTTGTCACAAGTTAGCGGAAAATGATGATTTATTTTTTATTTATTTTTTTCCTTACAAAGTCTCATATTCCACTAACTTGTGACAAAAAATAAAAACTTCCATGAACTCACTATGCCCATCACGAAATACCTTGGGGTGTCTTCTTTCCAAAATGGGGTCACTTGTGGGGTAGTTATACTGCCCTGGCATTTTAGGGGCCGAATGCGTGAGAAGTGGTTTGAAATCAAAATCTGTAAAAAAATGGCCGGTGAAATCCGAAAGGTGCTCTTTGGAATGTGGGCCCCTTTGCGCACCTAGGCTGCAAAAAAGTGTCACACATGTGGTATCTCCGTACTCAGGAGAAGTTGAGGAATGTGTTTTGGGGTGTCATTTTACATATACCCATGCTGGGTGAGAGAAATATCTTGGCAAAAGACAACTTTTCCCATTTTTTTATACAAAGTTGGCATTTGACCAAGATATTTATCTCACCCAGCATGGGTATATGTAAAATGACACCCCAAAACACATTCCCCAACTTCTCCTGAGTACGGCGATACCACATGTGTGGCACTTTTTTGCAGCCTAGGTGGGCAAAGGGGCCCACATTCCAAAGAGCACCTTTCGGATTTCACAGGTCATTTACCTACTTACCACACATTAGGGCCCTGGAAAATGCCAGGGCAGTATAACTACCCCACAAGTGACCCCATTTTGGAAAGAAGACACCCCAAGGTATTCCGTGAGGGGCATGGCGAGTTCCTAGAATTTTATATTTTTTGTCACAAGTTAGCGGAAAATGATGATTTTTTTATTTATTTTTTTCCCTTACAAAGTCTCATATTCCACTAACTTGTGACAAAAAATAAAAACTTCCATGAACTCACTATGCCCATCACGAAATACCTGGGGGTGTCTTCTTTCCAAAATGGGGTCACTTGTGGGGTAGTTATACTGCCATGGCATTCTAGGGGCCCAAATGTGTGGTAAGAAGTTTGAAATCAAAATGTGTAAAAAATGACCAGTGAAATCCGAAAGGTGCTCTTTGGAATATGGGCCCTTTTGCCCACCTAGACTGCAAAAAAGTGTCACACATGTGGTATCTCCGTACTCAGGAGAAGTTGGGGAATGTGTTTTGGGGTGTCATTTTACATATACCCATGCTGGGTGAGAGAAATATCTTGGCAAAAGACAACTTTTCCCATTTTTTTATACAAAGTTGGCATTTGACCAAGATATTTATCTCACCCAGCATGGGTATATGTAAAATGACACCCCAAAACACATTCCCCAACTTCTCCTGAGTACGGTGATACCACATGTGTGGCACTTTTTTGCAGCCTAGGTGGGCAAAGGGGCCCACATTCCAAAGAGCACCTTTCGGATTTCACCGGTCATTTTTTACACATTTTGATTTCAAACTACTTACCACACATTTGGGCCCCTAGAATGCCAGGGCAGTATAACTACCCCACAAGTGACCCCATTTTGGAAAGAAGACACCCCAAGGTATTCGCTGATGGGCATAGTGAGTTCATAGAAGTTTTTATTTTTTGTCACAAGTTAGTGGAATATGAGACTTTGTAAGGAAAAAAAATCAAAAAAAAAAAATCATCATTTTCCACTAACTTGTGACAAAAAATAAAATGTTCTATGAACTCACTATGCCCATCAGCGAATACCTTAGGGTGTCTACTTTCCGAAATGGGGTTATTTGTGTTTTCTTTTATCAAAGACATGTAGAACAATAAATTTAGAGCAAAATTTATATATGGATGTCGTTTTTTTACAACTGAAAGTGAAAAATGTCATTTTTTTGCAAAAAAATCGTTAAATTTCGATTAATAACAAAAAAAGTAAAAATGTCAGCAGCAATGAAATACCACCAAATGAATGCTCTATTAGTGAGAAGAAAAGGAGGTAAAATTCATTTGGGTGGAAAGTTGCATGACCGAGCAATAAACCGCTAAATTTGTGGAGTGCCGATTTGTAAAAAAGGGCCTGGTCTTTAGGGGGGTATAAACCTGTGGTCCTTAAGTGGTTAAACTAATACTTTGTTGAAGCACGTTTTGATTTTATTACAACACTCAGTCTTTTGGGGGATGAGTCTATTTGCCCACTCTTCTTTGCAAAAACACTCCAAATCTGTCAGATTGCGAGGGCATCTCCTGTGCACAGCCCTCTTCAGATCACTTCACAGATTTTCAATTGGATTCAGGTTTGGGCTCTGGCTGGGATATTCCAAAACTTTAATCTACTTCTGGTGAAGCCATTCCTTTGTTGATTTGGATGTATGCTTTGGGTCGTTGTCATGCTGAAAGATGAAGTTCCTCTTCATGTTCAGCTTTCTAGCAGAACCCTGAAGGTTTTGTGCCAATATTGACTGGTATTTGGAACTGTTCATAATTCCCTCTAGCTTAACTAAGGCCCCAGTTCCAGCTGAAGAAAAACAGCCCCAAAGCATGATGCTGCCACCACCATGCTTCACTTTAGGTATGGTGTTCTTTTGGTGATGTGCAGTGTTGTTTTTGCACCAAACATATCTTTTGGAATTATGGCCAAAAAGTTAAACCTTGGTTTCATCTGACCATAACACCTTTTCCCACATGCTTTTGGGAGACTTCAGATGTGTTTTTGAAAAATGAAGCCTGGCTTGGATGTTTTTCTTCGTAAGAAAAGGCTTTTGTCTTGCCACTCTACCCCATAGCCCAGACATATGAAGAATACGGGAGATTGTTGTCACATGTACCACACAGCCAGTACTTGCCAGATATTCCTGCAGCTCCTTTAATGTTGCTGTAGGCCTCTTGGTAGCATCCCAGTCCAGTTTTCTTCTCGACTTTTCATCAATTTTGGAGGGACGTCCAGTGCTTGGTAATGTCACTGTTGTGCCATATTTTCTCCACTTGATGATGACTGTCTTCACTGTGTTCCATGGTATATCTAATGCCTTGGAAATTCATTTGTACCCTTATCCTAACAATGAGATCCCTCTGATGCTTTGGAAGCTCTCTGTGGACCATGGCTTTTGCTGTGGGATGCGACTAAGAAAATCTCAGGAAAGACCAACTAGAGCAGCTGAACTTTATTTGGGGTTAATCAGAGGCACTTTAAATGATGGCAGGTGTATGCTGACTCCTATTTAACATGATTTTGAATGTGATTGCTTAATTCTGAATACAGCTACATCCCCAGTTTTAAGAGGGTGTGCACACTTATGCAGCCACATTTATCTGATTTACCTTTGTCTAATTTTTTTACAGCACAAAAACCTGACATTTTAACAGGGGTGTGTAGACTTTTTATATCCACTGTATATACAGTTAGGTCCTGTAGATTACCACAATGGATTTTGAACAAGACAATTCAGATGCAGTTGAAGTTCAGACTTTCAGCTTTAATTCAGTGGGTTGAACAAAATGAAATTAATGCATAAAAATGTGAGGAACTAAAGCATTTTTTTTACTCAATCCCTTCATTTCAGGGGCTCAAAAGTAATTGGACAAATTAAATAATTGTAGATAAAATTTTAATTTCTAAAACTCATGGTCATCACCACTCGCTGTGTTTCCTCCTTTTTAATGCTCTGCTAGGCCTTTACAGCAGCGGTTTTCAGTTGCTGTTTGTGAGCCTTTCTGTCTGAAGTTTAGTCTTTAACAAGTGAAATGCTCTATTTGCTTCAGATCAGGTGACTGACTTGGCTTTATTCAAGAATATTCCACTTCTTTGCTGTAATAAACTCCTGGGTCGCTTTGACTTTATGTTTTGGGTCATTGTCCATCTGTATTATCAAACGCCGACCAATCAGAACTCATCCGGCTGCTTCTGTCCTGTGCCACATCATCAATAAATACTAGGGACCCAGTGTTACTAGCAGCCATGCATGCCCAAGCCATCATACTGCCTCCGCCATGTTTTACAGATGATGTGGTATGCTTTGGATCATGAGTAGAGTTGAGCGAACATCTGGATGTTCGGGTTCGAGAAGTTCGGCCGAACTTCCCGGAAATGTTCGGGTTCGGGATCCAAACCCGACCCGAACTTCGTCCCGAACCCCATTAAAGTTTATGGGGACCCGAACTTTTCGGCACTAAAAAGGCTGTAAAACAGCCCAGGAAAGGGCTAGAGGGCTGCAAAAGGCAGCAAAATGTAGTTAGATCCCCTACAAACAAATGGATAGGGAAATGAATTAGAAAAATAAATAAATAAATAAAAATTAACCAATATCAATTGGAGAGAGGTCCCATAGCAGAGAATCTGGCTTCATGTCATAGCAGAGAATCAGGCTTCACGTCACCCACCACTGGAACAGTCCATTGTCAGATATTTAGGCCCAGGCACCCAGGCAGAGGAGAGAGGTCCCATAGCAGAGAATCTGGCTTTATGTCAGCAGAGAATCAGTCTTCATGTCATAGCAGAGAATCAGGCTTCACGTCACCCACCACTGGAACAGTCCATTGTCAGATATTTAGGCCCAGGCACCCAGGCAGAGGAGAGAGGTCCCATAGCAGAGAATCTGGCTTCATGTCAGCAGAGAATCAGTCTTCATGTCATAGCAGAGAATCAGGCTTCACGTCACCCACCACTAGAACAGTCCATTGTCAGATATTTAGGCCCAGGCACCCAGGCAGAGGAGAGAGGTCCCATAGCAGAGAATCTGGCTTCATGTCAGCAGAGAATCAGTCTTCATGTCATAGCAGAGAATCAGGCTTCACGTCACCCAACATTGGAACAGTCCATTGTCATATAATTTAGGCCCCGGCACACAGACAGAGGAGAGAGGTCCCATAACATAGAATCTGGCTTCATGTCAGCGACTCAGCAGAGAATCAGTCTTCATGTCAAAGCAGAGAATCAGGCTTCATGTCACCCACCACTGGAACAGGCCACTGTCAGATATTTTTAGGCCCCTGCAGCCAGACAGAGGAGAGGTTCATTCAACTTTGGGTTGCCCCGCAATATAATGGTAAAATGAAAATAAAAATAGGATTGAATGAGGAAGTGCCCTGGAGTACAATAATATATGGTTAAGGGGAGGTAGTTAATGTCTAATCTGCACAAGGGATGGACAGGTCCTGTGGGATCCATGCCTGGTTCATTTTTATGAACGTCAGCTTGTCCACATTGGCTGTAGACAGGCGGCTGCGTTTGTCTGTAATGACGCTCCCTGCCGTGCTGAATACACGTTCAGACAAAACGCTGGCCGCCGGGCAGGCCAGCACCTCCAAGGCATAAAAGGCTAGCTCTGGCCACGTGGACAATTTGGAGACCCAGAAGTTGAATGGGGCCGAACCATCAGTCAGTACGTGGAGGGGTGTGCACACGTACTGTTCCACCATGTTAGTGAAATGTTGCCTCCTGCTAACACGTTCCGTATCAGGTGGTGGTGCAGTTAGCTGTGGCGTGGTGACAAAACTTTTCCACATCTCTGCCAAGCTAACCCTGCCCTCAGAGGAGCTGGCCGTGACACAGCTGCGTTGGCGACCTCTTGCTCCTCCTCTGCCTTCGCCTTGGGCTTCCACTTGTTCCCCTGTGACATTTGGGAATGCTCTCAGTAGCGCGTCTACCAACGTGCGCTTGTACTCGCGCATCTTCCTATCACGCTCCAGTGTAGGAAGTAAGGTGGGCACATTGTCTATGTACCGGGGATCCAGCAGGGTGGCAACCCAGTAGTCCGCACACGTTAAAATGTGGGCAACTCTGCTGTCATTGCGCAGGCACTGCAGCATGTAGTCGCTCATGTGTGCCAGGCTGCCCAGAGGTAAGGACAAGCTGTCCTCTGTGGGAGGCGTATCGTCATCGTCCTGCATTTCCCGCCAGTCACGCACCAGTGATGGGCCCGAGCTGCATTGGGTGCCACCCCGCTGTGAACATGCTTCATCCTCATCCTCCTCCACCTCCTCCTCATCCTCGTCCTCCTCGTCCTCCAGTAGTGGGCCCTGTCTGGCCACATTTGTACCTAGCCTCTGCTGTTGCAAAAAACCTCCCTCTGAGTCACTTCGAAGAGACTGGCCTGAAAGTGCTAAAAATGACCCCTCTTCCTCCTCCTCCTCCTGGGCCACCTCCTCTTCCATCATCGCCCTAAGTGTTTTCTCAAGGAGACATAGAAGTGGTATTGTAATGCTGATAACGGCGTCATCGCCACTGGCCATGTTGGGGGAGTACTCGAAACAGCGCAACAGGGCACATAGGTCTCGCATGGAGGTCCAGTCATTGGTGGTGAAGTGGTGCTGTTCCGCAGTGCGACTGACCCGTGCGTGCTGCAGCTGAAACTCCACTATGGCCTGCTGCTGCTCGCACAGTCTGTCCAGCATGTGCAAGGTGGAGTTCCACCTGGTGGGCACGTCGCATATGAGGCGGTGAGTGGGAAGGCCGAAGTTACGCTGTAGCGCAGACAGGCGAGCAGCGGCAGGATGTGAACGCCGGAAGCGCGAACAGACGGCCCGCACTTTATGCAGCAGCTCTGACATGTCAGGGGTAGTTGTGAATGAACTTCTGCACCACCAAATTCAGCACATGCGCCAGGCAAGGGATGTGCGTCAAACCGGCTAGTCCCAGAGCTGCAACGAGATTTCGCCCATTATCGCACACCACCAGGCCGGGCTTGAGGCTCACCGGCAGCAATCACTCGTCGGTCTGTTGTTCTATACCCCCCCACAACTCCTGTGCGGTGTGGGGCCTGTCCCCCAAACATATGAGTTTCAGAATGGCCTGCTGACGTTTACCCCGGGCTGTGCTGAAGTTGGTGGTGAAGGTGTGTGGCTGACTGGATGAGCAGGTGGAAGAAGAGGAGGAGGAAGCTGAGTAGGAGGAGGAGGAGACAGGAGGCAAAGAATGTTGCCCTGTGATCCTTGGCGGCGGAAGGACGTGCGCCAAACAGCTCTCCGCCTGGGGCCCAGCCGCCACTACATTTACCCAGTGTGCAGTTAGGGAGATATAGCGTCACTGGCCGTGCTTACTGGTCCACGTATCTGTGGTTAGGTGGATTTTGCCACAGATGACGTTGCGCAGTGCACACTTGATTTTATCGGATACTTGGTTGTGCAGGGAAGGCACGGCTCTCTTGAAGAAGTAGTGCCGGCTGGGAACAACATACTGTGGGACAGCAAGCGACATGAGCTGTTTGAAGCTGTCTGTGTCCACCAGCCTAAATTACAGCATTTCATAGGCCAGTAGTTTAGAAATGCTGGCATTCAGGGCCAGGGATCGAGGGTGGCTAGGTGGGAATTTACGCTTTCTCTCAAATGTTTGTGAGATGGAGAGCTGAACGCTGCCGTGTGACATGGTTGAGATGCTTGATGATGCAGGTGGTGGTGTTGGTGGTACATCCCATGTTTGCTGGGCGGCAGGTGCCAACGTTCCTCCAGAGGCAGAGGAAGAGGCCGAGACGGCAGCAGCAGAAGAGGCCGAGGCGGTAGCAGCAGAAGAGGTAGCAGGGGGAGCCTGAGTGACTTCCTTGTTTTTAAGGTGTTTACTCCACTGCAGTTCATGCTTTGCATGCAGGTGCCTGGTCATGCAGGTTGTGCTAAGGTTCAGAACGTTAATGCCTCGCTTTAGGCTCTGATGGCACAACGTGCAAACCACTCGGGTCTTGTCGTCAGCACATTGTTTGAAGAAGTGCCATGCCAGGGAACTCCTTGAAGCTGCTTTTGGGGTGCTCGGTCCCAGATGGCGGCGGTCAGTAGCAGGCGGAGTCTCTTGGCGGCGGGTGTTCTGCTTTTGCCCACTGCTCCCTCTTTGTCTTTTGCTACGCTGTTGGCTCGGTCTCACCACTGCCTCTTCCTCCGAACTGTGAAAGTCAGTGGCACGACCTTCATTCCATGTGGGGTCTAGGACCTCATCGTCCCCTGCATCGTCTTCATCCCTGATCTCCTGTTCAGTCTGCACACTGCAGAAAGACGCAGCAGTTGGCACCTGTGTTTCGTCATCATCAGAGACGTGCTGAGGTGGTATTCCCATGTCCTCATCATCAGGAAACATAAGTGGTTGTGCGTTAGTGCATTCTATGTCTTCCACCGCTGGGGTAGGGCTAGGTGGATGCCCTTGGGAAACCCTGCCAGCAGAGTCTTCAAACAGCATAAGAGACTGCTGCATAACTTGAGGCTAAGACAGTTTCCCTGATATGCATGGGGGTGATGTGACAGACTGATGGGCTTGGTTTTCATGCGCCATCTGTGCGCTTTCTGCAGAAGACTTGGTGGGAGATAATGTGAACGTGCTGGATCCACTGTCGGCCACCCAATTGACTAATGCCTGTACCTGCTCAGGCCTTACCATCCTTAGAACGGCATTGGGCCCCACCAAATATCCCTGTAAATTCTGGCGGCTACTGGGACCTGAGGTAGTTGGTACACTAGGACGTGTGGCTGTGGCAGAACGGCCACGTCCTCTCCCAGCACCAGAGGGTCCACTAACACCACCACGACCATGTCCGCGTCCCTTACTAGATGTTTTCCTCATTGTTACCGTTCACCACAATAAGAAAAATATTATTTGGCCCAATGTATTGAATTCAAATTCAGGCCTTTTTTTCCAGACACCTAACACTATCTGGCTATCTATTTAGGTACCGTATTACACTAATACAGGAACAGCAGTAATGACAGATTTAGCTGAATATAAATTTGAGGCCTAATATTTAGGCGCTGGGTGACAGGTATACGTTTACCGACAGAATTTGACTTGGATATGCACAGTAGCATGTGTGTGAAGTTATTGAGAATGACCCTATCAGCACCTTGAATTTAATATACCCTTTTAGGGATAGATTTAAAGTAGGCCTGATACAGCAGAAACCACTAATTTAGGAAATTGCTAGGTTGGGAATTGTATTTCAAACCAGAACAAAAACTGTGCTTTGACGGACACAATATAACTTAACCAGCTACAGCAATAGCCAGAGATTTAGCTGAATATAAATTTGAGGCCTATTATTTAGGCGCTGGGTGACAGGTATACGTTTACGGACAGAATTAGACTTGGATATGCACAGTAGCGTGTGTGTGAAGTTATTGAGAATGACCCTATCAGCACCTTGAATCTAATATACCCTTTTAGGGATAGATTTAAAGTAGGCCTGATACAGCAGAAACCACTAATTTAGGAAATTGCTAGGTTGGGAATTGTATTTCAAACCAGAACAAAAACTGTGCTTTGACGGACACAATATAACTTAACCAGCTACAGCAATAGCCAGAGATTTAGCTGAATATAAATTTGAGGTCTATTATTTAGGCGCTGGGTGACAGGTATATGTTTACGGACAGAATTAGACTTGGATCTGCACAGTAGCGTGTGTGTGAAGTTATTGAGAATGACCCTATCAGCACCTTGAATCTAATCTACCCTTTTAGGGATAGATTTAAATAACCACACTATTGATGGTTAAATGGACTTGGTGGCAGCTTGCCCCTGATGTAGGATATAGCAAAAAATAACCACACTATTGATGGTTAAATGGACTTGGTGGCAGCCTGTGCTGGCGCACCACAAGACACAAAATGGCCGCCGATCACCCCAGAACAAAGTGACTGAAAAACGCTCTGGGCAGCCTAAAAACAGTGAGCAATTGAATAGCAGCAGTTCAATGATCCACAGCTGTAGATCGATCATTGTCTTAAGTCTTTTGGAGGAGTTAATCACTGCCTAATCTCGCCCTAACGTCGCAGCTGCAACCTCTCCCTACACTTGTATCAGCAGAGTGACGTGCAGCGCTACGTGACCCAAGCTTATATAGAGGCTGGGTCACATGCTGCACTGGCCAATCACAACCATGCCAATAGTAGGCATGGCTGTGATGGCCTCTTGGGGCAAGTAGTATGACGCTTGTTGATTGGCTGCTTTGCAGCCTTTCAAAAAACGCCAAGAAAGCGCCGAACACCGAACCCGAACCCGGACTTTTACGAAAATGTTTGGGTTCGGGTCCGTGTCACGGACACCCCAAAAAGTCGGTACGAACCCGAACTATACAGTTCGGGTTCGCTCATCCCTAATCATGAGCTGTACCATGCCTTCGCCATACTTTTTTTTTTTTTTATTCTGGTAGAGGTTGATCTTGGTTTCATCTCTCCAAAGAATGTTCTTCCAGAAGTATGCTTTTTTTTTAATATATTTTTTTTTTTTTCCCAGCAAAGTCCAATCTACTGTAGTCTTTTTATTCTTGAGGCTTATGAGTGGCTTGCACCATGCAGTGAACCCTCTGTATTTACTTTCATGCAGTCTTCTCTTTATGGTAGATTAGGATATTGATACGCCTATATCACCACTGCCATGCACTTCAATGGGGTCGAAGGAAATAGCCAAGCCAGTGCTCAGCTATTTTCGGTGGCTCCATAGAAGTGAATGGAAGTAGTGGCCACGCATATGTGGCCCCCCTCCTTCACTTTGCCGGCTCAGTTTATGAGAGAAGTGTGGGTCCCAGAGGTTGGACCCGCAAGTATTAGACAATGGGGGAATATACTAGCAATATGCCCACATTGTCTTGGTTGGCTGTTGTGAAGGGGTTTCTCTTCACCATGGTAATTATTCTGCGATCATCCACCACTGTTGTCTTCTGTGGGCATCCAGGTCACCAGTGCTTTCTTTCTTTCTTAGGATGTAAAACCAAACTGTTGAATTTGCCACTTCAAATAGTGTAGCAATTTCTCTGATGTTTTTTTTCTGTTTTCGCAGATGAAGGATGGCTTGTTTCACCTGCATTGAGAGAGCTCCTTTGATCGTATGTTTACTTCTCAGCAAAATCTTCAAAATGCAAGCAGCACACCTCAAATCAACTCCAGTCCTTTTATGTGCTTCATTGAGATTTAAATAATGAAGGAATTGCCCACATCTGCCCATGAAACAGCCTTTAAAAACAGGGTGCCACATGAAAAGGAGCTGAAACTCCTAAACCCTTCATCCAATTTTAATGTGGATACCCTCAAATGAAAGCTAAAAGTCTGGACTTTATGTCCATATCCATTATATAACTATAACTTGAATATGTTCTAGTAAACAGGTAATAAAAATAAAATTTCTGTCAGTATCCAAATATATATGGACCTAACTGTATGTGTATATATATATATATATATTTTTTTTTTTATCACAGTAAATATTTTTATCACTTAGCTATTTATTCTCAAATCTTCGAATTCACATTAAAACATGCCCTGATAAAGTTGAGATTTTTATGATCACATACCGTATGTGTTAGTATGTCCATCAACCATTCCTATAGATTTGACAGCGAGGACAAAGCAGTATACAGCAATATTCTTAATATTCTTGTCATTAAAGCAACAGAGAACTCAGGGTCAATAGGATACCTCAGGCATCACTGGGATCTATTGGATATGGCGCAGCATCATGGCTTCTGTTATGTGTGTGGCCCAAAGCTATGATGCATATGTGAACAGACCTATAGCCGGTCAACACAGCTGCTGAATACCTAAAATTGATCTTGTACTATACCATATGACTTTATAAAAGCAGTCCCCTGTTTGATACCTCAGGAGTAAGTATGGTTGCACTTACGGAGGACTTTTTTTATTGATGTTATAATTTAAAGGGGCTTGTTTAAGTGAAAGGTTACCTTTAGTGATGTACTTGGCAAGAAAACATCTTAAAAGGTATATACTGTAAGTATACTCAATTTGCATAGCTAACCATATTTTGTAAATCTGGTTACTCCTAATTTTTAACCAGAGACAAGCATACTTAAAATATAGAAATCCTAAATCCTAGGTGCAGAAGGGTTACTGTAGGTTGTAGACTTTCCTGAAGATGGAGGAGAGAGTAATTTGCTGGGGTAGTGAGTTCAATTGCACAGTGTTAATCTAGATGATTATGTGAAAAACAGATAAGAGGGAAGAAAAGAATAAGGTCTTGTCAGGACCAGTGATTATTCGTGAAATGTTATTGGGAGCTTAGGACGTAGACAGGCTGTGGACAGCTGGCCGGGCGTGGTGACATCATCAGTGATGAGGTGAATATATATATTTTTTTGTTTTTTACCACCATTTCAAGAAATATTGATTCTTTACCATAAAGCGCAATGAAATTTGGCTTCATGACGAATCACATTTTTTCCTGAAATTTGGATCGAAGTCCACTTCAACTTCGATTTGCTCAACACTAAACAGAACCTCTTACATGAAAGTTGTTAGAGGAACATTTGGTGGAGTATTCAGTGTTTTTTTTTTCTGCTGAAGCTTGTCTATGGAATGAATCTAATTGTCATAATAATAAAAAAGCGACATTTTATGTCTAGACAGATTTCTTTACCGCTCATTTACATTTTCACATGTGATTTTTCCAGTGTGAGGAAAATAATTTGAAAAATTGCAGAAAACATTGAAAAAATTAATTCAGCAGATTAGTGAAATGACTGTAAATGCAAATGTGTAACTCTTACCTGCTTATTATCAGTCATCTTAGTTCTGCTATGATCAGTGAATGCAGTTTGGGTAATGCAAATGTGATATATTGTAGTCTAAAATCCAACCCTTGCTTCATCATAGGTTCAGACTGATTAGTGTACATTTTGGCCAAAGTGCAATAAGCCACTCACCACGTCAAGGTTGCCTCTATTGAGTGGTCCCCAACACTAGTTCCTACCTGTTTATGGGCCATGACAGCCACACAAAGTCCAGGGAATGCAGGTCAGCATACACGCCAAGCACACTCTGCTTTTAACCCCGTCCGGTGTAATTACAGCTTTCATCGGATCCAGGGATGCAAGTACCAACATGCACGCTGAGCCCACCATATACTTCTCCTGGAGCCAAATGGCTACTGGTAGGTTCTATATAAGCAGACTCAGTTTTATACTGACTTTAAAACCAGCCTCCAGGACAGACTGACTGGTCAGGTGTGCATGACTGCATGGAGATCACCACGCCTCCAATGTATACTACAAAGAAAAAATGTGGGTGATTGAGTCAGCACAACCTGTATGTAGGTGCACATCACTATGGCGAAATACATATACAAACGGAAAATACAAATGTGATAGCACTCTGCATCCAGCATTCTGCCCTGCCTCTATGCTGGATGAGGCATTGGTGTACATTTTGGCCAAAGCGCAATAAGCCACTCACCACGTCAAGGTCGCCTCTATTGAGTGGTCCCCAACACTAGTTCCTACCTGTTTATGGGCCATGACAGCCGCACAAAGTCCAGGGAATGCAGGTCAGCATGCACACCAAGCACACTCTGCTTTTAACCCCGTCCGGTGCCATTACAGCTTTCATCGGATCCAGGGATGCAAGTACCAACATGCACGCTGAGCCCACCATATACTTCTCCTGGAGCCAAATGGCTACTGGTAGGTTCTATATAAGCAGACTCAGTTTTATACTGACTTTAAAACAAGCCTCCAGGACAGACTGACTGGTCAGGTGTGCATGACTCCAAGGAGATCGCCACGCCTCCAATATATACTACAAAGAAAAAATGTGGGGGATTGGGTCAGCACAACCTGTATGTGGTGCACATCACTATGGCGAAATACATATACAAACAGAAAATAGAAATGTGATAGCACTCTGGATCCAGCATTCTGCCCTGCCTCCATGCTGGATGAATCTGTCCTGGAGGCTGGTTTTAAAGTCAGTAGAACTGCTTATATAGAACCTACCAGTAGCCATTTGGCTCCAGGAGAAGTATATGGTGGGCTCAGCGTGCATGTTGGTACTTGCATCCCTGGATCCGATGAAAGCTGTAATGGCACCGGACGGGGTTAAAAGCAGAGTGTGCTTGGCGTGTATGCTGACCTGCATTCCCTGGACTTTGTGTGGCTATCATGGCCCATAAACAGGTAGGAACTAGTGTTGGGGACCACTCAATAGAGGCGACCTTGACGTGGTGAGTGGCTTATTGCGCTTTGGCCAAAATGTACACCAATGCCTCATCCAGCATGGAGGCAGGGCAGAATGCTGGATATAGAGTGCTATCACATTTGTATTTTCCGTTTGTATATGTATTTCACCATAGTGATGTGCACCTACATACAGGTTGTGCTAACCCAATCCCCCACATTTTTTCTCAGACTGATTAGTGTCTCTACTGCACTGTACCCTGATGCTCTGCTTATGCAGACTGACTGCTTTGTATATGCACAGGTACAGTGTTACTTCATCCGTAGGGCAAATTATGGAAAAGAGCTTTCCATTACAGCATGGACAAAGGGGTGTGCAAATGAGCTCTTAGCGAGCCTCTAATATTCTGCCTTTAATGCCACTAGATGTAGGTAGCTATAGACGCTTTCCCTAAGGAGATATAGTATCCCCCGAAGCATGGATAAATGCTTTTAAAGGGGTTGTCCGGGCTATTTCTATAGGTGACCTATCCTTAGGATAGATCATCAATATCAGATTGGCGGGGGTCTGACACCCAGCACCCCCGCCAATCAGCTGTATGGGGAGACACAGTGCTCATGTGCCGTCTCCCTTCTCTCTTCCTGTCCACTGCTGCTGTTCCATAGAAATACAACAGCGGACAGGAAGAGAGAAAGGAGACAGCACTGGGCACCCTGTCTCCCCATACAGCTGATCGGTCGGGGGTTCCAGGTGTCGGACCCCGCAGATCTGATATTGATGACCTATCCTGAGGATAGGTCATCAATAGAGAAAGCCTACACAATTTCTTTAAAGTCAAGCAAATACACTATCCATGAAAAAATATTTCCAGGTAAGGCCTAGTTCACACGAACGTTTTTTTTGCGGGTGTACGGCCCGTTTTTTTGTGTTCCGTATACGGTCCGTATACAGAACCATTCATTTCAATGGTTCCGCAAAAAAAACGGAATGTGTTCCGTATGCATTCAGTTTCCGTTTTTCCGTTCCGTTGAAAGATAGAACATGTCCTATATTTGGCCGCAAATCACGTTCCATGGCTCCATTAAAGTCAATGGGTCCGCAAAAAAAACTGAACACAAACGGAAATGCATCCGTACGTCTTCCGTATCTGTTCCGTTTTTGCTGAACCATCTATTGAAAATGTTATGCCCAGCCCAATTTTTTCTATGTAATTACTGTATACTGTATATGCCATACGGAAAAACGGAACGGAAAAACCGAACGGAAACACAACGGAACTCAAAAACGGAACAACGGATCCGTGAAAAACGGACCGCAAAAAACTATAAAAGCCATACGTTCGTGTGAACTAGGCCTAACTAACATATGTGAATTACGGTAATTCTGCAAACAGGAGGATGATCTTTGTTCCTTACTTAAACCCACCTGTATATTTTGCTACTGAGTTCAAATTTGATAATATACGTTGAGGAGATGCAAAGTTCAAGCAGTTCCCCTTTAAAAGATTTGGAATTAACGCCCTTTAGGGAGCAGTTCAGATTTAAATAGCCAGTGCTTTTTGATATAATAAAATCTTATTAAGATTTCTCTTTCATCTTGAAGTTACTTCCATTTTAGTATTACTTAACGCTGCTTCCTCCTATTTTTAAGAGCATTAAGATTGTTACACAGTGTATCATATAAGTACAGAAATATGAAACACCTTTTTAGTGGGGTATAACGTTTAATGGCCTAGAAAATATTTGCATTCATTTAGTGTAAGCAGTGCATTAAGGAGGAGTGCGGTATGGAGCAGTTAGTGAATGAAGCTGTTTCCCACGCTGAAAAAGAAGAAAAAAGAAATACAGAGTTTGATGAAACATATACATTGAGAATTCTCCTGCTAAATGTAATCCACTTTAACAATAAACAATAATTACATTTTACATTTTGCTCATTCACATAGAATTTATCTTTGTAGATTGTGTAATCATAGGAATCTAATTTGTGCAGTCTTCTGATTCATATCAGCATAAGCCTGTACATGGGAACGTTTCCAAGTTTCAGTATAGTGTAGACGTATAATATGATACTACGTAATGTATTATAAAAAATTACACATGCAGGTTATTATATTCTCACATTTCCATTTCATCCTATGATGACTTATTTGTAAGTACTTGTAGTCATCTTCAACGCCTCTGCATTTCTTACTTAACGGATATTAAGGTTTTATTCACATTGCACCAAATCTCATTAAAATATGTAGAGCTAAAACATGTAAATGTAACTTAAAGGGGATTTCTGGGCATATAAAATTGATAGCAAGAAGCCTAAAATACAAAAATAATCAGCTTTTTGATATATTGACCACAAGACCACTTACCAGACCATTAGCCCTTCCAGACCAGACACTTTTTTCATTTTTTTGCTACATGCATCTTCAAAGGCCATAACCTTTTTGTTTGGTTATTAAAGGGGTTATGCCAAGTCTAACACATGGCCCCCAATGCCTGAGCCCCTCATATAGATTATAGTTATCCCGGCACCCACGCAGCTCCTGATCCCCCCAATAGCAGGATGCAACAGGGAGGCTCATCCCCATTGACAGATGTTTTGATCCGCGCGACAGGGCCATGCAGGGATCAGGAATGACGTCTGTGCAGGGGAGCGGGGTAAGTATATTCTATATGAGGGGCCCAGGCATTAGGGAGGGCATGTGTTAGACTTTGGATAACCCCTTTAAGTAATATTATGTTTTATACATGGGGATTTATTTTATGTCCTTTTTATTTTAGTATTTATCGTAATTTTCGCCCTATAAGATGCACTGGCCCATAAGACGCACCTAGGTTTTAGAGGAGGATAATAAGAAAAAATATTTTCTATAACACCTCAGGTCAGACCAGAAATCAGACCCCCAATGTTAATCAGACCTCAGATTAGACCCCCAATGCCTCAGATAAGCCCCCCATGTCAGCCATCAGCCCCCCATGTCAGCCAATATCCCCTCATGTCAGCCATCATCCCCTAATGTCAGCCATCATGCCCCCATGTCACCCATCAGCCCCTAATGTTACCCATTAGCCCCCCATGTCAGCCATTAGCACCCATCCATCAGCCCCCCATTGTCAGCCATCATGCCCTTATGTCAGCCATCAGCGCAAATAAGAAAAAAATAACTTACCTCTCCTGCTCCTGGAATACGTTCTCTCTCTTCTTCCTCGTTCTTGGCTGTCAGCTGTGAAGGCTGCGCACAGTGAAGTCACATGGTGCACAGTCCTGCACAGCAGGCAGTCGAGCGGAGGACCAGGAAGCGGTGAGTACAGATGCTTCACCGCTTCCCGGTACTAATGAAGCGCTTCCAAAATGGAAGCGCTTCATTAGTATGTGCCCCATAAGACGCAGGCGCATTTTCCCCCCACTTTGGGTGGAAAAAACGGTGTCTTATGTGGCGAAAAATACAGTACTTTTTATTTTTGTAACTGGGAAAATATATATATATAAAAAAATGAGAAATAGTTTGCTTTCATATCTTTCCTAATTTTGCTAATGGCACAAAGTGCAACTAATATGTTTTTCTTTTTTAATTTATCCTCTTTATATAGGGGATACATAGCTTACACAGTGGCTTGGGGCCTAGAAGCTACAGTGTGGGCTAGTGGTTGGAATTTTTTTTTATTTTTGTTTTTTGTTTTTACTTTGCTCTTTTCAATATTTTAGATTTTACAGTTTGTGCGCCCCATAAGGTAATTCAAGACAATGAATTTCTGCGCAACTTTAATAGCAGGGGGCTTGGGTGTGAGGGGAGCAGTAGGAAAATAAAAAGTAGTGATCTGGACTGCTGGACTACTCATGTAGTACAGAAGATAATAATCCAAGATCATGGTGACAAATTCCCTTTAAGTCATTTTGTTTTTCTGGAACCTGCAATACTCAAGTCTGTCATAGTCTTTTTCAGTAGAACTGACCTACAATCTAATGACACAAGACATTGGGGTTGGAAGGGTTGGGCTTGATGAATATCAATGATTTAAAATGCAACCAAAAGTGTCTTCTTTCTCCTCTATTGAAAACATATTCACACTGTGCAAAGCTGAGCGTGTATGTGTATGGGGGAGTTTGGAGAGCACTCGGTCAATATCTATTATATGGGTATGGGCAATTTTAGGCTGGCCATACACATGAGATACAGTACCTGTTGGATGAACGCTTGAACACTATAAACTGATTGATCTGTTGACACTGGAGCTGCTCAAAGACGTTTTCCCATCTCCGACAATGGGGGAATATCGCCAGGTTCCAGAGGTGGGACCCGCACCTACACTGAGAACGGAGCCCCGTGAGTTGTGGAGGGCGCACTGTCCATGCATTGGCTCGCCTCATTCCGTCAGCCCCATATAAATTAATGAGAACGATGCCGCACAAGCGTGGTGTGCACCCATTCACTACTATGGGGAGAGCATTTGGTGGTGGCCGGATCCATATCCTAGCACTATGCCCTCCTTGTCTCAGATAGGAATACCCCTTTAATGCTGGTTTTAGCTAACTGGATTAGTCAATTCACAAAAATTACCCAAGTTTGTTTTGCTCAGGATCTCTGTCACCATCCTCAGAGCAGCATAAAACTGGTGACGTATTCCCTTTAAAACAACCACAATGGTATATTGTCTATGGATCATCTTCTAATGACTCTAGCACTGTGTGCAGACATTTGCTTATATAAAGCAGTGGACAGGGGCAGTTTCCTTTTAAATGGAGAGCATGTTGGGAAATCAAAAACTTTGCCATGAATTAATCTCATTATGATGTACTTTATGTTCATTTCACTGCAACTGGCATTTAGGTAAGCTGTAAACTTTTGGCTGGGTTGTGAGGAGCATCCATAGCAGGCTATGGGTGCCTATGTGGCTAACAGTCTGGTGGAATTAGTGGCCTGCACTCTACGTGCTCATGACTGGTAATCTGGTGGCATCTAAGACATGTAGGAGGCCATTATAAGTTAACCTATATAAGGTACTGTTCAGGATTTTGCTGCGACTGTCAAACTCGTTCTTGGCTCTTCTTATGCCCTGAGAGAACAATTTATGCTTTTTCAAATGTTGGAGGGGTTGAGGTCTAGAGATGGTCTACAAATAATTCAAGTTAATGTCTAGCAAAAAAAAAAGTAAAGTGGCATTTCGTTTCCCCAAGCCTGCTAATAATGAATCCAGTCTGCGGTAAATCTAGAATAACCATAATAATATTCTGTAAATCTGGTGATACGGTTACATGCTAATAGTGCGTTTTCATACTGATCTCATCATTTATATTAAAACTCATTTCATTCGACAGATTTGCATGAGTATATACTGTGTAGAGATAAGTCAGGTGTGCTCAGCAGATGGTTCTTATCAGTTGTAATTTTGTGTCACCAAACACTTAGATGGTGCAGACACTAGATGGTGCTCTGTATCCTCTTCAATTAATGATGAAATAAAAAATATCCACCGCTCTGTCATTAACTACATGTATCCTTCAGCTATTTTGTGTTGCTACATAAGTTTTCATGACCAGAAACTGCAGACATTTAGTGATGTTCATTGTATATCAATACTTGTAATGCTTGCATTATGTAGGGCATCCTGTAAATCTGTACTGCCAGTGCACAAATCCTGCAATTATGATATTCGCGATTAAAATTCGCAATTCGAATATTCGTGATCAACACTAGTGATTAGCGGCAGGGGCAATATATGAATTTGCGATTAGCGGCATGCGCAATACAAGCGTGGGTCACTTTTGCTACATTTTTCAAGCTGCTAGAAGTTTCCTGAGACTGGAGAAAATGGTTGGCACGGCAGAACATTACAATAGCTTTATATGCAGATAGAGTGCTCCAATATAGTCGAGATTGCGCAAATAGGCAATTAATGATGCGCATATTTTGGCGCAATACATGCAACTTCACATTTTAGCAGGTCTGACTACTTATTAGTGATTGGTGCACTAAGTATTGTTGTGAACTTGTGACATCACAGCACTATGTATGTATGTATGGACAGCAGCACCTATCACACTACCTATCACCCTGCACTGCAACAGCTACACTATATCAGGATCTAACCTACACTGACTATCTCCCACTATCTGTAATATATATATATTAACTAACTAACTAATTAATGTAATGACACATCAAAGCACAGAGCTCAGTAATAACACTGCTGTTTCTCTCAGAACTGCAAAAGACTGCAGAAAATGGCTGCTGGGGAGGCTCTTATATAGTAAGGGGTAGGCAACTTTCCTATTGGTTGTTAGGGATGTTGCTAAGCTCAGACAAAGACATTGCAGCCTTCTCATTGGGCCACAAGCAAGAAGCAGGGAGGGATCATGGGTTCAGATGAAAAAAAAATCTAGAATATTCGCGAATACGAATATATAGCACTATAGTCTAAATCTTCGCGAATTCTCGAAGTGGCGATATTCGCGATAAAAATTAGCGATTTGAATATTCGCGCCCAACACTACAATTATGTAACGAGATGCTTCATCTCTTTTCAGCAAGCAACTTTTGAGCATAAAAATAGTTGCTACCAGTGGCATACCAGAGAAGTAAGGGCCCCAAAGCAAGGAACAAACCAGGACCCTTGGACCATTTTTTCCACTGCCTCATTTGCTAAAAGTTGTTTCTTTAGAGAGTAGAGTCCTGACCAAGTTTTCACCCCCAGTAGAAGAGGATATGATCCCACCTGGGCTCCTCTTGCCCTGGGCCCTATAGCAGTCGTCTAGATTTCCATCAACCATAATCGGAGGAGGAGGCAAAGGCGAGGGTACAATAGGTTGAACATAAGGTTTCAATAAGGACTTATGAAAAACATTATGGATCTTCCAAGTCTGAGGAAGATCAAGACGGTAGGTAACAGGATTGATGACAGACAGGATCTTGTAAGGCCCAATAAACCTAGGACCCAACTTCCAGGAAGGAACCTTCAATTTGATATTCTTGGTAGACAACCACACCAGATCACCAACATTCAGGTCCGGACCAGGCACACGTCTCTTATCCGCCACACGCTTATATCTCTCACTCATGCTCTTTAGATTATCCTGAATCTTTTGCCAAATAGATGACAAAGACGAGGAGAATCTGTCCTCATCAGGCAAACCAGAAGAGCCCTCTCCCGAGAAAGTCCCAAACTGCGGATGAAACCCATATGCACCAAAAAAATGGTGACTTATCAGAGGACTCCTGACGACGGTTATTTAAAGCAAACTCAGCAAGGGACAAAAAAGAACACCAATCCTCCTGATTCTCCGCCACAAAACAGCGCAGATATGTCTCCAGATTCTGATTGACGCGCTCTGTCTGGCCATTCGACTGCGGATGGAAAGCAGAAGAGAATGACAACCGAACCCCCAAGCGAGAACAGAAAGCCTTCCAGAATCTGGAAACAAACTGCGTGCCCCTATCAGAGACTATGTCTGAAGGAATCCCATGCAATTTGACAATGTGGTCAATAAATGCCTGCGCCAGCGTCTTAGCATTGGGCAAACCAGGAAAAGGGATAAAATGCACCATTTTGCTAAAACGGTCCACCACCACCAGAATCACAGACTTCCCCGAGGAACGAGGCAAGTCCGTTATGAAGTCCATGGACAGATGTGTCCAAGGACGGGAAGGAATGGGCAAAGGAAGGAGAGGACCTGATGGCCGTGAATGAGGGACCTTGGCACGAGCGCAAGTCTCGAAAGCTGCCACAAAACCCTCAACCGACTTACGAAGCGCAGGCCACCAGAATCTCCGAGCAATGAGATCCAGTGTGGCTCTTGCCCCCGGGTGCCCAGCAAGGACCGTATCGTGGTGTTCTTTAAAAATCTTGTGTCTCAAAGCGAGAGGCACAAACAACCTCAGAGGAGGACAAAGATCAGGAGCTTCTGACTGGGCTGCCTGCACCTCTGCCTCCAATTCAGGAAAAAGAGCAGAGACCACCACACCTTCAGCCAAAATGGGACCCGGGTCTTCAAAATTCCCACCTCCCGGAAAACAACGTGACAGGGCATCTGCCTTCACATTCTTAACCCCAGGGCGGAACGTAACAATAAAATTAAACCTTGAAAAGAACAAAGACCATCTGGCCTGTCTCGGGTTCAGACGCTTGGCTGACTCCAAGTAGGCCAGATTTTTATGGTCAGTAAACACGGTAATAGGGTGTCTGGCTCCCTCTAGCCAATGGCGCCATTCATCAAAAGCCAACTTGATGGCCAACAATTCCCTATCTCCCACATCATAATTTCTCTCTGCGGAGGAGAGTTTCTTTGAGAAAAAGGCACACGGTTGCCATTTGGCAGGAGAGGAACCCTGAGACAAGACCGCACCCACCCCTACCTCAGAAGCATCAACCTCAACTATGAAGGGTAACGAAATATCAGGTTGTACTAGGATGGGAGCGGAAGCAAAACTCTCCTTGATATTAGAAAAGGCCTTACGCGCCTCTACCGACCAGGAAGAAAAATCTACCCCCTTTCTGGTCATATCAGTGAGTGGTTTAACAACAGAGGAATAATTCAAAATAAATTTCCTGTAATAATTAGCAAAGCCCAAAAAACGCATCAGCGCCTTCTGATTCTCAGGAAGCTCCCACTCAAGCACAGCGCGGACCTTCTCGGGGTCCATGCGAAAACCAGAAGCGGAGACAAGAAACCCCAGAAATTGGATCTCTGGAACCGCAAACACACATTTTTCCAGTTTCGCGTATAATTTATTCTCCCGCAGGATGAGCAAGACCTGACGTAAGTGTTCCTTATGAGTCTTGAAATCAGGAGAAAAAATCAAAATGTCATCCAAATACACTAATACAAATATTCCCATTATATGATAAAAAATGCTGTTGACGAAATGCTGAAAAACGGCTGGGGCATTCATCAAACCAAAAGGCATAACCAAATTCTCAAAATGGCCCTCAGGGGTATTGAAAGCCGTCTTCCATTCGTCTCCTTCTCTGACCCTAACCAGGTTGTATGCCCCTCTTAGGTCTAATTTGGAAAAGACTTTAGCCCCAACAACCTGGTTATACAGGTCCGGGATCAGAGGAAGCGGATAAGGATCACGAATAGTGATACTGTTCAGCTCCCTGAAATCCAGACAAGGTCTTAAAGAACCATCTTTTTTCTTAACAAAGAAAAAACCAGCGGCAACAGGTGACTTCGAGGGTCGTATGTGTCCTTTTCTCAGACTCTCAGAGATATAAGCACGCATAGCGACCCTCTCAGGTTGGGAGAGATTGTATAAACGAGATTTAGGCAGCTTGGCGCCTGGGATGAGATTAATAGGGCAATCATACTCCCTATGCGGAGGCAAACCCTGAACTCCACTCTCAGAGAAGACATCCAAAAATTCAGAGAGGAAAGGTGGTACAGTCTTAGTAGAAACCTCAGAAACAGATGTTATGAGGCAATTCTCTCTGCAAAAGTTACTCCAACCATTTATTTGCCTCGCTTGCCAATCAATGGTGGGGCTATGTTTAGTGAGCCAGGGTAGCCCCAACACTAGAGGAGTAGGCAAACCGCTAAGGACGAAACATGACACATCCTCAACATGAGCATCACTCACAATTAAACGGATATTGTGAACTATGCCCTTTAATGATTTCTGAGAAAGTGGAGCTGAATCAATAGCAAAAACAGGAATATCTTTTCCCAAAGTGCATACCTGGAAACCATGAGTTATTGCAAATTGATTATCAATGAGGTTGACAGCTGCTCCACTATCCACAAAAATCTCACAAAAAATGCTCTTGCTCTCTAGCGCCACCCTAGCAGGCAGGACAAAACGGGAACTACAAGCACACGGGAAACCTTCAATTTCCGCCTCAACCCTGCCAATAGTAACAGACGGAACATTTTTAAAAGATTTTTTCCTTTTTGTCTCTTTATTGCTCCCAGAAAACTGCCTGAATCTCCTAGAGGGACAAACATTTGCCAGATGATTTATACCTCCACAACAAAAACAAACCCTCCCCTGCGGGCTGAATCTTCTATTGTCAGAGGCAATCAACCCCAGCTGCATGGGCTCCTGCTCAGAAGGGGCTGACAGCGACTGAGACCCCTGTGCACAGAATGAGACCGCTGCACTGTCCCGGGACTGAGTATGACAGGAAGGAGAGATCTCTCCTCTCTCTCTAAGACGCCTGTCAATACGAACAGCCTGAGACATAGCAGAATCCAAGGAGGTAGGTCTCTCATGAAAGGCAAATGCATCTCTCAATCCCTCTGAAAGACCCTAGCAAAATTGACTTCGGAGTGCAGCATCATTCCAACCCGTATCTGCTGCCCATCTCCGAAATTCTGAGCAGTATATCTCTGCGGATTGTTTACCCTGGCATAACAGACGTAGTCTAGACTCAGCCAGAGCAATACGATCCGGATCATCATATATCTGACCCAGGGCTAAAAAGAATTCATCCACTGAACGGAGGGGCCGTGCCCCCTCCGGCAGCGAAAAGGCCCAGGACTGAGCGTTACCCCTGAGCAGTGATATAATGATCCCCACCCTCCGTTCTTCATCACCAGAAGAATGGGGAAGAAGGCGAAAATGGAGTTTGCAAGCCTCTCTAAAACGCACAAAATTCTCACTACCCCCGGAGAACGTATCCGGGAGCGAGATCTTAGGCTCAGCACAAACTCCATGAACGCAAGCTGAACCGGTCACTTGAAACTGAGAAAAAGTCTTACGGAGATCAGCTACCTCCAAAGCAAGACCCTGAAAGCGTTCAGCCAAAAGTGAAACCGGATCCATGCTTGAGACGGTTTTGGCGGCTGATAATGTCACGGATGGTGTACAGGAAACAAGACAAAACCAAATAAACAATGTCTCTCTGGATCCACAACTAAGGAACAAAGGGAGACCCCTGCAATAGACCTGCCGCTCTCCCTCACTGCTCAGCCTATGCGAACACCCCAAAGGTGGATGGGCGCATATCCACGTTCCTCGGCTATCTATTACCTGAAGACCCTACAATAGTGAGGGGACACGACCACCGGCTCCCTACACTGACACGGAGGGAGTCAGGGTCACCTGGATCCAGAAAAGAGATAATCATAAATACATAAACAGCACTTAACTTGCAGACGACTGAGGACTGGGAACTGGGAACAGCATGCACACACACTCCAGGAAGTTGTATCAGCCGCACACTACTGCATTATGGGGAGGAATTTAAAGGGCAGCAATCAGTCCGACTGCATGACAGCTGAGATAGACTAACGAGATGAGAAACTAAACCAAAACAAAGAAATTCAAGGAGGAGGATCTGAAAAGCCCCTATGAGCGCTTCTCAGCTGTCTGGCTGTGACACCCCACTGTGAAACATGGTGGTGGCAGTATTGGGCTGTGGGGATTCTTTTCTTCAGCAGGGATGGGGAAGCTGGTCAGAGTTGATGGGAAGATGGATGGGGCAAAATATAGGGCAGTCCTGGAGGAAAACCTGTTAGAGGCTGCAGAACACTTGCAATTGCAGCAAAAGGTGGTCCTACAAAGTAGGACTGAATACAAATGCAAGGCACACTTTCCAGATTTTTATTTATCAAAATTTTTGAAAACCATGTATCATTTTATTTTCCCTTCACACATACTTGCTACTTTGTGTTGGTCTATCATATACAATCCCAATAAAATATATTTAAGTTTGTGGGTGTAACGTGAAAATTTTTGGGAAAAGTTCAAGGGGTATGAATACTTTTTCAAGGCACTGTACATTCAAGACTTATCAACTATAAGGTTTAATAGTAGAGATGAGCGAATTGTTGAAAAGTTTGATTCGGCTAATTCGCTGAATTTTATAAAAAAAAAATTTTGTAAGTAGCGGGTGCAATGACAGGGAGCTGCGATAGTGCTGCTCCCCATCATTGTACCCCTCAGATGCCGCGTTCATACATTATCGTGGCATCTGAGTGTAAAAACAGTGCAAAATTAACATAAAAATTAAATCAAACTTACCACCTCCATTTGCTCGCAACAGGCCGCCCACCACCATCTTGCTTGAAGATCTGGCGCAAAATCTGGCGTGAGATGACGTCATCACGCCGGCCGGTGTGGTGAAGTCGTACGTCACCACACATGAGAATTTGGCCGAGAACTTCAATCAAGATAGCGGCTGGTGGCCCGTCGCGAGAAAATGGAGGCGGCAAGTTTGAATTTTTTTGTTTTTTACACTATGTCAGGTTAAATCGATTCGCTAACACTAAGCACGAGGAAATTTGGCTTCGAGGCAAATCGAATTTATCCTGAAATTCGGATCGAATTCCACTTCAAGGAATAGGATATTTGGTGGTTATTAGTTCCATGGTCAGTTGTTGTGTTAGACCCTAGGTACCCTGTATTATAAGGGGCCCATTGTTGTGTCAGAAGTTGGGCACACAGAAGGATCTTCGGGTACTCTGGTGGGCCAGACCAACCCCGGTAATAAGCAGGCATGATAATAATTTGACAACTTTATGAACCACAATCTGGAAGACAGGAACACTTTCCCTCTATGCTAGGGAATAGGGTTGTGCGAACCTGAACTGTAAAGTTCACCCCACACGCAAACAGATGGATTTGCTGAATTTATTGGCCTGGCCGGTTGTGATATACCCCTGCTCTGCATAGCGGGCAGGGAAATAAATTTCACTAATTCGTCTGTTACTGATCGGAAGATGCGAGACTACAAGCGCACGCTGGTAGATGCGCTGCTGATGGCATTCCCACCTGACAGCGGGGGCTCAGTGGAAGCCCAAGGCAGAGGCTGAGGAGGAGGAAGAGGTCTCCAATGCAGCTGGGGCACCACCAGCACCTCAGAAGGCAGGGTTAGTTAGCATGGCCGAAATGTGGAAAAGTTTTGTCAGCACGCCACAACCAGCACCACCAGCTGGTATGGAACGTCTTAGCAGGAGGCAGCATTTCAGCAACATGGTTAAGCAGTATGTGTGCACACGCCTACAAGTACTGACTGATGGGTCTGTCCCCTTCAAATTCTGGGTCTCCAAATTGGGCACATAGCCTGAGCTTGCCCTTTATGCCTTGGAGGTGCTGGCCTGCCCTGCAGCCAGTGTACTCTCTGAACGTTTGTTTAGCAAGGCAGGAGGGGGTTATCACAAACAAGTGCAG
The DNA here is from genome assembly GCF_905171765.1 of Bufo bufo. NCBI lineage: Eukaryota > Metazoa > Chordata > Amphibia > Anura > Bufonidae > Bufo > Bufo bufo. The sequence continues at coordinate 456,764,415 of NC_053393.1, read as the reverse complement.
CCGCCTGTCCACAGCTAATCTATATATGTTTATATTTCCCAATGTTTTGGGGTCTACCCAAATAAAAAAATAAAATAAAATTAAATTTCCTCACATTTTTATGCAATCATTTTGTTCAACCCACTGAATTAAAGCTGAAAGTCTGAACTTCAACTGCATCTGAATTGTTTTGTTCAAAATCCATTGTGGTAATCTACAGAACAAAAATTAGTTGTTGTAGCATCTTGTTTAAGAGCGTCTGCTGATATATTCTTAGATATTGTATGAGAGAATAGTAGTCTCTTCTATAGCAGCTTAATAGTAATCATATATTTAGGGCAGCTGTTCATATGGTAAGTACAAAACGCTTGTGTGATTAGAACACATTGACAGTTACATTACCAATCCTTAGCGAGGCATCTCTGTGTCCGGAGTAGAGCCATTTTGCAATGGCCGCTAGATGTTATCCGCTTGCTCTCACAGCGTCCCAAATGGCGTCCTACGTGATCGGAAAATGTTACTTTCATCCGCCGCGGAGAAGCCGGTGTATATTGCCTGGCATAGGTTGATTTATCGTAGAGGACTAGCGGAGGTTTTGCCTGGTGCAAACAGCTCTCTATTATACTGAATGAAGAAATAGATGATTATAGTCAATCTTTAGCTGCATATGAGAGAATAGTAGTTTCTTCTATAGTAGCTTAATAGTAATCATATATTAAGGGCAGTTAGGGGAAGGGGAGTTAACCCCGAAATGTATTTGGTGAATTTTTTAAAGCAGTGAAAATAGGAGCAGCTAAAGATTGACTATAATCATCTATTTCTGAGACCGGATACTCATTCAGTATAATAGAAAGCTTTTTGCACCAGGCAAAACCTCCGCTAGTCCTCTACGATAAATCAACCTATGCCAGACAATATACACCGGCTTCTCCACGGCGGATCAAAGTAACAGCTTTCAATTACATGGGATGCCACGTGGGACGCTGTGAGAGAAAACGAATAACATCTAGCGGCCATTGCAAAATGGCTCCACTCTGGACACAGAGATGCCTCGCTAAGGATTGGTAATGTAACTGTCAATGTGTTCTAATCACACAAGCGTTTTGTGCTTACCATATGAACAGCTGCCCTAAATATATGATATCTATTAAGCTGCTATAGAAGAGACTACTATTCTCTCATACAATATCTACGTATATATCAGCAGACGCTCTTACACAAGATGCTGCACGAAGAAAAATACTAACATTCTGTCATCGGATTATGAGACATTGCAACAATTAAAAGAAAAGCTGACTTAGAATTATGGGGATATTTCCAATATATACAATCCCCATTATCTTATTTAACACTATAAGCGGACCTGCATCTAATTTTTAACATCATATTTTATTTTTTGATTTATTATTTATTTTTATTTTTTATTTATTGTTTTTCTTATCTTCTGAGTTTTGAATTGTATATTGCACTGATATTCTCGATTTAATATCATTTTACAAAACATCAGGTCGACCTTGATTTGCTAGTTGTTTGCATATTACAGCATTTATTATATGTATAGTGTTTTTTGAATAAATGTTTATACTTCGTTCTAAATATATATGCACATGTGTCCGTCTGGTTCCAGATAGCAGAGTGTCCCCCTTATCGCTTTTTCATTCCTATCTATCCTTGTATGGCAGTGGGTGTGTCGTGGGGTGAGCACCGGACCATTTTTTTTAAATCAAATTAGCCACTAGTATTTTGTCTACTTATAACTTGAATATGTTTTAGTAAACAGGTAAAAAAAAAATAATTGTGTCAGTGTCCAAATATATATGGACCTAACTTTATATGCAACTCATGTGCAGATTTTTAGCTATATGCAAACTATAAAGTGTTGTGCAATAATGAATCTGTCATGGAAGAACAGTTTATTTTACAGCCTGTCCTACCCCTTGCACCCTATATGTGAAGACCAAGCCCTTGCTCTTTCACTCTTAGTTGCCCTCTCTATCAGTAATGGTTGGCTGTATATAAAGTACGTATGGCATCAATCAGTAGTTGACATAAAAACATGAAATGCTGCAGGATATTTTTTTAGGGGAAAGAGGCATCTTCCTCACCTTCTAGCAGCCTATAGCTTCTCCTTATTAACTAAAAACATGAAAAAAGAGTAGGAAGGGCAAAGGGGGATGAAGCTGCATTCTTTTCAGTCAACACAGCACAGCTCTACAGATCCGTAGCATAAGGAGTCTGTCCATTAGTACTTAATTAGTACTGGAGTCGATTGGCTTTCATTGGACAGTTTTACAACTATAGTTGTATCAATTCATATACATCAGTCTATGAAAACCATTGAAAGTCCAAAGCGAGATACCTGTATTATATGCAAATAGAAGCGTACACAATAGAAATTACATTAACTTAAGACTATGGGTGGAATCCAGCCTGTGCCTTTAAGTTATTTTAATCATTCCCTCCTATTGGTAAATGATTAAACAACCCTTTGAATATACATCAAACTTATGAGGGGCTCTATTTATTTTGCAAAAAGCAGCAGTAGATTGTGACATACAATAACCGATTCATATATGACTGACTGCCAATATTTAAGATCTTTGACCCCAAACTATCTGCCAAATGTATGGTGTATTGTAGAAAATTGGTTTGGCGTGAAAACCTCAAAAACGTTGCCAAGAATTTTCCAGCGCAACTTAACAAGGACCTTGATCAGCTGAAGGTGTTGGCATTTTTTGAAATTATGAAAGAAACCTAAGTCAACACTATAGTAGGAAGAACTTGCTCAGAGGCAGATATAGGTACTATACTATTACATGACTGAAGCTTGTGATCATTTGATATGAATGTCTGTGTATTTACCTCTGATGCATTCATCACATGCCTATGACTACATGGCAACGTGGAGTCTGAAACACGTGTCTAATACTTTCCTCCACATTGCTGGACTACTGTATGTAAAGCCATACACTCGCTAGTCTGTTCCTGACTGTAAAATAGAAAAGTTTGACCTCAGTGCTTACCTCTTTTTAGATTGATATCTATTAAATTGAAAATAGAATTTAAACTAGCCTCTGGGGAAGATTAATATTTTACATGAATGACATCATTGAGTACATCTTGGAAAGTTGAACTGAGAGTTTCTATTTGGCTTACGTTGGTAAAACACAGTTGAATACATTTCCTGGCTAACAATGGAAAGTGGATGTTCTGTAACATAGTGTTTTAATCCACCAAATGTACAGCAGCAACGTATGTAGCTTGAAAAAGACTGTTGTCGAAACGTTGCTGCTGTACATTTGGTGGATTAAAACACATTGAATTTGCTTCTGGAGTGCCGTGACCTTCTTCATCTTTGCTGGTATATTGGGGGTCTCTGAGGCCGAGACCTGACGCCACGAGCACCGCCGCAGAGTCTCTTGAATGTTTTCAAGTAAGTGGTGCTGTCCTATTAGACATTTTTTGTTGCTGTTCTGTAACATAGGAATAAAAGGGGAATAAAAATTGTTTTTATTTATCCTTTAGAATTATTATAAAAAATTATTGGTGTCATTTATTAAAACCGACACTGGCAATGGTTCTGCCGAAGTTATGTACAGGCACCAGCCTCTACATAACCTCGGCACATCCACCACTGGTCTAAATCTATGCCAGCTTCCTTGCTGGCATAGATTTAAAACATTTTCTATGCCTAAAACTGGCGTAGAAAATAATAAATTAGGTGGGCAAGGCGACCCACTCCACGCCCCCCTTTTTTTAGACTTGGCATGAGCATGGAAAAGTTGCAGAAGTATATCACTTAGTAAATGACCCCGATTATGTCCCTTAAAGGGGTTGTATGCTTTGAGGAATCCCTTCCTTTTGGAAAGTTCTTTTTACAGTAAGCTGACCACAAAGTGTCTTCCTGCTGAGATCACCAATAAACTGCTGTAATGGAAAACCTTGCAGTATTTGTTCTGTTTCCCTGCAGTGCAAACTCAGGGAAAATTGGGTGTTACACAGTACTCAAATCAATGGGTTGTCTGTGCAATGCAAAAGAGCATAGGTCCTCCAGAGTGAGAAACACTCTTTAAAGCAACTATCTACTTGACCAACACCTGAGAAAACTGAACAAGAGGACCCCATCTTCATAAAAATACAAAGTGCCAAGTAGTTTGTTTTACTTATCTGCTTCGAGCTGATACCAAGCTTCTACTCACATCTGGCTGTGAATAAGAGCTCTGAATAAGCTAGAAATGCGTAAGGAAAGCAAGCTACTTTGTACCATGTTTTATATGAAGATGAAATAAAGAAGTAATGTTACAGAAGCGCTGGGGCTTTTTTTTTTTGTATATGGCAGCCGCTGGTCAGCGGCCTCTGAGTCCTGAGAGATTTAAAGATGCAGGAAGATAATATGGAGAAAAGGTGGTCAGCACACATTATAGAAAGTTTTACATGTTCCACTCTGAAGTGGAAGTAGGAGCTTCTCTCTAAAAGTGTCTCACTTGCAGTCATGTAATGCTACATTTACCTAGGAAACTGTCTGGCAAACATGGGGCTTCCTTTGCTGATGATAACAGTTGATCACCAGGGCTTTCGAGAATCTGGACCCTCTTCAAAAGACAAACACTTTGAAAGAAATTGCAAACCAGGAATATGGCTTTGTCCACATCAACCCTCTTGCCTCAAGGCTTTGTTGCTTTCTGAATACAGTAATCAATGCTAGTCTAGCAAAAAAAACAAAAAATGTAAAGGACCCATTGAAAGTCAGTGTGATCCATCAAAACTCCAGGATTAGCATCAAAATGGCTTGATCAAAGCTGTGATAGCTCCATTAAAGGGATTCTGTCAGCAAGATAATGCATATAGACCTGATTATATGTTATCGGAGGTCTCCTAAGAAGCAGGTGAATGCTCAGTTCTTTCCATTAGGCTGATGCCAGCACAGGGATGGGAGACTGCGCGGGTGCTTAGGTGACAAGTAAGAGATTACATTGTGGCCTCAGAATAACATTGGAGGAGACTTGAGGATGAGGGAAGGTGCGGGGCTCATTCAGAATGGGCGCGGCTAGGCTCCAATGACAGCTAGGACTGCCCATTGGCTGTTTTCGCAGGTGATTTGCATATAAATAAAATTATTTTTTTCAGCAATCATAAGTTGCATACTGGTATATTTCTGACATGCTATAGGAGACCTCCAATAACGTAATCAAGTCTATAGCGTAATCTTGCTGACAGAATATCTTTAAGGACAGAAACAAATATGTTCAATATTTACAGACCCTAAACTGTGTTTATGTTTTATTACTTTTTATATAAATTTACAAAATTTCAAACAATCATCAATTCAGTCCCTTTATGAAGTTGGATCATTTTCCTCAATATCTAAAATCAAATAACATTTCATAGCGTTACGCCATGTACAGGCAAAGTTAAAGTGAATCTTCAAACAAAACTTGTTTCTGTTAATTTGCCATAATGTAAATTCCTCTAATTTGCTTAGAATGAAGACTTGACAAATGAATTCTAGCTTCTCTAGACACAATCTACGTGTACATATGCTGGAGTGAACTTGTTACTATGGGTCTTCAAAGGTTTTATAATTAGGTTTCTAAGGCCTAAAATATAAATATGATAAATGTTGTTGTTTTGGTTTCCGTTACTGATATCCGTTCAGGGCTCTCACAAGTGGTCCAAAATGGATCAGTTTTGCCCTAATGCATTCTGAACGGAAAAGGATCTGCCAAGAATGCATCAGTTTGCCTCTGTTAAGTCACCATTCTGCTCTGGAGGCGGACATCAAAACGCTGCCTGCAGCATTGTTCTGTCTGCCATGTGGTGCGGAGCACTTTCAATGGTGTTCAGGATGGATCCGTCATGGCTATAGAAGACATAATACAACCGATCCATTTATGACGGATGAATGCGGTTGTATTATTGTAACGGGAGCATTTTTGTAGATCCATGACGGATCTGCAAAAAACGCTAATGTGAAAGTAGCCTTACTTATTCTTGCCATTTCTCATACCACTAGTCTTACTATGTCTCATGCTGTGGCAGGTCAACAAGAATACTCTGCCTAATAATGCAGGAAGTAATAAAGACTTATAGAATTTTTTTTCTAGTTTCCATATTCTGTCGCAAAGATGCAGAAAACCTCACAAAACTTAGAACATCCATTGCAAAAAGTTCTTCATGAAAGTTTACTTAAGGTATGAAGGACCAGGATAAAAAGTAAAAGTTGTGGACCGGGTTGCATATATACACATATATATATCATAGATGGTACATAGAACACAAATATAATAATATTGAATAAGCAAATCAAAGCAACATAACCACTCAAAATAAATTATCAATAATCGTACAAAGTTGCCCAAAAAATAATATAGTGCCTCAAGAAGTAATATCCCTAAAAAAAATTATAGTAGTCTTCATATTATTTTTTTGAGGGACTATATGAGGAACTGTACGAACTTTGATGCCTTCATCGACCATCAACTAAAGCTTATCCACAACTAGCAAGCTGACACCGTAAGGAACAGGTGAGCACACATATCAGCGCAATTATCTGTAATATAGTGACTGTAGTAATATGCAGCGTTGAAGTCTGTGGCTGTGTAAACACGATAAATGTAGAATTGTTGTATTATGAATGCAAGTAATGTCATCATTATGACTGTATCAACATAAGAGTAATGTTTAAGTGCATTTCCCTATTACATCCAATTTGAGGATCTAAGTATAATATTTCCATTATGGCGGCATTGTGGACATAGCTGGGTACATGGACTTTTAATTGGAGTCTGGACATCTGACTTTTTATCGTTGCAATTTCTTCATATTCTTATTAGCTACTGTAGGGAGGGCCCAGAAAAGTGAACTATAACTGGGATCAGGATTGAATTGTTTTATTTTATATTTCATACATTAAGGGCCGTCTTTAATATTGATTGGACCCTGGGCAAAAATGTACTTGGGCCCCCTGGATCCCGCCTTCCTACACCTTAGCAGGCAATCATGCCCTCCACCACAACACACACACAAGAAATCCACACATCTGGTAGAGTACAGTGAATGACTGTAAATACTTCCAGTTCTGAAGACTCCAGCGGCTCAGGATCAGTGCTCTGGGCAGCTGGGCTCAGGCTGGAAGCGGTCACCGCTCTGCAGGAAGGAGACCAGGGCTCGGCTCACCCTAGCGTTACAGTGCACCCCAGCACCCCACAGTATGCAGTATAGCACCCTATAGTATACAGCAACCCACAGTATGCAGTATATCACCCTATAGTATACAGCCCCACACAGTATGCAGTATAGCACCCCACACTATACAGTACCCCACAGTATATAGTATAGCAGTATAGCAGCCCACAGTATACAACACCTCACAGTATACAGTAGAGCAGTATAGCACCTCACCGTATACAGCACCCCAAACTATACACGATACAGCACCCCACACGATACAGCCCCCCACACTATACAGTACAGCAGTATAGCACTCCACAATATACAGCACCCACAGTATATAGTATACAGCCCCCCACAGTATATAGCCCCCCACAGTATACAGTACAGCAGTATAGCACTCCACAATATACAGCACCCACAGTATACAGCCCCCCACAGTATACAGCCCCCCACAGTATACAGTACAGCAGTATAGCACTCCACAATATACAGCACCCACAGTATACAGCCCCCCACAGTATACAGTACAGCAGTATAGCACTCCACAATATACAGCACCCACAGTATAAAGTATACAGTCCCCACACTATACAATACAGCAGTATAGCACTCCACAATATACAGCACCCACAGTATACATCCCCCCACAGTATACAGGCCCCCACAGTATACAGGCCCCCACACTATACAGGCCCCCACACTATACAGGCCCCACTATACAGTAGTTTACAGTATATTAGCATAACAGCCCCTGTCACCTTTTTCTGATGTAATCTTCACACAAAAAAGCTCCACAGTTAAGGCAAACCTCTACAGCAACACTCTTAGTTTAAAGGACCTTGATGACCTCATAGCCATGTGACCAGTAATATTGCTAGGTTACTGGTCACATGGTGATGATATCATCTAAGGTCCTAGAGAATCACAGCTCTCACAGTACACTGCCTGGAGTGCCAGCAGGCATGGCATGGCAGTACCCCCTGTGTAGCTGACAGCCTGACACCCGGGGAAGTGGCTAGCAGGGCTCAAGAGGCAGCTGCCTTGGGCCCCCCAGGAGCAACTGGGCCCGGGCAGCTGCCCCTTTTGCCCCTTGTTAAAGACGGCCCTGCATACATTCTATTTTTAATCCGTGTAAAGTCGTGGCCAGAAGTTTTGAGAATTAGATAAATATTGGAAATTGGAAAAGTTGCTGCTTAAGTTTTTATAATAGCAATTTTCATATACTCCAGAATGTTATGAAGAGTGATCAGGTGAATTGCATAGTCCTTCTTTGCCATGAAAATTAACTTAATCCCAAAAAAACCTTTCCACTGCATTTCATTGCTGTCATTAAAGGACCTGCTGAGATCATTTCAGTAATCGTCTTGTTAACTCAGGTGAGAATGTTGACGAGCACAAGGCTGGAGATCATTATATCAGGCTGATTGGGTTAAAATGGCAGACTTGACATGTTAAAAGGAGGGTGATGCTTGAAATCATTGTTCTTCCATTGCTAACCATGGTGACCTGCAAAGAAACGCGTGCAGCCATCATTGCGTTGCATAAAAATGGCTTCACAGGCAAGGATATTGTGGCTACTAAGATTGCACCTCAATCAACAATTTATAGGATCATCAAGAACTTCAAGGAAAGAGGTTCAATTCTTGTTAAGAAGGCTTCAGGGCGTCCAAGAAAGTCCAGCAAGCGCCAGGATCGTCTCCTAAAGAGGATTCAGCTGCGGGATCAGAGTGCCACCAGTGCAGACCTTGCTCAGGAATGGCAGCAGGCAGGTGTGAGCGCATCTGCACGCACAGTGAGGCGAAGACTTTTGGAAGATGGCCTGTTGTCCAGAAGGCCAGCAAAGAAGCCACTTCTCTCCAAAAGAAACATCAGGGACAGATTGATCTTCTGCAGAAAGTATGGTGAATGGACTGCTGAGGACTGGGGCAAAGTCGAATTCTCTGATGAAGCCTCTTTCCGATTGTTTGGGGCATCTGGAAAAAGGCTCGTCCAGGGAAGAAAAGGTGAGCGCTACCATCAGTCCTGTGTCATGCCAACAGTAAAGCATCCTGAGACCATTAATGTGTGGGGTTGCTTCTCATCCAAGGGAGTGGGCTCACTCACAATTTTTCCCAAAAACACAGCCATGAATAAAGAATGGTACCAAAACACCCTCCAACAGCAACTTCTTCCAACAATCCAACAACAGTTTGGTGAAGAACAATGCATTTTCCAGCACGATGGAGCACTGTGCCATAAGGCAAAAGTGATAACTAAGTGGCTCAGGGACCAAAACGTTAACATTTTGGGTCCATGGCCTGGAAACTCCTCAGATCTTAATCCCATTGAGAACTTGTGGTCAATCCTCAAGAGGCGGGTGGACAAACAAAAACCCACTAATTCTGACAAACTCCAAGAAGTGATTATGAAAGAATGGGTTGCTAATAGTCAGGAATTGGCCCAGAAGTTGATTGAGAGCATGCCCAGTCGAATTGCAGAGGTCCTGAAAAAGAACGGCCAACACTGCAAATACTGACTCTTTGCATAAATGTCATGTAATTGTCGATAAAAGCCTTTGAAACGTATGAAGTGCGTGTAATTATATTTCACTACATCACAGAAACAACTGAAACAAAGATCTAAAAGCAGTTTAGCAGCAAACTTTGTGAAAACTAATATTTGTGTCATTCTCAAAACTTTTGGCCACAACTGTATATTATTTTTATTGCTTAGATACAGTATTTTGCTATTTCTATTTTGGATTAAAATTGCCTTTATCTCACCACTGTAGAGCCAATCAGTTGTAATTATTCAGTTATAGGTTTTATTAAATGCCTAAATGCGGCAACCTTGTCTGGTGGTTAAAACAAACGCACAAGTGTCAGGTCATCACATGTACGATAAGCATGTGCTAGTTGTTCTTCTCAATAATATTGCTATTCTCCTAAAACCTCCAGCAGTGACACATAATATAAATATGAATATTAGTACAGACTAGAAATACAGCTTTGTATTACAGACAAACAAGACCTGCTAGGAAGAGTGGCCTATAAATAAAGGATGGGAATGACACCAATCTGCAGGAAGTACAAGAAGCAAGAGAGATTATGGGAGCTAGACTTTGTATGGGGATAACAGCCCTAACATGTGACTGTCTTTCAATTTCAAGAGACTAGAGAAACCAAGGATGAGACGAGGAGCAAAATGCCAACCAAATATGCCTTAAAGGGGTACTTGAACTAAATTTTTTTCCTGACTTATCTGCTTATCTGGAGGACATTCTTCCCTTTCTAAGGACAAGCAGCAGCTCACATGAGACAGTCAAGCATCTGCATTTCCAGGATGCATTGCAGTTAGCACTTGTAAACCCCTTCATCCAGGGGCGGATTGTAAATCTAAAGTGGCCCTAGAAAAAATACCTAAAAGTGGTTCCATATTGTAGGAGGGTCTAAATTGACAGGAGGCGGGGCAAAAAAAGTAGTTGGGGGTGTCAGCAATACCATAGCACAAAATACCACATACCACAGTGCCGCACAATGTACTGCCCCAAAAGCTGTCCCTCTGAGTTGGCCATCAATAGAAGTCATTTTCTCTCCTCCTCTTCCAGTTGTCTCTGATTAAGATATGGTGAAGGGGGCTTATGAGCTAAAATGCAGGACACAGTTGAATTCAGGAGGGCATATCGCTGGTCGGGTACATGCGAGCCTGATTCTGAGTTAATTACCACTGATAGCTTATTATGTAACCAGCCAGCAGCAGAAATTAGGCTTGGCTGGCCCCCTGGGCAATGGCCCTCCGGGAAATTTCCCTGTAAGGTCTATGGCCAATCCACCCCTGCCTTCCTCTTCTGCATACAAAACAGTCCCAGATTGTGCCCACAATTTCCTTCTCCACTGTCTAGAGAGAGGTATGGCTATATATTTTTATGAATTTAGAGGTAGAGATGAATGATAGCTGTATGGACAGCTTCAACTGCTTCTCTATGAGATCACTACGCCTGCACTGAGGAGATGGAATGGATCAGGGCAGCTACTAAGCACGTTGGTCCACCACTGAATACAGGAGAAGGCGGAGAAGAAGGATGAATAGCAGGGGGCGCTACCAGAGAGAAAATGTAATGCACATAAAAACCAAACAATATTTTTATTGCCTGTATATTGCAATAATACTTCCTTTGATATGCACTATTCACTGCATAGGAATGGGATACTTTTTGTAGGAAAACCACTTTAAACGAGCCCTGCCAGTCAAATTACCCCAACTTTATTACCTAAAGCTGAAATCAAAGTGATACAGAATTAGAGCATGTCATATATTGGTCCCATACGAACTATCACATAATAGGGAAATTGAAAACTTACTATCTAAATTTTGGATACTAAAAAATGCATAAGAAATGCATAAGAAGCTGCAAGGAACTTGTTCATACTAAAGTTTTCCTTTGTTTATAAAAGGTAGCCTCATCAAGAGCTGGTGGTAAGAAACTTTGGGCAATGATATTGTTGGTCCAAAGACAACCAGTCAACCACTAATTGCCAGTAGTCCCATGAATTGCCCGTTCACATATTTTCATAAATGTGGTGATGCATTTTTAGGTTTGATCCTAATTGTGTAGCATGGATACCTATTCTTGTGTACAGTTGACTTTTTCATGAAGTCTCCTGGAGCATTTCTCTAGAACGTTCACTTTTAATTACATTGTTTTTAAAGTTGTTTTAGTGGTATGTGTTTCTTAAATTAACTGGCTTTTATTTGTTTTTCCAACATGACAATTTAGAGGGTAAATGACTATGTAGAAGATGTGTGACTGATGTTCAGACTACAGTTTTATGGTTGTGCAAATATAAATCCTCATTTCAAGTAAAGCGCTGCATGTTTTCGGGATTAGTAGAAGCCTATTTCCTTTCAGACATCTCAAAGAACTGTGGAAAGGGACAATAAAATTCTCTGGTATTAGAACTTACAAATGCATGAACACCATGGCATGCACGTACACACGCACACACACAATGTATGCATTGGGTTAGCCATTTATTAAATAAATTGACTAATTTATTATACTGGATCCATGTAACGTCACCAGAATCATGTAAATGATTTATTTTTTATCTACAAAATCAGAAGATGTTAGTACTCTAGAAATGGTTTCAGTGAAATAAAGCTGGAACTTTATTCACCCATATGTGGGTGCAATACTTCATCTCATACAGAGTCATTTTTAAAGGGCATGTCTCATCTGAGACATTGGTGGTATATTGCTAGGATATATATATAAATAATAGTGGGGCACTCTCTATAGTATTGGGATTTTATTGGTAATGGATAAAATTCAGATGATAAGGGTACAATCAAGGGTATAGATAGGTCAGTAAAAACCAAATACTAATGCTAAAATTAATTGGCAGCAATAATAAATAAATATGTATAAATTGTAACACAATAATGTTATAAAAGGATTCACCAATTCATCAAGAGATCTCAGTCCCTGGAAGGGTAACAATCAACCAGGCCTCTAATGGTGTAGAGTGTTCGCAATACAAAAGTTTTCCAAGAGCCAAATCAATATGCCAGGTAGTTGTTTAGTCTCAAGCGCAGACGAGCGCTGGCAACAAGCAGAGCGGCGTCCCGCTCACTTAACAGGAACAGCGGCGTCCCGCTGTATTATCCAAAGGATGCGATCGCTAGGTGGAACAAACTGTCACAATCTTACCGGGAGGACTTCAGTGGACTTCGTTGCCCTCGACACGGTAAGCCTCCTATGGAAATCGGGGTTCCGGTCTCAAGGGCTATTACTTGTATTCAAATCCCGCGCCAACCTTTAAAGTACACGTGACCCCGCGATGAATGAGGGTTTCCTCCGTGTAGCGAAAGTTGTCTTGCGCCGCTCGATGACTTCAGTAATAGGTTCCTCGCCTCCTCAGCAGGTCGATGTGCGCATGTCTCCACTCCAGAACAAGGGGTAACACCAAACGCGTTTCGGGGTTTAGAGAGATGACCCCTTCATCAGTGAGCCCTTGAGTTCCTCTGTGCGGCTGCATGCTTGATAAATGCAGGCAGGTTTACTAAGACCGGTGTTTTCTATGCCAGTCTTAGGCTACTTTCACACTTGCGTTAGGTGCGGATCCGTCTGGTATCTGCACACACGGATCCGCACCTATAAATGCAAACGCTGGTATCCGTTCAGTACGGATCCGTCTGCATAACTTAGTAAAAAAAAAAATCTAAGTCTAAGTGTAAGTCAAACGGATCCGTCCTGACTTACATTGAAAGTCAATGGGGGACGGATCCGTTTACAATTGCACCATATTTGTGTCAATGTAAACGGATCCGTCCCCATTGACTTACATTGTAAGTCAGGACGGATCCATTTGGCTCCGCACTGCAAGGCGGACACCAAAACGCTGCAAGCTGCATTTTGGTGTCCGCCTCCAGAGCGGAATCGAGGCGGTACGGAGCCAAACTGATGCATTCTTTGCGGATCGGCATCCATTCAGAATACATTGGGGCTAAACTGATCTGTTTTGGGCCGCTTGTGAGAGCCTTGAAACGGATCTGACAGGCGGACACCGAAACGGCAGTGTGAAAGTAGCCTTAGTAAAAAGTGTGTTGGAGTTTATATGAGCCAAATTTATTAAGAGGCACAGACCATTTTATACATTTGGCACATCTTTGAACTTTTTGTGCACCAGAAATGGAAATCTACACCTTCTAGGAGCAGCTAGTGCAGATTTCGGCTATATTTTATGCCAGCATCTGAGAAAAATGATAGTGAATCTGGAATCTGGGAGGAGGCCGTGCCACTCCTGCTAAGTGTAACCGTCTTCTTGCCAGTTTTAAAAAGTAGCAAGAGGTTTAAAAATACGCACACTATGACACAAATATGGTGTGTCCCATAATCTGACGTTTTCCATATGCCGCTATTGTGGAGCAGACACTGATAAATCTCTCCCATATTGCATGCTAGATAAGAGGATTCTGTCACCTGCCCCTGTTATGTACTTTCACCAACCCTATATTTAACTATGCAGCCGTAGTAAGAAGGACATACAATGCATGTTTATGTATAATCCAGAATTGAGCAAAAAGAGATGATCAAAGCTTTGAAAATTCTCTTCTCTGTTGACTTTTTCAAATTCTATTCATTTCTAATTTGCTGTATTTCTTGGAATCCATTCCACCCATTTTTAGAATGTAACAATCAGGATGGTGGAATAATTAGCGGTGGCAATTCAAGTTTTGTACGGTACCTCAAGTAAATGCTCTTTCGCTATGCATTTTCTTTTCCAGAAACAGAACTCTTGTCCATGGACTGTCTGGATTGCAGCTCAGTCCCATTCAGGTGGATTGAGCGGAGCCACAGTAATAGAGAGAGCCTATGGACTAGAGTCGCTTTATCTCTGAGAAAAAAATCCTTTATTTCTAATCTTATACAACCTCATTTTTAAATGACTCTGGGTTGAGAATCAGAGTAGCAACGCTTAGTCTATACCACAATCTCCCTATGACTTCAGTCTTCTACTTCCCCATACTAGTGATATAAAGGAAGCAGTAGTCTGAGACAATACCTACTGTGCTGATTCCTGTAATTACAGGGGTTATCCCATGATTAATGTAAAAAATGAATATCAGACATCATACAGTACATGACAATCTCTGTCTAAGGCCTCTTTCACAAGACCGTTTTTTTTCCCCCCGTTTACGGGCCGTTTTTTGCGTTCCGTATACGGTCCGTATACGGAACAATTGATTTCAATGGTTCCGCAAAAAAAACGGAATGTACTCCGTATGCATTCCATTTCCGTATTTCCGTTCCGTTAAAAGATAGAACATGTCCTACTATTGCCCGCAAATCACGTTCTGTGGCTCCATTCAAGTCAATGGGTCCGCAAAAAAACGGAACACATACGGAAATGCATCCGTATGTCTTGCTTATCCGTTTCGTTTTTTGCGGAAC
The DNA here is from genome assembly GCF_905171765.1 of Bufo bufo. Taxonomy (NCBI): domain Eukaryota; kingdom Metazoa; phylum Chordata; class Amphibia; order Anura; family Bufonidae; genus Bufo; species Bufo bufo. The sequence continues at coordinate 456,749,330 of NC_053393.1, read as the reverse complement.
CATCTATTGAAAATGTTATGCCCAGACCAATTTTTTCTATGAAATTACTGTATACTGTATGTGCCATACGGAAAAACGGAACGGAAACGGAAACACAACGGAAACAGAAAACGGAACAACGGATCCGTTTAAAACGGACCGCAAAACACTGAAAAAGACATACTGCCGTGTGAAAGAGGCTAGAACCATCCCTGTGCCTCACATGGATCCACAGCTCCTCCTATTCATATAATCCCAGAATTATTGTCAGCAGAATATCCATAAATACAGTAAGCATGGCACCAATTACATATTTAATATCACCATCTAAAGCATAACTTTTAAAATGCAAACTAGTACCCCCAGTCAATGCTCTAATTTATCTTCTTGATTTTCTTCAGGCTGGCAGCTCTGGGGGGTGTCCTTTCTCAGGGCACATGTACTTTCTGGACCGCTCTCTCCTGTAACGCTTCTATAAGAAGATCTGGCTGGGGACAGTGGAAGAACTGAACTGAGTATGTGTGACCATTCAGCAGAATGTGCATTTTAGTATACAGATTAAACACCATGGGGCGTCGTTATAAAGAAATAATATTTCACAACTGGACTTTTTTAGTAACAGAACAAAAGCAATATTTTATTTTTCAATTTTCATGCTGAATAATATTGAAATAAAATTTTATGTTGGGACAGCCTCTTTAACGTTAGCACAGTCTCTAAGTTAATGGAGTGGGTGATGTCTTCTGCCCACTCTAATCTGAAGTTCGGGCCAAAAGCCGGGGTGCAAGGTAACTGAATATATGTAGACAAATCTATTTCTCCTCACTGGATAGGAATATATATTTAGAAAGTTCAACATCTTCCCAATTGGCTTTATCAAAAGACATTTGCTTGTAGACCTAAATATATGAGATATAATTGAAACATTTGTGTCGTATTACTAGAGATTAATCATCCTATGGCAATCTCAGTGCATGAACCCAAGAGCCATTTGCCTTTGCACTGTACATCATTCTTGTCTGGATATTTTGTGACTGGGGTGGAGCAAACATTCTGCGAGATTCTAGGAACCGTTCTTTCATTAGCTAGACTTTATGAGATACTGCTTATAGACGATGTGGTTTCCATGTTCTGAGTAACAGCAAATTTATGAGCGCAATTTAAAATGAGAAGTATCCCATTATACGGAGGGAATTTTCTGCAGTAGCCAGGGTGAGTTATTATGTGTCACGGTATGATGGCAAATGCAGCTGTCTGAGCAATATTAACAAAAAGAAAACATCAAATAACAATTTAAATCAACATAACATATTATGGACCGGGAATATTTTCTTTACCATTAATCAAGGAAAAGGCAGAACCTGCAGAGATTTCCCATCCATTAACCATTGGGAAATATTTCTTCTACCCAATAAACATCTTGGAAAGCAGAATGTCACAGTAAAGTGAAATAGGACATTACAATTAAAGGGGTTTTCTAAATGTTTTATACTGATGACCGATCCTCAGAATAGGTCATCAGTACCTGATCGGTGGTATCCAACTCCTGGCACCACCTCCAGTCAGCTCTTTGAAGAGGCTGCAGAGCCCCGGTGACCTTGATGTCACATTCATCTATGACAAGACCTAGGCACAGATCAGTCCCATTTAAATTGTAACGCTCCAACGGGTCTGGACCCGCTGTGCCACTTACCAGTTTGTCTTTTGGCCAAACTTGGGAGCGGAATCTAAGTGTTCCCCTGGTTTTCACCCTTTATCCCGCTCCAAGATTCGGAAGCTGGTCTTAGCTGCAGGGGAGACACCAGGTCGCTACCGCAAGAGTGGTCCCGGTTAAGTGGCAGCTGGCCAAGCAGGTGCAAACACTGTGGATACAGGCAGATGGAGCCTGGAGCAGCAGAGTCAGATGAAGCAGAGCTGAGTTAGTGATTAATCAGAGCTGGAGCTGTTAGAACAGCAGGTGTAACAATTGCAGCAGGTGTAACAAGCTGAACAGCAGACAGAGGCGTGGTCGACAATCCGAATCATACACTTTAGAGCAGCGAGGTACAGGAGGATCAGGCAGAGACGAGGTCAGGATACATGCTAAGGTCGGAAGCAGGATAACAACACAGGAATGGGGTTGAGCGAACCTGAACTTTAAAGTTCGGGTTCGTACCGAAGTTTCGGATTTTTGGACCCCGTACCCGAACCCGAACATTTCAGTAAAAGTTCGTGTTCGGTGTTCGGCTATTTTAGGGCGCTTTTTCAAAGGCTGCAGAGCAGCCAATCAACAAGCGTTTAACTCTGTGCCCTTAGAAGCCATCACAGCCATGCCTACTAATGGCATGGCTGTGATTGGCTAGTGCAGCATGTGACCCAGAATCTATATAAGCTGGAGTCATGTAGCTCTGCACGTCAGTCTGCTCTGATTAGTGTAGGGATAGGATTCTGCTGCTGTGAGGGAGAGAATAGGACAGAATCTTTAATCAGAAGTGCTTGTTAACTCAGCGATCTACCTAGATTTTGCTTTGTGGGTGCAGTGCACAATCTTTTTACCCTGCCCTGAGCCCAGTGACACAGAAAAATAACTTTTATCCGTCTGTTAGTTAGGTGGGTGGCGGTGGACATTTTATGCAAGTTCTGTGCAACAGCACAGCATATGTGCTTTTGTGACAGTCAAATAGAAGCTTGAACTACTGCAATTATATTCTGGGTTAAAAAAAATCACCCATTTTTTGCAAGACCCTACATCTGTGGCCTTTGCAGCATTAGTCAGTGTGCAATTCAAGCTAGAAATACAGCAATAAATTTCTGGGTTTTGCAAAAAAAAAATTTTGGGCAAAATACTAAATTTTACAGCCCTCGTTGCATCTGCCAGTGTGAAATTCAAGCGTTATATACTGCTGTCATATTCTGTTAGTAAAAAAAACACCCATTTTGGGCAAAGTACTTAATATTGCAGCCTTTGCTTCATCTGTGATTGTTAAAAACAAGCTTGAAATACTTCAAAAATTTTCTGGGTTTTAAAAAACACCCATTTTTGGCAATACCCTCCATCTGGGGCCTCTGCCGCATTAGTCAATGTGCAATTTAAGCTAGAAATACAGCAATAATTTTCTGGCTTTTAAAAAGCACCCTTTTTGGGCAAAATACTAAATTTTACAGCCCTTGCTGCATCTGTATGTGTGAAATTCAAGCAATATATACTGCTGTCATATTCTGTTACTAAAAAAAACACTATTTTTGGGCAAAGTACTTAATTCTGCAGCCTTTGCTACATCTGTGATTGTTAAAAATAAGCTTGAAATACTTCAATAATTTTCTGGGATTTAAAAAACACCCATTTTTGGCAATAATCTTCATCTTGGGCCTCTGCCACATTAGTCAGTGTGCAATTTAAGCTAGAAATACAGCTATAATTTTCTGGGTTTTAAAAAACACCCTTTTTGGGCAAAATACTCAATTTTACAGCCTTTGCTGCATCTGTATGTGTGAAATTAAAGCGTTATATACTGCTGTCATATTATGTTATAAAAAAACACCCTTTTTGGGCAAAATACTTAATTTGCGTCCTTGTCTGCATCTGTCAGTGTGAAATACACGCTTTAGATACTGCCATGCTATTCTGGTATTTAAAAAAACACCCATTTTGGGCAAAATGCTGAATTTGTGGCCTTGTCTGCATCTGTCAGTGTGAGATACACGCTTTAGATACTGCTGTGCTATTCTGGTATTAAAAAAAACACCCATTTTAGGCAAAATACTTAATTTGCGGCTTTGTCTGCATCTGTACGTGTGAAATTCAAGCGTTATATACTGTTGTCATATTCTGTTATTAAAAAAACACCCTTTTTGGGCAAAATACTTAATTTGCGGCCTTGCCTGCATCTGTCAGTGTGAGATACATGCTTTTAGATACAGTGCCTCCAGTTCCTTTACATTGTCACTCACCCAGTCTCCTGCTGAAAGATCAGAGTTGGCACCTACAGTCGATGTCCATCAGTCTTTCTCCTCACCCCCTTGCAAATCAGCCAAGCAGTCTGACAAGTCATGCAGCAGTGTCTTCTGCTTTTTGATGACTCTGCTAGCAGGGTTTCCCAGGGCCATCCACCTATCCCTGCCCCAGAAGTGGAAGAGATTGAGTGCACCGATGCCCAACTACTTATGTTTCAAGATGAGTACATGGGAGGACCACCACAGCACGTCTCGGATGATGACGAAACACAGGTGCCAACTGCTGTGGCTTTCAAAAGTGTGCAGACTAGAGGTGGGACGAATCCAATTTTTTTCGAATCAGAATCCGAAAAGGTTCTCAAATATATCGAATCTTTCGAATCTCGAATCCTACGAATCCTGTACATAATTGTGTGAACGCACGGTGTAAGAAACAAAGTCAGACCGCGTCAGTTTGTCTGAACCTCCACCTCCCAGTCACGGTCGCACCCTATATGACCGCGATGATCCCTGCTATGACCCCTGCTCCTATCCCTACAGAACATACAGGGTAATACAGCGCCACATACCTCTTACATCCAGTGACGTCTCTTGTAGATGTTCTCTTTCCTCATCTTCTCCTTTCAGACCAGACCACCATTTTTCAGCCATTTTTCGTCTCTGCAGCTTGTCAAAAAAAAAACTACTTTTCCATCATCCTCCCATCTTCTGGACAAATCATCCTAACACCCCCAATACTGTGCCGCTGTGCTTCCCAATACTATACTGCAGAAACAGATAATACCCCTGATAATACTAGTACCACACAGAGCCCCCCATATAAAATACCCCTTCTTTGTGGCCTCAGTAGATGCCCCAATAGTGCCCCCCAATAATGTGCCAATAAGAAGTGGCCCCACAGTGCCACCCAATAATGTGCCAGTAAGTGTCCCCATAGATGCCCCCCTAATCATGTGCCAGTATCAAGTGCGGAGTGCCTCTCTCCTCCCCCCATGTGCCGGTATCATAGTGCCATCTCCCCCCCAATGTGCCCGTATCATAGTGCCACCTCCCCCCATAATGTGCCCGTATCATAGTGCCATCTCCCCCCATAATGTGCCCGTATCATAGTGCCTCCCCCCAATGTTCCAGTAGTATCATAGTGCCTCTCACCTCTCCCCCTGGCATTCACAGATCCCCCCATCCTATAACAGTGCCATCCACAGACCCCCCCACCCCATAAAAGTGCCATCCACAGACCCCCCCATCCTATAACAGTGCCATCCACAGACCCCTCATCCTATAACAGTGCCATCCACAGACCCCCCATCCTATAACAGTGCCATCCACAGACCCCCCATCCTATAACAGTGCCATCCACAGAGCCCCCATCCTATAACAGTGCCATCCACAGAGCCCCCATCCTATAACAGTGCCATCCACAGACCCAGCCCACCCCATAACAGTGCCATCCACAGACCCAGACCACCCCATAACAGTGCCATCCACAGACCCAGACCACCCCATAACAGTGCCATCCACAGAGCCCCCATCCTATAACAGTGCCATCCACAGACCCAGCCCACCCCATAACAGTGCCATCCACAGACCCAGCCCACCCCATAACAGTGCCATCCACAGACCTAGCCCACCCCATAACAGTGCCATCCACAGACCTAGCCCACCCCATAACAGTGCCATCCACAGACCCCCCCACCCCATAACAGTGCCATCCACAGACCCCCCCACCCCATAACAGTGCCATCCACAGACCCCCCCACCCCATAACAGTGCCATCCACAGACCCCTCATCCTATAACAGTGCCATCCACAGACCCCCCCATCCTATAACAGTGCCATCCACAGACCCCCCCACCCTATAACAGTGCCATCCACAGACCCCCCCACCCTATAATAGTGCCATCCACAGACCCACCCCCCACCCCTTAACAGTGCCATCCACAGACCCCCCCATTGCCGCTCCAGTAGTTATAAAATGTGTAATTCTGATTAATAATCATGCTGCCCCCTCTGTCTGTAGTATAACATTCAATGAATCTTACTTACAGGGCTACTGCTATCGTAATTCAGGACGGCCGGGCAGACGAGCGGCAGCGTCACTGACTGACGTCACCTGCTTGCGCCGCCTGCTTTATGAATGAAGCAGGCGGCGCAAGCAGGTGACGTCAGTCAGTGACGCTACCGCTCGTCTGCCCGGCCGTCCTGAATTACGATAGCAGTAGCAGCAGGCGGCGCAAGCAGGTGACGTCAGTCAGTGACGCTGCCGCTCGTCTGCCCCGCCGTCCTGAATTACGATAACAGTAGCCCTGTAAGTAAGATTCATTGAATGTTATACTACAGACAGAGGGGGCAGCATGATTATTAATCAGAATTACACATTGTATAACTGTACTGGAGCGGAGGGGCCGGAGCACAGTGAACGCACCGGCCCCCAGCTCCGCCTCCCAGTCCATCCCACCGGATTCGTTTCAGGCAAATTACGTCGGGATTCGAGTCCATGAATCCCACGAATCCAGCAAGATTCGAGGGATTCGTGGATTCGACGAATCCCCCGTCCCATCTCTAGTGCAGACCAACAAGGAGGGCAGGGGTGAAGACTGGGTGGAAGATGATGTGGAGGACGATGAGGTCCTCAACCCCACATGGAATTAATGTCATGCGAGTGACCTGTGTAGTTCGGAGAAAGAGGTGGTGGTCGCACAGAGCCACCAGCACAGCAGAAGAGGGAGCAGGGTACAAAAGCAGAGCGGCCGTCCCCTAGACAGTACACCTGCTACTGCCCACCGCAGCAAGAGACCGATCACACCAAAGCCAGCTCCAAGGAGTTCCCTGGCGTGGCAGTTCTTCAGACAATGTGCTGAAGACAAGACACGAGTGGTTTGCACGCTGTGCAATCAGAGCCTGAAGCGAGGCATAAACGTTCTCAACCTGAGCACAACCTGCATGAACAGGCATCTAAGTGCAAAGCACGAGCGGCAGTGGAGTAGACACCTCAAAAACCAAGAAAGGTCTCTGGCTCCTCCTGCTTCCTCTTCTGCTGCAGTCCTCATCATCCACCTCTAGAGTGACAGTGGCACCTGCCACCCCACAAACAGAGGATCTGCCAGCAACACCGCGATCCACCCGCGATCCCTGGCCCTGAATGCCAGCATTTCAAAATTACTGTCCTTTGAAATGCTGTCATTCCGTCTGGTGGAGACGGAGAGTTTTAAAAGCCTTATGGAGTTGGCTGTCCCACAGTACGTCGTGCCCAGCCACCACTACTTTTCCAGGTGTGCCATCCCTTCCCTGCACAACAAAGTGGGGGACAAAATCAGGTGTGCACTGCGCAACGCCTTCTGTGGCAAGGTGAACCTAACTACGGATACGTGGACCAGTAAGCACGGTCAGGGATGTTATATCTCCCTAACAGCACACTGGGTAAATGCAGTTGGGGCTGGGCCTGAGGCGGATAGCAGTTTGCCGCATGTCCTTCCACCACCGAGGATTGCAGGGCGCTTCAGTTTGCCTCCTGTTGCTTCCTCCTCCTACTCTGCTTCCTCATCCTCTACCAGCTCCTCATCCGGTCAGCGTAACACCTTCACCACCAACTTCAGCACAGCCAGTATCTGTTTGGGGGACAAACCCCACACCGCGCAGGAGCTGTGGATAGGCCTTGAGCAACAGACCGATGAGTGGTTGGTGCCAGTGAGCCTCAAACCCGGCCTAGTGGTGTGCGATGATGGGCGAAATCTCGTAGGAGCTCTGGGGCTAGCTGGTTTGACGCACATCCCTTGCCTGGCGCATGTGCTAAATTTGGTGGTGCAGAGGTTCCTTAAAACTTACCCCGATATCTCAGAGCTGCTGCATAAAGTGCGGGCCATCTGTGCGCGCTTTCGGCGTTCTCACCCTGCTGCTGCTCGCCTGTCAGCGCTGCAGCGTAACTTCGGCCTTCCCGCTCACCACCTCATATGCGACGTGCCCACCTGGTGGAACTCCACCTTGCACATGCTGGCCAGACTGTGCGAGCAGCAGCAGGCGATAGTGGAGTTTAAGCTGCAGCACGCACGGGTGAGTCGCTTTGCGGAACAGCACCACTTCACCACCAATGACTGGGCCTCCATGCGAGACCTGTGTTCCTTGTTGCGCTGTTTTGAGTACTCCACCAACATGGCCATCAGCTTTACTATCCCACTTCTATGCATTCTTGAAAAAACGCTGCTGGCGCGATGATGGAAGAGGATGTGGCACAGGAGGAGGAGGAAGAGGGATAATTTCATAGGGTTTCCGGCCAGTCATTTTCAAGTGGCTCCGAGGGTGGGTTCCTGCACCCACAAACGCCAGGTACACAATTGTCCAGCCAGGGCATAGTTCTGCAGGATGATGAGGTGGAAGATGAGGAGATGGAGGAGGAGGAACCATGTTAACAGCAGGGTGGCACCCAAACCAGCTCATGGCCATCACTGGTGCGTGGCTGGGGGGATACAGAGGACACAGACGATACATCTCCCACAGAGGACAGCTTTTCATTGCCGCTGGGCAGCCTGGCAAACGTGAGCGATTACATGCTGCAGTGTCTCCGCAATGACTGCCGAGTTGCCAACATTCTAACTTGTGTTGATTACTGGGTGGCCACGCTGCTGGATCCCCGTTACAAGGACAACGTACCATCCTTAATTCCCTCACTGGAGCGTGATCGTAAAATGCGTGTGTACGAGCGCACGCTGGTAGATGCGCTGCTGGTGGCATTCCCACCTGATAGCAGGGGCACAGTGGAAGCACAAGACGAAGGCAGAGGACGAGGAAGAGGTCGCCAATGCAGCTGGGGCAAAAATCAGCACCTCAGAAGGCAGGGTTAGCATGGCCGAAATGTGGAAAAGCTTTGTCAGCACGCCACAAGCCACAAGCTTTGCCAGCACCACCAGCTGATATGGAACGTCTTAGCAGGAGGCAGCATTTCACCAACATAGTGGAGCAGTATGTGTGCACACGCCTACACGTACTGAATGACGGGTCTGCCCCCTTCAACTTCTGGGTCTCCAAATTGGGCACATGGCCTGAGCTTGCCCTTTACGCCTTGGAGGTGCTGGCCTGCCCTGCAGCCAGTGTATTGTCTGAACGTGTGTTTAGCACGGCAGGGGGCTTTATCACAGACAAGCGCAGCCGCCTGTCCACAGCCAATATGGACAAGCTCACGTTCATTAAAATGAACCAGGCATGGATCCCACAGGACTTGTCATTTCACTAATTTGTCTGTTACATTTTTGGGTGAAATTCATAAATTTTTGGGTGTGATATACCACTGCTATACCTAGTAGACAGTTAAAAAAAATTAATTAATTTGTCTGTTATATATTCAGGTGAAATTCACCAATTTTGGGGTGTGATATATCCCTTCTGTATCTAGTAGACAGGTAAAATCATTTCACAAATCTGTCTGTTACATTTTCTGGTGAAATTAACCACTTTTTGGGTGTGATTTACCACTGCTATACCTAGTAGACAGGTAAAAAATTTCACTAATTTGTCTGTTACATATTCGGGTGAAATTCACCAATTTTTGGGTGTGATATACCACTGCTATACCTAGTAGACAGGTAAAAACATTTCACTAATTTGTCTGTTACATATTCGGGTGAAATTCACCAATTTTTGGGTGTGATATACCACTGCTCTACCTAGTAGACAGGTAACATTTCACTAATTTGTCTGTTACATATTCAGGTGAAATTCACCACTTTTTGGGTGTGATATACCCCGGCTGTACCTAGTAGACAGGTAAAAACGTTTCACTAATTTGTCTGTTACATTTTCGGTTGAAATTCACCAATTTTTGGCTGTGATATACCACTGCTATACCTAATAGACAGGTAAAAAAAAATCATTAATTTGTCTGTTCCATATTTGGGTGAAATTTACCAATTTTTGGGTGTGATATACCCCTGCTCTACCTAGTAGACAGGTAACATTTCACTAATTTGTCTCTTACATATTTGGGTAAAATTCACCAATTTTTGAGTGTGATATACCCCTACTGTACCTAGTAGACAGGTAAACAAATTTCACTAATTTGTCTGTTACATTCTCGGGTGAAATTCACAAATTTTTGGCTGTGATATACCCCTGCTATACCTAGTAGACAGGTAAAAACATTTTACTAATTTGTCTGTTACATTCTTGGGTGACATTTGACCATTTTTGCCGTGATTAAACCACTGCTCTGCATAGGTGATAGGGACATAAATTAAAAAAATCGTCTGTTACATTGTCAGGTGACATTTTACCAATTTTTGCCGTATACAAACCCTTGCCCTGCATAGGTGACAGGGAATTAAATTTCAAAAATTCTTCTTTAATTGATGTGATCTTTCAATGCTTAAACTTTAACAACTTGTCCCACATTTGCGCTTCAATAATTTGTCCCACTTTTCCGCTCGATCATATTTAATTTAAAAAAATTTACCTCCCTTGGATGTGGTCTCTCTTTCTCATGCTCCGTCTCCGGCATGGAACCCTGATTCGCCGAAAACCGTGATCAACATGGTAGACTCAGAAAAAAACATCAAAAGTTAATCGAGAAGGTATTCAAATGGATCGTGGACGTCACGGTGACGTGCGACCAGGCAGAAGTTATGTAGAGTTTCCAAATCATAAATACCCCAGTGACATTCCCTATAATTTTTTATTAATCATTCCAATAACAGGGCATCTTAAGAGTCCTGTATTGTTATTTATCATCGCTACCTCCGCAAGTCAGGAGTGGGTAATTGCACCGCATACACCCTCCTTTCCTTCGATTCTTCCGTTTTAATAACTTTTCCCACATTTCTGCTCGATCATAATTAAATTTCATCCATTGATCTCCCTTGGATGTGGTCTCTCTTTCTCACGCTCCCTCTCCAGAGTGGAACCCTGATTTGCCACTAACCGTGATCAACATGGTAGGGGCAGAAAAGAACATCCAGTGTATTGTCTGAACGTGTGTTTAGCACGACTGGAGGGGGTTATCACAGGTTATATTTCCCAATGTTTTGGGGTCTACCCTAATTTAAAAAAAAATATTTAAAACCAAAAACCAGTGTAGGCTACCTCCTCCTCCTCCACCGCCGCTTCCACCTACACCACCACATCCACTGCCTCCTGAACCTCCTATTCCATATGGACCTCGTCCTCCTAGATCATGATTATTATTTTTTATTTTTACATATTTTATGTTATTTAGTCATTTTCCTATCCACATTTGTTTGCAGAGCACTTGCCATGCTCTTAACCACATTGTGATGCCATTTGCAGCCCTCTAGCCCTTTCCATGACATTTTTAGAGCCATTTTAGTGCTCAAAAGTTCGGGTCCCCATTGACTTCAATGGGGTTTGTGGTCAAGTTCGGGTAAAGTTCGGGTCCCGAACTCAAACTTTTTTGTGAAGTTCGGCCATACCCGTCACACACAAACATCCAGGTGTTCGCTCAACACTACACAGGAACTACGAGCTGGAACCTTTGCTGTAGAAAACTACAATATTGCTCAGGCATCACAGGAAGGGGGAAGCACCCTTATAAAGGTGGTGCCTGGCCAGGATTGGAGAGAAGGCGAAATCAGGGGCGTGCACGAACCTTTGAAGAAACAGCACGCTTTCGGCTCCTACAAGGTGTAACTGAAGCCGTCTGCGACAGTGCAGGAAAGCGGGTCCGGAGCCTGCAGCAGAGAGTAGAAGCCTTGTGTGCAGTTCGACTGAGGTACATAGCAGGGTGTTGTAAGATAATTCCGCCCCAAGGCAGGAGCCGAACCCAGTCATCATGCTGAGCAGAGACAAAGTGACATAGGTAGTTCTCCAAGATATGGTTAATTCGTTCAACTTGCCCATTAGACTGAGGAAGGTAACCAGAAGAGAAATCCAACTTGACCTCAAGTAGCCCACAGAGCGCTCGCCAGAATTTAGAAGTGAATTGTACCCCGTGATCAGACACAATGTGCAGAGGTAGACCATGAAGGCGGAAGATGTGTTCTATAAACAGACAGACCAATCGATTAGCAGAAGGCAATCTAGGAAGCGGAATAAAATGTGCCATCTTGGAAAATCTGTCTACCACTATCCAGATTACGGAAAAGCCAGCAAAGGACGGGAGATCTGTGATAAAGTCCATAGCGATGTGCTGCCAGGGGACTTCAGGAATGGGTAACGGTAATAGCAAGCCCGTGGGTTTGGTTCGGGAAGCCTTGTTGCGGGAACAGGAAGTACAGGCAGACACAAACTCCCGGACATCTTTGGGTAGGGTCGGCCACCAATAGTGACGGGACAGCAAATCAAGGGTCTTACACACCCCAGGGTGACCAGCATAGGATGCAGAGCCCCCTCCAGAAGGTATCTGCATTCTTCCAAGGCCATCTTGATAGCCAGCAGCTCTCTATCTCTGATGGAATAGTTTCTTTCCGCAGAAGAGAAGAGCTTGGAGAAGAAACCACATGAGACAAATCTCCCTTTGGAGTTCTTCTGTAGCAGGAAGGCATCTGCTTCAATAGAGGAAGAATCCACTTCAAGGAAGAACTGTTTGGAGGTATCCGGATGATGGAGAACAGGAGAAGCGGCAAAGCAGTCTTTGAAATGCAGAAAAACAGACTCAGCTTCAGGGGTCCACTTCTTTGCATCCACCCCTTTCTTCGTCAGAGCAGAAATAGTAGCTGTGAGGGAAGAGGAGTTGGGATGAACTGTCTATAGAAGTTGGCAAACCCCAGGAACCTTTGAATGGCACGGAGACCTAGAGGATGAGGCCAGTTTAGGACGGCCGAGACCTTGTCTGGGGTCCATTTGCAGACCAGAGCAGGAAACAATGTATCCCAGGAAGGGTAAGGTGGACTGCTCAAAGACACATTTTTCGAACTTAGCGTACAGATAATTCTCCCTTAATCGCTGCAAAACCAGGCGCACTTGCTTCCGGTGAGTGGTCAAGTCGGGGGAATAGATGAGAATATCATCGAGATACACCACTACACAGTTGTACAACAGGTCCCAGAAGATATCGTTCACAAATTCTTGAAAAACTGCAGGAGCGTTGCATAGGCCGAACGGCATGACCAGGTACTCATAGTAGCCATCATCGGTATTGAACTCCGTCTTCCACTCGTCGCCTTCACGGATTCAGTTCAGGTTATATGCACCACCAGGGCTTGATTAACCAAATTTCCGGCTGCGCCGGAATCCAGGAGGGCAGGTACAGATATACTGGTTTTCCCAGAGGACAAGACAACAGGAACAAGAAGTTTGGCAGAATTGTCTCTTTCACCTAGGGTCTCTTCTACCATAGAGCCTAGGCGCAGAAGTTTCTGGGGACAGGTACGAACAACGTGACCCTTTCCGCCACAGTAGAGGCACAAGTCTTCTGCTCGCCACCGCTGGCGTTCCTGGTCAGAGAGCTTCAGGCGTTCCACCTGCATAGGCTCTTCAGACGGAACCGCAGCAGGAGTCTGAACAGTCCTCTAGAAGACAGGTGCGAGTCTAGATGTCCGCCTCACCCTTGCAGCTTGAGAAAAACGTTCTCGAAATCGCACGTCAATATGGGTGGCCAATGTGACCAAAGCGTCCAGAGAAACAGAAAGATCCCTTACCGCAAGTTCATCTTTAATACGGTCACTAAGAATACGGCTTGTTGGGCTTCATCATTCCAGGACAGTTCTTGGTATAAATTTTACACCACAGGCTTGGGCTTGCCAGCGAGGTCCATGGCCTGAGCAATCTGTAACGCTCCAACGGGTGTGGACCCGCTGTGCCACTTACCGGTTTGGCTTTGGGCCAAACTTGGGAGCGGAATCTAAGTGTTCCCCTGGTCTTCACCCTTTATCCCACTCCAAGATGCGGAAGCTGGTCTTAGCTGCAGGGGAGACACCAGGTCGCGACCGCAAGAGTGGTCCCGGTTAAGTGGCAGCTGGCCCAGCAGAACGCCCCGGAGCAAGCACTGAGGATACAGGCAAGTGGAGTGAGCTGTCGCTGGATGGAAGAAGTGCAATGAGCAGGACACTGGTACAGTGGGTCAGCTATGCAGTGGGTCAGGATATATGTGTAGTAGTTTGTGATGCCAATTGCAGCTTGCGCAGGTACTGTAACAGGGCCCTTTAAGATGTTATAACTCACGTACCAGGTGAGGAATGCCAGAGGGGGATAATGTCTCTGTGTAATGTCAACGGTGTCTCCTACCTTGGTATGGCTGGACTCCTGGATCCTGGCTCACTTGCAATAAAATGAGTTTGGTTAGTAGGAGTAACTGAGGAATGAATGAGATCCAAACAGGTAATATGATCCAACTTGTCTTTACTTAATGGGTGCAGCATGAATCCATATGAGCTACAGCAATAGTCTTGGGTCCCAGCAGGTATTGGCAATATGTGGCAGGAATCAATACACTGCGTGCAGAATTATTAGGCAAATGAGTATTTTGACCACATCATCCTCTTTATGCATGTTGTCTTACTACAAACTGTATAGGCTCGAAAGCCTACTACCAATTAAGCATATTAGGTGATGTGCATCTCTGTAATGAGAAGGGGTGTGGTCTAATGACATCAACACCCTATATTAGGTGTGCATAATTATTAGGCAACTTCCTTTCCTTTGGCAAAATGGGTCAAAAGAAGGACTTGACAGGCTCAGAAAAGTCAAAAATAGTGAGATATCTTGCAGAGGGATGCAGCACTCTTAAAATTGCAAAGCTTCTGAAGCGTGATCATCGAACAATCAAGCGTTTCATTCAAAATAGTCAACAGGGTCGCAAGAAGCGTGTGGAAAAACCAAGGCGCAAAATAACTGCCCATGAACTGAGAAAAGTCAAGCGTGCAGCTGCCAAGATGCCACTTGCCACCAGTTTGGCCATATTTCAGAGCTGCAACATCACTGGAGTGCCCAAAAGCACAAGGTGTGCAATACTCAGAGACATGGCCAAGGTAAGAAAGGCTGAAAGACGACCACCACTGAACAAGACACACAAGCTGAAACGTCAAGACTGGGCCAAGAAATATCTCAAGACTGATTTTTCTAAGGTTTTATGGACTGATGAAATGAGAGTGAGTCTTGATGGGCCAGATGGATGGGCCCGTGGCTGGATTGGTAAAGGGCAGAGAGCTCCAGTCCGACTCAGACGCCAGCAAGGTGGAGGTGGAGTACTGGTTTGGGCTGGTATCATCAAAGATGAGCTTGTGGGGCCTTTTCGGGTTGAGGATGGAGTCAAGCTCAACTCCCAGTCCTACTGCCAGTTTCTGGAAGACACCTTCTTCAAGCAGTGGTACAGGAAGAAGTCTGCATCCTTCAAGAAAAACATGATTTTCATGCAGGACAATGCTCCATCACAATCGTCCAAGTACTTCACAGCGTGGCTGGCAAGAAAGGGTATAAAAGAAGAAAATCTAATGACATGGCCTCCTTGTTCACCTGATCTGAACCCCATTGAGAACCTGTGGTCCATCATCAAATGTGAGATTTACAAGGAGGGAAAACAGTACACCTCTCTGAACAGTGTCTGGGAGGCTGTGGTTGCTGCTGCACGCAATGTTGATGGTGAACAGATCAAAACACTGACAGAATCCATGGATGGCAGGCTTTTGAGTGTCCTTGCAAAGAAAGGTGGCTATATTGGTCACTGATTTGTTTTTGTTTTGTTTTTGAATGTCAGAAATGTATATTTGTGAATGTTGAGATGTTATATTGGTTTCACTGGTAAAAATAAATAATTGAAATGGGTATATATTTGTTTTTTGTTAAGTTGCCTAATAATTATGCACAGTAATAATCACCTGCACACACAGATATCCCCCTAAAATAGCTAAAACTAAAAACAAACTAAAAACTACTTCCAAAAATATTCAGCTTTGATATTAATGAGTTTTTTGGGTTCATTGAGAACATGGTTGTTGTTTAATAATAAAATTAATCCTCAAAAATACAACTTGCCTAATAATTCTGCACTCCCTGTATATCTATTCTGCTTCTTAACATATGCCTAGAGGATCTGGCAGGTATCTATCTTCTGCTCTGTCTATCTTCTTGATGTGGGCCTGACTAGCTGAGGAGGTATTTGACTTCTCCTGGACTCTGGATAAGTACTCACAGGACTGCTCGCAGGGGATGGTTGTTTTCCCGGAGATCTGTAGTTCTGGAGGTGGCTGCTTTTCTTGTCAACCAGCTGAGGCTGATGGCTCAGGCTGGGAAGAGTGATCTTGGCCTCAGCCGAGGCTCGATCCTGTCTTGGGATCCCTGTTTCTGGGAGCTCCTACTAACACAGCCTTCCCCTAGCCGGGGTGGCTGGTACACTCACTAGAACTTTCTTTCCTCCCCATGAGGCAGGATATGGGACCAGCCCACTTCTGCTCACAGAGGGGGGTGGGGGCTAACACTGGAATGAACTATTCCAGTCTAGCTATACTAAACTGAACTAAACACATTGCTGCCACCTGCTGGTGTGCATGGAAATTACAGCAAATACATTATACAGGCCTGGAAAATACATATAATACAAAAATGCTAAGTTAGATTACACAAGATGACAATACATACGCACCTGACATGATGTAGCGGGGAGAAAGAGTTTAGTGACATACTCTGGGATGTTACAGAAGCGCATCAGCAGAGTCAGATAAAGCAGACCTGAGTTAGTGTTTAAGTGGAGCTGTTAGAACAGCAGAGCTGAATAGCACAGGTGCAGCAGGTGTAACAAGCTGAACAGCAGACAGAGGCGTGGTCGACAATGCAAATCATACACTTTAGAGCAGCGAGGTACAGGAGGATTAGGCAGAGACGAGGTCAGGATACAGGCTAAGGTCGGAAGCAGGATAACAACATAGGAACTACGAGCTGGAACCTTCGCTGTAGAAAACTACAATGTTGCTCAGGCATCACAGGAAGGGGGAAGTACCATTATAAATGTGGTGCCTGGCCAGGATTGGAGAGAAGGTGGAATCAGGGGCGTGCAGGAACCCTTAAAGAAACAGGACGCCTGCGGCTTCTACAAGGTGCAACTGAAGCTGTCGCCACCTGCGACAGTGCAGGAAAACAGGTCCGGAGCCTGCAGCGGAGAGTAGGAGACTTGTGTGCAGTTCGACTGAGGTACATAGCAGGGTGCGCTGCACGCCGGTGGCTACCAACTGCCATTGTTACCTAAATGCAGTCCCTATCTGGACCGCTTCGTCAAACAGCTCATTGACCCCACGATCAGATACTGATGACCTATCCTGAAGATGGGTCATAGGTTTCTAACACTTGGAAAACCCCTTTAAATGCAATGTGCATGGCATGGACCAGACACAGTTCACACTACAGTTAAGATATGTGCATTATCAGACCCTTGTTAAAAAAAAGATTGCTTTACTACCTAGACCCAAGTCAGTTACTATTAGGAGAAGCAAAACCCGGTGACACATCTCTAATGAAATGTAGCATTATAAGTTGACCATTCAAATGAATAGCCGTCCATGTAATGCATGGAAGTGTTGTGTCCTCCAGAGCAGCCCTTCATTCTGGAACATAGGAACGGTCCTCTAATATGACATCAATATGCCCTAATAGTGCATTTGGTTAGGGATAACCATTTTAAAGATAATTTTTTCATTTTTCCCACTCAGCATAATGCAAAATATAACTTTTTTTTATGTATGCTTCAAGGTGTTTGATGTCTCGTTTTTGAATATGTCTCGTTTTTGAGCCAAGTTTACCTTTCAACATATATCATTCTAGGATACATTATGTTTATGTTGGGGTCAGCGGATACCAAAGATGTGGTGTACTAAAACCCAGAAGCGCCTGCTCCCCCACGGCGTATATCGGGTGAGCCGGATGCATTGTGCAGCAGCTTCTGTCCTCCTGAATGAACAGAAGCTGACACATATTGGTTCCTAAGGGCTCTATAAAAACATAGGGGGTCATTTATTAACCTGAAATACAAATATATTAGGTGTATTTCATGCACAGATTTCAGCACAATGTTTAGTTTGGGCATTGCTGCATGCCAAAACGCCCATACTATTAAATTAAAAAAAACTGATTTATTTTGGGCGAATTTTGAGGAGACAAAGAGATAGAAATGGAAGTGAGAGACAAGAGAAAATCATATCGAGACAATAATACCCTAGAGAGTCATACACAAATTTTCAGGCTAATTGGAGAACTTTATGTTTGGGTAGAATCAATTTGGATCCATCCACCGATTCAGCCAAATTGAACCCAAATTGCATTTTAGGCAGCACTGGAGAAGTAGCAGAGGACTGGTGGCGAGTAAGGTATTTTTATTTTTTTTACTTTTACACTATCCCCTGCTCTATTTATAATTTTAGTAAATCTTACATAACCCCCTTTTAACCCTTCAATTCTTTATACGTCATAAGCTTTGAGAGGTTCTATGGAGTGGGATCACATGCTGAGCTCACTCCATACCTGGCGGACAGGGCCGCCATCAGGGGGGGTACAGCCGATACCCCAGTAAGGGGCCCGGACCCCGAGGGGGCCCGGCCAGTTCCAATTTCATTATTTATTTATTTTTGTCTGCAGGGGGCCGGGGCAATTGATTGTTCCTGGCCCCGTTGACCGACCCTCCCCCCGCCGCTCCGCTGATTCGGCCGCAGTAGTAGTGCACAACACACCTTAGCCTAACCTGGGGAGTGGGGACGGTATTCCGGGCCCGGCTGCATTCCCCTTTAAAAGGAGCCGCTGCTCAGCGGCACGTGACCTCAGATGCTGTGCGTGCGGCTGGCTGTACCTGTCTGTCGTCGCTGCCTCACGCCGGGACGCCGCCGGCATTAAAATTAGCGCAGGGAACTTGAACTTCTGTTCTGGGCTGGCCTGGCAGTGGCAGAGAGAGTGGCAGCAGACGCAGTACTGTCTGGAGGTAACTTGTGGTCTGAGACTGTGGTGGTCTGGAAGCCTGCCCAGCTGCCCTAGTGCCCTCACCCTCTCCTCCATCACACACATGATCTTCTTGGACTTGGATGGACCCCCCCCCCTAATAATTCATTAGGTCCATAACGTCCATTAGGTTAAATTAGGTAGGTTATTACTTGACTTGTTTCCATCCATAAGGCAAGGCAAGTGATGGATCATGGTCTGGAGGATCATCATGGCCCTGGATAATGTTGTTCGGTCTTTGCTCGGGGGTAAAATGCAAAGCTGTTTTCTGGATTATCCCACAGGGCCATGATCCTCCATCACTTATTGTTATTAACCCCTCCCTTGCCAGCCCCATTTAGCTGTGTGTTCGGCTGCAGTCAGAACACACAGCTAAATGGCGCTGGCAAGGGAGGGGTTAATAGCAATAAGTGATGAAGGATCATTGCCCTGTGGGATAATCCAGAAAACAGCTTTGCATTTTACCCCCGAGCAAAGACCGAGCAACATTATCCAGGGCCATGATGATCCTCCATGATCCATCACTTATTATTAACCCCTCCCTTGCCAGCCCACCCAGCCCCATTTAGCTGTGTGCTGCTTAGAAAAAACAAAAAAAGTTTAGGCCATGAAGGGGTTAATTAAGTGTTGGAGGGGGTGGGGGGTGTTATTATTGTGCATATTGTGTTTGGGATCCTTTTAACAAGTTTGAGAGTGGTTGAGTGTCATCCAAAGATCCCCCCATAAGTGTGTCATCCACAGATCCCCACCATAAAAGTGTGTCATCCACAGATCCCTCCCATAAAAGTGTGTCATCCACAGATCCCCCCCATAAAAATGTGTCATCCACAGATCCCCCCCCATAAAAGTGTGTCATCCACAGATCCCCCCCATAACAGTGCGTTATCCACAGATCCCCCCATAACAGTGCGTCATCCACAGATCCCCCCCATAACAGTGCGTCATCCACAGATCCCCCCCATAACAGTGCGTCATCCACAGATCCCCCCCATAACAGTGCGTCATCCACAGATCCCCCCCATAACAGTGCGTCATCCACAGATCCCCCCCATAACAGTGCGTCATCCACAGATCCCCCCATAACAGTGCGTCATCCACAGATCCCCCATAACAGTGCGTCATCCACAGATCCCCCCATAACAGTGCGTCATCCACAGATCCCCCCCATAACAGTGCGTCATCCACAGATCCCCCCATAACAGTGCGTCATCCACAGATTCCCCCCATAACAGTGCGTCATCCACAGATCCTCCCATAACAGTGCGTCATCCACAGATTCCCCCCATAACAGTGCGTCATCCACAGATCCCCCCATAACAGTGCGTCATTCACAGATTCCCCCATAACAGTTTGTCATCCACAGATCCCCCATAACAGTGCGCCAAAAGCAAGCGGAGGACGGCACAGCAGACGACTGAATAGCTTCTTTTGTAAGTAAGGCTACTTTCACATTCGCGTTTGGGGCTCCGCTTGTGAGTTCCGTTTGAAGGCTCTCACAAGCGGATCCGTACGGCCCTAATGCATCCTAATGCAAAAAAATAATGAAATTGGGGGTGGAGGGGGGCCGGGAGGCGGAGTCAGGAAAGATTCTAAAGGGGCGGGGTAGGAGGGGGGCCCAGGCCTTGAGCTTTGTAAGGGGCCCCAAAATTTCTGATGGCAGCCCTGCTGGCGGATGCCAGCTGTATAATCAGTAGTCTCTGGGATCAGCGATGATGCCAATCCCAGTCACTTACCCCCTTAGATGAGGAGTGGGTGCCCAAAAAATTTAATAAAATGTGATCCAAAATCATATATACACCAAAATGGTACCAATAAAAACTAGTTTCGTCCTCACTTCAGCCCTGCAGACAAAAAATATAAAAAAAAGAAAATGGCAGTGCAAAGAAAATGTTTATTTTTTTCAAAGATTAGTATTATTTTTTTTTAAGTAGTAAAGGTTAATGAAAACTATACAAGTTTGGTATTGCCTTAATTGTACTGACCTGTAGAATAAGGTTGTGTCACTTTTAGTGCATAGTGAATGCAGTAATAACAAAACCCTCAAAAACATGATGGAGTTGTGTTTTTTTTAATTCACCCCTCAATAAAAAAAAATCTCGTTTTCCTACTAGGTATGGTAAATTAAATAGTGCAATTACAAAAATACTTGTCCCGCCAAAAATATGCCCTCATATGGCTATGTGGACAAAAAATGTGTGGCTTTTGGAAGATAGAAAGGAAAAAATGCAAAAACAAAAATTTACCTGGATCTTAAGAGGTTAATGGTCCTGACTCCCATGTATTACTGCAAAATATCCTTAGAGGGTGTCTAAAATGTTTTTTAAACTACACCACCACTTAAAAATAATCTGGTAAATAACCAATAACCTATTATATCCAGCAGTTTTCATTAATACTTTTTAATGCCCTTCTAAAATTTAAAGGTTTCAAAGTAAGCAACAGCAATGTACTAGAAAATGTGATATACAGCAAGGTAATGACATCATAGGTGACTGGCTCCAAACAAATGCACCCAAACACAGACATCATATCTTCATGTGATAGCTAAAGTCTAATTAAATAGTGGGAAAGAACATTTCAGATACTTTAGCAGTGATGGAATGGAAACAGACAACCGTTCTGGCAGGGACAGAAGTAAACCTGAACACTTAAAGATTACAGGGAGGGCATTTAAGCACTGGCCTTTTCTAGTACTTCATTATTTAGGTGGTAATGGTACATCAAATGTGTTGGATTGACAGTAATACTTTTATGGAGAGACAGAATTAGTACATTAGAGTTTTAACTTTTTACTTGGGATATTTATTCACATATCCCCTAGTCAACCCTTGTCTTCAGTGTATCACGCAATATCATTTCCGTATACATATTTGGGATAAGTTAAAGGAGTTGTGTCACTTTAGCAAATGGAGGGTATTATGTAGAGAAAGTTAATACAAGACACCTTCTAATTTATTTGATTGTCCATTTTGCCTCTTTTGATGGCTGGATTCATTTTTCCATCACATTATACCCTTTTTGATTCCATGGTTATGTCCACTCTGCAATCCAGCAGTGGTGGCCGTGCTTGCCCACTATAGGAAAAAGTGACGGCATCTCTGGTGGTTGGTACAGTGCGAGAGCACATAGATCAGCGATTTTTCTTACAGTGTGCAAGCACGACCACCGTTTCTGGAGTGTAGGGTGGTTGTAACTATGGAAATGAAAAGTGTATAATGTGATGGAAAAATGAATCAAGCCAGCAAAGGAGGCAATATGAACAATCACAATACATTAGTAAGTGCCTTGTATTAACTTTCTCTACATAATAAATGCAATTTGCTGAAGCGAGACAATCCCTTTAATGCTCCAATGAACCTACATATCACTGAGCACTGAGAAGAGATCCACCCGGGCAGTGAGAGAACATGCAAACTGTATGCAGAATTCAATGGTTCACATACTGTATCTTATACCAGTAAGTGCATGTTCACATCTGCTTTGTAGGCTCTGTTCAGAGCCTCCTTCACAGATTCCACCAAAAAGATTGGACAAAAAAGTCCTACATGCAAGATTTTTTTTTTTGCTGAAATGCAGACACCCAAACAGATACCAAATGGACCACATTATAGTCATTGGGATCTGTTCGGCATCATTGGTTTCAGTTATGTGCCGAATCAGGCACTTCTGTTATTTTCATTGTTCGGCTCCTCACATCAGCACAGATGTGAATGTGACCTAAGGAAGAAGTTCGAGTGTTTGTGTTAAATGGTGCACATGTCTTCAAATATTTGCCCCATTTGTAACCAATGGCCAGAAAATCAAATCTAGAAAATCAAAACTTCTTTATTTTGTCAATTATATAGCGCTGACATTCCCCTGCCCTTTACACACTTTATCATTACTTGTTGTCCCCTATGAAGCTCATAGTCTATGTTCTGTATCACTATTTATTTAAAGTGTGTAAAGAAGAGGACCGGCACTCGCAAATGGAATTTTCACTGCTGTGGTTTATTCAGTCACTTTTAAAGACATAGTGACGCGTTTCAGCACATGGAAAGTGCTTTCATCAGACCATACAACACACTACTATCATTGTGTCTTATATACATTCAAAAGGTAAAGGGACTGACGTCATGAGATGTAAGGCTCCTCCCACATGGAGGCCGATACAGGTTCAGTTGTGTGCATACCATAGGAATCAATGTAAAGCGGTGGAAAAATTCAAGTCCGCTGAAAATCAAACATAAATCAAAGTATAAGCATTATGCATATTATGCAAACATGATCAAGCATTAGATAAAGCCAGAAATATTGTAATCCCTGTTGAGGCCTCTTGGTTCCACCGTTTGAAGTCGGTGGATCCAGTACGCCTCTCTCTTTAGAAGCATTTTATTCCTATCGCCACCGCGGCGGGTTAATGGCACATTTTCGATCACTTGAAATCGCAGTTGGGATATTGCATGTCTTTTCTCATGAAAATGGTGCGGCAAAGGAAGCAATAAATTCTCAGTACGAATAGTGGACTTATGTTTGCTTAATCTGTCTTTGATGCGCATAGAGGTTTCACCCACATAGAGCAAACCACAGGGACATTTGAGGATGTATATGACGTGTTTGCTGTCACATGTGAACATGCCCTTAATTGGGATCTGTTCACCGGAATGGGGATGGGTGAGGTAGGCGCCTTTAATGACACTGGAGCAGTTATTACAGTTCAGGCATGGGAATGTGCCCTGACGTGGAGTGGTCAGTGTGGTCTGTCGCAGACTGGGTTTAATGGTGCCTATGTCGGCCCGAATAATTTTATCCCGGATATTATCTGATCTTTTGAAACACATCATGGGCGGAGTCTGGAATGCCTCTATCTGGGGGTATGATCTTGAGACTACGTGCCAGTGTTTATTAATAATGCCTCTGATTTTCTGTGTCCATGGGTGATATTTCACTACTAATGGGATGCGTTTTTTTTTTTTTTGTTTTCTCTTCCTATGGTTGATCGAGTTTTTTCTTTTGAGTTTCTAGTAGATGTCTGGGGTAGCCTCCATTGAGAAATTTATTGGTCATCTCTTTCATCCTAGTTTTACAGGTGTCAGGATCCGTGACGATCCTTTTTACACGTTGGTACTGTGAAAAGGGGATACCTTTTTTAATTGCTGGGGGATGACTACTTGCAAAGGTAAGCAAACTATTGCGATCCGTTTCTTTGGTGAATAGATCGGTACACACTGTGCCATCATCACTGCGTATTACCCACGTATCCAGAAAATATATTTTCCGATGATCAAATTGCATGGTGAACTGTAGTTCACTCCAAATGGAGTTAAGGTAGAGATTGAACTCCGTGAGGGATCGAACGTCGCCCCGCCACACGCAAAACACGTCATCAATAAATCGACGCCAAAATGTACAATGTTTCAAGAATAAAGGATTAGAATAGACAAATTCACTTTCAAATGATGACATGTAGCTATTTGCATAAGGCGGCGCGACGTTCGATCCCATCGCGGTCCCGCGACACTGTTGGAAAAACGTATCTTGAAATAAAAAATAATTTCTTTCTAATATGAATTTTAGAAGGGTCAGAAAAAATTCTTTTTGGGGTGCTGTGTGATGGCTGGTGTTGAGCAATCTGGACGCTGCTTCCAGACCTTTGTCATGAGTGATGGAGGTGTAGAGGCTGCACACGTCAAACGTGACGAGTATGCAGTCTCCATCCATTTTAAGAAGGCGGACCTCACTCAGAAAATGTCCTGTGTCGCGTATATAGGAAGGTGATTTTACAGTCAAAGGTGTGAGGATTTTCTCAAGAAAAATAGCAGGGGGGGAGAGAATTGAATCGGATGAGGCCACTATGGGGCGTCCAGGTGGTCTTGTCATGGATTTGTGAATTTTAGGAAGGGTGTAAAATACCGGCGTGATTGGGTGCTGATTTATTAAAAATTCACATAATTTATTATCAATAAGACCTTCTTCTCTGGCCCCTGTCACTATTTTCTGCAGTATGTCTTTGATAGAGTATACTGGGTCCGACTGTAAAATTTTATATGTGTCAATGTCATTTAATTGACCTAGGATCTCGGATATATAATACTCTTTATCAAGAATGACCAGGGCCCCCCCCTTGTCTGCTGGTTTGAATACAAGAGATTTATCATCAAGTAGATGGTTCAATGCATGTTTCTCTTCTGAAGTTAAGTTGTGTCTTATGTGTAAATGACCCTGTCTACAATGTTGCAACAAAGTATTAACATCACGTTGAACTAAACTGGCAAAGGTTTCCACAGGGTGATATATTTTTGGTAGTGAGAAATGACTTTTTACTCTCAATGCAAATTGTTTCAGGGTTAGTTGATCAGAGTGTTCCTCAGTACAAATGCGGTCATCATTAGTATCATTGTCATCTTTGCAAAAATGCGCTTTAAGGCGCAGATTGCGAAAAAAACGCTGAAGGTCTATATCTAAAGCAAAGGTGTCCAGCGTCCCAGTGGGGCTGAAGGACAATCCCTTCTTTAGTAAGTTCAGTTGTGCAGGGCTCACGGTTTTACTGGATAAATTAACAACTAAGTTCTCTGCTGTACCTGCGATCGTGTCATCCTCGGTGCCTCTGCTTCTCCTATGATGGCGGCCGGCTCTCCTGGTGTTGCTCTTCTTTTGCCGCGGCGCTTGGCTAAAAAATGAGTTGATGCTCCACCCGAGGTATCGCTGCCAGAACCGGAGGACGCAAAACCTGCTCTGAGGTCTCTTGTATGGGAGAAGGGAATAGCTGTTCCGGACTTGTCCTGCCATCTGTATACGCCCTGTGAGGATTAATCTTCCACATATATTTATTTAAAGTGTGTGAAGAAACCGGAGTACCTGGAGGAAACCCACGCAAACACGAGGGAGGACATACAAACTCCATGCAGATGTTGTCCTTGGTCAGATTTGAACCTAGGACCTTAGAGCTGCAAGGCACCACTGTCCACAAATCTAGATTGATACAAAAATTCTAAATTATTTTAAGACTTTTTTACTACACATTTGATTAAACTATATCTATTTGGGGAAAAAACAATACAGGGAGTGGGGTGGAGTGGGCTTTATGGTTGCAGGGCGCTCTTCACCACTGGAGATATTGATATATACTGTAGTTGATACATGAGTCCATGGTTACTATTCATTGGTATACTATATAATTACTGCCTTTTTTGCCACAATACATATTATTCCATCTTTTTGGTGGAATGTTGTGATGTGAAGGTTTATGTACTTGGCACAGCAATTCTTTGGGTATGATTTCCAAGATTTGATGGTATCCTCAGGATTATCCATAGTTATCATTCATTATTGTATCTTTCAATAAACATGGATTTTATTCTATATATTTGATGGGTGTTGCCTTTATTCCTTGTGGAGAATTGTTTTTGTAGACCATGGAGACCATGCTCACTTTTTTCTTAATTGGTATAAAGATGTTTAACATTTTATTTCAGTGAAGAGATGATTACATAATTTATAATTTCCTGAGGCCATCCCACATAGCTGTATAAGGGCTTATTTTTTTGTGGGATAAGTAGTATTTTTGATGGCACTATTTATTTCATCATAGCTTACTGTATATTAGAAAATGGGAAACAATTCTTTGTGCAGTGAATTTCGAAAACAAAATAGCAAATTCTGACAAGGATTTTTGTGTTTTGTTTTTACGCTATTCACTAGGTGCTAAACATGACATGACAAGTTTATTGTGAGGGTCAGTAAAGTTACGGAGATGTCAAACTTTTTTTCTTTACATTGCAATATTCTGACAACCATAGCTTTTTTCTTTAGTGTTGTAGTGTGGGGTACATACAACTTTTGATCACTTTTTTGGGGGGAACAAGGTGACCAAAAATGTTAAATTATTTTTTTTCCATTATGTTGTAAATTGTGCAGGAAAATATTTTAGTATTTTTATAGTTCAGACATTTTCAGATATGGCAATACCTGTTATGTTTTATTTCCTTTTTATTTGTATATGTAAAATTGAGAAAGTGGGTGATTAAAAATTGTATTATTTTTTACTGTTGTTATTATTTCTCTTACTGTGTTTTTTTCACATTTTTAACTTTTTTCTCTATAATTTTTAGTCCCCTTAGGGGACTTGAACATGTGATCTTGTGATCGCTTGACCCAATGATTGCAATAGAATACTATTGCGGTCTATGGGATTCTGACACTCTGCCTGAGAAACCATGCCTTGTTCAGGACCTTTAGGTAGTTAGCTATAACATGCCTGGGAACTTTCCCAAGACGCCAGGATGTCATGGCAATCAATCAGACTATCACACTCCAGACAAGACCCCCCTAAAGAAATTCAAACTCTGACCCATGACCAAACCCATAAATAAATTTAGATCTCAAACTGAACCCCTAAAATTATTCAGACCTGACCTCTAAATGAGGTCAGACCCAAGACCAGACCCCAAAATTAACTCATAACCCAGACCAAACCCCAAAATAAATTCAGACCCTGTAAATTAAATAAGACCATTAATTAACACAGAACCCACACCAGACCAGTAAACTCACACCCAAGACCTCTTAGTTAAGTTAGTCCTCAAATCAGATAAAGAAAATGCTGGTAGGCTTTAGACCAGACTCTGTACTTTCCCTGACTCCCATCTTGCTCTTTAGCTTTGCCAAAGCAAACAGGATTCTAATGCCAGCAGCATCAGGATGTTGTAGTTGCCTCCAGTGCCTCCCACATATCCACCCCTGAACATAAATACTATTAAATACTATAGCTTGAAATTAAAACTGACTAAACTGGTCTAGTTCATTTAAAATTATTATTGTGTCAGTACATATCTTACTGTAACCATTTTTGCAATCAACTGCTGCTATGAGGTTACTAATGACCTATTGTTAAAATGATACTTGCCAAATGTTCTGGATTGTCTGGGAGTCTCCTGAAATAGGAGAGAAGTAATACCCTGACAGAAGAGCAGATGAGCTTCCTGCATTATGGGACATTTTACTACATTTGTATAAATATTACTCTAATTGATTTTAATCAGAGCTGTATTAGACTTCATTTAGACGGCTATAAGGTGAACTCATAAGTGTATATGGTGAGAAAAGTTCAGTTCACTTGATCTCCAGGCAGTCTGGGTCTGGCAGATGTCTGACTGAAGTTTTAATTGCCTATTACTCTGCCTGATATTCACGCCATTTATCAGGAACAAGCTTTCATAGGTTCACATATTTCCAATAATTTACCAGTGTAATTGTGTGGCAGATGAGCCGACAAAATTGTTAGCTGATTACATCTTTCACTTGGAATTAAAGATGTCTGATTATCAGCAGCAGATTGTACTGTGTAATCGGAGATATGCTGATGCTAATCAATAGAACTGAATGGGGGTGGAATAATTACTAGGACAATCATTCCTGCCCCATAAAATTTAGCAATGGACAGTGTAAAAGGCTGGTGCAAATAGGTGCGGAGTGGCGTGTTTATCAACAATCGGCACTTGTCCTGCCTGAATGTTGGACAGTGTAAGGGTCCATTCACACGTCCGTTTTTTCTTTCCTGATCTGTTCCGTTTTTTGCGGAACAGATCTGGACCAGATCTGGACCCATTCATTTTCAATGGGTCCTGGAAAAAATCGGACAGCACAATGTGTGCTGTCCGTTTCCGTTGTTCCGTTCCGCATGTCCATTTAAATATAAAACATGTCCTATTCTTTTCCGCAAAATTCGGATCCTGGTACAATACAAAGTCAATGGATCCGCAAAAAACGGAAGACATTCGGATGTCATTACGTATGTCATCCGTTTTTTGCGGATTCCGTTCCTGGAAATTACATTTTAATTTTTATTTATTTTTTTCCAAAGAAATCCAAACAACTTTATTTGCTTATTGAAATTTATACATGTTTCCGTTTTTTGCGGATCCGCAAAAAACGGATGACATACGGAAACATTTTCAGGAGCAACGGATCCGCAAAAAACGGACCGAAAATCGGGATATAGAAAAATACTGACGTGTGAATGTAGCCTAATAGTGCCTTTGATTTGTATTCATCTTGCTTATGACAAGTGCAGACAGTTAAAACTTAAAATGCTATCATTTAGTTC
Source organism: Bufo bufo (assembly GCF_905171765.1). Lineage (NCBI taxonomy): Eukaryota > Metazoa > Chordata > Amphibia > Anura > Bufonidae > Bufo > Bufo bufo. The sequence goes on along the minus strand of NC_053393.1, from coordinate 456,720,478 downwards.
TATAGCTAAGTGGAGGAAAGCATTATGCTTACAATCTTCTAGCACTATGGTTTACTGGGGAGCCTTAGAGCACTTTTTTGCTTGCATTCATTCTTCGAGGAACTTTGTTGAATCTCTTTATGTAAGCACTCTTTATGGGTATAAATCTTGCTATCACTGGTTATAGGGGCCACTTTTATAGTAGTATTATTAGGGGACATAGGTTGAACTTATGGCCAAAGTTTAAATGGAAAAAAAAAGTTTTCAACATTCTCTGTATGCTGCAGTTTTAGTCTCTCAGAAGGTTATTCTTAAAGTAGGTCACTATGGTTTAAAACAAGAGTCTGCATTAAACATTTTTGTACAATATATTCAATATTAGCTATAGCTATGTAGAAATAAAAGCAAACATCAGAAATATTCCACACTAACCCATGAGTACAAACAATTTATACAATTATGGGAGATTGCGACTCTTTTTGCAACTTTCTAAAAAAAAAGTCTCCGTGATAAATCTGTAGTGAAACTCATTAACATAGACAATCACACCCACTTTTCCACTCACATTTCAAAACTGAAGTGAGCGGTGTAAAAATGCAAAAAGGCACACATTTTTGTGCAAGTGAGTAAAAAAAAAGTTGCAAAAGCTCAATTTTTTTACTTTTTGAAGCCAGAATTCTGGAGTGAAGGCATGATAAAGCAGGGCCAATATATAGCTTTGATCTGAATGTGATCAATTAAAACAAATTCAGCATTTTTTCCATAGATATATTGATGCCCTCTCTGACTGCTTATTCCTTACATCTTATGTGCAGCTCCATACTTCTTTCAATTTAGTAAAAATAAATAAACCCAAGCACCTTCTTGCCTTCCTCACTATCACCACCTAAATGTCAATCTCATGGTTTATAGTGTTCAGATTTTTTAAGAAACCCATAAACTCACTTTTATAGAAATGCTAAGTATATTGTACATCAAAGCAGATTTCCCTGGGTATCACATTAACTGATTGCTTTTTAGGATAAATAAAAGGAAAACTCCTAGCTTGTAAATCGTTCTTCTCCCATTGTGCATGAAAATGGAATATAATTTACTACAAAAACAGTCCCTTTAATGTTAGGTTAAATCTTAGTAACATGTTTCATAATCATTAGGACTGGAGAACAATTCAAATATTCACTATGATCCCAAACTCTATGGACTTTGGTGGGGTAAATAAAAGATATGAGGTCCTAGAAAAAAGATCAAACTGACCCCCCCATTATCCAACCTCAACTTTTCCATGACTCACGAGTGAGTTTCCTACTCTCTTTGCGAGCAATGCAGTTCCTCCTTAGAGGGTGTCCTGCACAAGTTAACTTCTCACCAACCAATAGTAAAGAGGAAGAGAGAAACCAAGGGTGGGCTTCCTTTTTCCAAGAGCACTACAGCAGCCACATTGACTATCTTAAAGGATAACTGTCACATTTAGACCCTAATTTCAATTTTCATATATGTAGTTACTAATAACATGATATTCCAGAATCAGTTACTATTAGACTGACTTACCCCATATTTAATAAGATTCAGCCCTCAGCAACCAGTCTGCATAAAACTGCAATTTCACTATTCAGTTAAGATGGTTGCCACTGCCCTCATCCTGAGGCTAATCCTGCCTGCCCTCACTAGTCAGTAACCATAGCCCTCCAAAAGTGTCAGTAACCATAGCCCTCCCCCTAAAGGGTTAATCTCCTGCAGCACAAAGGGGTCCTCTTACCACATGTTGCTTTTATTTATACACTGAGCAGATGGCAGATCTCCCTTCCCTGGTGTGCACTGCTACAACTCTGCATTCTCCAAGTCTGCTGAGTGAGGGAGCGTCTGCCAAGCGCAGGGACAGGAAGAAGTGCACACAGTCCAGGCACTGTTATCAGCTGCTGGGGAGGACCTGGCTTTAATCATTTACTTACAGTCCCTGGCTGTCAGTAATGTGACCTTGCACACAGCGTGCTCCGTCCTTCAACAGATAGACGGACCATGCCTAGCAACCCTATTTTAAGCACAGGTAAAAGTAGGCAGTACAGGGAGCAAAAATGTGGAATTAAGGGGTAATTGAATACACAGTGAAAAGTTGAAATAGGGCCACCAAGGAGATATTAATCACCACAATCCAATACAAAAAAAAATAAAAATACGACAGTTATCCTTTAACGGTACTTACATCCTTGATAGACTGTAAGTCAACAAAGACATTCTGAATGGATAGATATGTGATGAACCTCATGTGTTTGTCATTTCTCAGATGAGATAAGGAAAACCTGACTTTCTGGTACTTACTGTATAGGTGTCTTTTGTTTATTTAATAACCCAATGATTTTTAAAGGGTTGGACTTGATATACAAGTTACTTACCTATAGTTGGCCCCAAAGAGTCAGTTCCCAAAGAGTTGACAACATAGTCCTCAAGACTCCCTGCAAGGAGATCTTGAGAGCGATGTAAGGAGATTTCGGCAACTGGAGAATTGATATTTTTCAAGGGACCATTGGGTAAAAGTATATAGGATTATCTTGGTCCTTGCTAAATTAGTGTATGGGCAGCACAAATTATTCGCTTTCCTTTACTACATCAAGGATACATATTGAAAGGAAAGACATCGATACTGTTAACAGGTATTCAAGTCTTAAATGAACGTTGTCATTTTATTGGGATCAGGAGAATCAGTGTCAGCTTTACACTGCAGTGTAAACCTAGATCAGAGTTTTCACTTTCCCATCAGGATTTTTTAGACTTATACAAAGATTTAGGAAAACACAAATGGTCTGAAGAGCATTAACAGGCCCTCCACAGTGACAGCTTCCACCTGGTGTAAAACCTTTTGTAATGAAGTGCCATCAGGTTTTACATTGTTGTAAATTAGACACATATTTAAAATACTGTATACATTAGTAATAATCCTTTATATTGGCATCTGATAATCCAGAATTTGTTTCCCTAGCATAAATCACCATTAATTTTACAACATTATAGCCAAAAGCCTGAGTGACTTTTCTAGTACAAAAGAAAAGTGATAGAGACATATTTGGTATGAGCATTTTATTTCAGGTCATCTTCCTCAAGATACCATAAGTGTTTTGCCACAGATACTTTCTTGCTCCACACTGCAGCTGCAAATACAGATCAAAGGCATATGGAAATTTGTAAAGAAATAATGCTGTATACTTGTTCTGGTTACATTGACTTGTATTGGGAATTTTTGGGTACAATACAGACAACTAAAGAATCGGTTGTGTATTAGTGATTAGGGATGAGCGAATCGACTTCGGATGAAACATCCGAAGGCGATTCACATAAAACTTCGATCTAATACTGTACGGAGCAGGAGTATAATGTATTGGCTCCGATGAGCTGAAGATGAGCTGAAGTTAATGCTTCGCAAAGTCTTGCGAGACTTTGCGCAATAACGTAATAAATTAATTTGTACTGTAAAAAAACATTTCCCGGACTCGGGTTCAGTTCCAAGTTGTACCACCAGATCCCTAGAGGCCGGCCAGCCACTGTATCAGATAACAGCCGGGGGGAAGCACTAAACAGCGCTAACAGGTAAATAGCGGAAACTAAAAGGCAGCCATATAAACATAATCTGCAATTCTACATTGGTCATCAATTTGAGGGCAAGCTCAGAGAGTATAAATAAAAAGGAAACGTCACACACTAACATTGATTCAAACGTAGATGGTAGAGCTCCTGCACCACACTGATGCTGATATTCCCATGTCAGTTGTAGTCCATTATGTCACAATAAGGCTAATAACATAAGGCATGTCAGATCAGTGGTGTACATTAAGTGGTGTACACGAAAACAAAGGGCTGCATATCCCTGTACATATTAGATCTGACAGGAGGCACTGCGGCGGACTGCATACACAGGAATAAGTCTCTGCTACTCATATAGGGACATACACACCATATAGAATGGGGCCTCTAAAGGACACTCCAGAGGTTATTAGGTCAGACCACACCAAGAAGGTGATCATTAGATGAAGCATGCAAACAAAATTGCGTCGTTGAGTGCATTGGGGCAAACGGTGTCCAGATTGAATATCCACTGGGCCTCTTTGCGCAAAAGGGGTATCTTTTCCGCTTCTGATATTTGACAGATGCTCACCGATCCTTCTCCTAAGCTCACGTTTGGTCTTGTATGCCACATTGGCAGGTCAACAGGTAAATAATGCCCATTGTCTTACAGTTGATGAAGGATCTGATGGAATACACCTTCTTAGTCGTAGAACTCATAAAAGAGGAACCCTTCAAGATAAAGGCACATGCCACACATGATCCACATGGATTGGTTCCAGTTATGGTGCTATGAAGCCATGTTGTTTGAGTCGGGCTGTGATACAGGCTATCCACTAATCGATCATGTAAATTCCAACTACGTCGGAAAGTTTGGTTCCGAACGGAGGATACCCCAATTGTCTTGTAGTATTTTTCGCACTTGTTGGTTGGCCATGTTGTATGTCACTATAATTCTCAGCTCATTGTCCTGTTGTCTGTCAGTTTTGGGGCGTAATAATTGCATACAATTAGAGCTCAGAGCTCTATACCTCTCTAATCTGCCCAAGGTATGCACAAGTCCTGTGACATCTATCCCTGGTTCATTTTAATTAATGTGAGCTTGTCCACGTTGGCTGTGGACAGACCAATGCGCCTATCCGTGATCACTCCCCTCGCCATGCTAAACACACGTTCAGACAATACACTTGCCACAGGCCAGGACAGCACTTCCAAGGTGTAAAGGACACATGTATTATTCCACCATGTTGCTGAAACACTGCCTCCTGCTAAGAAGGTCCATATCAGATGGTGGTGCCGGATGTTGTGGCGTGCTGACAAAGCTTTTCCACATTTCGGCCATACTAATCCTCCCTTCTGAGTTGGTGGCGGTGCCCCAGCTACGTTGGCGACTTTCTCCTCCTCTGCTTCGTGCTTCCACTGAGCCCCCGCGGTCAGTCAGGTGGGAACGCTATCAGTAGCATATCTACCAGCATGTGCTTGTACTTACGCATCTTCCGATCGCACTCCAGTGATGGAAGTAAGAAAGGCACGTTGTCCATGTAGCGGGGATCCAGCAGGGTGGCCATCCAGTAATCTGTACTAGAAAGAATGAGGGCAACTTGCCGGTTGTTGCGCAGGCACTACAGCATGTAGTTACTCATGTGTGCCAGGCTGCCCAGAGGAAATAATAAGCTGTCCTCGCTGGGAGGTGTATCGTTTGTGTTCTCTGTATCCCCCAAGCAACACTCCAGTGATGTCCGTGAGTTCAGTTGGGTGCCACCCTGCTGTGAACGCGGATCCTCCTCATCCTCAAAAACTGTACACTGACTGAACAGTTGTAAACCTGGCCGCTGTTGGTGCAGGAACCCACCCTCCCAGCCACCTGTGGACTGGACTTCCTCTTTCTCCTGTGCCACATCCTCATCCAAAGCGAGACATAGAAGTAGGATAGTAACACTGAGGATGGCGTCATCGGCACTGGCCATGTTGGTGGAGTACTCTAAACAGCGCAACACGGCACACACATGTCACGCTTGGGTGTGGGAGGAAAACACCACTCCAGCATCCAGGGCTACTCACTACAGGGAGTCACCTACAGATTATAGACCCTGAAGAAGGCCCTGACAGGCTGAAACGTCCGGTCGCCATATTGATTTGTATATACCCTGTAACTGCACTGGATCATGATGATCATATGATGATACAAGATTAAAACATAACCTAACGGCAAAGAAAAATACAGTGTGCTGCAATTTTCTACTACTCGAAACAGGGAATCAGTCATGAGAACTAGGGAAGGAAGATAGACACCTCCTAGTGTAAACCCTAACCAAGATCCTGACTGACTACCAGTATAAACAGACCCCAAAGGTAGGTGAGTTCATACACAGGAATACCTAGAGTCCTATATAGCCCTATAGGACCCTGGTACTAATGGCAGGGACGAGACTACCTGTTCCTCCAAAAGAAAGGACGAACAGGAGTCTACTTCAGGCCTAATACAAACAATAGGGAAATGCAACACACATAACCCAAACAAAATACAAAAGGGAAAGGAAAGACTTAAATTCAAAGAGGCTATGGAAGCACCAGAAACTCAGCCAAGATCCAACCACAAACAATCCACAGGCACAGAAGCTAAAAACCGCACAACATAGTGGGAGAATCAACTATAAACAAGGAAGTGTAACAGCGGCTGTGGGGCACCGCTGTTCTCCCGCTTACCGATGCAGTCCTGGGTTCTGTCGGGATTCTGCTATTGCTTCTGAGGATTCCGCTTCACAGCTTCGACTCAGCCCTGGTCACAGCTTGTGTTTGGCTGGTCTCATGTTTCACTGCTCTATGGGTGGAGCGCATCACTCCCTGGGCTGTGTGGGTTAGGTCAGGTGAGCTCGCTGAACAACCTTGGTTCTCCTACAGGTACTAAAGTGGCTCATCCCTACTCCCAGATACCTCAGTGTCAAGGTCCTTGCGTTTGTTAGTTCCTGATACTCATGTGTGCTCCTGACCTATACTTCATTCCCAGGTGGCACAGGTACAGCCTGACCTGTACCTGTGCCACCTGCCCTGACATATTGCCTGTCTGACCACGTCTCTGCCGCATCCTTCGGTCCTGCACCGTTGCTCATGGTACGTCTCTGCTAGTCTGACTATGCTTATACTTCAGGTACCTACTCAGGTACTCACTGACTTGGGGATTGCTCTGGAGTAGCCCTTGGCAACTACCTTAACAGCTCAATTCTATCCTCACCATCAGAGGCCCTAGTGAAAACTAGTGTTGATCAAGCACCATAGTGCTCGGGTGCTTGGGGGCTCGGGCCGAACACATCGGGGTGCTCTACCGAGCACCGGAGTATAATGGAAGTCAATGGGAGAACCCAAGCATTAAACCAGGCACCCCCTGCTCTGAAGAGGGGAGGGTGTCTGGTTCATAGGAAAAGGTCAGAAATTGATGGAAACACTACCGAAATGGTTCAGGAACAGCATGGGGAGGATGTCTGGATGCATCTTGGACTCCCAGGTCACTGCTGGGAACGATGTTGTCCGAGTAGTACGGCACTTTTACAGACTGACAATAATGCGCACAAAACCGAAGAAAAAAAAAATCGATTTTAGAGGAAAAATTGTTAGGAAACATTCTTTCCTGTATATTTACTTGTATATAAAGTGCAAGTGCTACCAAAAATTACAAGGAAAAGGCACTCCAGTAGAACCTGTATATCACATAAAGGAGGACCTCATTCACATTGTGGTACAATTATTCAAGTACTGAGACTCCTACACGCATAAAGCCTATGCACTAAGTGAAAGGGCTGCCAAAAATTGGAAGGAAACGGCACTCCAATACACATAAAGGAGGGCATCATGCACCCTTGAAAAATTATGATTGATGGCCTGCTGGTGACGCTCAAAAACATTTGGCGCTAGGGCCTGCTGATCTAACCATCTAAAACATTATGGCTGAGGTCCTGCTTCCGCTTTGGTGACTCTAGATAACCTGGTGTCGATCGCAAGTCCCCGTGACGGCGACGATCCATTTGGATGTCTGGCCTATCAACTTTTGATGTTATTTTCAGTGCAAATCATGGTGACTACTGGTAATGAGGAATCGGGGTTCGATTCCAGAGAGGAAGCCTGAGAAACAGCTACGGCTACCACATCCAAGCAAGGCTCATGCGCGCAAATTACCTATTAGTTATAATTAGGTGAGTGCCTGCAGTTAAGCTGACTCTGTAAAAGATTTTAGGTGCAGGCCTGCAGGTGAGCTGACCCAGTAAAAGATTTTAGGTGTGGGTCTACTGGTGAGCTGACCATCTAAAAAATGATATGTAAGGGCCTGCTGGTGAGCTAACCCTGTGAAAGATTGTAGGTGAAGGCCTGCTGGTGAGCTGACCCTGTAAAAAATTAAATGCTAGAACCTGCTGGTGAGCTGACCCTGTAAAACATTATATGTGAGGGCCTGCTGGTGAGCTGACCCTCTAAAAAAATTATATGTGAGGGCCTTCAGGTGAGCTGACCCTGTAAAAGATTGTAGGTGAAGGCCTGCTGGTGAGCTGACCCTGTAAAAAATTATATGCGAGGGCCTGCTGGTGAGCTGACCCTGTAAAACATTATATGCGATGGCCTTCAGGTGAACTGACCATGTAAAAGATTTTAGGTGAAGGCCTGCTGGTGAGCTGACCCTGTAAAAAATTATATGCGCCAGGGACTGATGGTGAGCTGACCCTGTAAAACATTATATGCGAGGGCCTGCTGGTAAGCTGACACTGTAAAACATTATATGCGAGGGCCTGCTCGTGAGATGACTCTCTAAAAAATTATATGCGAGGGCCTTCAGGTGAGCTGACCCTATAAGATATTGTAGGTGAAGGCCTGCTGGTGAGCTGACCCTGTAAAAAATTATATGCGAGGGTCTGCTGGTGAGCTGACCCTGTAAAACATTATAGGCGAGGGCCTACTGGTGAGCTGATCCTGTAAAACATTATATGCAAGGGCCTGCGGGTGAGCTGACCCTGTAAAAGATTTTTGGTGAGGGCCTGCTGCTGAGCTGACCCTCTAAAAAATTATATGCGAGGGCCTACAGGTGAGCTGACCCTTTAAAACATTATATTGTCACGACTGTTACTGATCTAGACAGGTCTGGGAGGAGAAGGTCGCAGCGACTTGCTACTCGTGATAGCTTGTGAGTTTGCTCCGTGGTTCAGGGTATGTCATCTGGGTTTTGCCTTGTGAACCTTTTTGTCCTGACTGGGAGTTTGTAGGCATCCTTCTCAGGTGAGTCCTGTCTGCCACTCCCAGCTACTATATTAGTTTCACTTTCACTTGCAGTCATTGCCAGATATAGTCCTTACTTCCAGTTCTATTCTGACCTTTGAAGGAGATCGTTTGATGGTGTTGCTGTGGAGCTCTTGTCCGGCGTGGACTGTCGTGATTGGGATCGCCTTCTCTGCTCGTGACTGGATAAGTCTATCTCTGATATAGTTTGTTTGTTGCTGTCTTCCCCTGCTGTTCTCCTAGACATGAGTGATGGTGACTAGTGCTCCCATCGGCCTTTCCCCACTCTAGGCCTTTTTAGGGTGACTGAGGGTTTAGGCATCCTGCTCGCCGCACGGGTTCACACCCCGTCTAGGGTATCAGGGCAGACAGGTGCCAGCTTAGGGTTAGTCAGGGGTGGCCATACTATTCCCATCCGTAGATTAGGGTCCCCCTTCCCCTCCGTCTGGTGCGACACGACTGCTGCTGGGGTAGCGGTCGTGACAGATTTGGTGTGGTTGTCTACCAGAAATATCAAGTTGAAGGTTCCCTCGTGGAAATTAGGTCGGAGATTTATTGGTCCTTATAGGGTAATTAAGATCATTAACCCGGTGGCTTTTCGTCTGGAGCTACCTCAGACTCTAAGGATCCATAATGTCTTCCACAGATCTCTGCTTAAGAGATATGTAGAACCTCCTGAACCATTGCCACTACCGCCTCCACCGGTGGTTGTTGATGGCAGTCTTGAGTTTCAGGTAGAAAAGATTTTTGATTCACGATATGTTCGCTGCTCTCTTCAGTATCTGGTGCACTGGAAAGGTTATGGTTCCGAAGAGAGAATGTGGGTTCCAGCATCAGAGATAAAAGCGGACAGACTCATTCAGGCTTTTCATAGCTCCCATCCGGAGAGGCCTGGTCTTGAGGGTCCAGGGGCCCCTCGTAGAAAGGGGGGTACTGTCACGACTGTGACTGATCCAGACAGGTCTGGGAGGAGAAGGTCGCAGCGACTTGCTACTCGCGATAGCTTGTGAGTTTGCTCCGTGGTTCAGGGTATGTCATCTGGGTTTTGCCTTGTGAACCTTTTTGTCCTGACTGGGAGTTTGTAGGCATCCTTCTCAGGTGAGTCCTGTCTGCCACTCCCAGCTACTATATTAGTTTCACTTTCACTTGCAGTCATTGCCAGATATAGTCCTTACTTCCAGTTCTATTCTGACCTTTGAAGGAGATCGTTTGATGGTGTTGCTGTGGAGCTCTTGTCCGGCGTGGACTGTCGTGATTGGGATCGCCTTCTCTGCTCGTGACTGGATAAGTCTATCTCTGATATAGTTTGTTTGTTGCTGTCTTCCCCTGCTGTTCTCCTAGACATGAGTGATGGTGACTAGTGCTCCCATCGGCCTTTCCCCACTCTAGGCCTTTTTAGGGTGACTGAGGGTTTAGGCATACTGCTCGCCGCACGGGTTCACACCCCGTCTAGGGTATCAGGGCAGACAGGTGCCAGCTTAGGGTTAGTCAGGGGTGGCCATACTATTCCCATCCGTAGATTAGGGTCCCCCTTCCCCTCCGTCTGGTGCGACACGACTGCTGCTGGGTAGCGGTCGTGACATATATGTGAGGGCCTGCAGGTGAGCTGACCCTGTAAAACATTATATGCGAGGGCCTGCAGGTGAGCTGACCCTGTAAAACATTATATGCGAGGGCCTGCAGGTGAGCTAACCCTCTAAAACATTATATGCGAGGGCCTGCAGGTGAGCTAACCCTCTAAAAAGTTATATGCGAGGGCCTGCTGGTGAGCTGACCCTGTAAAAGATAGTAGGTGAGGGCCTGCTGGTGAGCTGACCCTCTAAAAAATTATACGTGAGGGCCTGCAGGTGAGCTGACCCTGTAAAAGATTTATTGTAAGGGCCTATTGGTGAGCTGACCCTGTAAAAAAAATATATATAAAAGAGGGCCTGCTGGTGAGCTAACCCTCTAAAAGGTTGTAGGTGAGGGCCTGCAGGTGAACTGACCCTCTAAAAAAATGTATATGCGAGGGCCTTCAGGTGAGCTGACCCTGTAAAAGATTGTAGGTAAAGGCCTGCTGGTGAGCTGACCCTGTAAAAAATGATATGCGAGTTCCTGCTGGTGAGCTGACCCTGTAAAACATTGTAGGTGAGGGCCTGCTGGTAATCTGACCCTGTAAAATATTATATGCAAGGGCCTGCTGGTGAGCTGACCTTCTAAAAAATTATATGCGAGGGCCTGCTGGTGAGCTGACCCTCTAAAAAATTATATACAAGGGCCTGCAGCTGAGCTGACCCTGTAAAACATTATATGTGAAGGGCATTATATGCAATGAATAAGCATGTTGATATGATGGAAGAGGAGAAGTAGGATGAGAAAAGGAAGATTCAACCATATACCCTTGTTTGTGGTGGAAGGGGTGCATGGTAATACAGTGCATTCAGTACAGTATTATAAACAACACATTTAAAGTGCCTTTATGTTCATCAGCTTTCCTCTGGTGGAGTCGAGAAGTCATGGTCAATTCAGGCCTTGTTCATTTTTATAAGAGTCAACCTGTCAGCATTTTCAATTGACAGACGGATACGCTTATCTGTTATAATGCCACCAGCAGCACTAAATACACACTCAGACAAAACGCTGGCAGCAGGGCAGGCCAGCACCTCCAAGGCGTAGAGCGCCAGTTCATGTTACGTGTCCAGCTTGGACACACAGTAGTTGTAAGGCACTGAGGGATAACTGAGGACGCTGACATGGTCTGCTATATACTCCTTCACCATCTTCCCAAATTTTTCCCTCCTTGTGACACTAGGCTGCGCATCAGGGTGAGTGTGCTGGTGGGGTGTTATGAAACTGTCCCAGGCTTTGGAGAGTGTTTCCCTGCCTCTGTTGGAACTGCTGTGTGTTCCCCTTGTCTCCCTTCCTCGGTTGGCCAAAGAAGTACAGACTCTGCCACCAGCGTTGTCAGATGGAAATTTTGGAGCAATTATTTCAACAAGGATCTTCTGGTATTGCACCGTTTTGCTCGTCCTCTCCACCAGAGGAATGAGAGATGAGAAGTTCTTTTGTAGCGGGGGTCGAGAAGGGTGAACAACCAGTAATCCGTGTTGTCTAAAATGCATATAACGCGCGGGTCGCTGAAAAGATAGCCTAACATAAAGTCCGCTATGTGTGCCATAGTACCAACAGGCAAGACTTCGCTGTCATCATCAGGAGGATCACTCTCAATCTCCTCAGCCTCTTCCTCCTCTTCTGCCTACCCACGCTGAACAGATGGAATTAAACTTCCATGGGTACTACCCTCTGTAGCGGAGGCAACCGTCTCCTGCTCCTCCTCCTCTTCATTGTCCAATGCGTGCTGAGAAGACGAACTTAGGGTGGTCTGGCTATCACTCTGTGTAATGTCTTCCCCCATTTCCACCTCTTCCACATGCAAAGCAACGTCCTTAATTGTGAGCAGTGATCGTTTGAGTAGACACAGAAGTGGGATGGTTACGCTGTCATTAGTGATGAGCGGCAGGGGCAATATTCGAATTAGCGATGTTTCACAAATATTTTGTGAATATTCGTCATATATTCGAGAATTCGAGAATTCAAGATTATATTCTTGATTGCGAAAATCTGTAATATATTATTCGCGTAATGCGCGCGAAATACCGATGTGGGTTACTTATGCTACATTTTGCAAGCTGATATAAGTTTCCTGAGACTGGAGAAAATGGTTGGCACGGCAGAACATTAGAATAGCTTTATATGCAGATAGAGTGCTCCAATATACTTGCGCTTTCGAATTTTCGGCAATTAATGATGCGCATATTTTTTCGCAATACTTGCAACTTGTGAGCACTGTGTCTGTAGTATGTATGTATGGACAGCAGAACCTGTTACACTGCCTAACACCCTGCACTGGAACCTATCAGCTACACTATAGATCAATCTAACCTACACTGACTATGTCCCCCCTAACAATCTGAATTATATATAAGTTAACTGTCTAAAGCACAGAGCACAGCAATTACACTGTTGTCTCTTTTATAACTGCAATAAACTGCAGGAAATGGCTGCTGGGGAGGTTCTTATATAGTAAGTGGTAGGCAACTTTTCTATTGGTTGCTAGGGATGTTGCTAAGCTGTGACAAAGCCTTCTCATTGGCCCATAAGCTAGAAGAAGGGAAGGATGATCACCTGATGTGTACTGTGTTAAAAAAATATATATATATATTCGTCATTTCGAATATATGGCGCTATATTCTAAATATTCGCAAATTATCGAAGTGCCGATATTCGCGATAAAAATTCGTAATACGAGAGGTCAGACATCCATGCCCACTCCTCGCTTCTGAATAGCGGAAGCTGACTGGAAAGGCGATGACCATGTTGCAGCTGGTATTCCACTACTGCCCTCTGCTGCTCACAAAGCCTGGCCAACATGTGGAACGTCGAGTTCCAGCGCGTGCTCACGTCACACAACAGCCTGTCGATGACTTGCGGAAATGGGCACACAGGCGGCGCACCTTCACCAATAGCTCAGGCAAATTGGGGTAGGTTTTGAGAAACCGCTGAACCACTAAGTTTAAGACGTGGGCTAGGCATGGGATGTGTGTGAGCTTGCCCAGCTCCAAAGCCGCCACCAAGTTACGGCCATTATTAGACACAGCCATGACTGGTTTTAGGTTGAGTGGCGAGAGCCACAGCTCAGTCTGGTCCCTTATCCCATGCCACAGCTCTGCGGTGGTGTGCTGTTTGTCCCCTAAGCATATCAGCTTCAGCACGGCTTGATGCCGCTTCCCCACTGCAGTGCTACACTGCTTCCAGCTACCGACTGATGATTTGGAGGTGGAAGTGGAGGGGAAGTGGGGTTTGGAGCCACTAAAGTAGGTGCTGGCTGAAACCCTGATTGACGTAAGGCCCGCAATCCTTGGCGTCGGTAGCACCTGTGCCATCCCAGGGTATGAATCGCTCCCGGCCTCCACAACATTCAACCAGTGTGCCGTCAGGGAAATGTAGCGTCCCTGGCCGAATGCACTTGTCTATGTGTCCGTGGTTAAGTGGACCTTCCCAGTAACTGCGTTGGTCAGGGCACGTGTGATGTTACAGGACACATGTTGAAGTAAGGCGGGCATGGCACACCTTGAAAAATAGTGGCGGCTGGGAACTGCGTAAAGCGGGACGGCCGCCGACATCAGGCTGCGGAAGGCCTCAGTGTCCACAAGCCTAAATCGCAATTTTTCCAGGGCCAGTAATTTGGAAAGTTGCGCATTTAGTGCTATGGCCTGTGGGTGGGTGGCTGGGTATTTGCTCTTCCGTTCAAATGCCTGTGGTAAGGACATTTGGACACTGCTCTGGGACACGGAAGTCGATGTGGTCGCTGCTGGTGCCTGTGGAAATTTTTGCAAGGGTGTGCTCCGGGGAACAGATGTGGGCCTGTTTGGTGTGGCCCGCCTTCTCCCTTTTGCCACCCCACTACTTCTTCCAGCCTGTTACGGTGCAGCAGACCCCTCCCCCTCTGTACAGCTGTCCTCGCTCGGCTGTGTCTCATCATCTCCATCTACCTCTTGAGACAGTAATTGCCGTTGACTTATTGGTAACTGTGTCTCATCATCATCCACCTCATTAAACAGTAATTGCCATTCCCCACCGTCATCTTCTTGTGATTGTGGATACTCAAGAGTTTTGGAATCAGTGCACAAGATCTGTCCCTCTTCAAGCGAGCTAGGCGAGAGGGCCAAATCAAGGAATGGCGCTGAAAAGAGCTTCTCTGAATATCTGAGTGTGGGATAACTTGTTTGCCCATACTCTCCATGGTGGGAGGAAGGAGCATCAGGGTGAGGATTGTGTTGAGCAGACTCTTGGCTACTGAGACTGGACTTGGTGGAAGACAGGGTGGTGCTTAAGCGACTGGAAGCATTATCTGCTGCAATCCAACCGACCACCTGGTCGCGCTGATCTGACTACAAGAGTGGTGTCCTGCGCTGCCCTGCAAATTGGGACATGAAGGTAGGTATCGTGGATGATTGCTTTTCTCTTGCTCTGGCAGCAGGCACAGTTTCATCCTGCCCAGGGCCAAGGCCTCTGCGTGCACCATCAGCATCACGGCCACTGCCCCGTCCCTTATTGCTCGCCTTCTTCATATTAAATGTTATATGTGATTGAACGTCTGTCACACGTACAGTAGCATAGGGTTTGGAAGGTATTTTGGATGTGGAAACGTCACACAGGAGATATCCCGCAGATAATGTCAATGCTGTTACCAGCGGCTAATGAAAAATTACAGAAAATGTCACAGGTGTTTGGGAGGAGGAAACGTTATACAGGAGAGGTACCACCGGTAATGTCACTGTCCGCAGCGTCTATGCAAAATAGTACACTGTATGTCACAGATAAATTTTTGAAGTGCACTAGTTACACTGCAGATGTGGCCAGTGGCGTACATACCAGGGTCGCAGGGGTCGCAGTTGCGAGCGGGCCCGGCACTTCAGGGGGCCCGGCCGCCTGTGGACACCCCCCAGGCCGCTGGCAGGGGCCCCTCTGTACTCACATGTAATGGAGCGCTCTGATGGGGCCTGGCATGAAGTACAGTGGCAATTTCGGGCCCCATCAGAGCGCTCCTTGCCTCCATTACATGTATAATATGGGGGTGGGGGGGGCGGAGGTTCAAGGAAGAGGGGGAACACCCAACCCGGCAGTTCCGTTTCCATAGTGAAGCAGGGAAACCTCTCTGCTCCCTGCTTCACTGATCTTCAGAGCTCAGGAGCTCCCCCTGCTGGCCCCAGATCGCGCTGCTGGCTGTGGGAGGAGAGCTGAAAGCCCGGCAGTCTGCCTCCTCTCATCAGGGAAGAAGGTAAGTATGTGTATTTTTTTATTTTATAACGCTGCAGACTGGGGGCAGGGGGGGGTGTTTGATGGGCACAACTAGAGTGAGGGGGCACAAAAGTTGGCATCTCTACTGAGGGGCACCTAATCTGCCATAACTAATTTGAGGGGGCACCTAAACTGCCATAACTAATTTGAGGGGGCACCTAATGTGGCATAACTACTGTGAGGGGGGCACATATAAAGGCATAACTATGAGGGGGCACATATGAAGGCATAACTACTGTGACGAGGCATGTAATCTGGCATAACCAATGTGAGGGGCACATATGTGGGCATATCAAATGTGAGGGGCACATAATCTGGCATAACCACTCTGAGGGGACACATATCTGGGCATATTTACTTTGAGGGGGCACATAACCGAGCATAAATACTGTGAGGGGCACATAATCTGGCATTACTACTGTGAGGGGACACATAATCTGGCATAACCACTCTGAGGGTATATCTGGGCATATCTGGGCATATCTACTGTGAGGGGGCACATAACTGGGCATAAATACTGTGAAGGGGCACATAATCTGCCATAACTACTGTGAGGGGCACATAATCTGGCATTACTACTGTGAGGGGGCACATAATCTGGCATTACTACTGTGAGGGGACACATAATCTGGCATTACTACTGTGAGGGGACACATAATCTGGCATAACCACTCTGAGGGGGCACATATCTGGGCATAACTACTGTAAGGGGACACATATTTGGCATAACTACTATGAGGGGGCACATATCTGGGCATAATTACTGTGACAGGAACAAAGGTGGGCATAACTACTGTGAGGGGCCACAAGGTGGGCATTAGTACTGTGTGGTTGCACTTAGGGGAAATGTCCTAGATTACCCTGCTATACATTGGCATGGCTCAGTCTTACAGGCCAGCACAGCGCCCCCTGCTGGTGATTTCACAGGGGCAGTCACCATCCCTTCCTTATGTGATTATTCTTTTTTTCCTCACCACAGGGACCTTGTTCTGGATCCAGCGGACATCACGCCGACGCCAGCGACACCCTGGATGAGGTAGGACCAGATTTTTTTAGGACTGGGTGAGTGTAGCCATGCATTGGGCTTAGGGCTCTTTAACACGAGCGGATCCCGTGCGGGTAATCCGCTGTGTGAAAGACAGCCAAGCCCCGTTCCGGACAGCAGAGACACGGAGCATTAACATGATTGGTAATCCTCCGTGCCTCTCTGTGATCTTTTTACTACAAAATCACAGAGACATAAAGTTGTCACCGTGATTTTGTAGTAAAAAGATCACAGTCAATCATGTTACTGCTCCGTGTCTCTGCTGTCCAGAATGGGACTTGGCACTCAGTAACGCAGCGGATTACCCGCACGGAAAGAGTCCTTAGTAAGAAAATCTGCCGATTCTTTGTAAAAATGTTTGCACTGTGGCCCATAACACTATAGTTACAACACTAGTAGGGGAGGTAGTGAGGGGGCTTGGAGGGGGCCCCATAGATCAGTTTCGCACCGGGGCCCCATGGATTGTGTGTACACCACTGGATGCGGCCCTGGTAATGTCACTGTCAGAAGCGGACACCGTCTACGGAAAAAAGTACACTGTATGTCACAGATACATTTTTTCAGCTCACACGTTACACTGCAGATGTGGCACTGGTAATGTCACTGTCAGAAGCGGACACCGTCTATTGAAAAAGTACACTGGATGTCAGATATTTTTTGGATTCGCACACTTTACACTGGAGATGTGGCGCAGCTAATGTCACTGTCCGCAGCGGACACCGTCTATGAAAAAAGTACACTGGATGTCAGATATTTTTGGGATGCGCACACTTTACACAGGAGATGTAGCGCAGCTAATGTCACTGTCCAAAGCGAACACCGTCTATTGAAAAAATACACTGGATGTCAGATATTTTTTGGATTCGCACACTTTACACTGGAGATGTGGCGCAGCTAATGTCACTGTCCGCAGCGGACACCGTCTATGAAAAAAGTACACTGGATGTCAGATATTTTTGGGATGCGCACACTTTACACAGGAGATGTAGCGCAGCTAATGTCACTGTCCAAAGCGAACACCGTCTATTGAAAAAGCACACTGGATGTCATAGATACATTTTCAGATGCGCCCACTTTACACTGGAGATGTGGCGCAGCTAATGTCACTATCCGCAGCGGACACCATCTACAGAAAAAGGACACTGTGTGTCACAGATACATTTTCAGATGCGCACACTTTACACAGGAGATGTGGCGCAGCTAATGTCACTGTCCGCAATGGACACCGTCTATGGAAAAAGTACACTGGATGTCACAGATATTTTTGGGATGCGCACACTTTACACAGGAGATGTGGCGAGGATAATTTAACTGTCTGCAGCGGACACCGAATACAGAAAAAGTACACTAGATGTCACTGATATTTTAGAGATGCGCACACTTTACATAGGAGATGTGGAGCGGATAATTTAACTGTTCGCAGCGGACAAAGTCTACGGAAAAAGAACACTGGATATCACAGATATTTTAGGGATGCGCACACTTTACACAGGAGATGTGGCGCGGATAATTTAACTGTCCGCAGCGGCCTATTAGACGCTATTTAGTGCAGGATGCGCTAAAAATATATATTGCTGCTGTCATACACAAAAGTCCTTAAAAGGACTTTTGGGTCTCTGAAAAGTTTTTCAAAAAAAAATCTTCCAATAACACTTCCTACACTGTCTTTCCTTTCCTATGCTCAGCTCTCCCTGACTAAGACTGAGCCGAACACGCTATATAGCACCCGATGACGTGTTCCGGCCAGCCAATCATTGTAATGCCAGTAACCAACATGGCTATGGCATCACAGTGAGGGCAGTACTTACCTACACGTTTATTAGCTGCATAGGTAGGCAAGAAACGTGCGGGGAGGAGACTCGAGCATTGCGTTTGAGCACATGTGGTACTCGGCCGAGTATTGTCATGTCTCGAGCATTGATATCCTCGAGCCGAACTGGTGTTTGGCCGAGCATGCTCGATCAACACTAGTGAAAACCAGGTAGTTGCTTAGACACGTCCCTCCAGAGTATAGCCAGTGAATGGCACAGTGGGTTCACACCCGCTGATCCATGACAGGAAGGTTAAATTACCACATAAGCAACACCTGGATGCAAGGGGTGTGGCCATTACCAGAAACAACACAGACACCTATTGATCCACAAGGAAAACCTGTCAGATCAAAACACGTATTGACAGTCTCACAGATCTCTTGCCACTCACTGTCGCTGGGACGTCCTTATGTCTCGGTACGTCTGTGACAACACTTCACGCTTGGTACTGTTACGCAGAGTGACTCATCCGTGTGTGCTATAGGTGAGAACGCCGAAAGCGGACAGCACTTTCTGCAGCAGCTCTGATATATCGGGGTAATATATCTGCACAACCAAATTCAGCACATGTATCAGAGAAGGGATGTGCGTCAAACCGGCTAGGCCCACAGCTGCTGCAAGATTTTGCCCGTGGTCTCACACCACCAGGCCGAGCTTGAGGCTCAGCGGCACCAACCTCTCATCGGTCTGTTCTTTCATGCCCGCTCACAGCTCATGCGAGGTGTGGGTTTTTCCCCCCAAACATATGAGTTTCAGAACTGCCTGGTGTCGTTTCCCCCTGGCTGTGCTGAAGTTGGTGGTGATGAGAAGGAACAGGATGAAAAAGCAGAGGAGGAGGCAACAGGAGGCACCGAGAAACATCCAGCAATCCTTGGTGGCAGTAAGATGTGTGCCAAACTGCTTTCCGCCTCGGGCTAAGACGCCACTACATTTATCCAGTGGGCAGTTAGGGAGATATAGCATCCCTGCCCGTGCTTACTTGTTCACGTTTCACTGGTTATGTGGATCTTGCCACTGGTGGTGTTGCACAATGCACACTTGATTTTTTCCACTAGTTGTTCGTGCAGGGCAGGGACGGCCCGCCTGGAAAAGTAGTGGCAGCTGGGAACCTTGTACCGTGGGACAGCCACAGTCATTACATTTTTAAAACTCTCTGTCTCCACCAGACGGAATGGCAGCATTTCAAAGGCCCGGAATTTTGAAATGTTGGCATTCAGGGCCAGGGCTCGCAGGTGGGTAGGGGGGTACTTCCTCTTTCTCTCCAGAATTTGGGGGATGAACAGCTGAACACTTTCATGAGACAGTGTGGAGATGCTTGGTGACACTGGTGGTAGTGTTGCTGTCACATTCTCACTTTAAGGAGTGCCAGGTGGCCCTGTAGCTCCAGAGGGGGAGGAAGAGGCCGAGACCGCAGAAGAAGAAGGAGCAGGGGGAGCCTCAGATATTTTGTGGTTTTTCAGGTGTCTACTCCACTGCAGCTCATGCTTTGCAGTTAGATGCCTGGTCATGCAGGTGGTGCTCAGGCTTAGAACATTTATGCCTCGCTTCAGGCTCTGACTGCACAGCGTGCAAACGCCCTGTGTCTTGTCGTCAGCACATTGCCTGAAGAACTGCCATGCCAGGGAACTCCTTTAAGCTGGCTTTGGTGTGCTCTGTCCCTGGGCGCTTTGGGCAGTAGCAGGTGTACTGGCTGGTGGCTGGCCGCTCTGCTTTTGCACCCTGCTTCCTCATTTGTTGTGCGGCTGCCACTGTGTGACCCCCACCTCTTTCTCTGATTTTAAGACATCACTCTGATAACCTGGATGCCATGTGAGGTCTAGGACCTCATTATCCTCCATATCATCTTCCACCCACTCTTCACCCCTGCCCTCCTTGCTGATCTGCACTGTACAGAAAGCCCCAGCAGTTGACACCTGTGTTTCGTCATCATCAGCAGAGACGTGCTGCGGCGTTCCTTCCACGTCCTCATTCTCAAACATAAGTGGTTGGGTATCAGTGCACTCAATCTCTTCCTCTTCTTGGGCAGGGCTAGGTGAATTGCCCACGGAAACTCTCTGTGGCGAAACCAAGCTCGCCACTGGGTTTTGGAGTGGCCTGTTTGCCAGCCCATGGTAAACTTTTGAACCCCTTGTCTAATTCGTGCCATTTTGGGATATGTTAAATG
The DNA here is from genome assembly GCF_905171765.1 of Bufo bufo. Classification (NCBI taxonomy): domain Eukaryota; kingdom Metazoa; phylum Chordata; class Amphibia; order Anura; family Bufonidae; genus Bufo; species Bufo bufo. The sequence continues at coordinate 456,699,831 of NC_053393.1, read as the reverse complement.
TCTATGTGTACTGTAAAGGGTGGGACATTGTATATTTGAGTAGTGATGTCTGTCCTATTGTCTCCACGTGTGTATTGGCGATTTCCCTTTGTCCTGATAGATAATTGAATTACTACTCGGTTGTCTCCAGGACAGAAGACATTGTGTATTCTCCTGCCTGTGATGATTACATTAACCCGTGTAAGGTAATTGTATCACAGGCAGAGGGGAGGATTTTGTGTGGGAGTGTTTTACTGTATTGTACGTGTTTATTCGTTGTTTTTACAAAACCCTGTGGGTGGTAACCTTGTTGGAAAATGTGTATAAGTTAATGCTTGTGTGTTCAATAAAGAGTTCCTGTTTTACCCTTCATCATGTTGAGGCTGGTGTTTGGGTAACTGATCGATACTGGGGATTGCTATACGCTGAAGATTTGCTATACTCCCCTGGTTATAACTACTAGCTCTTGTAAGAGCTCTTCCTGCTCTCTGGATTTAGGAGAGGTTCACCCACTGGAGCCTGGAGCCTTGTCGTAGGTCCAGGGTGGGTAGGAGATGTGAGACCTCAACCAAGCTTTGGCGGTTCGTGGGGCCTGTGGCGGTTATGGTGTCAAGTGGAGTGCTTGGAGTCCTCGGGAAGCGCTAGGAGCATCCATCGACGGAGGTACCCGGTCGGGGGGCTAGGAGATCCGTTACACTCTCCTATTACAGTAAGATGGAAGCAACGGTGGACATTGGAACCCCAAAAGAGGGCTTTATGTCACTCACAAAATTAACAGACTGATTAACTTGTCTATTACAGTAAGACAGATGCAATGGTGGACTTTGAAACCCCAAAAAATTACTTTATGTCACCGACACAATCAGAGTCGGACTGGGGTGCCTAGGGCCCACCAGTAAAATTAATTTTGGGGCCCACTGTATGGATACATTCAAATATTATCTGCTCACACAGCAGCAATATGCTACCAGATGATTGAATATGGCGGTCCCTGCTGTAATTTTGAGAAGGTAGGTCCTGGCGAAAAGAGGATATTGACTAGCTTTCCTCTATATCTAGAAGACATCTCAGCTCTTATCGTGTCTAGAATAATAAACTGGGTAGATTCTTCAAGTTTTTTATATAAAAATAGGCTGGTTGGGGTGCTGTACATTGAATATATGTATGTAGTGCAGTAAATCTTCTGTATTATGTGCCACTTGTGCAGGGGGTGGGAGACTAGGGTTACACTTTGCTCAGGGGCCCACCGGGTTAATTACTTGTACCCCTGTGGGCCAGTCCGAGCCTGGACACAATTAACGGACTGATTAACTTTCCTATTACAGAAAGATGGATGCAACGTTGGACTTTGAAGCCCCAAAAAATGGCTTTATTTCACCGACAAAATTAACAAACTAATTAACTCTGCTATTACAGTAAGACGGATGCAACGGTGGACTTTGAAACCCCAAAAAATTACTTTGTCACTGACACAAATAACGACTGATTAACTCTGCTATTACAATAAGGCCTCATGCAGACGACAGTGTTTTTTCCCTGTCAGTGATTTTGCTTCAGTGGTCCGTGTGCGATTTTGCTTCAGTTGTGTTTCCTTGTGTCTTCCTTTTTTTTTGTCTGACAGGGGGAAAAAAAGGAAGATTAATGAAAACTGTAATTTTATTGCACCAAGGTCTTGTAAAAAAAAACGGACACGGACGCGGACACGGATGACATACCAGTTGTGCATCTGTTTTTTTTGACGGACCCATTGACTTGAATAGGTCCGTCCTCCGTTTTCCACTGACAAGAATAGGACAGGTTATATTTTTTTTGACGGACTGTAATCACGGATCACGGACACGGAGAAAAAACAGAGGACTATCAGTTTTTTTTCACATCTCCATAGAAATGAATGGGACCTCCGCTAAACTGTAAAAAATGATGGAACGGACACGGATGCACACAACGGTCGTGTGCATGAGGCCTAAGATGGATGAAAATGCGGCATTATAAAAAAAAATGGCTTTATGTCAACGACACAATTAACAGACTGATTTAATCTCCCATTACAGTTAAGCTACTTTCACACTAGCGGCCTTCTCCGGACATGCTGATCCAGCTGGGGAACAGCCTGCCGGATCCGTGCTACCGCTAGTGCACCAAGCCGCCGGAAGTCCGCTCAGGCCCCATTCACTATAATGGAGGCGGCCGGAATAAACTACGACATGTTATATTATAGTGAATGGGGCCGGAGCGGACTTCCGGTGGCACGGTGCACTAGCGGTAGCACGGATCCGGCAGGCTGTTCCCCAGCCGGAACAGCCTGCCGGAGAAGGCTGCCGCTAGTGTGAAACTAGGTTTAGAACGATGAAAATGCAGTCTTATAAAAAAAAAAAATTTGCTTTGTGTCACCGACACAATTAACAGACTGATTAACTCTGCTATTACAGTAAGACTGATGCAAAGGCGGATGTTGAAACCCCAAAAATTTACTTTATGTCACCGACAAAATTAACAGACTGATTAACTTTCCTATTACAGTAAGACAGATCTAAGGGTGGACTTTGGAACCCCAAAAAATGGCTTTATGTCACCGACAAAATTAGCAGACTAATTAAAGGGGTTATCCGAGTTATTTTTTTGTTCTTTCTATGTTCCTAACTGGGCAAATGTAACAGCTTTTCAATTCTCTCACTTTATCTCCAGTGGCTGGTTTCTCAGATTTCACTGAGGGTCACATGACCTGTGATGTCAGCTTCTCTCCCTGCTCTGATAAAGGTCGTTTACAAGCCTGTAAACCAGACGTCACTGTGCTGGCCACGCCCCCCTTCACTGCCAGCTGTGTGCTCTATCCTAGGATTCTTAACCCCTTCAGCTGCACAGACTCAGGGCTGAAGTGTTTACTGTGTAGCTGCAGTCAGTGAGGAGACAAATGCTGGGCACAGGAGCTGAAAGAGAAGTTCTGCAAAGCATTACAGGTAGGGGGAAGATCCTGTGTGTATTAGCAGTGTCATTATATAAGTGGAACTTGTAGTTCTACACTTACAAGTTGCTGTTTTCTCCCAGCACTCAGGGCAGCTCTTGTATCCACTCCCTTAGCAGTGTCATTATACAGCTGGGACTTGTATTCCTACACATACAACATGCTGCAGAGTCTCCCAGCAGGCAGACATGTCACTCAGGGCAGCACTTGTATCCACTTCCTTAGCAGTGCGGGGGCAGGGGCAGAGATTGTTTTTATTGCATGCAAACAAAGGGCCAGAAAAGAACCAGGGAAATGAGGAAATATATATATTTTTTTTGAATAAAACTTTGCTTAGCTCAGTTATATATCAGATATTCAGTGCTATATTATTTTTTTTCATAACTCGGATAACCCCTTTAAATCTCCTATTAAAGTAAAATGGAACCAACAGCAGACTTTGAAACCCTCAAAAAATGTCTTTATGTCACCGACAAAATTAACAGACTGATTAACTCTACTATTACAGTAAGACGGAGGCAACAGTGGACTTTGGAACCCTGAAAAATGGCTTTGTGTCACCGACACAATTAACAGACTGATTTACTCTGCTATTACAGTAAGGGCTCATGCACACAAACCATTCACTTCAATGGGGCTGTAGAAAATACGGAAGTTACTCCGTTTCCGTTTGTCCGCATGGCCGTTTCGCCAAAAAAGTAGTGCATTTCCTATTATTGTCCCGAAATCACGGTCCGAGGCCCCATTCAAGTCAATGGGTCTGTGAAAAATACGGAATGCACTGGAACACATGCGTATTTCATCCGTTTTTTGCGGATCCGTGCTGTAGATTCTTTAAGGCCAAGCCCACAATAGCCATGTGCTTGTAGTTTGTAAATAAAGATTTGTAGACAGGTGCAGTGTGTGGAAGGCTGGAGGCAAGTTAAGCAGCATAGGTCGTATTGATGTTGAGGAACTTATTTGCCTTGTCCAAGAACGCAATATAACAAAATAATAGCAAAGACAGGTGCACTCTGCGGTCTTACTAAACCCTCAAACTGATTTTAAAATTGAGAGATTAGCCAACATGTCCTACGGTGTAGGACATGTCTGAGCCCGAGCACCGCGCCAAGGTTTCTCAAGTAGCTTGGGGACCTAACACTCACCTACCTGAGCCGTATGGGCTATACCAGGAGCCAGTGGGCAAATTACAGGAGCATGAGGCCGACTCACAAACAACTCACCAGTTACCTCCAGCATGTAACCATGCTTGCAATAGGAGGAGGGAGGAGTCTGCGAGTCCCACTCAAGACTGGCTGATATGGCCCAGGCCTCACAGGTGCACCTAAATGTAGCCTGAAGATGGAAAGCAGGCACATTTAAATTGGAGTTTATACACCTCCAGGAATCTCTATATATACAAACTGAAAAGAATGGCGTGGTATTAAACAAGCAGGAAGTGCTCAAACCCACATGCAGTTGTGCATATATATAGGGGAGCAAATTCTGCACTTGTGGCCTGTTGCTAATGACGATCCCCAGCAAAAATGCATACAGTGGAGGATGCCCGCAGCGAACCACAAGTACCACAATAGACATCCTACACAAGATAGCAATTATGTGGATGTGATAATCAATATAGCAATATAACAAAATAATAGCAAAGACAGGTGCACTCTGCGGTCTTACTAAACCCTCAAACTGATTTTAAAATTGAGAGAAGAATGACCTGAGCTGTGGGACACCAGGTCTGACATGTATCATGACCGTGTCAGAAAAGATAGGGCATGGGTGGAGGTCACAAAAACCATATTTGGATCGGAGTGGGAAGCATCCCCAAAATCCAAGCGAGCAGGTCTTAGTAAGCCAACCCTTGCAGATCTTTAATGTTAGCATCTAAAGCTGAATGTATAGGTGATGTTTATCATGTATTTTGAATTAAAAGACATTCCATATCATGGCCACTAAGATAGTGATACTATTGCAAGGAGCCGGACAGTTATGCAGTGGGTCAGGATATGGGTGTAATAGTCTATAGTTTTGTTTGTGACGCCAATTGCAGCGTGCGCAGGGTACTAACACAGTGCCCTTTAAGATATAATAGCTCACGTACCATGTTAGGAATGCCAGAGTGGTATAATGTCTCTGTGTGCAAGGCAATAGTGTCAATGGTGTCTCCTACCTGGGTACGGCTGGACTCCTGGGTCCGGGCTCACTTGCAATAAAATGAGTGTGTTGCTAGTAGGAGTAATTGAGGGATTTGCAGCAATAATTGAGATCCAGACTTTTAGTAAAGTTCAAACTCGTCTTTACTGGTTGCAGCTTTAATCTAAGCGAGATACAGCAATAGTCTTGGGTCCCAGCAGGTATTGGCAATGTGTGGCAGGAATCTATCTTCTGTTCTATCATGTGCCTGGAGCTTTTGCAGGATAAGTCGTCTGCTTGTGGCTCTGTAATGTGGCAGGAATTTGGCTTCTGAGCTTACTATCTTCTGCTATCTTGGGAACTGACTAGCTAAGGAGGAATTTGGCTTCTCCTGGTCTCTGGACGGTACTCACAGTTGTGCTCACAGGGTATGCTTCTTCCTGGAATACTGGAGGTGGCTGCTTGCTTCTACCAGATGAGGCTGCAAGGCTCAGGCTGGGAATGATGATCAGTATCTCAGCCAAGACAAGATCCTGGCTTTGGATCCCTATATCTGGGAGCTCCTACACGCACAGCCTTCCCCTAGCCGGGGTGGCTGGCACACTAACTCAACTTCCTTCCCTCCCATGAGGCAGCACATGGGCCAGCCCACTTCTGCTCATAGAGGGGGAGCTGAACTGGAATGTACTATTACAGCTTAGAAATACTAAACTGTAGCTAAGTCCCTGTTGAACACATTGCTGCCATCTGCTGGTGAACATAGAAATTACAGCAATACATATGTAACAGGCTTAGAATATGCACATATGTGAGAATATTAGATAAAATCACATTAGATGACAGTATAAATACACCTAACAAGTTGTAGCGGGGTAAAAGCGTTTCGTAACATAACTCTGGGATGTTACACTATCAGCATGTCTTTATGAGGAAGAAATCAACAGCAACTGTCATGTAATGTCATAAAGGTGTTTAGTGTTACCATAGTCTAAACCTGCTGTAAACTGTATTTGCTCGTATTGCATCAGTTACAGTCAGATAGCAGCCATGTGCTTTCTACTCACTGCATGTTCTATCATGTACCAAGTGCTGGCTGCATTATGGGCATGTAAAGGTTTGGATGTGTCTATTGTCCCTCAACGCTCACATTTATAGTATATAAATGTTGTGTACATGATAACTACACAATATTATTAACTACTTATGTGCCATAATTTGGAATGAAAGTATTGTATTTTTTTGGGGGTCATTTTATGTAATATAATAAGCTCAAAATTCCAAAATTATTTCGTTGATTATTTTTTTTTTTACAGTCAACAAAGTAAAAACAAGGTGGCAATCCTGCCGTGATCAATATAGGAGGGAGAAAATGCTCTTAAAGGGCCATAGTGGGGATGGGGGCCTTAAAAAAAAGTCCTATTTGTATACGGCAAATTTACAGTTTCTTGCTCCAGTTCTTTTTTGTTTTTTTATTTAAAATACCATTCTATATAAATGTCTAAATATGTGTATATGCACGTAATAATTTGTTTTCTTTTATTTAAAGATAGGTAATCATTTTTCATTCTATTTGTAGTACTGTGGACAACCTTCAGCCAGAGGCTGCTGGTGACTCCTCTACAAGCACTGAAGAGCCAGGAGCACCACAATCACCAGCGGCCCTTTTGACACAGGAACAAAGCTTTGCGGCCCAGGAGCCCCAAAGGCTTGAAAACACAGAAGAGGCCTGCAACCTCGAGGCCACTAACAATGTTCAGTCAAGCCCAGAGCCAATGCCTCCTGGGGCTAGGGCCAGAAGGGGTGGGAGACAAAGGGCCCCGGAGTCTGGAGATAGTCAGACACAGGTAGACCACCATGTGCTCGAGTATCTCCAGAAACGTCAGGATGAGTCAAAGGAGGATCGCCCCCTACATAAAAAATTTCTCTGAAGAGAAACAAATGACATTTGCAAATGTAGTAACCTCTGTCATTACTATACTGCAATCCAAAACCGATCCTATTGAGTTAGTCAAAACAGTAGACCAAATGAAATATTGGGCCATGACTGCAAATTCACAACTTCAAGCAGGGCCCAGTCAGGGTTATCAACTCCCAGCCGGCCCCAGTCATGGTTAACAACCCCAAGTAGGGCCCAGTCAGGGTTATCAACCCCAAGCAGGGCCCAGTCAGGGTTATCAACCCAAAGCAGGGTCCAGTCAGGGTTATCAACCCCGAGCAGGGCCCAGTCAGGGTTATCAACCCCGAGCAGGCCCCAGTCAGGGTAATGAAACCCAAAATGTTGCTGGGTATTCCCGCCATTATATACGAAAGGGCTTATTATGGCGGAAACTGCTGCACCACCACCTCAGTCCCAAGGACAATTTACAAGGGAGCTTTTTGAATTATAAATGCATTCAATGTATGTTTTTATTTGTAATGTATTATTTTTTTTTTTTAAAGGCTGAAATACAAGCTTTATTTATTTTTATATTGTTTTATTAATAATACTTTTATTTCATGAAAATCATTTATTGTCTGCTGTCATTTCTCTACATTAGTAATTTTATTACACAAACACATTGTATTAGTGATTTTATAATTAAACATTAACATATTTTTTTTATTATTTTCCCATACACTCGTCCATTTCAACTTTCAACTGTAATAATATGGAGAGCCTTTTCCAGAATTGCCTGAACATCCATATTTTGAAACGTAGACTTCTCATCCTGTTAATATGACCTGCAATATAATAAATTACACATATTAGTAATATATAAGTACTATTTGCAAATAAAATGGTCAAATAAAAGTCTAACAATTTATATTTCAACAAAAATATTTTATACAAGCAGATTACTAAGACACAGTTATTAGTTGAAATGCTTTCTATGCTGTATGGTTATTATAAACCATTTTACATTGCTCATTTCCAATGTATAAACAACACCCTACAATCCATCAGTGCTGGTAAGAGCTTCACAGTATATGATAAAGTACAGCCATCTTTTGTGGGGGAAACCATGGGGTCTATAATTATCCATCGTTCTTTCATCTACTATTCAAGCACTACCACTACAGATGGATTGATGTCAGGTCATGACAAATGTAGACAAGCATATCATATGATGTAGAAAATACGGTTGCCATCAAGGGAGACACAATGCTTATGAATAATACCTTAGTAAGTAGCTTGTAAGAAGTTTATGATAGAAATTAATGTTTTTTATCAGATGTAAAAGCACCAATTTCAAATCAACATTTAACCCTTTTGATACCGGAGTTTTTTTGCGTTTTTGCGTTTTCATTTTTCTTCCCTATTTTCCATGAGCCATAACTTTTTTATTTTTCCGGTCACATAGCTGTATGAGGGCTTATTTTTTGCGGGACAAGTTGTACTTTCTAATGCCATCATTAATTATGGCATAAAATGTTGTGGGAAGCGGTAAAAAAATTCCAAGGTACTTTATGTTTAAAAAGTGTAAAAATAAATGTAAACTTTGAGAATTTTCTTTTTTTTATATCACCATATTCTGACCCCCATAACCTTTTTATACTTATGTCTACTGAGCTGTTTAGGGGCTGATTTTTTGTGAAACAATCTGTACTTTTAATTGATACCATTTTGGAGTATGCTTGACTTTTTGATCACATTTTATAAAAATTTTTGGGGTAAGTGAAGCAATGGAATTTTTTTTTCTATTTTAATAGTATGAGAATTTTCGGTCACGGTGATACCCATGATGTTTATATTTATTGTTATTTAGTTATTTATTTTTTAATTATACGGAAAGGGGGGTGATTTAAACTTTTATATATTTTTTTATATATTTTTTAACTTTTATTTTTTTGTGATCATAATGTGCCTCGTATATGAGCTTATTACATTTTTTTTATTTTTTATTTTGGTTTATCCGGAATTTATTACTAGCTTATTTTGCTCACTTTTGCTCTTTTCTTATCCTGGCCTGCCATATCTGGTGGCCAAAATAAGAATTGCCGTTTTAATACTGCTAGCTTTCTCAGTAAAGCTACCAGTATTCAGTGCAACTATCTATGCCCGAATTGGACACACGAGGTAGGAAGCGCGAGCTTCCATTTTTTGCGCATTTAGGTGCCGTGATCTCACTTGATCACAGCATCTAAAGCATTTAATTATCGCAATCGGCATTATTGCCGGTCATGGTAATTAACCGCAGGTCTCTGCTGTATGAAACAGCGCTGGTAGCCTAAGGGTTAAAGATGTATTAGAGGGTATATAGATTCAAATATATGGTCACTTTATTGTCACATGTTCTTATGGCCAATATCCAGGCACACAAGATGAAATTATTACATTGCCCATGTTATTTGTCGACTATATACCCCAGCCCGCAAGCCCACGTCAAGGGTCCTCATTGTCTTGCAAGTCCCTACACTATCTAGGCAAAAACCAAATTATAAGGACGTGACTAAAAAATAAAAAATACTATTATTCCCAGAGTACAGCTCTCAGGGCTGGAGAAATAGACAGCATACATTTCCCATGCAGCCATTCCAGCAGTTCCAGGTCGTCTATACCGGCTACGATCATATCCAACAGATGTAGCTGTCAGATTCTGATCCACTCCAGGATCTGAAGGAGCATCATGAATCCTGACGAAGTTGTGCAGGATCACACATGCTTCAATAACCAGGGTGGCATTGTCCGGTGACATTTGTAAGGATTACAGGAATACTCTCCACTTGTTGGTAAGTATTCCAAACGCACACTCAACATACCGACGGGCTCTACTCAGCCGATAGTTGAATATATGTCTGCTGTCATCCAGGTCACATCTGGTGAAGGGCCGCATGACATGGGGTGTCAAAGCAAAGCCTTCATCAGCCACTATTACAAAAGGAACCGGTGGTCCTGGCTTGAAGCCGATCACCCATTCTAGAAGCACCGAAAATGCGCGCATCTGCAGTGCTCCCATAGGCCCCGATATCCACAATGATAAACTTGTAGGTACTGTCAGCCACAGTTAAAAGCACTAAGGAAAAATATTGTTTGTAATTGTAGAACCGCGACCCTGAGTGAGGCGGCTTCTTCACACGGATGTGTTTGCCATCCATTGCCCCAATGCAGTTTGGGAACTGTGCATCACTTTCAAAGCCCTCAGCGATTCGCAACCAATGATCTACCTTGGGCTCTGGCATCACCGTGTTCTGGAGTTGTTGCCAAATTACTTCTAGAAATAGTTGAGACGCCCAGCAGGAACTCAAATGCAATGAAGCAAAATAATTGCCCGTTGCCAGGAATCTAAATAGAAAAAAAAAAAAAAAAAATTACATAGTGTCAATTTCAATTGACACTATAACAGTTTACAACACATTAATACACAAAGTCAGTTTAAAAACCTACCTCAACGTCATGATGAGCCGTTCCTTTGGCGAAATGTAGAGTCTCATATTTGTGTCCTGGTATGTGAGGCCAGGGAGCAGAGACGCTAACAAAATATCAAATCTGCTCACAGACATACGACAAAACCCATGAAATTTGTTAGGATGCTGTCGCAGATCCATGTACTTGTGGAAGTGGCCCTTCAATCACCGCTGAGAGACAATTGGGTGAACCCAATGCCTCCTCCTCGGTTCCTCAGTCCGCATAGTTGGCTGCTGTCTGAAATTCAGAGAAAAAAGCCAGCAAAGAAGAACCGCTTCCTCCGTGTCATCAGACATAATCCAACAGATAGCGGTAGCCAGAAAACAATGCCAGCCAAGCACAGTATTCCAACAAATCGCTCCCAATGCTGAAACAAGCTGAAGAAAATGCTGTCAATACAATCACATGACCATCTTATATAGGAGGAGTTAAAATCTGTAACTCTTTATTTGCTCATTTTTTCGTCCGTATACGATCAGCAAAAAACTGATCAAATACGGAAACCATACGGATATGTTTTGTGCAATAACGGAACGGAAGCGGACTGAAATCAGAGAAAAAAAGCCTCAGATACGGAACAACGGATCCATGAAAAACGGACCGCAAAACAACAACGGTCGTGTGCATGAGCCCTAAGACAAACCCGGAAAGATTTGGGTTCGTCAAACAATAGCAAAGTTTGGACCTAACTCATGCAAGGCCTAGGCCAGGCTCTGTGCGAGTATCTCTCGTATGGCAGTTTGTTTCCCAAAACATAGGTATCAAACATAGGTATCAGGGCTCTATTGAAGCACATGAGGCTGCATCACCGGATTCAGTGGGAAAAAGGACTGTCCTCCTTCACCTGGTGTTCTTTGTGGCAGCCAGGCTGCATTCCCATGCCGGTAGATGGGCCCAACACACGTTTAATCAAAAATGTGCGCAAAGAGCTTCCATTTTCCATGTATAGTAGGTATTGTACCATTTTAATCCAAAATAATCCCTATTTCTCAATTCTATTGTTTGCATGTGTAATGGTGTGATGCCATACGTTTTTATTTGCTGCCTGCATGCTAGCTTTATGGATGTGAACCTGTGACCAGGGGCGGACATACCGCGGCTGCACAGGGGCCCAGAGCAGGAGGGGGCCCCTTCCTACCGGCAGCAGGGGGACATGAGCGCTTCCATTGTGGAAGCGTTCATCTCTATTCATCTGTATCGCTGTCCTTAGGACAGCGATACGGATGGATGCTGCGACGGGGCAGGGGAGAGGCGTCTCCCTTCCCCTTCCTCTGATAGGCTGCAGGCACTAGGCCTGCAACCTATCAGAGGACGGAACAGGCGGCGCGATGACGTCATCACGCCGCCTGAGCCATATAGCGTGGGACACAAGCCAGAAGAGGCCTGCATCGCATCGCTGAAAGCGGCAAGGAGGTAAGTATGTGAGTTTATATTTTTATTTATTTACACTTTACTAGGGGCCCTATCTGGCACTCATGGGGGCATCTACTGGGGGCCCTATCTTATGGGCACTATGGAGGAGGAGGAGCACTATGGGGCCCTATTTTAAATACTAACACACATGGGGGCACTGTGGGGGGGGAGTACGATTGGGGTCCTATTTTATATATTGGCACACATGGGGGGCACTATGCAGGGCTCTATTTTATATATTGGCACACATGGGGGGCACATTATTTGCACAGGGGCCCTCTGCTGTCTGTGTCCGCCCCTGCCTGTTACTATGGATGTGCTAGTTTAAATTTTCTTGCAGAATTCCCAAGCAGTACAGTGTCCCTGTCAGCATCATCTCATCAACTACTTCTCCAGCTTAGACTTCTCTACTTCTGTTACTCCCTCCTCCTTTTCCTCTGCTCCATCATGGACATCCATAAAGGAATTTGTGGCCATGAGAAAATTATTTGCGAACAGCAATACATTTGTTTAAAATTTTCTTGTTTCCTAAATGACTGTAATTTCCCCGGCATATTCCCTGTTCCCTGACCCCATCGATTTTTGGGTAGGCAGATTGGAACAGTTCTGGAACTGGCCAACTTTGCTATTGCTATACTGTGTTGTCCAGCCTCCAGTGTCACCTCACAGAGGGTTTTCAGTGCAGCAGTTGACATCTTCACACCCAAGCGGGCAAAATTGTCCTGCACAACTGTTCAAAACATTACCTTTGTCAAAATTAATCAGGCACATTTATCTGTGAGAGTTTCCACACATCTCCAGCTGATAGCAATGAATAGATCTACCATTTCTTACAACTGCAAATGTCTACTTGTGTATCGTATTTCATACTGTAGTGGAGTTGCTGCAGCCACAGCTGCTACTCTGCCCTTGCCACTGCAATTAAAGGGTTTCTGTCACCCCACAAAACTCTTTTTTTTTTTTTTGGATAGTTAGATTCCTCATAGCGCGATATAGGAAAATATAATAGTCTTACTTACTTTCATGCGGCCGATTCTTTATAAAACGAAGTTTTATAATATGTAAATGAGGGCTCTACCAGCAAGTAGGGCGTCTACTTGCTGGTAGCCGCAGCAGAAAACCGCCCCCTCGCCGTGTTGATTGACAGGGCCAGCCGTGATCTCCTCCTCCGGCCGGCCCTGTCAGTATTTCAAAAATCGCGCGCCTCGCGTCATTCGGCGCAGGCGCTCTGAGATAAGGAGGCTCATCCCCTCAGCACTCCCTCAGTGCGCCTGCGCCGATGACGTCTTCTCTTTCGGTGATGTCATCGGCGCAGGCGCACTGAAGGAGTGCTGAGGAGACGAGCCTCCTCATCTCAGAGCGCCTGCGCCGAATGACCAGAGGCGCGCGATTTTTGAATTACTGACAGGGCCGGCCGGAGGAGGAGATCACGGCTGGCCCTGTCAATCAACACGGCGAGGGGGCGGTTTTCTGCTGCGGCTACCAGCAAGTAGACGCCCTACTTGCTGGTAGAGACCAGATTTACATATTATAAAACTTCGTTTTATAAAGAATCGGCCGCATGAAAGTAAGTAAGACTATTATATTCTCCTATATCACACTATGAGGAATCTAACTATCCAAAAAAAAAATAAGGAGTTTTGTGGGGTGACAGAAACCCTTTAACCCTACATGGCTGCGCATCTCCTGCCTTGTCTGTAAGGTTCCTCACTGCACTGCTGCTCCAAAAAAATTTTTTGGTGCTTGCTCAGAACTAGCCACTGATTTTTATGATTCTTCCTCCTCAATAAGGGGCAATTTATGGAACGATTTTTAATTTTAAAGAAACATAACAAACAGTGTTTTTTTAAACAGGTTGTTTGTGAACACCGTCAACAATGCTATGTATGTCAGTGTAACATTATTTATGTTAAAGAGCTTAAAAGGGGGAAGGGGAGAGAGAAAAAAATGTTCTTGAAGTCCTGGGAGACTACAGGGTGTCATATACAGTACCAGTTTTCAGCACTTTTGATTCAATTAGAATTGATTTGGACCCAAATCAAATTTTTTGACCGATTATTTAGGATTAGAACAGAAACAAATTTCAAGGAATTTGTTTATCTCTGTTTTATGGAGTTCAAATGTCAGTCAATGCAAAGTTTGCTACTGTAAGCTGCGGCAAATTATTTGTATAAGAGGTACATGGGAGAAAGCATCCAATTTATTAAGAGGTGGTTGGTAGTGCTGAGCGCGAATATTCGAATAGCGAATATTATTCGCGAATATCGCAACTTCAAAAATTTGCGAATATTTCAAATATAGTGCTATATGATCGCTATAGCGAATATTCGTCATTTTTTTCCATCTGAACACATGATTCCTCCCTGCTTCTTGCTTGTGGGCCAATGAGTCATTGGCCCACAAGCAACTTAAGCAGGGAGGAATCATGATGACTTTAGATGGAAAAAAATTACGAATATTCGAAAAAACTATTATATAGCACTATAGCGAATATATTCATCTTTTAGAATATTCGTCTTTTTTTAATCCTGTACAGTTGTTCTGGCATTCTCCTCCCGGACAAGCGTCCCTGTCACCATGGGAACACCTGGTGTTTAGAATATACCATCAGATCCGATGGTATATTCTAACCCCCCAGGTGTTCCCATGGTGACGGGGACGCTTGTCGGGGAGCAGTATGCAAATATAATGAGGCAGTAAGGTGCCCAGAGGGGCGTTATTTTCATTCAAAAGGTGCCCAGGAATGCCCTCGAGTCCCCAGGTCCACCCCCCTACAGAGCCCAAGCACGCCTCTCTCCCCTCTCATACACTACGCCCCCAGCCTTGCCATTGCTGTCACGCCCCCCCATCCTGGTTACATCGCTAGTAGCCGATAACCCCGCCTACCCTTTTCCTTCAGATTCACCAACAGGCACAGGACCTGCACTCTTCCAGTTTAACTGAGGGCATCAGTGACATTTTTGGCGCATGCCCAGTGAAACAGTTAAGGCTTATGCCCTCAGTTAAACTGGAAGAGCGCAGGTCCTGTGCCTGTTGGTGAAGCTGAAGGGAAAGGGTAGGTGGGGTTATCAGCTACTAATGATGTAACCGGGAAGGGGGGGAGTGACAGCAATGGCAAGGCTGGGGGCGTAGTGTATGAGAGGGGAGAGAGGCGTGCACCCAGGGGGGTGTTCCTAGGCACCTTTTGAATGAAAATAATGCCCCTCTGGGCACCTTACTGCCTCATTATATTCACATTCTCCTCCCCGACAAGCGTCCCCGTCACCATGGGATGGGAACGCCTGGGGGGTTAGAATATACCATCGGATCTGAGTTTTCACAATCTCACTCAGATCATGAAAACTCAGATCCGATGGTAAATTCTAACCACCAGTCATTCCCATGGTGACGGTGACGCTTGTCGGGGAGGAGTATGCTGGAACAACTGCACAGGATAAAAAAAGACGAATATTCTAAAAAACAAATATATTTTCTATAGTGCTATATATAAGTTTTTTCAAATATTCGGCATTTTGTTCTACCTGTACAGTTGTTTAACTTCGGCATACTCCTCCCCGACAAGCGTCCCCGTCACCATGGGAACGCCTGGGGTTTCACGAACTGAGTGAGATAGTGAAAACTCAGATCCGATGGTATATTCTAACCCCCAGGCATTCCCATGGTGATGGGCACGCTTGTCGGGGAGGAGTATGCCAAAGTGAAACAACTGTACAAGTAGAAAAAAATTACGAATATTCGAAAAAACTAATATATAGCACTATATCGAATATAGTGCTATATATTCGTTTTTCGAATATTGGCGAATATAACGTAAATTCGACAAAAATTTTGTGAAATATCACGAATATGGCCCACTGACACTCATCATTAGTGGTTGGGGCCGGCATATATTGCAGCTGTAATTTATATGAGTTTTTTTGAGTAACTTCAATTTAAATTTGCTGGGAAACACAGAGTAAATAGGGGATGTCACAAATTCCACAGATTATTGCGCGAAACACGGTTTGCATAAAAACATGGCTTTTTTACATGTAGAGTGCTTAATAAATACCCCTAATGTTTAAAAATATCAGTCTACAGTAGGTTTCAGCAAACATGTCATATTCCACATTGTGTTTGTGTGTGTGATCCATGTCAGTAAATATAAAAATCTAGGTCTTAAGACAACTTATCTTCATTACTGATCCATCAAAATAATCCTGAGTCTGCACACAATGCTAATAGTCAAAAACCAAGAAAAATCCATTTAATTTCAGTGTTTTTGGAAAAAATCCAGAATGACATTTTCTTCTTTGTTAGTTTTGGCAAGAAGAGATGAAAGGGAAAACATCACTACTCTGTTAGTGATGAGTTTTCTATTTTGTTTTTATTAAAAATGTTGAAACATGGGCACTGTGTCAAGATGATTCTATAAGGGAGCGTTGGGTGGGGCGAGGAAGCATGTAGAATGCAGAAACGTCTTAACAATACAGCTGAAGGAACATCTTACTATGACATGGTGGAGAAAAGCATTCTACCACAATACATCTTAATATATTCATCCAAAAGCACATGGCTCTTGAATTCACACAAATCAAAGGGTAACCTACTGGGAGTTATTTGGCTGAGCTGTTACCATCAAAAATGGTATTTGTTAACATCCAAACGATTCCCTCAAGACTTGGAATAAAAACAGTTTTCATTGGCTGGAGTACATGAAGTCTCTAAGAATTTCAAATCAACTTATGAACAAGGTTCTAAACCAGTGTAAATGAGGTGCTGGTATCACAATTAGAATGAATGTGACCACCCTCATCACATTAAGAAAACATTATCCATAATGCATGGCTTTCCTTATCTGACATGGTAACTCCAGATGTCAAGCCAAGTGGTTTTACTGGACAAGAGGTGCAATTCCTTCATCAGCCCACATGAAATATAAATAAAGCCGACCACAAAACCTCATGATATCATGCTCGGGACTATTTTAAATCACATCATGAGATTTAAGGAAAACAATATCTGGCATCACTAATAGAATACAGTTTCCATATTTCAAATATGTTGTCATTGGTTCTTCTTTTCTTTGTACAGTGAAAAGTAAAAAAAAAATTCAAAATAGTTTCAGTATCAATTCACCCACAAAAACTAGCCATCACACAACTCTGTATATATAAATATCACAATGTTATGGATAGCAAAATATAGCGATGCAAAAATTTTTAAAAAATCATAGGTTATTTTTTTTAAGTAGTAAAACAAAATAAAAAAGGGTATAAATTTGGTATTGCTATAATTTTACTGACCCACAAAATAAGGTTGTCATGTCATTTACAGTGCACGGTGAAAGCCGCAAAAACAAACCCCAAAACCATGGAGAAACTGCATGTTTTTTTTCAGTTTCACCTCACAAAGAATGGTGCTATTAAAACTAAAAAAGTTATCCTGCAAAAAACAAGCCAAGCCCTCATCCGGCTATGTGAACAGAAAAGTTAAAAAGTTATGGCTCTTGGAAACCAAGGAGAAAGAAAAAAAATGACTCCCAACACTTCCGCAGATCAGCTGCTTGAAGAAAACGCAGCCCTCCTACATGTTTTGCGTTCTCTTGACTGTTTACCTGCTCACTGTCAGCAATGCAGCATCGAGCAGTGAAATTACAGCTCCTCTGTCCCAGTCACTTGAATGGGGCGTAGTTTAACGACAACTGCTCCATCCATTTCAAGTGATAGTGAGAGCTGCAATAGCGACGGCTCGCAGGTAAACAGTCAAGAAAACTCAGGGCTCGCAGGAGCTCTACGTTCTCTACAAAGAGCTGATCGACGGGGTGCCGGGAGATAGACCCCCGCTGATCAGATATTGAGGATAGATCATCAATATAGGAAACTAGCAGAAGGACCCAACTTCGCTCGGGTATATTTCATCTATTTCATTTAATGTTTGTGTGTGTCGTTAAAAGATATGGACAGTATTCCCCATAACAGTGACCTCTACAGCACCCCGCCCCTTTAACATTGAACGCCACAGTCCCCCACCCCTTAACACTGACCCCCCTCACAGTGCCCCGCCACTTTAAAATGGGACCTCCACAGCAGCCCATCCCCTTAACTTTGACCTTCACAGCAGCCCGCCCCTTTAACATTTACAGCACCCCACTCCCTTGACAGTGACCTCCTCAGGGGCCCACCCCCTTAATAGTGACCTCCACAGTACCCCGCTGCCTTAACAGTGACCTCACAGTACCCTGCTGCCTTAACAGTGACCTCCACAGCATTTGCCCCTTAAATAGTGGCCCCTGCCCCCTTAATAGTAACTTCCACAGTGTCCACCACTTTAGAAGTGACCTCCACATCGGCCTGCCCCCTTAACAGTAACATCCACAGTGAACGCCTCTTTAACAGTGACCTCCACAGTGTCTGCCCCTTTAACAGTGACCTCCACAGCGCCCTGCCCCTTTAATGCTAGGGCTACATGGCGACATGTGTCGTGCAACATTTTGTCTCAACAATTTTTATTATGATAGGCTATGGTGTCGCACTGCGACATGTGACATGCTGCGACTGCAACACGACAGTTGCAAAAAATCCATCCAAGCATGTCACATGTTGCAGTGAACACCATAGACTATCATTATAAAATTTGTCGCGCGACATTGGTGCGACATCAATGTCGCACGACACATGTAGCAGTGTAGTTGTGCCCTATGTGTCGAGCGACTTATTGTCGTCATTTAGCCCTAGCCTAAAGCTGACCTACAGCAGTGAAGAAAAATGGCTGGGTTGTTATTGAAACCTGGAGTAAAACTGTGTGTATGTGGAGACTAAGGGCCTGCGAGCTTCTATTGGCTGATAAGGGACATGTGACCGTGTGTATGGCAGTTGTGATATGAAGAGAAAAACTTGCAGGCTTCTATTGGCTAATGCAGGTCATTTTTTGGGAATATCTCAGAAACAGTACGTCCTAGAGAGCTGTGTGTATACCAAGTTTAGTTGAAATCGATGGTTGCGTTTTTGAGCGACCGTGGAACATACATACATATATATGTCCTTCTTTATATATATAGACAATTCTGTATTTTTATTTATTTTTTACATTTCTGGCAATCAAGTGATTTTATGGGCATTCTGTATCTTGGGGACTGGAAAATTTGCTTATTGAATTTGCTGCTTTTAAGGAACAAGAAAAGTTCTGTTGCTTTATATCTTCATTCTCCACTTCTGTAACATCACTTCAGAATGAATTCAGCCATCCTCCACCTTTGAAATTTTACAGTCAGATCAGTGCTGTTTGATGCAGTGGATGGCGTAAGAGACGGACATAAACAGTCATCCCTGGCTGAAGAGCAGATGGCAGATTATTAATCACACATGTGAACTGCTAGGCATGGTGATGCAATCCAGCCTGCGTCTGGGCACATGCCGGCTAGATTATGTAATGAAAGCGTCTTCACCTTATAATGTGTCATAAAGATGTATTTTCACAGGACGTTACTGCCCTCCTCACACTCAATGGCTTAAAGCATGACAATATGCAGGCATCTTAACAGTTTGCTGCTTTTTTTTATCATCACACGCATACAATTTGGTGATATTAAAGGGGTCGTACGGGAATTAAGAAAATGAAAATACGTAAATATTACTTTATTACAAATATATTCCCAAATACCTTTCATTAGTTATAATGGCTAATTTTATCTAGGGAGCAATGATTAGCAGAAACAAAATGGCAGCTGTCCTATTAGTACACACAAAACTTGTCCTAATCACATAGCAGTTACTTCAGAGCACTGAGGTAAAGAGCTGCCTCATCCTCCTCTCTACTCTACTTGTCAGGGATTATGATCCTGAATACAGTTTAATATGATATTTAGCTGAATCTTTGTGGGAGTGGAGTTCATAAGGAGACATGAAGTACAGAAAGGATGGACAGGACAGACTGTGGTAATGTGGGGCTGTGGTACTGGAGACTACATACAAGTGCTGCTGCTCATTAGCCACATCTGCTCATGAACTCAATTGCAACAGAGATTCAGCTAAAGATCTTATCAGCTGTATTCAGGACCATAATCCCTGACAAGCAGAGCAGAGAGGAGGATGAGGCAGCTCTCTATCTCAGTGTTGTGAAGTAATTTGTCCTGCTGTGTGATTAGGACAGGTTTTGTGTGTACTAATAGGACAGCAGCCATTTTGTTTTTCCTCAATTGCTCCCCAGACAAAACGAGCCATTATAACTAATGTAAGGTATTTGGGAATATATTTGTAATGAAGTAAAATTTAAGTAATTTCATTTTCTTAATTCCCGGAGAACCTCTTTTTGAGTTAGAATTATAGAATGATATATGAACAAATATATTATTCTTTATTATTTTGCCCATTTCAAGCCAGATTCAGGCTGGACGTTTAAAGGGAAAGTGTCACCAGGAAATTTGCTGGTAATCCTTGCACAATGCCTTGTAGGGCTAGCTAAGCTGAATGTAATGATCCTTTTAATTAATATCTGAATGAGCAGTTAAGTGCACTGAGGGTGGGTGGGCCTGGGCCATTCTGTGCACCCTTGCTCTTCCCTCTCCTCCTTGATTGATCAGACCAAGTTCCTGCATAGTCATCTCACCAGGTCCTGTCAACCAAGTAGGAGAGAGAGGGCCTGGTACAGGTAGCAGGAGGAGCATGGGTGCATAGAGTGGCTCAGGCCCGCCCTCAGTGCACTTAACTGCTAATTTACATATGGATTAAAAGTACACTTTCTCCAGAATGAACCAATGGATTGCCAAGTGAAAGGTATCATTACATTCAGCAGAGCTAGCTCTACAAGGCATTGTGCAAGGATTATCATCGAATTTCCTGGTGACACGTTACCTTTAAGAAAATTAGTAAAAATTCTGTTTTCTGAAGAAAAATAATGGTGTAAATTAGGTCAGACTTGATTTAGAAAGAAAAGCATCATCTAATAAGATATGTTAGTATGCACCAGATCCATAGACATGGCAAATTTAGTGCATCTTCTGACTGTCATGTTTATACTGTCTAACCTACAGACTATTAATAAATCTGCCCATTAGTGTTTGTTTTACTAGAAAATCTTGCCACTGGTTTACCACAGACACCAAAGAGGCAATGAATCACAGAAATGTCACAGAGGTGAACACCAGTTTTCCGGCATATACAGGTGAAACTCAAAAAATTAGAATATCGTGTAAAAGTCCATTTATTTCAGTAATGCAAATTAAAAGGAATTGCATTAATAGAGCTTAAAATTTGAATTTGTGAAAAGGTTTAATATTCTAGGCTCCAAGTGTCACACTCTAGTCAGCTAATTAATCCATATCCACTGAGCAAAGGGTACCTCAAAATTGTGACTTTGGGGTTTCATAAGCTGTAAGCCATAATCATCCAAATTATAACAAATAAAGGCTTGAAACATCTCGCTTTGCATGTAATGAGTTTATCTTATATGTTAGTTTCACCTTTTAAAGTTGAATTACTGAAATAAATGAACTTTGCACGACATTCATATTTTTCAAGTTTCACCTGTACAGTAAAAGTCAAAAATGTTTGCGTAAGTGACCTTTTGTGAAAAAAAAGTGGCTTCTTTCGCCACTTTTTATGCCATTCTCAAAATTTTTTGTTAAATCAGGGATTTGTGGGAGAGGGAAGAACATATTTATTATAGTTTATACCTGAAATTGGTGGAAAATATTGTGAAGATCTGTGCCAGCACCTGTAGATTTGCTTTTCTGCTACACAGACTGCCCTGCACTAGTGTTGGCGAGCATGCTCAAATGCAATGCTTGAGTCTTTTCCCCCCACGTTTTGCGGCTGCTAAGCAGCCAATAAACATGCAGGTAGGTACTGCGCTCACTGTAATGCCAGTAGCCATGTTGGGTACTGGCATTACAGCGATTGGCTGACCAAAACGCGTCATCGGGTGCTATATAGCACCCAATTATGCGTGTTTGGCTCATTCGAAGTCAGGGAGAACTCAGCATAGGAAGGGACAGACAGTGTAGGGAGTTTAATTTAATATTATTTCTGTACAAAAACGTTTCAGAGATCCAAAAGTTCTTGTAAGTACTATTGTGTGTGACAGCAGCAATATATGTTTGTAGCGCAACCTGCGCTAAATTGTGTTAGAGAGACCTGTGCATAGGCTCCCTCTCCAGAACTGAACACTGATTCCCCGTTTCCCGTGGTCACCATGTTAGGCGCATAAAAGAACATCGAAAGTTGATAGGGCATACATCCAAATGGATCATCGACTTCACGAGGACGTGCGATCAGGCAGAAGTTATCTAGAGTCAACAAAGCGGCAGCAGGCCCTCGCCCATAATGTTTGCAATGGTCAGCTCACCTGCAGGCCCTCAACCATAATTTTTTTGATGGTCAGCTAAGCAGCAGGCACTCTCCCAAGAGAGTCTGGTCAACACAATCCTCACCGCCAGGGGTGACGTAACTAATTAGCACGGAGAAGTCTCGTTTGTTATCGGAATTAACCAGACAAATCACTCCACCAACTAAGAACGGCCATGCACCACCACCCACAGAATCAAGAAAGCTATCAATCTGTCAATCCTTTCCATGTCCGGGCCGGGTGAGGTTTGCCGTGTTGAGCTAAGTTAAGCCGCAGACTCCACTCCTGGTGGTGCCCTTCCGTCAATTAGTTTAAGTTTCAGCTTTGCAACCATACTCCCCCCGGAACCCAAAGACTTTGGTTTCCCGGAAGCTGCTTGGCGGGTCATGGGAATAACGCCGACGGATCGCCTGTCGGATCGTCTTCGAACCTCCGACTTTCGTTGTTGATTAATGAAAACATTCTTGGCAAATGATTTCACTGTGGTTCGTCTTGTGCCGGTCCATGAATTTCACCTCTAGCGGCGCAATACGGATGCCACCTGCCGTCCCCCTTAATCATGGCTCCAGTTCCAAAAATCCACAAAATTTTGGGCTGAACTTGCACTTTATATCCAAGTAAATATACAGGAAAGAATGTTTCCTAACAATTTTTCCTCTAAAATCGATTTCATCTTCGGTTTTGTGCGTATTATTGTCAGTCTGTAAAAGTGGCGTACTACTCGGACAACATCGTTCCCAGCAGCGACCTGGGAGTCCAAGATGCATCCAGACATCCTCCCCATGTTGTTCCTGAACCATTTTGGTGGTGTTTCCATCAATTTCTGACATT
The DNA here is from genome assembly GCF_905171765.1 of Bufo bufo. Classification (NCBI taxonomy): domain Eukaryota; kingdom Metazoa; phylum Chordata; class Amphibia; order Anura; family Bufonidae; genus Bufo; species Bufo bufo. The sequence goes on along the minus strand of NC_053393.1, from coordinate 456,676,813 downwards.
TTCCTATGAACCAGGCACCCTCCCCTCTTCAGAGCAGGGGGTACCTGGTTTAATGCTCAAGTTCTCCCATTTACTTCCATTATACTCGGGTGCTCGGTCGAGCACCCGAACATCCCGATGTGTTCGGCCCGAGCCCCCGTGCACTACGGTGCTTGATCAACACTACCCTGCACCTCTATAAAAATTTGCCACATCTTACTCCAGTATATTTCTTATTAAGGCTGGTGTATGCAACACAAATTTTAATAAATCTCCCCGAAGTTGCTCGTAATCTTTTAGAGGGACAAACTGTATATCAGGAAGGAAATTTTTAACGTCAATTTTGCATGAATCTGTGTTGCTGTGGTTTGTGCAAAATATATTAAATGGTAAATGTGTAGTACCCCAGACTGGTGGTATCTTCAATTGCAGCCTTCTACATGTATTAATAGGTATTTTTAATGCTATGCAATTTACTCCTGCAGGGGAGGTAGTGGTTGGCAATAGTTGGCAGGAACAGGGGGGTTAGCCCTGTTCCTGCCAACTATTGCCAACCACTACCTCCCCCTTTGGTAGGAGTGGGATGGTCTGACTTCCTGCTAGGAGGGGGAGTTGGAGTCTAGTGAGTCACAGCTAGGAGGAGAGGGGACAGAAGAGGTCATGTTCTGATAGTGGGGGAGTTAAGAAGCAGCTCATAGAGCTCGGCTAACCACGACCACTGTCCCACCCCCTTTTCTATACCTGAGGGAGTGGAGTAAAAATGAGAAATGCTGCAAAACCTGTGCAAGTCACAAAGCCCTATTTTTCTAAGGCAGAATTCTAAATGTATATATTTTGTTCACTATAATAATGTCACAGAAATGTTGCAAGTCACTGATATTTAAAAAGATGTAAATCTGCAGTAATCTGTAGCAGTCTCCTTTGATCTAAGCGTCCACACTAGGACAAATGAATAGTCATTGATTGGCACTTTGGTTTTCTTTGCATATGCCCTTCTCAACCAAGAATCCTCATTCCCAGCCATAAGCAGTATTTATTTGTATTGCTCCTTGCCGGATCCACGTCTTGGGGGATATTCTGTCTGTCATCATCATAAAGCATAAAACATTGTTTGTGAAATCATCAGCCGGTTTTAACCTTTCATGCTTCATTGTTTGAGGATTGAATCATCATATCATTTAAATATTTCCATTTACCATACATGTTTCAGGATGGTTTTCAGTAACCTGAAAGAGCAGTGTGTCATGTGTTGACTGCTGCTCCATGGATTTTTCCCTATTGTTATATTGTAGATCTTAACCCATTAGTAACCACCCATACATCTTTTTAAGACAGTTAGTAAGGGGCCAGGCTGGGCCACTGCCTCTTCGCAGAAGCCTGGTGTAAGCGATGCATGGGTCCTCCGTGCAGCAGAGAGCGGGGGCTTGGCGCTAACAGCCCAGAACTGCAGGAGTGCTTATCCAGGCTGTTTAATCACTTACATGTCGTGGGCAATGGCGCCCACTACATGTAAGTGGTGACAGAGGGAATGGACTCCCTCGGTCTCCCATCAGCACCCCTCGATCGCATTTGCGTGTGTATAGGCCGGTGTAGGCCCGAATCCTGCCTTAAGTGTTTCCCAACAGGCTGTGCCTCTCTGGCACAGCCTGCTGGTCAAAGTCAGTATAGCACTGACAGTAAAATGCAATGCACTAGGGATAGTGTATTGTATTTTAAAAGCAATTAAATCATTCTCTGTTATAGTCCCCTTAAGGGACTATTAAATCGTTAAAAATGTTTTAAAAATAGCATTCATTAAATAAATAAATAAATTACAATAATTTATTTTTTTACATTGAAGATATGCTTTTCAATGAAAAACATTGCAAAAATAAAATATCCCCCACATGTTTGGTATTGTCGCATCCAGAATGACCTGCACTACACAATTATCATGTAAATTATCCCCTATGGTAAACGCCATAAAAAAAATGGTAGAATTTCTAATTTATTCTTAGTTGCCACTGAAAAAATTTAATAACAAGCGATTAAAAGGTGTTATTTACCCCAAAATGATACCAATGAAAACTCCAAGAAAAAGAGGTTTTATTGCACAAAATTAGTTAAAAAAAACTATATGTATTTGGTATCACTGTAATCATACTGACTAAGAGAATACATATAATATGTTATTTATGCAAAAAAATGAATGCCGCAAAATTTATGATGTAAAAACTCAGTGGCAGTATTGGTGTTTTTTCACATCTTCCTCCCAGAAAGAGTTAATAAAAGTTAATCAGAAAGTTATGTGTACCCCAAAATGGCACCATTAAGAACTATAACTTGTCCTGCAATAAACAAGCCTTCATACAGCTACATAGATGGAAAAATAAAATAAGTTATAGCTCTTGGAAGGAGACAATGAGAAAAGGACTTAAACCACTTGGTCAGGAAGGCCCAAAACTGGCTGGTCACTAAGGGGTTAACAGCAATAACCAGAAGTATGTACAATGGTGTAGTAAAAACAGTCATACAGTCTGTGTTCATGTTATCATCAGCTAATGAGAAATCACTTTAGTCTGCTCAGATTCACATGGGGCAGTTTTGCCACAGGTTTTAATTCATTTTAGGCTTCATCCACGCAGTCTTTTTTTGTAATGTTTTAAAACACATGTAAAAAAGTATTGAAGTATTTGAAGGTGTATTTTTAGCGTGTGTGTTTGTTTTCTTACTGTTTTACATTTTGTACAAGTGTTCCCGCACGACCATTACACTCTAAGGCCCCTGGAGGGATACACCATTACACTCTTGATGTTCCTGGAGGGATACACCAAATGGAAAAGGATTTAGGAAAACTAGAGGAATGGTCAAAAATCTGGCAACTAAAATTTTATGTTGATAAGTGCAAGATAATGCACCTGGGGCGTAAAAACCCAAGAGCAGAATATAAAATCAGTGATACAGTCCTAACCTCAGTGTCTGAGGAAAGGGATTTAGGGGTCATTATTTCAGAAGACTTAAAGGTAGGCAGACAATGTCATAGAGCAGCAGGAAATGCTAGCAGAATGCTTGGGTGTATAGGGAGAGGAATTACCAGTAGAAAGAGGGAGGTGCTCATGCCGCTCTACAGAGCACTAGTGAGACCTCATTTGGAGTATTGTGCTCAGTACTGGAGACCATATCTCCAGAAGGATATTGATACTTTGGAGAGAGTTCAGAGAAGAGCTACTAAACTGGTACATGGATTGCAGGATAAAACTTACCAGGAAAGATTAAAGGACCTTAACATGTATAGCTTGGAAGAAAGACAAGACAGAGGGGATATGATAGAAACTTTTAAATACATAAAGGGAATCAACAAGGTAAAAGAGGAGAGAATATTTAAAAGAAGAATAAAAACTGCTACAAGAGGACACAGTTTTAAATTAGAGGGGCAAAGGTTTAAAAGTAATATCAGGAAGTATTACTTTACTGAGAGAGTAGCGGATGCATGGAATAGCCTTCCTGCAGAAGTGGTAGCTGCAAATACAGTGAAGGAGTTTAAGCATGCATGGGATAGGCATAAGGCTATCCTTCATATAAGATAGGGCCAGGGGCTATCCATAGTATTCAGTATATTGGGCAGACTAGATGGGCCAAAGGGTTCTTATCTGCCGACACATTCTATGTTTCTATGTTTCTATGTTTCTTTCACACGGGCGAGTATTCCACGCGGATGCGATGCGTGAGTTGAACGCATTGCACCCGCACTGAATCCCGACCCATTCATTTCTATGGGGCTGTTCACATGAGCGGTGATTTTAACGCATCACTTGTGCGTTGCGTGAAAATCACAGCATGCTCTATTTTGTGCGTTTTTCATGTAACGCAAGCCCCATAGAAATGAATAGGGTTTCGTGCAAATCGCAAGCATCCGCAAGCAAGTGCGGATGCGGTGCGATTTTCACGCACGGTTGCTAGGAGACGATAGGGATGGAGACCCGGTCATTATTATTTTCCCTTATAACATGGTTATAAGGGAAAATAATAGCATTCTGAATACAGAATGCATAGTAAAATAGCGCTGGAGGGGTTAAAAAAAATTAATAAAATTATTTAACTCACCTTAATCCACTTGTTCGCGCAGCCCGGCATCTCCTCTGTCTTTAACTGTGAGCAATAGGACCTTTGATGATGTCACTGCGTTCATGTTCCTGGAGGGATACATTATTTTCCCTTATAACATGGTTATAAGGGAAAATAATAGCATTCTGAATACAGAATGCATAGTACAATAGCGCTGGAGGGGTTAAAAAAATAAATAAAATAATTTAACTCACCTTAATCCACTTGATCGCGCAGACCGGCATCTCTTCTGTCTTTAACTGTGAGCAAAAGGACCTTTGATGACGTCACTACGCTCATCACATGATCCATCACCATGATGGATCATGTGATGAGCGTAGTGACGTCATCAAAGGTCCTTTTGCTCACAGTTAAAGACAGAAGAGATGCCGGTCTGCGCGATCAAGTGGATTAAGGTGAGTTAAATTATTTTATTTATTTTTTTAACCCCTCCAGCGCTATTTTACTATGCATTCTGTATTCAGAATGCTATTATTTTCCCTTATAACCATGTTATAAGGGAAAATAATACAATCTACAGAACACCGATCCCAAGCCCGAACTTCTGTGAAGAAGTTCGGGTTTGGGTACCAAACATGCGCGATTTTTCTCACGCGAGTGCAAAACGCATTACAATGTTTTGCACTCGCGCGGAAAAATCACGCATGTTGCCGCAACGTACCCGCACCTTTTCCCGCAACGCCCGTCTGAAAGAGGCCTAAATGAAGCTATGCTTCTAGCTAAGTTCAAATAATTAGCTCTGGTGCTGGTAGTTGCAGGAAAAAGCTGATAGATGGGGGTGCTGGGTTATCCTGAACCCAGATGATAAATATTGGAAGCCTGGAAAGCCCCTATAAATTATAACATTATGTCTGCCTACAGCCGCCACTAGGAGGAACTTAGGAGTTTGCTGTATACTGTTTTGTTATTGAGTTCAATATATAACTAAAATTCGGTGAGCTTGTCTTGTAGTGGTGTCTGCGTGAGATATGTATTATCATATTGCATTACATTATGTTAACCCCTTCCTGACATGGCGATTTTCCATTTTTGTGTCTTCGTTTTTATTTCCTGCTATTCACATAGCCCTTTTATTTGCGGAGCAAATTGCACTTTCTAATGGCACCATTTAAAATTGTATATGATGCACGCGGAAGTTGGACAAACATTCCAAATGTGTGGGAATTGGAAAAAAAATGCAGTTCCCCACAGTTATGTGGGTTTTGTTTTTACAGCATTCATTTTGCAATAAAAATTACCAGTTTCCTTCATTCTCTGGTCTTTCAGATGTCGTGGCCACATTTCATCACAGCATCTGAGGGGTTAAAAGTCTGTAATCTGCATTACTGTTGAACGCAGACATTAGCGCCCCCAGGTGTCTGCTGTGTGAAACAGCAGGCCACAGGTAGCTAAGGCGCTTGTTTTGCTCTGGAGCGGGCACCATCTTTAAAGACCCGACATGTACGGCGGATGTCGGGAATGGGTTAAAGGGGAATAATTGATATGGTACATCTATTTACAGTATGCTTGTAAGGGCTTACTTACTTACTGAACCAGTAACCAATTTCCATATGTAAAATACAGCTGTGCAGGGTTAGCGGCTCAGTTTGAAGGATCTTTGTGTCTGGGACTGGGTCACCCCCTTTCCTATTGGGCTTATTGCCTGTATTCCAACAAATCTGATGACACTGGTATCCCTATTGTTTACTTGATGGATACAGTGGGCAATAGGTACGTCCCTTTTATTTACAATGTCATTAAAGTGGCACCTTATTCTGCATTAAAGTCTCTTTTAGTTTCTTCCACATACTCCAAGGGGCAATTACATGAAGGCAGATAGACAACTTCCCTGGTTTGACAATAAAAAAAAATATAAAAGTTTCATAATGTATTTTAGTAGCAGAAGCACTGAATGCTTAGGGTGCAGCCACATGGTCAGGGTTCCTGATGCAGTGTTGGAAACCAAAATCAGGAGTGAATCATAAAAGAGTAAGTATATAGAACAGATACCAATTCTCTTTTTTTGAATTCACTCCTGGTTTTGGCTTCCAAAACTGCATCAGGAAACCTGACAGTGTAGCCGTACCCTTAGGTCTCTTTCACACGAACGTATGCGCTCCGTGGCCATATTGCGGACTTTATTTGTGGATCCGCAATACACGGATGCCATTCCGTGGGCATTCCGCATCACGGATGTGGGACCCATTTACTTGAAGGGGTCCGCAAATCCAGAGATGCGGAATGGTGCGGAACGGAAGCACGGAACGGAACTCTACAGAAGCACTACGGAGGTTCTGTGGGGTTTCTTCCCGTACTTCCGTTCCGCAAAAAGATAGAACATGTCCTATCTTTTTGCGGAACGGGCGGCTCACGGACCCATTAAAGTGAATGGGTCTGTGATCTGCTGCGGCTGCCCCAAGGTTGGTGTTCGTACATTGCGGCCCGTAATTTGCAGCCCGCCACAGGGCCCACACGTTCGTGTGAAAGAGGTCTTAGTCACTCATATTTGGTCACAAGTGAAACATTTACCACATCTGAGGGTACCCACTGGCTTATGTGAAAGCCAGTTGTCCTGTCATGATAGGGAGGGAAAATGGCTATTGACTAGTGTTGAGCGAGCATGCTCGGCCGAATACCAGTTTGGCTCGAGAATCGCTATGCTCGGCACATGGCAGTGTTCAGCCGCTAAGCAACCAATAAACGTGCAGGTAAGCACTGCCCTCACTATAATGCCGTAGCCATGTAGCCATGTTGGCTACTGGCATTACAGTGATTGGCTGTCCGGAACGAATCATCGGGTGCTATATAGCACCCGACGATGCGTGTTCGGCTCATTCGAAGTCAAGGAGAGGTGAGCATAGGAAGGGAAGCCAGGGAAAGGAAAGCAGGTCACCTCCTATGGCATCCCTAATCCTCTTCCTAACTCCTCACCATATAAGCGGACCCCGATGGTAGGACAGCTCATACCCTGGAAACCTGGGACCCTGAGTCGCCCTGATAAACCCTTTAGATAGGAGCAGGGGGGAGACGTCCTGTTCATCCAAGACATGGAAGAACAAGAGTCTCTAAAGACCTAATAGCAGGGAAAAGGAGAGACCATACACAGCAAGAGGATCGGCAGGTAAGAACACAAAACAACACACTTACCTGCCGAAGTCTTCACGACTGGAACCCGTGCATACGTACAGGAGCCCTAACACCAAACAGGATGCCGTACCAGCAACTCACACAGGTATCCAGCACACCAGAATCCGCCAGGATCCCCATGCCGCAAGGCGCATGGCAGCACCAGGCAGCGCTGCATAGAGGCTAGTGGTTCACCTCTCCGGGAAACCAACCCCCTTCCGGAGGACACAACACACAGGGAAAACATCTTACATACATGCAGGGACAAACACAAACAACAGCCCAGACATGTAACAACAATCAAGACGTACAACACACCCTGAACATAAACCCACATTTAACATACAACAAGTGAGGTAGGTTATAAGGAGCATACAAAAGGAAGACAATTTATGTCCAACAAGGTGGCCCTCAAGGACTGGGCAGAATCACCCAGAAAAGGAGCAGAGCTCCAACACCAAACAAGGCTGGAGTACCAACTACCTCCAACCTGGAAGCCACAGATAGAGTCAAGCTAGTGGTCACAACCAGCACACACCTAAATCCCCACTAGCTAGAGGAATATCTCCTTGCTCACCATACAGCAGGGAGACACACCTTAAATAAGAAATGCACGTGCAAACGGACAACAACACGTTGCCCCCAGCAAACAGTCTGCACGGCAACCGCATCACGGTCAAACAACAATATGACCGTGACACATCCAGTGCACTTTTTCCGTAGACGGTGTCCCCTGCTGACAGTTTAATTATCTGCGCCACATCTCCTGTTTAAAGTCTGCGCACCCCTAAAATATCAGTGATATCCAGTTTACTTGTTCTCTATACGGTGTCCGCTGCGGACAGTTAAATTACCCGCACTATATCTCCTGTTTAAAGTGTGCACATCCCTAAAATATTAATGACATCCAGTGCACTTTTTCCGTAGATGGTGTCCATTGCGGACAGTTATTATCCGCGCCACATCTCCTGTTTAAAGTGTGCGCATCCCTAAAATATCAGTGACATCCAGTGCACTTTTTCCGTAGACAGTGTCCTCTGCAGACAGTTAAATTATCCGTGCCACATCTCCTGTTTAAAGTGTGCGCATCCCTAAAATATTAGTGACATCCAGTGCACTTTTTCCGTAGACGGTGTCCCCTGCGGACAGTAAAATTATCAGCAACACATCTCCTGTTTAAAGTGTGCGCATCCCTAAAATATCAGTGACATCCAGTACACTTTTTCTGTAGACAGTGCGAACTGTGACATTACCTGTGGTACATGTCCTGTATAATGCTTCCTCATCACAAATACCTTTGTAAATTTTTTTGCACATACACTTCCAAATCCTACACAACTGTACGTGTGACATACTTTCAAGCATATATCACATTTAAAATGAAAAAGGTGAGCAGTAAATGACGGGGAAGTAGACGTGATGCTGATGATGCACGCAGAGGCCGTGGCCCTGGGTGCCTGCTGCCAAAGCACAAGAAAAACAATCATCCAAGATACCTAGCTTCATGTCCCAGTTTGCAGGGCGGCGCAGGACACCACTCTTGAAGTCAGACCAGTGCGACAAGGTGGTCAGTTGGGTTGCAGCAGATAATGCTTCCAGTTGGTTAAGCCCCAACTTGTCTTCCACCAAGTCCAGTCTCAGTAGCCAGGAGTCTAGTCAACACAATCCTCATACTGATCCTCCTTCCTACCACCATTTATAGTTTGGCCAAGCAAGTAATCCCACACTTGGATATTCCGAGGACCTCTTTTCATCGCCATTACTTGATTTGGACCTCACGCCAAGCCATCTTGAAGAGGGACATGAGATCTTGTGCCCTGATTCCCAACTCTTGTACATCCACAGTCACAAGAACATGATGGTGGGGAAAGGCAATTAGTGTTTAATGAGGTGGATGATGAGAAAAAGTTGGCAATGAGTCAACAGCAATTACTTTCTCAAGAGGTTGATGAAGAGGATGAGACACAGTTGTCAATCACTGGTTAGATGGGGTTAGATCAACAAATCGGAAGGATGATCAAATTGAGGAAGTGGAAGAGGAGGTGGTGGACGATGAGTTCACTGACCCAACCTGGGAAGGTGGAAAGCCGAGCGAGTACAGCAGTACAGAGGGAAAGGGATCTGCAGCTCCGCAACAGGCTGGAAGAGGCAGTGGTGTGGCAAAAGGGAGAAGGCGGGCCACACCACACAGGCCTGCAACTATTCCAAGGAGCGACCCCTTGCGGAAATCTCCCTTGCCAAGGGGTAAATGTTCTGCAGTATGGTGCTTTTTTGAGGAAAGTGCGGACGACAAAAGAATAGCAGTTTGCAACCTGTGCCATACGAAAATGAGCCGGTGCGTGAACACTAGTAACTTCACCACCACCAGCATTAACCGCCACATGGCATCCAAGCACCGTAATAAGTAGGACAAATGCCTGGGTCCACAATCTGTGTCTGCGGGTCACACCACTGCCTCCTCTTCCCCTGTGTTACGTTCTGGCCAATTCCCTGTCGAGGGCGCAGGCCCGGATGCATCCCGCCCTGCACCTGGACCTTCGCAAGCACCATCAGTGACCACATCCACTTCCGTGTCCCAGCGCAGCGTACAAATGTCCTTACGCCAGACATTTGAACGCAAGCGCAAATACCCAGCCACATACCCACAGGCCATAGCACTAAATGAGCAACTTTCCAAATTACTGGCCCTGAAAATGTTGCCATTTAGGCTTGTGGACACTGAGGCCTTCCACAGCCTGATGTCGGCGGCCATCCTTCGTTACCAGTTCCCAGCCGCCACTATTTTTCACGGTGTGCCGTGCCTGCCTTACACCAACATGTGTCCTGTAACATCACATGGTCAGATCAGCAGGCCCTTGCTCCAAATGTTTTTGAGGGTCACCAGCAGGCCATCATTCATAATTTTTCAAGGCTGTGCATGATGCCCTCCTTTATGTGTAACAAAGGGTGTAATGGAGTACTGGTTCCTTGTAATTTTTGGCAGCCCTTTAACTTAGTGCATAGGCTTTATGAGTGTAGGAATCCCACTACATGAACAATTGTACCATAATGTAAATGAGGCCCTCCTTTATGTGATATACAGGTTGTATCGGAGTGCCTCTTCCTTGTTATTTTTGGCAGCACTTGCACTTTATATACAAGTAAATATACAGGAAAGAATGTTCCCCATCAATTTTTACTCTAAAATCGATTTTTTTTATTCGGTTTTGTGCGTATTATTGTCAGTCTGTAAAAGTGGCGTACTATTCAGACATCCTCTCCATGCTGTTCCAGAACCATTTCGGTGGTGTTTCCATCAATTTCTGACATTTTCCAAGAACCAGGCACCCTCCCCTCTTCAGAGCAGGGGGTACCTGGTTTAATGCTCGGGTTCTCCCATTGACTTCCATTATACTTGAAACATCTCGATGTGTTAGGCCCGAGCCCCCGAGCACCCGAGCACTACGGTGCTCGATCAACACTACTATTGACCATTTAAGACTACATCCTTTTTTGAAGATGATTAATGGTCTGGAGGCTTTAAAGCTTGGTATCAGATAAATGTTCTGACCCCTATAAAAATATACTATGAAATTAATTCAGTATTTAGATTAGGAATCAAGATGGTGTTCAACAATGGATTTTCTCTTTTTGAATAGTTTATATATTTTCAGGATAACGGATTATTTTATGAAAATCTACATTACTTAATCTAGTTTGGATTTACTGTTATAGTATAAGCAAAATGATTTTTGGAAGTCTAATACTCAGTAAAGTGTTTACATGTTGCAAATATTTTCTTTCTAGCATGTTAAAAGGAGCAGAGTTCTTCTGGAAATCCCTGGCACAAAATATTGCCAAATCTGTCCAAAGTTTAGAAAAATGAAGGCGAAGTACAGAATAATAAGTTATCTTGGTGAAAGAGAAGTAATGCATGGAAAGGTCAGAGGAAATATAGATAATTCTAGAAGAGAAATGTGTGGGATAGAAAATTAATGACTGCAAGATACAAACTCTGTATAATGTAAGATATATGCAGATTAATTGGCAATCACAACACTCGTCTCATCTTTCTTTATCTATGAGTAATTATCAAGCCCAGTGACTGGGGTAAACAGGGTAATTCTAAAAGAAGTCCCAGGGAAGCGAGGACATCTGCACATCTGACCATAAATAATATGACACTGAATGTTTAGTTTGGAGATAAGAATAATTGCAAGGAAAATACAAAACTTTCATGAATCATTTCCATATATACCATTCTTTGTGAAGATAATAGACTATCTCCATGCTTTGCGAAGTAACTATATATAAAGTATTCGGGGTGGAACACAGTTTTGTCCCAAATTAGGTTTAAATTCAAAGAAACATTATTGATAAAAAAAAATAAAAAATCATGATGACAATGAGATGATGACTTTTACCAGTCACACTAATTTATAAGGGATCTCCAATTAGGAAAAGGGGATAAGAGGTCTTCTACCATCTCTGTTTCCAATGTGGAAAGCCAATAGCAAACAGAACCTCTAACTCCAAAACACTAATTTGAAAGGGCTTCATGTAATACCATATTTCTCCAGCAGTGGCCACTGCAGAAAAAATGTATGGCAGCACGCAGCCTTTCTAGGTGTTGTTTCAGCTGAAGGAATAACATGGACAGCTGATCTCCAGCGGGTTTTTAGTCAGAGCCCTGATGGGACAACCTGACAACCCCCTTTTTTATATCTGATTGTTTTTCTTAATTACGTCTAAGTTAGTGCATTTTCGATGGGCTGATATTTTGATTGGCCCTATTAAGCATAACACATGTATAGAACATCCGTCGTTGACTCCAGATAAGTAATTTGTACACCGTTTCCACCCCATGTGCCCCCAAATCGTCCATGGACTGCATGACCTGGAGTCCTCTCCATTATGTGTGCATGCACAGGAGTCCTCAATACGTTTCCTGGCTGTTTCATAGGTGTACAGCAGGGGGAAAGAGGTGTTTATTGACATACTGTACAAATTACTGATCAGGAGTCAGCGCTACGTGGTCAATACATATATTACTGTACTTATTAGAGCTTGCCAGATGTGAAAGATCCCTTTTAAATAAAAAATGTACTAAACAGAAATATGTCCTGTTTTCTCAGTTATTAATATAAGCCCAGATCATATAAAAGTTACAAAGTAAGGGAGCATTCACACGACCGTATAAATGGATCCGCATCCGTTCCGCAAATTTGCTGAACAGGTGCGGACCAATTCATTTCAATGCGGCCGCATAAGATGTGGACAGCACACCGTGTGCTGTCCGCATCCGTTGTTCCGTGACCCCGCAAAAAAGATAGAGCATGTCCTATAGGCATTCTCTATATAGCGCCGACCATGTGCGGTCCGCAAAATGCGGAACGCACACGACCGGTATCCGTGTTTTGCGGATCCGCAATTTGCGGACCGCAAAACACTTACGTTCGTGTGAATGCACCCTTAGACAACTTTCACAATTGCACTACCAGGGTCCGGTAGGCTGTCTTGGCAGGGGAACAGCCTGCTGGATCCGTACTAACGCCAGCCCATGTGTGCCGATGGAAGTCCGCTCCGGCCCCATTCATTATAATTGGGACGAGCCAGGGGTCCTGCCGCAGCACGGAAAACATGCCGAGAGGCGGCCTGACAAAAACTACAGCATGCTGCTTTTGTCTGGCCGCCTCTTGGCATGTTTGCCCTGCTGCGGCTGGACCTCCACCCGTCCCCATTATAGTGAATGGGGCCGGAGCTGACTTCCGGCTGCTCACATGGGCTAGTGTTAGGACAGATCCAGCAGGCTGTTCCCCTACTGGAACAGCCTGCCGGACCCGGCTAGCGCAAGTGTGAAAGTAGCCTTACATGAAGCAGAGGAAAAATCTCTCCCATTTGATACCAGGGACTGAAAAACATTTTTGTAAACTGCTGTAGGTTACAGTTAGGTCCATAAATATTGGGACATCGACACAATTCACAAATTTTTGGCTCTATACACCACCATAATGGATTTGAAATGAAACAAACAAGATGTGCTTTAACTGCAGACTGTCAGCCTTAATTTGAGGGTATTTACATCCAAATCCGGTGAACGGTGTAGGAATTACAACAGTTTGCATATGGGACAGAATAATACTCATAAATCAAACTTAAACTTTTTAATACTTAGTTGCAAATCCTTTGCAATCAATTACAGCCTGAAGTCTGGAAAGCATAGACATCACCAGACGCTGGGTTTCATCCCTGGTGATGCTCTGCCAGGCCTCTACTGCAACTGTCTTCAGTTCCTGCTTGTTCTTGGGGCATTTTCCCTTCAGTTTTGTCTTCAGCAAGTGAAATGCATGCTCAATCGGATTCAGGTCAGGTGATTGACTTGGCCATTGCATAACATTCCACTTTTTTCCCTTAAAAAACTCTTTGGTTGCTTTTTCAGTATGCTTTGGGTCATTGTCTATCTGCACTATGAAGCGCCGTCCAATGAGTTCTGAAGCATTTGCATGAATATGAGCAGATAATATTGCCCAAAACACTTCAGAATTCATCTTGCTGCTTTTGTCAGCAGTCACATCATCAATAAATACAAGAGAACCAGTTCCATTGGCAGCCATACATGCCCACGCCATGACACTACCACTGCCATGTTTTACTAATGAGGTGGTATGCTTAGGATCATGAGCAGTTCCTTTCCTTCTCCATACTCTTCTCTTCCCATCACTCTGGTACAAGTTGATCTTGGTCTCATCTTTCCATAGGATGTTGTTCCAGAACTGTGAAGGCTTTTTTAGATGTCGTTTGACAAACTCTATTCTGGCCTTCCTGTTTTTGAGTCTCACCAATGGTTTACATTTTGTGGTGAACCCTCTGTCTTCTCTTGATTGTTGACTTTGACACACATATACCTACCTCCTGGAGAGTGTTCTTGATCTGGTCAACTGTTGTGAAGGGTGTTTTCTTCACCAGAGAAAGAATTCTTCGGTCATCCACCACAGTTGTTTTCCGTGGTCTTCCGGGTCTTTTGGTGTTGCTGAGCTCACTGATGCGTTCCTTCTTTTTAAGAATGTTCCAAACAGTTGTTTTGGCCATGCCTAATGTTTTTGCTATCTCTCTGATAGCACTTGAAATGAACTCTGGACCTTTTATCTGCTTATTGTAATTGGGATAATGAGGAAATAACACACACCTGGCCATGGAACAGCTGAGAAGCCAATTGTCCCATTACTTTTGGTCCCTTAACAAGTAGGAGGCACATATGCAAACTGTTGTAATTCCTACACCGTTCACCGGATATGGATGTAAATACCCTCAAATTAAAGCTGACAGTCTGCAGTTAAAGCACATCTTGTTCGTTTCATTCCAAATCCATTGTGGTGGTGTATAGAGCCAAAAATGTTAGAATTGTGTTGATGTCCCAATATTTAAGGACCTGACTGTATGTCTACTAAATGGGCCACATGCAAGGTAGTAGAGCCAAGTGTGTACTTCTTCGCAGAAAAAATGACTGTAAAATAATAATAATAATAATAATAATAATAATCTTTATATAGCAACAATATATTCCTCAGTGCTTTACAATTAGATGATTCATGTACAGAGTCATAAATAACATAGCAGCAAACAGGTCAACAATTAAAACATTTAAAACAAGCGGAATGTGGGCTCTGCTCACAAGAGCTTACAATCTACAGTATGAGGGAATAGGGGTAACACATAAGGTAAAATGTGCATGTTTTGTACAATGGTCTGGCCATCTTAACACAATAGGGGAGTAGATATATGGCACTGTGATCCAGTCACCAGCCGATATCTGTAGTGCATGGGGTGTGGATATTTGATGATGGATCAGGTCCAGAATGATGATGGGGGGTGAATGGAGAACAGTAAGATTAGGAGAATGGATAAGCCACCCTAAAAAAAAATATTTTTAGGGAGCATCTAAAACTGTAGATGTTGTGAATTAACCTAATTGCTTGGAATAGAGCATTCCAGAGAACTGGTGCAGCTCGGGAGAAGTCTTGAAGCATGAGTAGGTTGACAGAGACAGAGATGAGGGAGGAACACTGCGGGTGTGAATGAGCAGTTTAAATTAAATCCTATTACAGGTAAAATATTTTGTTTAATAGACTATTGCAAAGTCAGTCTTTTAGATTTAAACCGGTTTCACACTAGTGTGACATGTCCTGTACTCACATTATGCAGTGTGAATGGGAGGGTAGACCTGCTGTCAAGCAGAAACTCACTGCATCATAATTCACGAGGAGCGACTGGTCTGGGAAATGCAGTCTATACATGGAGCATGTTTCACAGACCAAAAACACTTATGTGAATCTGGCCTTAGTATTTTTTGCCCAGCTACATCATCTTTGTCTTTATATGCTGTTTATATATAAATATACTTATACATAAATTTACCTAAATACAGTGCCATCCATATGCCTTCCACAAAGTGCCAGTCATATGTACCCCATAAAGTGTTAGGCACTAGCCTCTGTTATATGTGTCAACAACTGTGCACCCCATACTAAGTTACATTATGATGCCTCCATGTAAAGTGTTAGCCACAATCTCCATGTTCAGTACCAATAAGCCCCATGTACTCCATAAGTACCAAACACATGGACTCCATATACAATGCAAGACATATTGCTTTCCCTACCTAACTGAGTGATGCTGCCATATCCTGGCCACGCTTATTATGCCTCCTTTAAAACAGAGAAGAGAAAATTGCAGAGCCATGGACAGAGCGAAAGAGAGGTGCCCAATGCACAGGCCCTAAGTGCCCACTGCTAACAACGTCAACGCAGCCAATGATTTGGTTGTATTTAACCTGTAGGATACCAGCGCCGTACAAACTGGGATAGAAATACCAGCGCTGTACAGCTACGGCGCTCTGATCGGGCAGGCGCAGCTGCAGGTGTCTGGAAGTCACTAATAGCCGGACCCCTGCTGTATTAACCCTAGCACTGCCTCGGTCAGCATTGACCGCTATACGTGTGGTATCCTGCCGGGTGCGGGGTGGCCATCGAGTCCCCTCGCTGCTGTGAAGGACCTGATGGCACGGAATGCAACCCGATGACTTCCTTAGGCTTAATGGCTGCCTTCCGTCAGAGCCTGTGAGATCCAGCCCCCTGGATCTCACAGGCAGGAAGCTGTAAGTGTATTACAGTGAGTAATACACTTACAGCCAATGCATTACAATACAGAAGTCTTGTAATGCATAGTAAAGGGGTTCAGACCCCCAAAAGTTGAAGTCCCAGAGAGGGACAAAAAAGAAAGTGAAAAAAGAAGTTAAAAAAATAAAGTTTTACAAAAAATTAAAAGTTTCAAGTAAAAAAAAAAATAGCGTCCTTTTCCCAAAATAAAGTAAACAAAATTGTAAAAAAGAGGGAAAAAAGTAGACATCTTAAGTATAAGCGCGTTCGTATCGACCGGCTCTATAAAAATATCACATTATAGGTGAATGCCTTAAAAATTAAATCAATAGATAAAAACTGTGTAAAAAAAGCCATTTTCTGGTCACCTTGCCTCACAAAAAGTGAAATACCAAGTGATCAAAAAGTCTCATGTACCCCAAAATAGTACCAATCAAACCGAAATCTCATCCCACCAAAAATTTGCCCCTACCTAAGACAATCGCCCAAAAAATTTAAAAAATAGGGTTCTCAGAAAATGGCAACACAAAAACAAGATTTTATTCTGTTCAAAAATGATTTCACTGTGTAAAACTTAACAAAAATAAAAATTATAGACATATTAGGTATCGCCGCATCCGTAAAAACCTGGTCTATAAAAATATCACATTATATGTCCTCTCAAGTAAATGCTGTAAAGAAAATTTGATAAAAAATATGCCAAAACAGCCATTTTTTTCACATTGACTCACAAAAAGTTTAATACCAAACAATTAAAAAGTTTTATGTACTCCAAAATGGTACCAATCAAACCGTCACCTCATCCCACAAAAAATGACCCCCCACATAAGACAATCACTTAAAAAATAAAAACCAATGGCACTATAAACCTATCCATTGAAATCTGCTCTGCAAAAGCCATATGGCGCTCCTTCCGTTCTGAGTCCTGCCATGTGCACCCACAGCAGTTTACCACCACATACGAGGTGTTGCCGTATTCAGGAGAAAATGGGTAACAAATTATGTGGTGCTTTTTCTCCTGTTACCCCTTGTGAAAATCAGAGTAATATATATTAAGGTTTATTTTGCTGTTAACCCTTGCTGTGTTGCAAGAAAAAATTTATTAACATAAAAAAATCTACCAAAAAAGTGAAATTTAGAAATTTCACCTCCATTTTCCTTTAATTCTTGTGGAACACCATAAGGGTTAACAAAGTTTGTAACATCAGTTTTGAATAATTTGAGGGGTGTAGTTTATGGGTGGTTTCCATTACGTAAGCACCTGAAAATCACTTTATATATGAATTGGAGCTTAAAAAAATGGCTTTGGAAATTTTGTTGAAACTTGAAAAATAGCTTCTAAACTTCTAAGCCTTCTAACTTTCTAAAAAATAAACTGACATTTACAAAATGATGCCAACATAAAGCAGACATATGGGGAATGTTGATTGATAAACATTTTATGAGGTATTGCTGTCTTAAAAGTAGGGAAATTAAAAATTTTTAAATTTTTTAAATTTTTGATACATTTTTGATTATTTTATAAATAAAGGTGAAATATATCGACTCAAATTTACCACTGTCATGGATGGCTTGGATAAGTAAAAGCATTCCAAAGTTATTACCACATAAAGTGACACATGTCAGATTTGCAAAAATCGGCCTGGGATTTAAGGTGAAAAGTATTATTGTACTGAAAGGGTTAATAAAGGCCACGTCTGTATACAATGTATTCTGATAATAAGAATGACGTCTGCACTGCAGGAAAGTGCCCTTGATCCAAAAACAGAATGTTTGTAAAAAAAAATTACGCAATATATAGTAATGTGAACAAATATACAAATTACCAGGCTTTAAGAGGGCCCATATTCTCTCAGGCTGAGTGATCATTAATATCTAAACTATATTATGCAAAAAAAAAAATTCCTTCCTGTTAATACAGGTTTTTTTTTTAAGGGGGGGAATAATGCATTCTTGTAAAGCATTTGCTTTGAAACTTATTTATTTTTTATTGTCATATAGATTACATATTTTGAGCTGAAACAAATAGACCCATCAATCAGTAATGCAATTCTACAAAAGAAATGCTGTATAGATGCAGTGAACTTTCAAAAGAGAAAAATATGCGAGGATGGTAATTAACAGAAATCATACACTAGGTATGTAAGAAGAGAAGTCATTACTGAGTTTCTCCTATGACAGAGGCAAATGCTTCATGAGAAAAATGATAAACAATAATGCATGGAGGTCCCTGGACTAGAAAATGCCATAATTGTGTAGAATGTTTGTAACTCCCTATATGTGTTCATTCGAAGCATATAGATGCCTTTCCACCAAATGTAATATACTATCTCTAAATCTGAATATAGAGAATACATTTCTAAATGACAATGAAAAACATTTTAATGTGCTTTTCTTACAGGGACTGAAAAAACAAGGATGGTTCTGTGGCTGCAGGGACTCCTGTGAAGTCAATGGCTGCCATATAGGTGCTCAACCCCAACATTCAACACACACTAGAGTCAATTTTGTAGGAAGCCAATTTGCCTATTTGTATATTTTTTATGTGTATAAATGTATAAAAACTATCATATTTTTTGCCCTATAAGACGCACCTGCCCATAAGATGCACCTAGGTTTTAGAGGAGGACAATAAGAAAAACATATTTTTCATTAGACCTCAGATTAGACCAGCAATCAGACCTCAGCTCACAGCCCCAATCAGACCCCCAATATTAATAAGACACTCAATCAGAGCTCAGATCAGACCTAGTGATGAGTGTCAGGGGCAATATTTCTCCCACTAACTATCTGTATTATATACAGTACAGACCAAAAATTTGGACACACCTTCTCATTCAAAGAGTTTTCTTTATTTTCATGACTATGAAGGCATCAAAACTATGAATTAACACATGTGGAATTATATACATAACAAACAAGTGTGAAACAACTGAAAATATGTCATATTCTAGGTTCTTCAAAGTAGCCACCTTTTGCTTTGATTACTGCTTTGCACACTCTTGGCATTCTCTTGATGAGCTTCAAGAGGTAGTCCCCTGAAATGGTCTTCCAACAGTCTTGAAGGAGTTCCCAGAGATGCTTAGCACTTGTTGGCCCTTTTGCCTTCACTCTGCGGTCCAGCTCACCCCAAACCATCTCGATTGGGTTCAGGTCCGGTGACTGTGGAGGCCAGGTTATCTGGCGCAGCACCCCATCACTCTCCTTCATGGTCAAATAGCCCTTACTTTCAAAGTTTTCCCAATTTTTCGGCTGACTGACTGACCTTCATTTCTTAAAGTAATTATGGCCACTCGTTTTTCTTTACTTAGCTGCTTTTTTCTTGCCACAATACAAATTCTAACAGTCTATTTAGTAGGACTATCAGCTGTGTATCCACCTGACTTCTCCTCAACGCAACTGATGGTCCCAACCCCATTTATAAGGCAAGAAATCCTACTTATTAAACCTAACAGGGCACACCTGTGAAGTGAAAACCATTTCAGCCGACTATCTAAAACATTATGGGCGAGGGCCTGCTGCCAAGCTGACCATCTAAAAAATGTTGTGGGTGAGGGCCTGCTGCCGAGCTGACCATCTAAAAATTTTTGTGGGCAGGGGCCTGCTGCCGAGCTGACCATCTAAAACATTATGGGCGAGGGCCTGCTGCCAAGCTGACCATCTAAAAAAAATTGTGGGCGAGGGTCTGCTCCCGAGCTGACCATCTAAAACATTATGGGTGAGGGCCTGCTGCCGAGCTGACCATCTAAAAATTTAGGGGTGAGGGTCTGCTGCTGAGGTGACCCTCTAAAACATTATGGTTGAGGGCCTGCTGGTGACCCTCAAAAACATTATGGTTGAGGGCCTGCTGGTGACCCTCTAAAACAGCGGTTCTCAACCTAGGGGTCGTGACCCCTTTGGGGGTCGATCGGCCCTTTCCAGGGGGTTGCCTGAGGCTTCCTATTGTGGGTCGCCCGCATAACGGCAGCGGCCCCTTATCCTCGCGCACAGGAAGTGATGTCCTATCACTGCCTGTGCTTGAAGGAGCCTGACGTCTGGCTTGAAGGAGCCTGTCTGCTGAGGTCCGAGGTTTTTCGTTAATGACACCGCCGCTGAGCACCACTGCCACCAATGATTTAATTGAGCCTGGCTGAGCCTGGCTAATTTTATTTTAATTATTTGGCTGAGCAAGGCTTAATTTATTTGGGGGGACATGAAGCACCGCTGATTTATTTATTTGGGGGACCCTGAGCACTTCTGATTTATTTATTTGGGGGACCCTGAGCACCATTGATTTATTTATTTGGGGGGGACCTGAAGCACCGCTGATTTATTTATTTGGGGGACCCTGAGCACTTCTGATTTATTTATTTGGGGGACCCTGAGCACCATTGATTTATTTATTTGGGGGAAACCTGATGCACCACTGATTTATTTATTTGGGGGTACCCTGAGCACCGCTGATTTATTTATTTGGGGGAGACCTGAAGCACCGCTGATTTATTTATTTGGGGGACCCTGAGCACTTCTGATTTATTTATTTGGGGGACCCTGAGCACCATTGATTTATTTATTTGGGGGAAACCTGATGCACCACTGATTTATTTATTTGGGGGTACCCTGAGCACCGCTGATTTATTTATTTGGGGGAGACCTGAAGCCCCGCTGATTTATTTATTTGGGGGACCCTGAGCGCTTCTGATTTATTTATTTGGGGGGGACTTGAAGCACCACTGATTTATTTATTTGAGGGGTACCCTGAGCACCACAGTGTTTTTTTTTTTTTTTGGGGGGGGGGGGGGGTACTGTGAGCACCACTGAGTTATTTATTTGAGGGGTACTGTGCGCACCACTGATTTATTTTTTAGGGGGTATTTGTTGTTTATTATTTATTTTAAAGTTATTTATTTGGTTTACAAATGTTTTGTATTTATGCTAAAGTTCTGTGGTTATGAATGAATACTTGTGTATTTGAATTAACATTTGGTGTATTGGTGTCTGTGCGTGTTTTTGGTGGGTCATCATAACAGTAGCAAAATTAGTTATGACGTAGCAAGGAAAAAAATGTAATGGTTGGGGGCCACCACAACATGAGGAACTGTATTAAGGGGTCACGGCTTTAGAAAGGTTGAGAACCACTGCTCTAAAACATTATGGGTGAGAACCCGCTGCTGAGCTGACCGTCTAAAACATAAGGAACGAGGGCAGCCTAATAAGCATGTTGATATGATGGAGGAGGAGGATGAGAAAGGGGAGATTGAACCATATACCCTTTTTAGTGGTGGAAGGGGTGCATGGGAATACAGTGTATTCAATACACCATAAAAGCCACATTTAGAGTGCCTTTATGTTCAGCTGCTTTCCTCTGGTGGAGTAGAGAAGTCAGGGGTAATCCAGGCCTTGTTCATTTTCATAAGAGTCAACGGTCAGCATTTTCCGTTGACAGGCGGATGCGCTTATCAGTTACTATGCCCCCAGCAGCACTAAATACATGCTCTGACAAAACACTGATGGCGGGGCAGGCCAGCACCTCCAAGGCGTAAAGCGCCAGTTCGTGCCACATGTTTAGCTTGGACACCCAATAGTTGTAAGGCACACAGGGATCACTGAGGATGCTGACACAGTCTGCTACGTACTCCTTTACCATCTTCCAAAATTTTTCCCTCCTTGTGAGACTAGGCCGCACATCAGGTTGAGGGTGTCATAAAACTGTCCCAGGCCTTGGAGAGTGTTGCCCTGCCTCTGATGGAACTGCTGTGTGTTCCCCTCATCTCCCTTCCTTGTTTTGCCAAGGAACTACATACTCTGCAGCCAGCGTTGTCAGCTGGAAATTTTTGGAGCAATTTTTCCACAAGGACCTTCTGGTATTGCACCATTTTGCTCGTCCTCTCCACCACAGGAATGAGAGATGAAAAGTTATCTTTGTAGCGGAGGTCGAGAAGGGAGAACAACCAGTAATCGGTGTTGGACAAAATGTGTATAACGCGAGGATCACAGGAAAGGCAGCCTAACATAAAGTCAGCCATGTGTGCCAGAGTCCCAACAGACAAGACTTCGCTTCATCCTCATCCTCTTCCTCCTCTTCTATCCATCCACGCTGAACAGATGGAATAAAACTTCCATGGGTACTACCCTCTGTAAGGAGGCAACCGTCTCCTGTTCCTCCTCCTCCTCATCATCCAATTTGCGCTGAGAAGACGAACTGAGGGTGGTCTGGCTATCACCCTGTGTAATGTCTTCCCCCATTTCCACCTCCTCCAGATGCAAAACGTCCGCCTTAATTGTGAGCATCGAGCATTTGAGTAGACACAGAAGTGGGATAGTTATGCTGATAATAGCGTTATCGTCGCTCACCATCTGTGTTGATTCCTCAAAGTTTCTTAAAACCTCACAGAGGTCAGACATCAATGCCCATTCGTCGCTTGTGAAGAGCGGAAGCTGACTGGAAAGGCGATGGCCATGTTGCAGCTGGTATTCCACTACTGCCCTCTGCTGCTCACAAAGCCTGGCCAACATGTGGAACGTGAAGTTCCAGCACGAGCTCACGTCGCACAACAGTCGGTGAGCTGGCAATTGCAAGCGCTGCTGCAGCGTTGCCAGACCGGCGGAAGCTGTCGATGACTTGCGGAAATGGGCACACACGCGGCGCACCTTCACCAGTAGCACAGGCAAATTGGGGTAGGTTTTGAGAAACTGCTGAAACAGTAGGTTGAACACGTGGGCTAGGCATGGTATGTGTGTGAGCTTGCCCAGCTCCAAAGCCGCCACCAAGTTACGGCCATTATCAGAGACAACCATGCCTGGTTCTAGGTTGAGTGGCGAGAGCCACAGCTCAGTCTGGTCCCTTATCCCCTGCCACAGCTCTGCAGCGGTGTGCTGTTTGTCACCTAAGCAGATCACTTTAAGCACGGCCTGTTGCTGCTTCTTCACTGCAGTGCTACACTGCTTCCAGCTATTGACTGATGTCTGACTGGTGCTGCAAGATGATAATTCAGAGGTGGAAGTGGAGGAGGAGGCAGAGGAGGAGAAGGGGGGGTTGCAGCCACTAACATAGGTGGTGGCGGAAACCCTGATGGAATTAGGGGCCGCAATCCTTGGCGTCAGTAGCACCTGTGCCATCCTAAGGTACGACTCGCTCCCGGCCTCCACAACGTTCACTCAGTGTGCCGTCAGGGAAATTAAGTGTCCCTGGCCAAAAGCACATGTCCATGTGTCAGTCGTTAAGTGGAACTTCCCAATAACTGCATTGGTCAGGCAACGGATGATGTTACGGGACACATGCTGTTGTAAGGCTGGGTGTCACTGCCTTTGCTGTGTGCGCCTTGACACTTGTGCCATGCTCGCGGTGGCAACGTGTTGCTGTTTTGGCATGTGGTGGCAGTGTCTCGGCTTTGGCTGTGTGCGCCGTGACATGGTTGCCACGCATGCTGTTGCCGGGGGCAACGTTGTGGCTGGTGTGTGCACTTCCCTTTTAAGTTGTAGCCTTCCCTTGTCTGGTGCAGTAAGGGTTAACTACCTTGCTAGGTGTGGTCACTAGGTGCTTCTTTTACCTGTAGCTTAAGGTCCGGAGTCAGTTGTACTCCAGCCTTGGTGTGTGCTGGAGTTATGCTCCTTGTCTGGTTGGTCCATCTTCCAGTGTGAGGGCCACCTAGTGTGACATCGATGTCTCCAGCGATGTCTTCCTTATGTCTCCTCCATTTTCCCTACCTTACCTGTGGTTATGTTTGGTGTGGGTATATGTTCTGGGGTGGTTGTTCGTCTAGTTGTTCTTCTGTGTCTGGTCAGTGTTTGGTGTATTATTCTGTCCGGCATGGATGTTAGATGTTCCCCTGTTTGTCTGTCGTGGCCTCCGGAAGGGGGTCTCATGGTTTCCCGGAGGAGTGAACCAAATGTCAAGTCTGTGAGCTGTGGCTGGAGTGCTGGTTCCTGTGTGTCAGTACATACTGCATCTGTTTGGTGTTTGGATTGCAGTATGTTTTTATGGGTTCCAGTTTACCTTGGTGTGGTCTTCTGTTGTGCCGTCCAGCAGCTGCCAGGGGTAAGTTACCATGCTTTCCTGGGTTCTAGGTTCAGTGGTTATCCCCGCCACTGGAAACTTACCTGCTGTTCCACTTGGCATTTCTCTGCAAATAGGCCGGTTGAGACTCCTGTTCATCCGAGTCTTGGAAGAACAGGTCGTCTCTCCCCTGCTCCTATGTGAGGGATTATCAGGGCACTTCAGGGTCCTAGGTATCCTGGGTATGAGCCGTCCTACCACCCAGGTCTGCTCATACGGTGAGGAGTTAGGGCGAGGATTAGGGACTCTTTAGGAGGTGACCTGCTCCCTGATTCCGATATCCTGGCCTAGCTGCTTCCCCATTATACCTGACATTGTACGGTGGGTGGTTTCCCCCACTCCCCATCGTGACACTGGGACTGCACACCGTAAAAAATATTGGCGGCTGGGGACAGAGTACCGCTATATATCTGCGGTATATACCTGTTTCCACAAAATACTGATTGAGGGGTGCGATATACCTGATTTCACCAAATATGGATTGAGGCCTGCGATACACTGGCTTCCACAAAATACTGATTGAGGGGTGTTGTAACGTATCCGCTTCCGTTAATGGACGCTTTCTAGCTTGCGCCGAGGACCACAAGCACCGCGCTGGACACCACAACCTCCGGAGACTCCACAACCGCCGTAGCTTAACTGGAGCCGCGCCGTCTTCCTTCCCCCCTGAATGAACCTCCAGCATTCAGGACCGTGTGGGAAAGATCTCTCCTCCAGGGAATATGCAGAGCATAGCAATCCCCAGCGTGATACAGCAATTCCCTCCAATAACGAGACAAGGCTGCGTTTTGAAGGGTTAGAAAAACAGGAACTGACTGTACTTCACGTACAGCCTCTTTTATTCACAAACCAAAAACATAGTACTGCCCACAGGGGTTTGAAATACAACCAATCAATATATTACAACACATCCCCACAAAGTCCTCCCCTCTGTCCGTGATAGAATTACCTCACACTGGGTTGATGCAATCACCACAGACAGACGAATACACAATATCCTCTGTCCTGGAGACAACCGAGAAGTAATTCAATTATCTCTCAGGACAAAGGACATCGCCAATACACACAGAGAGACAACAGGACAGGAATCCCCACCCAAACACACAAAATCCTCCCTTTCTGTCTGTGATATAATTATGGATTAACATAACTATCACAGACAGTAAAAATACAGTTTTTAAACATACTCTATAACTTTAAAACCATACATTCCATCTCCATAAAAATTACATATTTAAACTCTGCATACATCAAACATAAACACTTCCAAAAATCACACAAATCCCTCCAGCGGATCAAAAGTTTAGTGGAAGTCCTTTATGACCGACCGCAAGCACAATTTCCTGCCCAAAACAGTTCCATAGATTCTTTAGTATACACCGCTGACCGCGTTCGGTCCTAAGAACAGTCCAGACATGCGGCATAGTTCTGTTCTTGAAGGCGAATATGTCCCGGGGCCATAGTCGTAGGGCAGGAGGCTAGCCATCAGTCCTCTACAATGCCCAGTGGCAAATGGCAGTTTGTCACAGGTGTGATATACCTGCTTCTACAAAATAATGATTAAGGGGTTCTATATTCCTGCTTCCACAAAATACTGATTCAGGGGTGCGATATACCTGCTTCCACCAAATATTGATTGAGGCCTGCGATACACCGGCTTCCACAAAATACTGATTGAGGGGTGAGATATACTTGCTTCCACCAAATATTGATTCAGGGGTTCTATATACCTGTTTCCACAAAATAGTGATTGAGGGGTGCGATATACCTGCTTCTACAAAATATTGATTAAGGGGTTCTATATACCTGCTTCCACAAAATACTGATTGAGGGGTGCAATATACCTGCTTCCACCAAATATTGATTGAGGCATGCAATACACCGGCTTCCCCAAAATACTGATTTGAGGGGTGCGATATACATGCTTCCACCAAATATTGATTGAGGCCTGCGATACACCGGATTCCACAAAATACTGATTGAGGGATGTGATACTCCTGCTTCCACAAAATATTTTTTCAGGGGTTCTATATACCTGTTTCCACAAAATACTGATTGAGGGGTGCGATATACATGCTTCCACAAATATTGATTCAAGTGTTCTATATACCTGCTTCCACAAAATACTGATTGAGGGGTGTGATATACCTGCTTCCACAAAATATTGATTGAGACCTGCGATACACCCGCTTCCACAAAATACTGATTGATGGGTGCGATATACCTGCTTCCACCAAATATTGATTCAGGTCTTCTATATACCTGTTTCCACAAAATAATGATTGAGGGGTGCGATATACCTGTTTATACAAAATACTGATTAAGGGGTTCTATATAGTGAAAATTATTACCTGGAATTTTGCTTTCCATGAGTCCGAAGGCAGCACATGAAGGGTTAACAGAGTCCTATTCTCGCCCCAGGACCGCCCACCTAGATAACAAAACAAGATAATTGATTAATTAACAATCCTATAGGTCCCTATAAAGCACCCCCTCTGGCAAACCTCCAATGTGTATAAAAAATAGATTCAGGCAAAATGCAAAACAAAAGGATTTATTAGGGAGGGTATGTATGTGCTGCCTTCGGACTCATGGAAAGCAAAATTCCAGGTAATAATTTTCACTTTCCCCTGACGTCCTTGGCAGCACATGAAGGGATATGCATAGATACTAAAGGGAGGGAATTAATGAACTGTTGCACTCAACACCGCAGTGCCAAAGGCTGAGCTCTTATTTTCTATGTCCAGCCGGTAGTGCTTCATGAAGGTAGATGGCGTAGACCATGATGCTGCTCTACAGATCTCTTCTAGGGAGACATGCGCTTGTTCAGCCCAAGATGTTGCTGTGGCCCTAGTTGAGTGGGCTCTAATCGGAGAAGGAGGAGAGATGCCCTCTATGGTGTATGCCTCCAAGATGATAGACTTGATCCATCTTGCCAGGGAACTCTTAGATGCCTTGTGACCTTTATTAGGACCGGAGTATAGCAAAAACAGATTTTCATCTAGTCTAAAATTCTCCGTTCTACGAAGGTAGATCTCAACTGCCCTCTTGACATCCAAGGTGTGCCAGCGAGCTTGTTCTTTATCTGAGGGGTCTGGGAAAAAAACTGGTAGAAACGCTTCTCGGTTGACGTTAGCAGAAGAAGGAACTTTTGGCACAAAGGAAGGTAGAGTGCGCTGCAGAACTCCATTCGGCAGGATTCTTAAATACGGCGTCTTAACCGATAGTGCTTGCAATTCCCTGAGTCTCTTAGCCGAAGTGATGGCAATAAGAAAGAGAACTTTGCAGGAGAGCCATTTAAGTTCTGCGTCTACTAAGGGCTCAAAGGGGGGTTCAGCCAATCTTCTGAGGACCAATGACAGATCCCAAACAGGCATAGGGTGTCTCACCACCGGTCTAAGCTTCTTAATGGCCTTGAAGAAACGATTAATTAAGGGATGATGTCCGAATCTGCTCTCTGTCATCGCATTAATGGCTGTCATGTGCACTTTCAAAGTGTTCGGAGTAAGACCCTTCTGGAATCCATCTTGCAGGAACTGGAGGATAACAGGGACTGTAATATCTGAACATTCATTCTCTGACATCCAGGATGAAAATTTCCTCCATATCTTTTCATACTTGATATTTGTAGAAGTTTTCCGGGAGGAGAGTAGAGTATTGATGACAGGGACAGATAGACCTCTTTCTTCTAGTCTGGACCTCTCAGTCTCCAAGCTGTGAGATGAAGTTTGTTCAGATGTTGATGAAACAGGCCGTTCTGAACTAGTAAGTCGGGATGAGATGGAAGCTTCCAGTAGACTCCTTTGGATAACTGGAGTAGAAGTGGAAACCATGGCCTGCGTGGCCAAAAAGGAGCAATCAATATAGCTTGCAGTTTCTCTAATAGAATCTTCTGCAGGACTCTTAAGATGAGGGGCACCGGAGGAAAGATATAAACATACTGGTCCTTCCAGGTTATAGAAAAGGCGTCTATTGCTGCTGGATTCTGGAATCCGTTCAGAGAACAGAACTTGGGAAGTTTGCTGTTTTCCCTGGAGGCCATCAGATCTACAGACGGAGTACCCCATCTGGCTGTAATCTGCAGGAAGTATTTCTGGTTCAGCTCCCACTCGGTTTGTCTGATCTTCCTCCGACTCAGAAGATCCGCCTGAGTATTCAACGAGCTTTTGATGTGTACCGCCCTTAGATTCTGTAAGTGCCTCTCTGCCCATGCAAAGATCTTCTTGCATAATGCAAGGAGTAGAAGACTCCGGGTGCCTCCCTGTTTGTTTATGTAAAAAACTGCAGGGAGATTGTCCATTTGAATTAGGACTGATTGGTCTTCCAAACTTGTCCGAAAGTGTTGTAACGCCAGCTTGATTGCCTTCAACTCTCCGAAGTTCGAGGACAGCTGTCGTTCTGTGCAGGACCAAGAACCTTGAACCCAACTGTTTCCGAGATGGGCTCCCCATCCCCGGGAAGAGGCATCCGTTGTAACAGTCACCGTAGGTGTTAGCTGGAAGGGTCTGCCCCTGGATAAATTCCTTCCTCTTAACCACCATTTCAGCTCCGTGATTGTGGAAGGTCTCAACCTGACACGGGCTGAAAGATTGTGGTTGTGCTTCCAGACCTGAAGCAAGTCCTGCTGTAATTCCCGTATGTGGGCCTGAGCCCATGGAACTGCATCTATTACCGATGTCATATGACCCAGGGTTTTCATCACCCTGTGGACTGTAGGTCTTTGGCCCGCAATCAAGGTCTTTATTGCTGATCTGACAGAGCTTATCCTGGAAGTCGGGAGATACAGGGTCATGGTGCAAGTGTCTATCCTGAAACCTAGAAACGTTTTGGATGTTGCTGGCTGGATGTCGGATTTGTCCCAATTGATCAAGAAACCCAGAGACTGAAGCAGCTTGATGGCTTTCAGGAGATGAGAATTCAGTAAGTCCCTGGTGGGTGCCACTACAAGCCAGTCGTCCAGGTACGGAAACACCTGTAAGGCTTGTAGGCGTAAACTTGCAACAGCAATTACGGCCAATTTCGTGAAAATTCTGGGTGCTGATGAGAGGACGAAGGGCAGTGCTTTGAATTGAAGGTGTTTTATTTTTCCTCCCATGGCAATTGCCATCCTCAGAAAGCGTCTGGACGAGTCCTCTATTGGGACATGAAGATAAGCGTCTCTCAGGTCGATGGATGCCAAGAAGTGACCTTCTTGAAGCAGAGACGTGATAGATCTTATGTTTTCCATTTTGAAATGAATTTTTGTGATAAATTGATTCACGTAGCGGAGGTCTATGATTAGGCGCCACTTTCCCTCTGACTTGAAGACTGGAAACACTCTGGAATACACTCCTGATCCTTCTTGATGTTTTGGTACAGGTTCCAGAGCACCCTTTTGAATAAATTCCCTTACGAGGTCTATGACCCGAGGGTCTTCTCTTTGATTTAAGAGAAAACGGTCTCTTGGACGGCGGATAAACTCCAGTGAGTAACCTTCTCTTACGATCCTCAAGGCCCAACTGTCTGAGGAAATTCCCTGTCATGCTGCGTAGAATCGAGTAAGCCGACCTCCTACCCCTTTGCTTCTGGCGTCAGAAGTCCTCTTTGGTGGGTTTATCCTCTGGTCTCTTCCTACTCTTATCCAATGCTCTGGCAAAATATTTTCGGTCAGATCCTTTCCTGTCCGAACGCCCGCGAAAATCGGATCTTTGAAAGCGCTGTCTTCTAAAGGGCCGAAAGCTTCTGGGTTGAAATCTGCGCCTGGAAAGGGGAAATTCCAGTGATTTATCTTCTTTATTGGTTTCCAATAGAGTGTCTAGCTGAGAGCCGAACAGGCGCCCTGGTTCAAATGGAAGAGAGCAAAGGTTGTTCTTGGAGGGGACATCACCCGACCACAATTTTAACCAGATTGACCTCCTGATAGAGTTCGAGAGTCTTTCAGGGTATCCACGGGAAAGTCACAAAGGAACTCTGCCGCGATCTTCAAAGAAGGAAGTTGCTGAAGTAAATCTTCTCTATCAACGCCATCCTCAATATCCCTTTCTAGTTGACTCAACCACACTCTCAGGGCATGGGCTACAGGCACTGCGGCCATGGACGCCTTCTTTAGGGAGGCTATATAAGAATGAAGCCGCTTTAGGAGATTATCTGCCTTTTTATCCATGGGATCCTTTAACAACGTAGAGTCGTCAGACGGAAAAAAGGACCTCTTCGCTAGTCTGGCCACTGCAGGATCGACCTTGGAAGGTGCCCCCCACTTCTCACATCCAGCAGGGTCTATTCTGTACATAGCCTTAGCTCTTCTTCCTGAATCCATCTTCCTTAATGGATGTTTCCATTCTTTCTGGATGATAGATTCAAGCACCGGATGACTAAGAAAGACCCGCACTTTCTTTTTAGGAAAGTAAAACAGGCTCCCCTCATCTTGGTCGGCACGCGTCTCCGTCTTGGATTCAATTATATGCTTCACATCCTTGATGAGACGGTTAATATCCTCCTTCCTGAACAAAAAGTTCTCCTCTGTGGCTGGTTCTGGATCTGAGCTAGAACCAGAGGACACCTCCCCTTCCGAGTGAGAAGACCTCTCGGGAGACGTAGAAGGGCTAGGGTCAACCCGTTTCCGCTTATGCGTCTTCTGTCTCTTAGATTGAGACAGAAAGGATTCAAGTAATGAGATTAACTTTTTAGTATTATCTTCAGAGACGACCTCCGGCTGAGTACAGGCTGCGCAAATGTTAGACGTATAACCCTCAGGAAGCGGTTTAATACAAGTAATACATAAGGGCTGATTTTTCTTTTGTCTCTTCACACGCCTGGATGAGGATTCCGGGGAATGGGAAAACGCCTCTAATCCACAGCTTCCACAATAATCGTCCTGGTGGTCATCAGGGAGAGGCTGGTCGCAGGATTGGCACAGCCTGTGCCTGTGCTTCCTGGATCTTTTTCCTCCTTTACTGAAATGGCTGGACATCTGGGAAGAGGAACAGATTAAATATATAAAAATGTATAGAGACTTAAGGTACCACATAAAATAAAGCCAGAACAAACTGGCTGTAATCAGTTATGACCAGAGAGCCTGGATCAGGGGTACCTTAAAAATAAATAGAGCTCGGGTGCCAAGGCACAAGGGCAGTAAGAACATGGACTCTACCACCTTAAATACAGGAGATCTTCTGAATTTGCCACCAGAATCCCGGGGGCGGGCGCCCGCTGATGACGTCAGACGCAGCCGACGCTGCGTTCCACGATGCGTTCCACTGAAGTTTGCAAGTGCCGCCATTGCCGCTAAGTGAAGTGAAGCGCTGGTGCGGCATATTGCAGGCCCCGCTGCACCCCGAACCTGGTTAACTCTTTTAGAGCGGCAACACAAAAGGTGGCAGGAAAGGAGAATTCCACAGAGCAGCGCCAAGGCACCCCCATGGCTTGCTGGACTCTGAGCCTAAGCCTGGAACACCCCCCAGGCATGAGGGCTTCCACATGAGGTGGGCTATGGAACCTGTCCAGAATAAGGACATGAAAAAAACACATTGGAGGTTTGCCAGAGGGGGCGCTTTATAGGGACCTATAGGATTGTTAATTAATCAATTATCTTGTTTTGTTATCTGGGTGGGCGGTCCTGGGGCGAGAATAGGACTCTGTTAACCCTTCATGTGCTGCCGAGGACGTCAGGGGAAACCTGTTTCCACAGAATACTGATTGAGGGGTGCGCTATACCTGCTTCTTCAAAATACTGATTTAGGGGTTCTATATACCTGCTTCCACAAAATACTGATTCAGGGGTGCGATATACCTGCTTCCACCAAATATTGATTCAGGTGCTCTATATACCTGTTTCTACAAAATACAGATTGGGGGTTGGGATATACCTGCTTCTACAAAATACTGATTAAGGGGCTCTATATACCTGTTTCCACAAAATACTGATTGAGGGGTGCGATATACAAGCTTCTACAAAATATTGATTAAGGGGTTCTATATACCTGCTTCCACCAAATATTGATTGAGGGCTGCGATACACCAGCTTTCACAAAATACTGATTGAGGGGTGCGATATACCTGATTCTACAAAATACAAATTAAGGGGTTCTTTATACCTGTTTCCACAAAATACTGATTGAGGGGTGTGATATACCTGCTTATACAAAATACTGATTAAGGGGTTCTATATACCTGTTTCCACAGAATACTGATTGAGGGGTGCGATATACCTGCTTCTTCAAAATACTGATTTAGAGGTTCTATATACCTGCTTCCACAAAATACTGATTCAGGGGTGCGATATACCTGCTTCCACCAAATATTGATTCAGGTGCTCTATATACCTGCTTCTACAAAATACTGATTAAGGGGCTCTATATACCTGCTTGCACAAAATACTGATTGAGAGGTGCGATATACCTGCTTCCACAAAATACTGATTGAGGGGTGCTATATACCTTCTTCCACCAAATACTGATTGAGGGCTGCGATATACCTGCTTCCACAAAATACTGATTGAGGGCTGCGATATACCTGTTTTCTGCAAATACTGATTGAGGGGTGCCATATACCTTCTTCCACAAAATACTGATTGAGGGGTGCTATATACCTGTTTCCACCAAATACTGATTAAGGGCTGTGATATACCTGTTTCCACCAAACACTGATTGAGGGGTGCGATACACCTGCTTCCACAAAATACTGATTGAGGGGTGCAATACACCTGTTTCCGCCAAATACTGATTGAGGGGTGCCATATACCTTCTTCCACAAAATACTGATTGAGGAGTGCTATATACCTGTTTCCACCAAATCCTAACACTTTGCAAATTACTGGTCAGACCACACATGGAGTACTGTGTACAGTTCTGGGCTCCTGTGAACAAGGCAGACATAGCAGAGCTGGAGAGGGTTCAGAGGAGGGCAACTAAAGTAATTACGGGAATGAGGGAATTACAGTACCCTGAAAGATTATAAAAAAATTAGGGTTATTCACTTTAGAAAAAAAGGGGAGATTTAATTACTATGTATAAATATATCATGTGTCAGTACAGAGATCTCTCCCATCATCTATTTATCCCCAGGACTGTGACTGTGACAAGGTGACATCCTCTGCGCCTCGCGGAAAGAAGTTTTGTACACAAACATAGAAGAGGATTCTTTACAGTAAGAGCAGTGAGACTATGGAACTCTCTGCTTGAGGAGGTTGTGATGGCAAGTTCTCTAAAAGAGTTCAAGCTGGGCCTGGATGTATTTCT
The DNA here is from genome assembly GCF_905171765.1 of Bufo bufo. NCBI lineage: Eukaryota > Metazoa > Chordata > Amphibia > Anura > Bufonidae > Bufo > Bufo bufo. The sequence goes on along the minus strand of NC_053393.1, from coordinate 456,643,241 downwards.
GGAGTGTAATAATATTACAGGCTATAGCTAGTAGAGAGGGGTCGTTGATCCAGGGAGTTATTCTGATTGCCTGAATGGAGTAGGGAGGGAATTCTTTTCCCCTTAAGTGGGGAAAATTGGCTTCTACCTCACAGAGGTTTTTTTTCCTTCCTTTGGATCAACTTGCAGGATAACAGACCGAACTGTATGGACAAATGTCTTTTTTCGGCCTTATATACTATGTTACTGTGTTACTATGTTACTCTGCTCATCCTCCTGACTTGTTGACCTAACCACAATCTCAGTAATTGACAACTGTGTCTCATCCTCTCGATCAACCTCTTGAGACAGTAATTGCCGTTGACTTATTGGTAACTGTGTCTCATCATAATCCACCTCATTAAACAGTAATTGCCATTCCCCATCATCATCTTCTTGTGACTGTGGATGCTCAAGAGTTTGGTATTCAGGACACAAGATCTGTCCCTCTTCAAGCGTGCTTGGCGAGAGGGCCAAATCAAGTAATGGCGCTGAAAAGAGCTCCACGGAATATCCGAGTGTGGGATCACTTATTTGCCCAGACTCTCCATGGTGGGGGGAAGGAGGATCAGGGTGAGGATTGTATTGAGCAGACTCTTGGCTACCGATACTGGACTTAGTGGAAGACAGGATGGTGCTTAACTGACTGGAAGCATTATCTGCTGCAATACAACCAACCACCTGATCACACTGGTCTGATTTTGAAGAGTGATGTTCTGCGCCGCCCTGCAAACTGGGACATGAAGCTAGGTATCATGGATGATTGTTTTTCTTATTCTCTGGCAGCAGGCACAGTTTCACCGGGCCCAGGGCCACGGCCTCTGCGTGCACCATCAGTATCACGGCCACTGCAACTTCCCTTACTGCTCGCCAATTCATATTAAATGTTATATATGCTTGAAAGTCTGTCACACGTACAGTAACGTAGGATTTGGAAGTGTATGAGCAAACAAATTTAAAAAGGTATTTGGGATGTAGAAACTTCACACAGGACACATCCCGCAGATAATGTCAATGCTGTCACCAGCGGCTAAAAAAAAATTACAGGGAATGTCACAGGTATTTTGAATGAGGAAAAGTTATACAGGAGAGCTACCACCGGTAATGTCACTGTCCGCAGCGTCTATGCAAAATAGTACACTGTATGTCACTGCCACGTGATGTAAACAGGCGCACATCCACTGCCACCGGTGCCCTGACAACTAATATCCCTGAAGAGCCAAGTCCCTACCTGGTGAAACGCGTCGGATGAAGGTTTACAAGACATCTACTAGGGAGGTAAGAGCATAGGGTCTTAAGGTATAGGACCTAGGTTCCTGAGGCTGGGGGTCATCCTTTTAAGGGCGAGTGCCCCGACTACAGCCATTGAGGTATTACACTCACTAGACTAGGCCAAGTAGGGTGAGCATTTAGGGTGAGAAATTGTAGCCACATTAGTAGGCTCCTCCCCATTAACCCCTCCTATACACTAGGAAGCTATCTAGGCCTTATCTGCAAAATTTGATTCTGTGCCCCCTCTCTAGCTAAGTGCAGCAATTCACTACACTGTACTGTCTCGTTTATTTTAGATGACACTATTAAAAGTTAAATATTAAATTAAATACAATAAGGCACCCTCAGTTCAACATTTATCAAACTGGTTTAAAGTAGAACTGGCTAACTAAGCCCATAGCAACCAATCAGATTCCACCTTTCATTTTTGACAGCTACTTTGGAAAATGAAAGGTGGAATCTGATTGGTTGCTATGGGCAACTAAGCCAGTTCCACCCCTGCCGATCAGCTGTTAGAGGAAGGCGCAACTCTCACTGGAGCACTGGTGAGCTCCACACTGTCCTTGCAGCTTACTGAGCACAGCGCCCTCCACTGGATAGTGGATGTGTTTGGTACCTCTCAAACGGGACTGATCTGTGCCTAGGCCATGTAATCAATGAATGTGACGTCACATGTCCTAGGAAGAGGGGTAAGCCTGAGAGAGCGCCCAGCATTTTCATACACTTGATCGGTGGGGGTGCCGGGATTTGGACCCCCCACCAATACTCTATTGATGACCTATCCTGAGGATAGGCCATCAGTATAAAAATCCCAGAGAACTCCTTTAATTTAATTTCCACCACATTGACTATGAGACTGAAATATTACCTAGGGTAATCAGTTTTGGAGCCCAGAGTCACATACCTTGTTACTGATATATTACACTACAAAACTTAACTGCTTAGAAAATGCAATGTACAAACCGGATTCCAAAAAAGTTGGGACACTAAACAAATTGTGAATAAAAACTGAATGCAATGATGTGGAGATGGCAAATGTCAATATTTTATTTGTAATAGAACGTAGATGACAGATCAAACGTTTAATCCGAGTAAATGTATCATTTTAAAGAAAAATACGTTGATTCCAATTTTCACGGTGTCAACAAATCCCCAAAAAGTTGGGACAAGTAGCAATAAGAGGCTGGAAAAAGTAAATTTGAGCATAATGAAGAGCTGGAAGACCAATTAACACTAATTAGGTCAATTGGCAACATGATTGGGTATAAAAAGAGCTTCTCAGAGTGGCAGTGTCTCTCAGAAGCCAAGATGGGTAGAGGATCACCAATTCCCACAATGTTGCGCAGAAAGATAGTGGAGCAATATCAGAAAGGTGTTACCCAGCGAAAAATTGCAAAGACTTTGCATCTATCATCATCAACTGTGCATAACATCATCCGAAGATTCAGAGAATCTGGAACAATCTCTGTGCGTAAGGGTCAAGGCCGTAAAACCATACTGGATGCCCGTGATCTCCGGGCCCTTAAACGACACTGCACCACAAACAGGAATGCTACTGTAAAGGAAATCACAGATTGGGCTCAGGAATACTTCCAGAAACCATTGTCAGTGAACACAATCCACCGTGCCATCCGCCGTTGCCAGCTGAAACTCTACAGTGCAAAGAAGAAGCCATTTCTAAGCAAGATCCACAAGCTCAGGCGTTTTCACTGGGCCAGGGATCATTTAAAATGGAGTGTGGCAAAATGGAAGACTGTTCTGTGGTCAGACGAGTCACGATTCGAAGTTCTTTTTGGAAATCTGGGACGCCATGTCATCCGGACCAAAGAGGACAAGGACGACCCAAGTTGTTATCAACGCTCAGTTCATGCCACTAGTTATTGTACTAGTGGCATGATGTACTAGTGGCTATATTCCATATTCGGTAATTCTAGCCTAATATGGAAATATGCTAAGTTAAAATCGAAATTCGATTATTATAACTTGAATTAATCGAATTTCTATTTCAACTTGGACCTGGTTTACTATGGTTGGCTTGGTAGAATTAGCGAATATGACGAATATATTCGTCATATTCCTCAAAACGAAGATAACGAAGTATTCTACATCTTCGTTTTAGCTACCTATTCGTCAACTTCGCTAATTCTAGCAATCAAATAGGAAGGTTGACTATAGAGACAGCTGTGTTTAATTCGCTATGCGATTATATTACTTTTTTTTTTTTTTTATAAATAGAATCATTATAATAATCAAGTATTTAACTATTCAATAAAAAAAAAAAAGCAAAGTAATATAATCACATAGCGAATTAAACACAGCTGTCTCTATAGTCAACCTTCCTATTTGATTGCTAGAATTAGCGAAGTTGACGAATATGGAGCTAAAACGAATAATGGAGAATACTTCGTTATCTTCGTTTTGAGGAATATGACGAATACATTCGTCATATTCGCTAATTCTACCAAGCCAACCATAGTAAACCAGGTCCAAGTTGAAATAGCAATTCGATTTATTCAAGTTATAATAATCGAATTTCGATTTTAACTTAGCACTGCTATATTCCATGTTAGGCTAGAATTAACGAATATGGAATATAGCAGTGCTAAGTTAAAATCGAATTTCGATTATTATAACTTGAATTAATCGAATTGCGATTTCAACGTAATTCTCAAATCCGACAGTACATTCTAGTATGGAGACGTTCCCATGGTGAATTGGGACGCTCCATGAGCACGGAAGTCGTCAGAAGCGGCAACGGGCACTGACTGGAGCAGCCAGGAAGCCAGGAATCCTAAGGACAGGTAAGAACTACTTTTGGGAAGTGGGAAAGAAAAAAATATAACAATAAAAAAAAAAAGAAAATTCGAAATATCGAATTTATAGCACTATATTAGAAATATTCGCGAAATAGCGAAGTGCCGATATTCGCTAAAAAAATTTGATATTCGAATATTCGCGCTCAACACTAAATAGAAATCATCAGTTGAATTAGTCTTACTTGTTTTTAATTTATTCTTTCCCTATACAGTACCTCCTCACATTGCAATATCTCAACCTAGTGCTCCCCAGAACTGCCAGCCTGTCCCCGTCTGTGTCTTTAGGTGTTTCTATGTTACACTTTTATTTTTCTTCTATTGTTGATGGTGTACTTTACATATTTAACTCCTTAAGGACACAGCCTTATTTCACCTTAAGGACCAGGTAATTTTGTGCAAATCTGACCAGTGTCACTTTAAGTGGTGATAACTTTGACTTATCCAGGCCATTCTGAGATTGTTTTCTCGTCACATATTGTACTTCATGAGACTGGTAAAATGAGAGTTAAAAAAAGAGACTGGTAAAATGGAGTAAAAAAAAATATATATATTAATAAAAAAATACAAGTTTCAATTTCTCTACTTCTATAATACATAGTAATACCTACAAAAATAGTTATAATTTTACAGTCCCCATATGTCTACTTCATGTTTGGATCATTTTGGGAATTATATTTTATTTTTTGGGGATGTTACAAGGCTTAGAAGTTTAGAAGCAAATCTTAAAAGTTTTCTGAAATTTTCAAAAACCCAATTTTTAGGGACCAGTTCAGGTCTGAAGTCACTTTGTGAGGCTTAGATAATAGAAACCACCCAAAAATGACCCCATTCTAGAAACTACACCCCTCAAGGTATTCTAAACTGATTTTACAAACGTTGTTAACCCTTTAGGTGCTGCACAAGAGTTATTGGCAAATGGAGATGAAATTAGAGAATTTCAATTTTTGGGCAAATTTTCCATTTTAATCAATTTTTCCAATAACAAAGCAAGGGTTAACAGCCAAACAAAATGCTATATTTATTGCCCCGATTCCGTAGTTTGCAGAAACACCCCATATGTGGCCGTAAACTACTGTACGGGCACACAGTAGGGAGTAGAGGGAAAGGTGCACCGTATTGTTTTTTGAAAGGCAGATTTTGCTGGACTGGTTTATTTACACCATGTCCCATTTGAAGCCCCCCTGATGCACCCCTAGAGTAGAAACTCCATAAAAGTGACCCCATCTAAGAAACTACACCCCTCAAGGTAGTAAAAACTGATTTTTACAAACTTTGTTAACCCTTTAGGTGTTGCACAAGAGTTATTGGCCAAATATTTTTAATTCTCAAATTTCATTTTAATCAATTTTTTCCAGTAACAAAGCAAGGGTTAACAGCCAAACAAAATGCAATATTTATTGCCCCGATTCTGTCGTTTGCAGGAACACCCCATATGTGGCCATAAACCACTGTACAGGCACTCGGTAGGGCGTAGAGGGAAAGGTACGCCGTGTGGTTTTTGGAAGGCAGATTTTGCTGGACTGGTTTATTTACACCATGTCCAATTTGAAGCCCCCCTGATGCACCCCTAGAGTAGAAACTCCATAGTGACCCCAGATAAGGTGGCAGTTTTGTTGGGACTATTTTTAGGGTGCATATGATTTTTGGTTTATCTATATTACATTTTTGTGAGGCAAGGTTACCAGAAATAGAAATTCTGAAATTTCATCTCCATTTGCCAATAAATCTTGTGGAACACCTAAAGGGTTAACAACATTTGTAAAATCAGTTTTGGATACCTTGAGGGGTGTAGTTTCTTAGATGGGGTCGCTTTTATGGAGTATTTACTCTAGGGGTGCATCAGGGGGGCTTCAAATGGGACATGGTGCCAAAGATAAAAGGCTATCAAAATCTGCCTTCCAGAAACCATACGGCGTTCTTTTCCTTCCCCGCCCCCTGCCGTTTAGTCATACAGCAGTTTACGACCACATATGGGGTGTTTCTGTAAACTGCGGTATGAGGGTAATAAATATTAAGTTTTGTTTGGCTGTTAACCCTTACTTTGTTATTGGAACAAAACTGATTAAAATTGAAAATTTGCCCAAAAATTGCTTTTTTGCCACCGTTTTTATTTTTTACCGTGTTCATCTGAGGAGTTCGGGGAGGTATTTTTATAGAGCAGATTCTTATGGACGCGGCGATGCCTAATATGTCTACTTTTTAAAAAAAAAATTATGTTTTACACTATATTATCTTTTTATAAACAAAAAAAAAAACATTTTAGTATCTCCATAGTCTAAGAGTCTTTTTTTTTTTTTGCCAATTATCTTAGGTAGGGGCTCATTTTTTGCGGGATAAGAGAATGGTTCTATTGGCACTATTTTGGGGGGCATATGACTTTTTGATCGCTTGCTATTACAATTTTTGTGATGTAAGGTGACAAAAAATACCTTTTTTTGCACCGTTTTTATTTTATTTTTATTTTTTTAGGGGGGTATTTTTATAGAGCAGATTATTACGGATGCGGCAATACCTAATATGTCTACTTTTTTATTTATTTTAGTTTCACAAAATAATAATTTTTTTTTTTGTTTGTTTTTTTGTTTTAGTGTCTCAAGTCTGAGAACCAGTTTTTATCCGATTGTCAGTGGCTAAATTGGGATATAAATTTAGTACACCATGGAATTGTGGTACTCCCTGAAGCAACCATCAATGCAGAGGCTCGGGTGATAGGGGCACGTGTCACACTGAGTAGTGGTGTCCTTCCATATCCCCCTCCTGCGACACACTCTGCACATTTTTTGGGTCTGTTCCTTCTTTCCAGTATGGGGAACCACACATGGAAAGTGTTGGCCAGGGACGATCCTGGTGCCTCCAGTTCCCGAGGTACTCCGGCCTGCTCTTTCCCGGTCCGAAAAGATCAGGGCCTTGAGGACTGCCTCATAGAACTGAAGGAATGTACCTGTGTTGCCAGCGCTCCGGGAGAGCACAAAAGAGTTGCACAAGGCAACCTGCACCAAGTAGACCGCAATTTTTTGTACCATGCCCAGGTTTTGCGCATGACGCTATATGGCTTGAGGACTTGATCAGAGAGATCAACTCCTCCCATATACCGATTGTAGTCGACGATACAATGGGGCTTGAGGACCGTTGCCGCGGTACCATTACCATGAATTGTGGACAGTACAAGGACATCCCTCTTGTCCTTATATCTGACCAGCAACAGGTTTTCACTGGTAAGGGCACGGGTCTCACCTCTGGGGATAGGTACCTGGAGGGGTGGGCAGGGAGGCCACGTTGATTTTTCCGCACAGTCCCACAAGCTGACGTGGATCTGGCGGCAAGGGACTAGAACAAGGGGATACTAGTATAAAAGTTATCCACGTACAGGTGATAACCTTTATCTAGCAGTGGGTGCATAATAACCCACACAAGTTTCCCGCTAACACCCAGAGTGGGGGGGACATTCTGGGAGTTGAATACGGGAATCTCGCCCCTCATACACACAAAACTTGTAAGTATACCCTGAGTTACTCTCACAAAGTTTGTACAGCTTCACGCCATACCTCGCCCGCTTTGAGGGAACATACTGGAGGAAAATGAGTCTCCCCTTGAACGCAATGAGAGACTCATCAACCGCGAACTCCCTTCCAGGTACATAGGCCTGTATAAATTTGGCCCCAGGGTGATCGATGACCGGCCTGATTTTGTACAGGCGGTCATAGGCAGGATCACCTTGGGGGGGACATGCTGCATTATCTGAATAATGCAGGCATTTCCGGATGGCCTCAAACCGGGTACGTGTCATGACTGTACTGTAAAGTGGGGTCTGGTAGAGGACGTCCCCACTCCAGTAACGCCTGACACTAGGTTTCTTGACTAGGCCCATGTGCAGCACGAGGCCCCAAAATGTCCTCATCTTGGCTGCACTGACCAGGGTTCAGCCACTGGGCCTAGCCAAAAAGGAGCCCGGGTGTTGAGCAACAAACTATTGGGCGTACGGGTTTGTTTGCTCCACCATTAGATTTACAAAGTGGTCACTGAAAAAAAGACTAAAGTAGTCGTATTCAGTGAAGCCCACTGTAGAGATCTGGATTCCTGGTTGGCCTACAAAATCAGGAATCACGGGCTCATAACGCTCTGGGGTACACCAGACAAGTTCACCGGCAGGGGGCTCCGGTGGATTTAACTGGTGGGCAGGAAAACTAGTATGAGCCCCAGAGCTGCTCGTACTAGGGTGGGACACAGGGTCCCTAGCATGGTGGTCCCCTTGCTCCGCCTGGTGGCATCTCCGCCGCCTTGGGGGCTCATAATCATCGCTAGATGATGAGGAGGATGCGGATGACAATATGAATGTGGGGTCATCCTCGTCCTCACTAGAACTCTCGGACTCGGAGGCAAGCTGGGCGTATGCCTCCTCGGCCGAGAACATCCGGCGGGCCATAGAGGAGTGTGTGTCTGCGTGTGTGTGTGCGTGCATGTAAATCTTTATTCAGTGTGCGCGTGTGTGGGGGCACGGGTGTTCACAAACTCACCCTAAACCTAACAGAAAATAAAAAAAGACTAACTAAAAAAAGAGCAACAAAATGTGAAAAAAAATTAAAATAAAATTAAAAACCGCTGATCAACCGTCCGAAGTTGATCAGCGGTGGGGTGTGTGATGCGCTAACAGTGGCCGGACGCTAAGAGTGCCGGCCACAGTCAGCGTACGCACAAAAAAAATAAAACATGTCTGCGCCCCCAAAAAGTTGTGTGGGGGAGGGGGGCAAGCTGCAGCACCCCTGGGGGGTCTAGGGTCTAGGGTCACACAGCTGTTACCCTTTATTATCCCTGCCTAACCCAACCTTTCCCTATGTACCTGATTGAACAGATGAGGGGTGCTGGGACACAGATCGGGTGCTGGGCACAGATGGGGTGATGCCTGGACAGATTGGGGTGCTGGCTGAGATCCGACGACGTGCAGTGGCAGTGCTCCTTTCTCCTCTGCTCCCCGGAGACAAAAGGAGGAGGAGAGGAGCGCTGCTATGATTTGAACCTACCGCCGCCCGCCCACCTACCAATCAGAGCCGATCCTGAGAGGTTATGTCACATCACCTCTCAGGATCGCAGGATGGTGATTGGTGATCCTGTTCCGGGTTATCGGGTCCTCAGAGACCCGAATAACCTGGAAACGCAGCAAACCGCAGGTCTGAAATGACCTGCGGTTTGCTGCAATCGCCTACACGAGGGTGGGGGGGGTCACAGGACCCCCCGGCGCATTGGCCCCGGGTGCCTGCTCAATGACTTGAGCAGGCACCGAGTTTTAATCACTGCCCGCCGCACAGCAGTGATCGGAAATACACAGACTTTTCAGACTATAAGACGCACTGGACTGTATATATTTTTAATCAGACCTCAGATCAGACCACCAATCCTCACCAGACCCCCAAATCAGACCCCTTTTCTTTATCAGACCTCGTATCAGACCCCAAAATCAGACCCCCAAGCTCCATCAGCCTCAGATCAGACCCCATCAGCCTCAGATCAGACCCCCATCAGACTCATATCAGACTCCCATCAGACTCAGAGCCCCATCAGCCTCAAATCAGACCCCCATCAACCTCAGATCAGACCCCTATCAGCTTCAGATCAGACATCAGCCTTAGATCAGACCCCCATCAGATCTCAGATCAGACCCCGATCAGACTTCAGATCAGACCCCTATCAGACCCAGATCAGACCCCCATTAGCCTCAGATCAGACCCCAATCAGCCTCAGATCAGACCCTCAGACTCCAATGCTCCATCAGTCTCAGGTCAGACCCTCAGACCCCCAACCTTCATCAGCCTCAGATCCCCATCTCAGACTCCCATCAGACTCAGAGCCCCATCAGCTTCAAATCAGACCCCCATCAACCTCAGATCAGACCCCTATCAGCTTCAGATCAGACATCAGCCTTAGATCAGACCCCCATCAGATCTCAGATCAGACCCCGATCAGACTTCAGATCAGACCCCTATCAGACCCAGATCAGACCCCCATCACACCTCAGATCAGACCCCATCAGACCTCAGATCAGACCCCCATCAGACCTCAGATCAGACCCCCATCAGACCTTAGATCAGACCCCCATCAGACCTTAGATCAGACCCCCATCAGACCTCATATCAGACCCCCATCCGACCTTAGATCAGACCCCCATCAGACCTCAGATCAAACTCCATCAGCCTCAGAAAAGACCCCAATCAGTCTTAGGTCAGACCCCATGAGCCTCAGATCAGACCCCAATCAGCCTTAGATCAGACCCTATTAGCCTCACATCAGACCCCAACAGCTTCACATTGGATCCCCCAACCTCCATCAGCCTCAGATCACTCTCCCATCAGCCTCACATCATACCCCCATCAGACCTCAGATCAGACGTTAAAAAGTTAAATAAAAAAACTTACCTTGCTTTCTCAGGACGGTGCTGCCACTCACTGCTCCCTGGCCCGCTCTGCACTGTGACTTGACGCTGCACAGCATGCACTACGTCCTGGCGCTGTGTGCAGTCATAACACAGGGCACAGCGGGGCCTGAAAAAAAAAGGGAGGGAGACTACAGCCGCGCAGCGCTTCCCTCACCGCTCCCTGCACCTCCTGCATGGTGATGACCACTTCCCTAATGGTCTGAAAAATACTGTAATCCACACACATTCTTGGAGAGTAATAATATTAGCAATAATATTCCAATTGTACACTTAGACTACTCACAGCCAAACACTCTACAGCAACACTCTCTAAAGCAATAGGATATATAACCCTAGAGTAACTTGTGTCTTCCTAGTTACACTAAATAGTCTCAGTAATTCTAGTCATTAGAGATAGCCTTGCGGTTCACCCGGCGGTCGTTTCACAGCGAACTTTGCGCGTTCGCGATTCGCCGAACATGCGAACATATGGCGATATTCGCATCCGCCAAATTCTTTTGCATTGCGCCGAACTTTGACCCATGACACATCCATCAGGTGGGACAGGACAGCCAATTGAGACGTTCCTGCACATGGACACACCACCAACAGAACCCGATCTGGCAGCCATTTTACATTATGTGTTTTGCCAGTGTAGGGAGAGGTTGCATTTTGGAGCAGGGACAGGCTGTTAGGAACTTATGGACACCAAACGCTAGCTCATAGGGCCACAAAAGTCTTTTTAAGGACTGGTAACATTGTGCTATCGATAGGTGTGATACACAGAGGAGTGTGATATACTTATACTTTCTAACATAGAAAGTATATTATAGTGCATTTGTATGCTTCCAGAAATTACTGATTGAGGGCTACGATCTATCAGCTTCCACAAAATAGTGGTAGAGGTTTTCCATATACCTGCGTCTGCAAAACTACTGCTTGAGGGTGATATACCTGCTTCAACTAACAACCGATTGAGGCCTGCCATATATCAGCTTCCACAAAATAGTGAGAGAGGTTTTCTATATACCTGCGTCCACATAATTACTGCTTGAGGGTGATATACCAGCTTCAACTAACAACTTATATAAAGCGATTGGTCTGACATGCATGTGAAATGTAATCAAATACACTGGTGTAATGTGAAGTTACTTACAGTGATCAGGAGTTCTTCCTCACTGTCTCGAAAAAATTGCTTCTAATCATCTTTTCCAATTGCATCAAACTTCGGGTAGTTCAAACCAGTTGCTAGACTTGGTCACACCCTTTTTGCGCATGCGCATTGTACGAAATGTAACTATGCGATTTTCACATTGAAAAAAAAATGAACGCAGATTGCTGCACATTTGTATACATTGAACCGAAAGGAAATACAGTTTTTCTACGCTCCAGCAGGGCAAATTTTTTAGAATTTCCCTTTAAAGGGAACCAGTCACCTGGATTTTGTGTATAGAGCTGAGGACATGGGTTGCTAGATGGCCGCTAGCACATCCGCAATAACCAGTCCCCATAGCTCTGTGTGCTTTTATTGTGTAAAAAAAACGATTTGATACATATGCAAATTAACCTGAGATGAGTCCTGTCCCTGAGATGACCCATGTCCTCAGCTCTATACACAAAATCCCGGTGACAGGTTCCCTTTAAGACGCATTAAAATGGCCCCTGATTAAAATACATATATTTTTTGGGAGAATTTTTGCCAATGATCCCCCTCTGGTATATCACTGTCCATGTTGTGGGACTATTTGTGCACTCATTTGGTGGCTGCAAATATGACCTGAAGGTTTTCCAGGTTCGCCTGCTAAGTCAATGGTCGCCATGTGAACGCGCGGTTCGCGGACATTTCATCGCGAACGCGCCTTCGCGAATCGTCCTGGCCGATGTTCGCCCATCACTACTAGTCATGTATACGGAATTTTTTTTTATCTTTATTCAGCATTCCCTTTATATGCTAATGTTCGCTTTCAAGTCAAGGAGGCTGACTCTTACACCCTTCATGTCAAGCTTGCCATGCCCAGATGGTGCCTCCTGCTCCTTGGTTGATGTTTCAGAGCCATGGTTACATCATTTCTTTACCTCTCCACATCTCAAGCAGGCAAAGTCTTTTTCCTCCGCGCTGCCTGCGTTGTGAAGTTGGGTGCACAATCTCCTGGCTTCAGTGCTTCACTGTGCATGCCCCAGATAGTGGTCACAGTATGAGCCTGATAGCTTTGTTTTACTATCCAAGTGGCATGGAGGAGAAAGACTGTACCTATGTGAGATGTGGAGAGGTGAGGGAATGACTGCAGCTCTGAAACATCAATCAAGGCCAGAAGGCAGGATCTGAGCAAGCCTGACTCAGAGGCTGCAAGAGCCATGCTCCTTCACTTGAAAGAGCTCATTAGCATATGACGGGAGTGCTGAATAAAGATTATTTTCTCTGTATACATGAAATACAAAATGAAGACAAGGGCACCATTGAGGAAGACATGCTTGGAGAAGTAAAGTGATGTGCTTAGTTAAATATTGAATATCTTGCTATCAGGTTCCTTTTAAGAACATATTTATATACATGTATACAAAGATACATACTAGACAACTAAACAAACAGTACATGAACCATTACGTAAAACATATTTAGTCAATTGATTCAATAGCTCAAATGCAAGATGGCAAGCAATTGTCTGATTGGCCAACACATTGGGTTCTTTATCTTCCTTGTATCTGAATACAATTTACAGTATATATGTTTGTAAGAAAGATATTTGAGAAATTGACGGGCGATCGGTAACTTGTATTGTTTGTCTTGAATTACATTTTATTCCCAAGGTCTAATAAAACCTTCTGAAAGAGCTACTAATGTGAATTCTCATTTAACAGTTGGGACTTTATAAACACATAGGTTAAATGCACGGTGTTAGATAAACTGTGTTTAAAGTAGAGTGATCTTTTCTCAAATCACTCACATATGTGGACTAACGTGGAGAAGTAATTGGGTCTCTGCAAGAATAAATGTGATCATGGGAAAGCGTACTAGATATGTTTTACAAAGCTTACATAACAGAAATGTTTGCTTAAAGTCGCTGACCAACTTTATTGTCTATAAGCAGTCGAAGCCATCATGTCGTGAACAGAACGGTAATAAAAATCCACCAAGGACTCCTTCACACACACTGGCCCAGACTTACTAATTCTGTATATGGCGTGAGCTTGGACAAGCTGTGTAGACCTGCATTAGTTTTATCACAGGGTCTCAGGCTGGATGATAAGGACTCCTGCACACGACTGTATTTTGGGTCCGCGCCTGATCCACAGATCCATTCAATTCTATGGCGCTGAAATATATATACGGACAGCACATGGATTACATTTTGCAGACAAGAACAGCCAGTAGTAGTGAAGGGAGTGAGAAAACTGGCATTCACATGGAAAGTATCCATATTTTGCCTATCTGTGGTTTGCGGACTGCAAAGATGATATGGTGGCATGCATAAGGCCTTAATCTGGTGCAGAGATAGACACTTTTCTCTGACTCTATACCAACTATTGGTTGGCTTACTTTGAGACAGATTTTTACAGCAGAACTGTACAGCAATTTTGGCACAAAATTGCATATCTTGGACCCCTTTCTGCTAACTCACGCCCCTTGTTGAGCAGGTCATAAAGTGGAACCCTATATGCGCCAAACTGCACCAATCCGCGTCACTTTTCTACACAGATTTTAGGCACATACATATTAGTAAACCTGGGCCACTGGTTTAAATAACTTTAATGGTTGAGTTAAATAACTTTAATGGTTGAGTTTTTTTTATTTAAAATGTGTGTTTTATGGTCTTTTTCAGGTACTATAAAGAAACCTATGGAATAAATGCAAGAAAAAAATTATCCAGAGCATGCTGCAAAAATGCCGCAAAAAAACAAAACAAAACAGTAACATCTGGCAAAATGCAAAGAAAAACTCTATTACAGCTTTTTCACTCACAGTATTTTTTTGGGGAAAAATGTCACTGAATTAGATCCGTGTATAATAAAATAGAACCGCGGCACTCGAGTTAGGTAATTAGTTATTTATTTATCCATCCAGAGAATTAGGCTAAATAAATAACTAATTATCTAACTCGAGTGCCGCGGTTCTATTTTATTACACACTGATTGACGCTACCGCTGAGCACCGGATCATTGTTAAAGGGTTTCTATCACTTGGTATGACATAATTAGCTGTCAGACACTAGCGATCTGCTAGTGTCTGCTCTGGCCAACCATCCTACTATAATCACTTGTGGGGCAGCGGTTTTGCTAAAAAAACTAACTTTTATAAATATGCTAATGAGCCTCTAGGTGCTATGTGGGCGTCATTAGCACCTAGAGGTTCCGTCTACCTTCATACACAGCCGCCGCCCAGCGCGTCCCTCCAGCCCGCCCATGTCCTTCTCCGTGTGACGCAGCGGACGAGTTCTCGCGCATGCGCCGTGCGCGGCTGTATTCGGCGCATTTGAGATCTCAGCTCGGAGTGGTCAGACATTCAATGCGCATGCGCCGAATACAGCCGCGCATGCGCATTGAATGTCTGACCGCTCCGAGCGGAGATCTCAAATGCGCCGAATACAGCCGCGCACGGCGCATGCGCGAGAACTCGTCCGCTGCGTCACACGGAGGAGGACATGGGCGGGCTGGAGGGACGCGCTGGGCGGCGGCTGTGTATGAAGGTAGACGGAGCCTCTAGGTGCTAATGACGCCCACATAGCACCTAGAGGCTCATTAGCATATTTATAAAAGTTAGTTTTTTAGCAAAACCGCTGCCCCACAAGTGATTATAGTAGGATGGTTGGCCAGAGCAGACACTAGCAGATCGCTAGTGTCTGACAGCTAATTATGTCATACGAAGTGATAGAAACCCTTTAAGGAGTGCCGTCCAAACAACTGAATTAGATCCAGCATGAAGGAAAAGTCCTTCCTTTATGTTCTGAGTTGACAGTACAGTTCACAGCATCCATTATGGAGAACACTAGTTGCTTTCAGTGGGTTGTCCAGGATTCAAAAAATGTCTTCTTTTTTCCAGAAGCAGTACCACTCATGTCTATGGGCTGTGAACTCTAATACATGTAAGACAATAGGGTTGAGCTGGAATAGGACAACCAGTCCATGGACAGCATTGGTGCCATTGCTGGAAAGTACTGATCTTTTATTCTATCCTGGACAACCCTTATAAATCAATTTACTAGAAAAAACAATGCCCATGAAATTCCCCCTTCCAACCACAATTATCATAATCAATAGGAAAAACATGTAGACCTATTCCCATCTGTAAGCCCCATCAACAGAGACAAGAGGGTAGAGTCAAGAGGATGAGCCTGTTTTTGAAGTGTTCAAGGACATGGCTGCCTTGTCTGGCCCCTTGAGTTACACCAGCTAAACCCTCAAATTGAATAGCTCATAATACTAATGCTGCTACTTAAAGGTTCACAGAACTTAAAAAAAACCTTTTGATATGCCATAGTGAAATATCAAAGATTTTAATTGGTGGGAATCTGAGAGCTGAGACCCCCACAATTGCTAGAATGAGGAGAGAGAAGCTGTCAAATAGCGCACTCACTGCAGGAGACGGGCACAGTGGGAAGTCCATGGGCCCATCTCGACTCTGTCTCCTACAGTGAGAAGAGAAGTTTCCCTTTAAAAGGAGAGGAGAGGAAAAGTAATTTTAAGTGGCTGTTCAATGATAAAACATAAATTTTTAACTGGATTTATTTAGAAAAAAAATAGCTTCTCTTTGTGGATATTGATGTTATGTTCTAACTATTGCGCCCATGGGTGTTCTTTTGATTTCCTTTCAGAACGTGCACCTAATAGCTAGAAAAAACTCCTTATTGGCTTGCCTACACAATAGGTGGATGTTCATTAGGGGAAAAGAATCAAAAGAACAGCAGAGGGTGTGATGACAATTACGTCCCTGCCATAGTTATAAACAGCCATAGTCATTTTTTATTTACTCCAATTGAAATATTGTTACATTATGTGTAACTGTTAGTAAATAAACATTTATTCTCTGTACTGCTTTATCAAAGGTTTTTTGAAAACACAGTTACACGTTAAATGTAATTTTCACTAGTTGATGAAATCTATAGTTTGCATTGTTAGTGACTATTACCTGGATGTACTGCTATGTACATTACACTGTTGGTTATTGTCTTTTCTGTACATTGTGACATCCATATTTCATCTGTTGAGAGTCACCACATAGTTGTCTATTATCACTACATACACTGGCTCTAGCTCCTACTGTTTGAGTAGGAGTTAAATGTGTCACCTAAAGGATTTCCGGAAGACAGATGGTCCTTTTCATCCCTTCACTCATCCAGGAATCTTGTGAATGAGGCACTATCAACATTTAAGATACCATGGACAGACAGAAAGGAATATGTTGGAACTATGCTAATTTTCCGCTTTTTATTTTCTTTAGATTTAATGCCACTCTGAGTTACCAATACAAGACACTTAAATCTATCAGCTTCTTGAACGCTTTCACGTGAATGCTTGTCATATATTACAGAACCTTAGAAAGTCGAAGCACCTTAGGGGGCGGCCAAACCATCACAAAGATTTAACAGCTCTTGAAATAATATCCCCAAACCTTGGAGAGCCTGCTGGGTCAGTGGAAAAACATAAACTGAGGAGGTTATAAATAATCTTTCTTTTATCACAGGCTATAATGTCTTGGTAACTTCAAAGGCCAGGTCAAAGATACTGATTCATTTGAAGTTCTGCAGACAGTAGGGCATTATAGTAATGGACACTTGCTGAACAGTAAGACATTTACAATTCCTATATGTTTTCCTTTATTGAGATTGTGTCCTACACTGTACAGGCAGCAGTGTAACAAATAGACCACATAAATAATAAAAGGGGTTTAGGAGGATTAAAGACATTCTCAGTGATTTACAAATTTAGGAAAAAAAGAGAACATAAACACTTTTTCTGTTATCCACTATTGTCTTAAAGGGGTTTCGATTAGTAAAATCTTTGTGACCTAACCTCAGGATAGGTAAACAATATTTGATTAGTCAGGATCCACACCAATCAGTTGTTTGAAGAGGCCCTGGCTCTCGGTTGAGTGTTGTGGCGTCCTCCTAGGCCTCTGACATCTTGTTCATTGGTCACATGGCCTATGGGCAGCTCAGACCCATTCAACTGAATGGGCCTGGGCTGCAATGCCAAAGACAACCACCCTCTAACCTGAGGATAGCTCAACAATATTGGATGCCCCAAAAAAAAACTTTTAAGATGGGATCTCCAAGACAAGTGTAAAATGCCTTATGGTAAGCATTAGAGATGAGCAAATCGAATCCCACGAAGTGGAATTCGATCCAAATTTCAGGATAAATTTCATTCGCCTAGAAGCCGAATTTCCTCGTGCTTCGTGTCAATGAATCGATTTAACCTGAAATTGGATAAAAAACAAAATAATTCAAACTTACCACCTCCATTTGCTTGCAACGGGCCGCCAGCCTCCATCTTGCTTGAAGATCTTGGCCGAAATCCCGTGCAGTGCAAGATTACATCATCACGCCGGCCGGCATCATCGCGAGCCACACGGGATTTCGGCAGAGATCTTCAAGCAAGATGGCGGCGGCCGGCCCGTCGCGAGTAAATGGAGGTGGTAAGTTTGATGTGACTGTTTTTTTATTGTCAAGTGCAGTGTGAATGCGGCATCTGAGGGGTACAATGACGGGTGCGGCGCTATTGCAGCTCCCTGTCATTGCACCTGCTACTTCCAAAAAAATGCGCTTCATAGCAAAGTAATTAGTCACAAAGCAAATTTTTTTTTTTTAATTCGCCGAATCTGCCGAATCGAATTTCTAAGAAATTCGCTCATCTCTATTAAGCATCATGTATGCCTTGCAGGTTCCCAATGGCATCTTATTCCAGCTAGTTTTGCTTTTTGTATACATGATATTTAGTTAAAAAAAGAAGTGAATAAGGCTACTTTTTCCTCTGGCAGAGGATCTCAAAACCAGAGCAAAATGCTTCAGTTTTGTCACCATGCATTCTGAATGGAGAAAATTCATTCGAGATGCATCAGTATGCATCAATTTCGGTTCGTTCAGTTTTGTACACCGGACACAAAACAGCAGCAAGCTGCATTTTTTTTTGTGCGAAACAGAGCAGACCAGATCCAGCACCAAAAAACAATGTAAGTCAATGGTGCCGAATCCGTTTTTTTTTATCCGAAAAAACTGGTCCCTCGCCCATTGACCTACAATGATTTTAATGGCAGATCTGTTTTGTTCCGTTTCGATTTAATACAACCGCATCCTAACGGAACTGATGCATCCTGGTACATTAAATCAAACTGAACCATTTTGCTCCGGTTTTGAGATCCTCTGTTGGATCTCAAAGCCGGAATACAAGACCACAGATGTGAAACTGAACAGATGAAGACAGATTTTAATTTTTTAGCCATGAATAAAATCCCGGGGTTCACTTTTTTCTGCCTCATTGACGAAATATGCCTCTTAAAAGGACAGTCTAATGAAGACAACCCATTCCCTAAAGAAGTTGACTGCAATGAGTCCGGCTCTTGCAAACCCTAGCAAGCAGCTGTTATTACTGGGTGAAACTTTGGTTGGACATAGGTTTTCCCTATAGTAGCCACTGCAGAAGCATTGTAGTATTATATGCTGGCCATTCTTATTTATTGCTCCACCTTAGAGAGGAGGAAGGGTCTTGAGTGTGTGACCACCTCCTATGACAACTATATGCTCTATGACACTGGTTGTCTTTATGAGACAAGCCTTTTATTCCTTTCACACTCAGAGATGTACTATAACTTTAATTGGTGTAGTGAGTAAATTATCAGATTTAAAGGGATTCTGTCACCTCGTTTTCGGTTATAGAGCTGCGGACATGCACGGCTAGATCGCCGCTAGCATGTCCGCAATATACCGGTCCTATAGGGCTGTGTCCTTTTATTTTGTTTAAAAAATGATTTTAGAGATATGTAAATGAGCCTGGTAAGGTGCCCAAGGGGCTGTACGAACCTTCCTGGTGCCCAGCCACACCCCCCTGTGATTCAATCAGGTAAGCTCAGGGATAGACATACAGTACAGTACCATATTTATCATCAAATTAGCAGGGCACAGGAAGAGACACCAGGCACAGGGCGTTCTGTTGGTGCCTGCCCGGTATTATGACTTATACAGGTTTATAAATAGATAAAAGATTTACACCTATATAAATATTAGAGATGAGCAAAGTATTGAAAAATTTGATTTGGCTGCTCCGCCGAATAAAAAAATAAAATTCCCTTTGTGACGAATTACTTCATCATGAAGTGCATTTCTTTGTAAGTAGTGGGTGCAATGACAGGGATTGATGATTGCACTGTCCCCCGTCATTGTACCGCTCAGATAGTGGCATCTGATAGCAACACTTCCCAGTAAAAAAAAAATGAAAACTTAAAAAAAAATTCCTATTTTCCTTCTCCTTCCTTTGATCGTGAATGGCCGGCCGCCGCCATCTTGATTAAAGATCTAGCACTAAATCTTGCTCGGCCCGTGTTGACGTCATCACATCGACCGGTGTGGTGACATAATACGTCACCACACCCGGGATTTTGTGCGAGATATTCAATCAAGATGGCAGCCGGCTCTTTGCGCTAAAACGGAGGAGATAAGTATGATTTTTTTTTTGTTTTTATCACCATTCAGGGAAAATTGTTTCGCTACTACTGAGCACGAGGAAATTCGGCTTCGCAGCTAAACAAATTTTTCGGATTGAAGTCCACTTTATGGACTTTGATTCACTCAACACTAATAAATATATAAACAACCAGAAGCAATGTGCTGTGTAGTGCGGCAGACACTGACTCTAAGTATCTGGATCTCTTAGTCAAGTTCACTTGTGTTCCCCTGTAATTTGTTTGAAAAGGTTGAGTTGTACATGTCAGTCATCAGTAAACCATGCCTTCTCCTTCCCTGCCGTATGCCCACCGTAGGGGCAGCTGGTGTGGCTGGGATACCAGAGCAGATAGGAGGACTTCAGTACTGCCTATAAAAGGACTGTTGAGCTTGTGTACATCATTAGGAGGACTCATCTGGGCTCATCTGGACTCAGGGGAAGAGAATCATTACAGAATAGTGGAATGGATACAAAGTAGTTAGTTTTACAAAACTAATTACATCTTCATAATCAGGGGTCTCCCAGTTATACAGCCCTGGTATTAAACTGTGGGTGCCGAACTTTTCAATTATGGTGATGCTCAGTGATGATTGACATTTTATTTTTAAAAAAAATCATTGAAAGAAGTCCCGCGGCCTTCTTGCAGCGTTGCTTAGGCCATGTGACATCACGTTCTTTGGTCACATGGCCTAGGCGCAGCTCAGCCCCATTGAAGTGAATGAGGCTGAGCTACGATACCAGGCAAAGCCGCTATACAATGTACAGCGCTGTGCTTGGTGAGCAGAGAGAAGGCTGTGGCGATACCGTGAGTGCCGGTGCCTTCTCAAACAGAAAACCCCTTTAAAATTATACCCAGCATTCTTTGCACTTGAGCATGCCATCCTAGCTGCTGAATGGTATGTTAGAATATTTTACAAAGGAGATAAATCTCACGTATCTATACTTAGTGGACACTGTATTAGATAAATCTGAGCACTGAGCTGTTAAATCAATAATTAAATCAGTCAACACTGTAAAATTGCAGCAGAGATTGTCAATAGGCCCAGCTTTTATTGTGCCTCATAGTAGTGATCATTAGTGGTCACATGCCTTTCTTATACATACAATGTATGGCTGCTGAGGATTCTGATTGGCCAACACTGGTCATTCGAGTGGAAACTGAACTTTATACATGAGTGAATTGATTCTACATTAATTGAATTAATTATGAATTTCTCACAAATTCAAATTTTGGGAAATCTAAAGCTTTTGTGATTTATCCTGTATAATTCGCTAAAATCAGACAGAACGGTGTGTTATTGAACAGGCTATTTGTTACCACCATATCATCCATTTACCCATAGACACATATGTCACCGTCACTTTTTCGTTACTAATGCTGTCTTGGCATTAACCTCTTTTCAATCTTCACCAGTGGATGTCAGGTCTTTAAAAATGGCATCTGCTCTGGAGTGAAGTGAGTACCATAGCAGCCAAGTGCCTGCTGTTTCACAAAACAGACATACAGAGTTATTGTCTGCGATTGGAGTTAACACCAATTGGAGACATTTTTCCCTCAGATGCTGTGGTCAAATCTGACCATAGAATCTAGAGCGCCTTCCCCTCACTGAAGGTGTTCCTAAGTATTAATAGGCCAAAGACTGTACAAGGATTCCAGGCCTATTACCGGTACGGTATATTCTAACTCAGGCCTGCAGGTGTCAGCACTGCATTGGAATATACTGAAAAGAAATGGCAATCTGATGATTGCCTGTTGTTAGGCTCTTTGGGGGGGCCTAACATTTTTTTCAAAAAATATATATATATATTTCCCCAAAATTAAAATAAACAATAAAAATAAACATTACAGGCACAGAGGGCAATACTACCACGAAGGGACACAGAGGGCAATACTACTACAAAGGGGGCACAGGGGGCAATACTACTACAAAGGGGGCACAGAGGGCAATACTAATACAAAGGGGGCACAGAGGGCAATACTACTACAAAGGGGCATAGAGGGCATTACTACTATGAAGGAGCACAATAGGCATTACTGCAATGAAGGGGCACAATAGGAATTACTACTGTGGAGGGGGCACAATGGGCATTACTACTATAAATGGGATACAACAGGCATTAAAACTATGAAGGGGCACAATGGGCATTACTACTGTGAAAGGGGCACAATGGGCATTACTACTATGAAGGGAGCACAATGGCATTACTATTACGAAGGGGGTACAATGGGCATTATTACTATAAAGGGTGGCACAGAGGGCATTACTACTATGAAGGAGACACAATGGGCATTACTACTATGAAAGGGTATAATGGGCATTACTACTATGGAGGGGCACAGATGGCATTACTACTGTGAAGGGGGCATAGAGAGCATTACTGCTATGAAGTGGGTGGGCATAACTGTTATCGGGCACTGAGTCACTGAGTCGGCATTATTACTGATATGGGGGCACAATAGGCATTACTACTGTGAAGGGGCACAAAGGGCAGAACTACTCTGAAGGGTACAGCGGGGGCATTACAACTGTGAAGGGGGAACAGATAGGGCATTACTACTGTGAAAAGGGCACAGAGAGGGTATAACTACTGTGAGGGATGCACAAAGAGGGCATTACAACTGTGAAGGGGCACAGATAAGGCATTACTACTGTGAGGGGGGCACAATGAGGGCATAACTACTGTGAAGGGGGCACAATGAAGGGATAAGTACTTCAAGGGGGCACGATGTAGGTATAATTACTGTGAAAGTTGTACAGTGAGGGGAGGGCATAACTACCTTGAGGGGGCACAACATTGCAGTGAATGGGAGATGGATGGAAACATAAGACAATATGTTTCCTTCTGTTAAACATATCAGTTTTTTTCAGATAATGCCTTCAAATCTGTATTTTAAAAAATAAAAATTTAACAAAAAATATTTTTTTGTTAAAAAAATGAACACAAATGTATGGAAACATATGCACGTCCGTCAAACATGTACGTTAAAAAAAAGGTTAGAGAACCACAAAATTGCATATGTTTATATATGTTTTTTACTGTTTCTAAACGTGTCCTTCTGACGTACAGCAAAAACGAGATTGAACCGCCGCTGACAGGTCAGTTTTACCACATAGGGAATGTCGTTAGAATAAACCCATAAAACTTGGAGAATTGCGTATTTTTTTTCAATATTACCCCATTTAGAATTTTTTAGGTCATCAGTTAAAAAAATCTTAGAATACTCCTTTAAAGAGCTTCAAAGAGGTTGGATATAATCCTAGGAGACCCATGCACAACTTTTCAGAGCACTTTCGAATTTGACTGCCGATTCAAACGAATCAGATCACCCCGAATTTCCTGCTGCCCCTGGTTACCCTGCTGTCCGCACTCAAAGCTGCACTGAAATACCCAGCCAGGACTGCTGTGCTGTTCTAACATAATGGAGAGGACTCATGTGGGCCTGCACAGCAGTTCTGACAATATATTTTAACTCATCTCTTAACGCTGACAGCAGGGGAATGGGGGGCAGTAGGAAAATAAAAAATTAGTGATCTGGACTACTTACTGTATCTGCATCTCTTTAGATATTGGTCCAAAATGTCGGACAACCCTTTAAGGCTAAGTATAGATGTTTAGCAGCTTGTATTACCCTTTTAGAATACAACTGCCGTGTTATTTCTTTTAATTACAGCAATAATTTTGAAAACTATTTGAATTATTATATGATCCATATAAGAAAGCCTTACTTAGGTATCTGGCAGCATACTCTACGATTTTCCCAGATATATAATTAAAATGTGTATTTACAATGATATTATTAAAAATGCTATTAACTTTTCCCAACATCAACTCAGCACCTGCGAGCAAAGTATAATAAGTTATTGTGTAACTGCGCACTCAGCATATTTACTTTCACCTAGTAAACCCGTTAGCTTATTATTTATGATTATAAATCTTGTAAATGCAACCTCTATCAGGTAACGCAGAACACATTCAGCCTGCTGTGCCAGTATCCTATTTTTACCACAATTTGTGGGACAATAATAGCAGTGTGCAGCCCTTTGATTAGAAACCTAGTAATGGTGTCATAGCAAAATAGTTTTCATTTTCCGAAAACAAGTCGGCAAAGTTTCGAGCAAGCAGAAAAGCGCATTAGCTGAGAATACCACTGCAGTGCGCGTAGATTTCGGCAGCCTATTAACCTTTTTTTTTATTTCCACAAGTTTAAACTAATCACCTTTCTACTTCCTTTTACTTAACTTTATGTGCCTCGAATGTTTGGTTTGCTTCAGTTATTAATACCTTATACCCATTCGCACCTTCTTGCTGTGCCAAGTGCTCCGAGGTGCTTGAAATCATTTTGGGATCACTTTTAAAAGAGGTCATGCAGAGTTTAGAGATGTTTGGAAAAGAGAAAAAAAAAAAAAGCCTGAGAAAATGATATTTTTTTGGGGGGTGGGGGGGGTGAGCATTGTGGTGGGTGTTAGGGGATGTGTAATAAAGGGATATTCAGGAAAAAACCTTAATGAGGATTAGGTATGTATTTTGTTAAACTTTAAGATGTTGACATACCTCCGAGCCAAAACAGTCATTCATATTATTTAACACCATGGCCAGTGAAGCCAACTGAAGTAACTAGGCATATGACATCAGCATATAGGAGATCACATGACATCAAACGGGTGCTGCTTTTACTTCTAGGAACACCTTACTTCCAACTTATGTGCCTCACGTTTTATTAGTCTATGGATTTAATGAAGATTTTCTAGAAGTACTATATGAAAAACATTTTGGTTGACATTAAAAATGTGAAAATATTTTTAAAGGGGTTTCTGGAAGGTAATTTTATTTTTTTTTGCAAAAAAAAAAAAAGGAAATGATGTCCTACTGGTCTACCGCCGCTCCTGTTCTGATGCTTCCCACTTCCTACTTCCACCCAACACACAGGAAACGAGTGCTTAGCCAATCACGGACTATGATGGTGACTCACGTAACCTGGGAAGCGCCAGGATGAGAGTTACAAGGTACTGGTGAGGCGAGTATCACTAATTTAGTTTTTTAATGCCACTATGACCCCCTTTTTTAATTGCCAACTGTACAACCCCTTTAATATTTTCCTTTAAAGGGAACCTTTCACATTGAACATGGTGTCTGAGCTGAAGTCAGCAAGTGACAGATCAGGAGGAGCTGAGCAGATTGATATATAGTTTTATGGGAAAAGATTCAGTATAGGTTGTAATTTATTAATTTATATCCATGCTCATTTTGTGCTTTGAAGTCAAGGAAGCAGTACTATCAGTGATTGACAACCTCCCCTCTATGACAGTGTATACAGAGATAGCTGTCAATCACCGATAGGACCGCCTCCTGGACTTCAAAGTCCAGAATGATTAGGAATTTAAATTAATGAAATCTGTTATACCGAATCTTTTTTCATGAAACTATATATCAAACTGTTCAGCTCCTCCTGCTCTATAACATGCCTGCAGCAGATTACTTTTTTCATTCATTTTCATTGTGACAGGTTCCCTTTAAGGGGGTTGTCTAACGAATAATATTCTACAGTTGTCAAACCGGAACCTGGATCTGAATGGTTTTGTTATTGCATGTACTGAGTTATCTGTATAGCGCCACCTGCTGTTTACTTTTTTTCAAATCTCTCTGTCCTGCTCACTGAGATGGAAGCACATGCTCAGTTCCATCCTTCAACAGCAACAAGCTGCAGCAGACAGGACATGCCCTCTGAGAAACGACATACTCCCCCAAGATGACAGCGGGAAATCTAGCAGAAAAATTAGAGCAATGATTGGGGAGATCTCTGAATCCATGGGAGGTACAGGATGCTGTTTGATTTAGAAAAAACCCTTTTATGCTGCTGTTCTCCATTCCAGAGGTTTATTGCAAGAGATTTTCTGCTGGCAATTACCATAATTAGGATTTTTTGGGCACTGAAACCAAAACTGATGCAGCATGACCTGGTGATGCCATCCAAATCGCCATTCATCAATGTCCAGCGTTCGGACATTGAACGCCATTTTTCACAGCAACTGCAAGCTTCATCTCTAAAACATCAAGCAATTACAGCTCAGCATTAAAGGGGTTAAGCCTTAATTAAAGGGATTATCTAAAAACTATAATGTCCCCCCATATGCCCGGGCCCCTCACAGAGGTTGTACTTACCTCACTCAGCAGCACCCACGTCACTTCTGATGCCGGCACAGCCGCCACAGCTGCATCTCCCTGTTGAGCGGATGAAAACATCCAGCGTCAGGGGGAGGGGAAGCGTTCAGCCAATAACAAGTCCCAACGGGAACAAGCCTCCCTGCCCTAGCATCATCCGCGATGCTAGGGAGGCTCGTTCTCATCGCGGCCTGCTATTGGATGTTTTCATCCACACGATGGGGAGATGCAGTGGCGGCCGTGCCGGCATCAGAAGTGACATGGGTGTCGGGAAGCAAGGTAAGTACAACCTCTGTGAGGGGCCCGGGCATATGGGGGGGGGCATTATAGATCTTAGATAACCCCTTTAACTATGGGTTAACCCCTTTAATGCTGAGCTCTAATTGCTTGATGTTTTAGAGATAAAGCTTGCAGTTGCTGTGAAAAATGGCGTTCAATGGCGATTTGGATGGCATCACCATGTCATGTTGCATCAGTTTTGTTTTCAGTGCCCAAAAAAATCCTAATTATGGTAGTTGGCAGCAGAAAATCTCTTGCAATAAACTTCTGGTATGAAGAACAGCAGCATAAAATGTTTTTTTTTCTAAATCAAACAGCATCCTTACCCTGACTATACTATTGAAAAATAGCAAACACCCTGAATCCCCGAAGAACATGCACATTCTCATTGATTAAACATTCTCCACAATCCAGCACAGATGCTCCAGCAGTGCCCCCAGTCTTTGCTTCCAAGCTGTCAACACATGACTGCTGCTGTCAGTCAAGTGTCATGTGCCATACTACTAGCATAACCACTCAGCGACTGGAGCCATGATGCCAGTGGTACGGCACGTGACTGTTGAGGCAGTTGATTGGCTGCAGAGGTCATGTGCCAGACACTTTTAAACAAAGCCAACAAAGAAATCAGAAGGAGATGGACAATCGTCTCCTTTGTCTAGCAGTGTAAAGAGGCCTTCAGTCATTGCTGATCTTTGGTAAAGCCTGTCCATAACCAGGTGTAGGCAGAAAGAATTATAAGGCTGCCCATACACAAAGCAGTTCCGGCAGCAGGATCCACATGTGGACTGTCCTTATGTGGAAATATCTATACACTATAATTTGCACAGCATGATAGCATTAATTATGTGAACTATATAATATCAATATTTCTGGGTGTAGTATGGCAGCATTATCTATGCACACTGTATACTTTCATTATTTTTTGATAATGAGGGCACTGAATGTCTATCAAGTGTGTGCTGTTATATATATGCTATAGATATGCTACATCAGCAGCTCATGTCTGTCACTGCGCTGCTACTTCTATTAGGAACATTATTCATTGAACTACTACTACTGCTCCCAATTTTCCATAACCAACACTCACCTCCTCGTTCTGTGTGCATTTGCACTGCTGCTTCTATTTGTTAACCAGCTTCTGCTATAGCCGCTGAGCTGCCCTCTTACTCCTTACCTGATTAAACAGTGAAGGTGTGCTATTCTGATTGTCTGCCCATATACTGAACTTCTGCCTGTTTACTGACTGATATTCCACTGTGTGTCCTGACTTTAGCCTATGTACTGCATTGACTGTTGCTGCATCTCCTGACCTCAGATAGTTACCCAGAATTGCCTGACCCCCAGGGTTAGCTGCCAACTATACTGGAACTATTCCAAGAGGTAACAACCTGGTGAGTCCCCTGCAGTGAAGTTTAGATCCCTGTATAGTGGTTAAAGGGTGAAATCCAGGAGAAAGTCACACTGGTTAGTTGGCAGAGTGGGCCCACATTGACTGCCGGTTACAAAATATGTGTGTGTACAAAACACATGTATCACTCTACCTGTAAAAAAAACACCGCTCTCCCCTGCAAGATCTTTAGTTTTAGGTATTAGATTTTCTGAAAAGGGAGTAGTTCCTGGTCATAAACACAGTCTTCAAGCAGTGATGGCGAGGAGATCATTTACATTTTTAACTCAATTTCTCTTTCTTGCATTCTGAAAGGACTATAAATGTCTGCTTCTCTGTGCAGCCTGGGTACAGCTCTATAAAAAGAGTTTAAAATGTAGTGTAATTTGATTTCTCACAAAAAAAATCCAGACTAATCACTAAAAACCTTCATTCATAAAATCACCACTAAACAGTACATTGCCCTTTCAGCAGTTCGACTTTTATCGGGAATGAAATGGGGATTAATGACTTCGTGTAGTAAAACGAGTAAACATATCATTTTGCAAATTGTAACCATAAAATCATAATGTAGAAAAATGTCCTCATCTTATTGAATTATTTTTACCCCATTAATGAACATATCTCTATGTTAAAAAAAAAAAAAAAAAGAAGATAAAATATTTCTCTGTCATAGCACCCACGTATAGTGAAATGATCTGGCCAAGAAAGACATTAGTAAGAACAAAAAAGCAATAATTATTGGCTGGGTAGACGGTTTTTCACATAACTTTTGGCATTCCTTCAGGGAAAGCTTTTGCTGTGGATTTATAGGTCAGATAGGCTCAGCAGTTTCAGCCTATTGCCCACCCTACCCTAACAAAGCGAGCATGTGTTTGTACAGCTGTGCTTGTGGCTGTGTGAGTCCCAGGAATCCCACAAGCCCATAGTTCCTTTACCTCCCTTTACTATTCCTCCAGTTTATGAATGCACAGACAGAAACTGTAAGGAAACTGTTCAACTAGCAGGTTAAAAAAGCTCAAAATGCAAGCGCTGTTTATTTTCTTTCCTCGCTTCCCTGCTATTTCAGTGAGTAAATCCTTTTTTTTCTCCCCTTTTATTTTGTACCTGTTTGTCTCTCTCTGCCTGGAGAAAAAAGAGCAACGGAAAAAAAAAAACATTTAAAGATTTAAGAGCAGGAAACTTTGACAGTTTTCAAAAGGAAATTCTTTTATCCAGATTTACATTATTTTTTTAAATCCCCTTATTGTAAACTATAGGCAGACAGCTGTGTATCCAGATTATTGCCGTAGGACTGATCTAGATGTTTTTGGACTTGATTTAAAAAAAGGTTTTAGATAGCATCATTGTTTTTTCTATTCTAGTATTAGCAAAGATTCCCAGTTTTGTTGTATTTATGTTGCCATTATTTTGTTTGTATAGTTTGCCTTTTTTGAACAGAAAATTGTATATTTTTTTCATCTACACTGTCCAATGATTTTTCCTTAGCATTAAATAGTGGCAACACCTTAAGGGCTCATGCACGCGGCTGTTGTTCGGCCATGCTCGTATAGCGGCCTGTAAACAGAGGGTCAGCAATATGCGGGTACCTGCCGTGCGCACCTAGCATCACGGATGCGGACCCATTCACTTAAATGGGTCTGCAATCCGGAAGTTCAGAGTGGAACGGAGACACCGAACCCAACCCTATGAAGTGTTTCCGTGGTGTTTTTGTCTGTGCCTTCGCACCGCAAAAACATTAGAACATGTTCTATTATTTTGCGGTGAGGACGGATCATGGACCCATTCAAGTTAAATGGGTCTGGATCCATCGTGGCAGCCACACGGATGGTGCCCGTGCATTTTGAAAATAGCAGCCCCCAATGCATGGTATGGCCGAACAAGGGCCGTGTGAATGAGCCCTAAAGGGGATGATGTCCAGGATTTCATAAGTGATGGCCTATCCTTAGGCCATCATCATTGGAACTACAGAGCTACTGTATATCCATTGCATAGTGGACTGAGCTGGTTACTGCATTGTTACTCCCATTGAAGTGCATGGAAGCCATGCTGCAGCAACAAGCTGTGTCCACTACACAATGGACGGAGCCTTGTAGTTCCAACGCTAACTTCCAGCAGCTGATTAACAATGGTGAGGGTTGCCGAACCTCCACTGATCAGATATCGCTTCATTCACTGTCTATGGGACTGCTGATGGCAGCACTTGGCTATCTCCAGCAGTCCCATAGAAATGAATGGACTGATGGTTACCTATACACCTATGGCCTCAGTCGCAGAGGAGACTTATCGACCCCCATTCTTGTGAAGGAGACCACCCCAGAGATCATACACTTATCTTGTTAAATCCTTCACATTGTTTCAAGGAGAAAATATCTCTGTTATATGTGACATACAAAGTCATCATAGAACGGCTCATGGAGGACCTATGGCTGCATAGCATGTGCCACCATGTGGCTTTTCCATGTGCAAGAGACTTTATACTACGTAATGTAGGTGATGCCAGTGGGCACAATTACCAGTCTTGTTATGGTAGGAGGGGGTTGGACCTGTTTCCCATTGGATAAGCATAGTAAACCTTCTGTACTGTATATCACTGTCATTCTTCATTTAGATCCACTTGACAGAACGTTACACTAGAAAATGTAATCAGAGTTCTTGCTTTTTCAGTTCATCTTGGAAGTAATTGCAGTGAGTGACTTTCTCTTGTAAATAAAGCTAGCAATATTTGTATAATTTGTAGCTTGGACATTGTACACATTTTTGTTTTAACCTTTATTTTGAGGCTGAAAGGCTCAGACTGATCTCATTTATTTATTAAGGTTGGCAGAATGACAGCTGATTAACTGTCGTCTTTTGAAACAGAACTTTGTGTAACCTCAGTTCTATGGCCTGTATGTGAAAATCTTTAGTGTTTTTTTAGGCCTCATGGACATGATCCTGAGCATTTTGGCTGGTAATAAGGTGTGCAGAAAATTTATTGTGGGTCGCGTAGTTATCCAGGTCAAGTCTTCCTCTACAAGTACTGAATTCACTGACTAGCATATACATACATAACAACAAACAACTTTTAAAAGTAAAAATCAGGACATGTAAGCCCCTAACAAACACATAACAATGTGAAAACCCCACTGGAAAAATGTCACTTTTTAAATGTAGATATTGAATTTATGTCTCAAATAAATATACCATACGTATTTTGATACTGATATCTTGTAAAACTGGTGCTGGCTATAGTCACCGCTCCCTGGTTTTCTCCGGCCACTGCGCTGCACTGTGTCCTGACTTGATACAGTGTCAAGATGTAGGACGTGTAAGCGCTCACTATGACCTGACAATGAGAAGACCAGGGAGCGGTGAGTGCAGGAAGAGCGCACTATATCTGAGAGTGGAGGTTGCATCTGGGGCAGGAGAAGTCAGTTCATTTATTTATTTTATGTTTGATCTGAGGTCTGATGAAGATTGGGTGTCTGATTTGGGTGACTGATCTGAGGTATGATAAGTATTGGGGGTCTGATCTGAGGTATTTTCAGTATTGGGGGGGTCTAATTTGAGGTCTGTTGAGGAATGGGGGTCTGATATGGGGGTCTGATCTGAGGCCTGATGAGCATTGGGGTCTGATTTGGGGGTCTGATGAGTATTGTGTGTCTGATCTAAGGTCTGATGAGGAATGGGGGTCTGATTTGGGGGGTCTTATGAAGATTGGAGGTCTGATTTGGGGGTCTGATAGTGAGGCTATGACTATGATCTGTCATCTGATATGTTTTGGGTCTGACGAGGATTGGAGGTCTGATTTGGGGGTCTGATGAAAAGTGGGGGTATGATCTGTCTGATATGTTTCGGGTCTGATGAAGATTGGGGGTCTGATTAAGAGTCTAATCTGAGGTCTAATGAAGATTGAGGGTCTGATCTGAGATCTGATCTAATTTGCAGGTCTGATCTTGCATACAGTGTCAAGACGTAGGGCGTGTAAGTGCTCACTCTGCGCTGACACTGTATAATGTCAGGTCCCAGTGCAGTGCGGCACCCCTAGTAGACCAGGGAGTGCTGGATTTGAGAGTGGCAGTGGCATCTGGAGCAGGAGAAATGAGTTCATTTACTTATGTTATGCTTGAGCTGATGAAGATTGGGTCTATGATCTGAGGTCTGATGAGGAATGGGGGGTCTCATTTGGGGGACTGATCTGAGGTCTGGTAAGTATTGGGAGTCTGATCTGAGGTCTGATGAGGATTGGGGGTCTAATTTGAGGTCTTATGAGGTGTGATGAGTATTGGGTGTCTGATCTAAGGTCTGATGAGGAATGGGGATATGATCTAAGGTCTGATGTGGACTGGGCGTCTGATTTGGGGGTACATTTTTAAAAGCCAGCTTCTTACCCCAAACTGCCTTCCACTTGTTACTTGTAGAAGCATCTGTTTTGATCCTTCACTTAATTTTATTTCGGTCTGATGTTTTCTTTGGCTAATTCCTGTTATTCACAACTAGGCTTCATTTTTGTAAATGTATACTACATGAGAACAATGGTATAAAAACCCACAGCTCTGGGATACCAATTGCAGCAGACAATTAAAGGGGTTTTCTGGTAATTTGGAAAATGAAAATACTTAAATATTACTTTATTGTAAAAATATTCCCAATTATCTTTTATTATTTATAAAGGCTCGTTTTGTCTAGGGAGTAATCATTAGGGGAAATAAAATGGCTGCCATACTATTAGTACATACAAAACCCATCCTAATCACACAGGAGGACAAGTTGCTTCATAACATTGAGATAAAGAGCTGCATCATCCTCCTCTCTGCTGTGCTTGTCAGGGATTATGATCCTGTATACAACTGATTCTCTATCTGAATCTCTGTAGGAATGGAGTTCATGAGGAGACATGAAGTACAGAGAGGAGGGTGGGGATATGAATAATGAGCAGCAGCACTTGTATGCATTCTCCATTACCAAAGTCTGTCCTCTCTGGACTTCAGCAGTCTAATCATGAACTTCCTTCCTAGAGATTCAGCTAAAGTTCTTTATAACCTATAATCTGTTCTGACAACTAGAACAGAGAGGAGACTAAGGCAGCTGTCACCGCCAGTTCTGTGAGAAGGTCTGACAGACGTCCTTCTCTACCTCTTGCATGACGTTCTTTGTTTTGGTTTCACTTTGTCATCTCCTTTCCTTCTCCCAGGTGTCACTTATTTAGACTAATCGTCTCCCTTTATATTCCTTCCCATACTGCCTCACTTTGCGGTTTATACTACTTCCTGGATGAAGTGTTCACTGCTGGAGGCTGCTGCTGCTGTTTGCTCAGATAAGTCTTTTAATGTATTGTGTTTTCTTGCTGGCTTGATTCTAAGTGACCCTGACTCCGTCCGTATTAAGTGCAGGGAGCCGGTGGTCGTGTCCCCTCATTATTATAGGGTTTTCAGGTGTCACACAGTCTTAGGTACGTGGGTATGCAATCGTCTATCATTGAGACCCTTGCATGGGCATAGCAGTCAGGGAGAGCTTTTAGGGTTTTATAGGGCTCACCCATATGCTCCTTAGTTTGGGATCAAGCCAGTCGGACGTTTATTCATAAATTCCAGCTATCTGCAACATCATCCGTGACAGCAGCTCTTTACCTCAATGTTGTGAAGTAAAGGTGAATTTATACTGCCTGATTTTCGGACAGATTATCGGGAATGACCGTTACTGTGAACGCTTGTTCCCCACAATCTCTTGATCTAAATGTAACGCCAATCACCCAATGAACAAGAAAAACGATGTCCTGTTGTTCGTGCAGGCTCATAAATCATAGTTTCTGGGCAGCAAATACTGCTGTCTAAACAGCAAGCTGCCTAGAAACAATTATTCTCTATGGGGATGAGGGATCCTTCGTCCTCATACTGTGAAGGAGATTGCTAGATGTAAATGCATAGGTCTCCTTCACTGAACGAGCATATGACTGTTGGGAAGGAACTAGTGTTGGGCGAGCATGCTCGGGTGAACACCAGTTCGGCTCGAGCATTGCGGTGTTTGGCAGAATATCGCGTATACTCGAGCGCGATGCTCGAGTCAGTGTATTTAAATCTAATTTAGCCTTTATTTCTGAAAAGTTTCTGCCAGTATTCAAACTCACAACCTTCTACATTACAGCCAAGAATGTTAACCACTACACTACCTTAAAAAAAAAATTAAAACATATGAGACTTCTGCTCTACTAGTAGTAAGTATTCCTATACAGCAGAAGTATCTCTTTTTTTTTGTAACTGGCCATGCAGCTCTATAGTGTGTAGTGGTTAACATTCTTTGCTGTAATGTAGAAGGTTGTGAGTTCCAATCCTGCAAGAAACTTTTCAGAAAAAGAGGCTAAATTAAATTTATATATTTTATATATTTTTTTAGTAAATGTAAAAAATGTGTAATTATATATACCGTATTTTTCGCCATATAAGATGCCCCCCCCCCCCAAAAGTAGGGGTAAAATAGCATTGCGTCTTATGGGGCGAATGTTGCGGCCGTCGGCTGTATCGGCTGAGAAGGAGGAGGGGCTGGGAGCCGGCATCTGGTTCTGTAATGGCAGCGGGGCCCGGTGCAGTCACTGTATTCTGCTACACTGGGCCCCTCTCACAGTAGTATCATCATATATAACTTGTAGGTATTGTTAAACTTTTCAAATATCATCTGAAATCCAGCACTTTACTTTACTTCGTAGCAGTCAGGAGGCCGGGCGGGCGGCAGCGTAACTCACTGCGTTACGCGCTTGCTCCGCCCAATTTATGAATGAAGCAGGCGTTGCAGGTGCGTGACGTGGTGAGTCATGCTGCAAGTGCCTACCCGTCCTCCTGGCTGCTACGAAGTTAGTAGTAAGTAAAGCGCTGGATTTCAGATGATATTTGAATAGTTTAACAATACCTAAAAGTTAGATATGATGATACTACTGTGAGCAGGGCCCGGTGTAGTATAATACAGTGACTGCACCGGGCCCTGCTGCCATTACAAAACCAGATGCCGGCCCCCATTCACTACACAGGGACACTGTTATGGGGGATCTGTGGATGACACATTAGATAAGATGCTATATGTGTCATCCACAGATGCCCCCATAACAGTGCAATCCACAGATGCCCCCATAATGATCCCCCATAACAGTGCCATCCACAGATGCCCCCATAACAGTGTCATCCATATATGCCCCCATAACAGTGCCATCCACAGATGCCCCCATAACAGTGCCATCCACAGATGCACCCATAACAGTGCCATCCACATAGGCTCCATAACAGTGCCATCCACAGATGCCCCCATAACGCGATGCTCGAGTCAGTGTATTTAAATCTAATTTAGCCTTTTCTGAAAAGTTTCTGCCGGTATTCAAACTCACAACCTTCTACATTACAGCCAAGAATGTTAACCACTACACTACCTTAAATTTTTTTTTTAAACATATGAGACTTCTGCTGTACTAGTAGTAAGTATTCCTATACAGCAGAAGTATCTCTTTTTTTTTTTTGGAACTGGCCATGCAGCTCTATAGTGTGTAGTGGTTAACATTCTTTGCTGTAATGTAGAAGGTTGTGAGTTCCAATCCTGCAAGAAACTTTTCCGAAAAAGAGGCTAAATAAAATTTATATATTTTATATATTTTTTTAGTAAATGTAAAAAATGTGTAATTATATATACCGTATTTTTCACCCTATAAGATGCACTCCCTCCCCCCAAAAGTAGGGGAAAAATAGCATTGCGTCTTATGGGGCGAATGCTGCGGCCGTCTGCTGTATCGGCTGAGAAGGAGGAGGGGCTGGGAGCCGGCATCTGGTTCTGTAATGGCAGCGGGGCCCGGTGCAGTCACTGTATTCTACTACACCGGGCCCCTCTCACAGTAGTATCATCATATATAACTTGTAGGTATTGTTAAACTATTCAAATATCATCTGAAATCCAGCACTTTACTTTACTTCGTAGCAGTCAGGAGGCCGGGCGGGCGGCAGCGTAACTCACTACGTCACGCGCCTGCTCCGCCCAATTTATGAATGAAGCAGGCGGCGCAGGTGCGTGACGTAGTGAGTCATGCTGCAAGCGCCCGCCCGGCCTTTGGGCTGCTACGAAGTTAGTAGTAAGTAAAGCGCTGCATTTCAGATGATATTTGAATGGTTTAACAATACCTACAAGTTAGATATAATACAGTGACTGCACCGGGCCCTGCTGCCATTACAAAACCAGATGCCGGCCCCCATTCACTACACAGGGACACTGTTATGGGGGATCTGTGGATGACACATTAGATAAGATGCTATATATGTGTCATCCACAGATTCCCCCATAACAGTGAAATCCACAGATGCCCCCATAACAGTGCCATCCACAGATGCCCTCATAACAGTGCCATCCACAGATGCCCCCATAACAGTACATTCCACAGATGCCCCCATGACAGTGCCATCCACAGATCCCCATATTAGTCATCCACAGACCACCGTTAGTTCAAAACCCACCAAAAGCACACCTTTAGGTTCAAAAATTTTTATTTATTTTTTTCCTCCTCAAAAACCTAGGTGCGTCTTATAGGGAGAAAAATATGGTGTGTGTCTATATATATATATATATATATATATAGATAGATAGATAAAATCATACTTCTGATATATATGAATGCATAATATGTGGGAAACTACTACTGATGTTTTAGCCATAATATATTTACATATATTATAATATATTATATATTCTAAATATATAATAATATATGTAAATATATTATGGCTAAAAACTTATATATATGTTTAAAATAAATTTAGCCTCCATTTCTGAAATGTTTCTGACGGTATTTGAACTCGCAACCTTCTACATTACAGCCCAGAATGTTAACCACTACACTATACAGTATACAGCTGCATGGCCAGTTTCTTAAAAAATATATATAATGTGAGACTTCTACTATATAGTAATACTTACTACTAGTAAGTATTCCTATACAACAGAAGTCCGATTTTATTAAAAAAATGTATCATGCCAGAAACTTTTCAGAAATAGAGGTTAAATTAGATTTAAATACACTGGGTGTCCCCAAGCACTGACTCCATATATGGACATAGCTATATATGGAGTCAGAGCAGGGACTCCTAAGCCGAACTAGAGTCCCGACATCCTCCCCTCTTCAGAGCAGGGGGTGCCTGGTTTATTGCTATGGTTCTCCTATTTATTTCCATTGTGCTCGGGTGCTCTGTAGCGCACCCGAGCATCGGGAAGTGTTCTACTCGAGCACACAAGCTCTTTGGTGCTCGACCAACACTAGAAGGAACGCTTCCTTCCCGACAATCGACTGTAACATTGTGCAGTGTAAACCTGCCTTTATTTGTGCTGCTGTGACATTAGGCCAGGTTTTGTGTGCACTAATAGGACGGCAGACATTTTATTTCCTCTAATGATTGCTCCTCAGACAAAATGAACCATTATAACTCGTGATGAGCGAAGTTTACATAAATTTGATTTGGCTGCTTTGCCGAATTTCACAAAGCGCATTTCTTTGTAAGTAGCGGGTGCAATGACGGGGAACGGCAATTGCGCCATCCCGTCATTGAACCCCTCAGATCATGACATTGCGGATTGCGGCATCTGAGATTAAAAAAATAAAATAAAATAATATGTACCTTATCTTGAACATAAACTGGGGCATCCTTGCAAAGTATCATGAAACTTTCATTTTACTTAGACATTTCAAAATTTCTAAATAAAGTCATCATTCGTGCTTAAAGATCATCAAGGGTTAACTCTCAGGTCCAGGTCGAGATCACGGAGGCTAATTGGGGTCGATGCACAACAGTAGTCTCTATGGCGGCTAGTGATATCATAGACAGCACTATTGGCTGCTAGCCTGAGTATGCTTACCCTATTGCACCCTAGTCTAGTGAAGGGAAGCACCTCAAATTGGCTGTAGTCGTAGCACCCGCCCTGAGAAGAACAACCCCCCCAGCTGAAACCTCGGACCTGCTCTAAGAAACCCTAATAACATCTGAGCCCTTTTTCCTCAGATGTTATTAGGGTTTTCTAGAGCAGGTCCAAGGTTCCAGCTTGCTTTACTTTTTGCTATTGGACTTGGGGGAAAAAAAACAAAAAAACATGTGGCAAATCCTCAATGCTTTAAGGAAATTATAATTGGAATAGGAATAAGATGATTGGTGTAACCGCCATACCATCAAGTATACCTCAGCATACCTGAAGATTATGATTGTTTACATGACCATAGGCATCATATGAATTATATGTGTGAGAAAATAAAGCACAGTATGACTCTAAAGAACAGTAACAGTGAATGAGGTATGTAGATTTCCCAATGAAGAACAAATTCTTTACTTCAAAGACACGTGATCTTAATAGTCCTCAGTCTCTCAAAAGCAGAACATGCTCTGGTGGCACTCTAGCATGATATTGCACCAGTTATTTTGGTTGGCAGTTATCCCAAGGCCTAGGGTCTCTATCTTGAAGTTTACTTCCTGCACTGGATTCAGCAGGAGAAAGTAATGTAATAGAGCTCTGCATTTATGCAGTCTCTGTTGTATGCTTAATTTCAGGCCCACTCCAGCACATGAACCAGCACTATTTAACACTTAGGAGGTCATTTATCAAACTGGTGTAAAGTAGAACTGATTTAGTTGCCCATAGGAGCCAATCATATTCCACATTTCATTTTGGACAGCTCCTTTGGAAAATGAAAGGAGGAATATGATTGGTTGCTGTGGGCAACTAAGCCAGTTCTACTTTACACCAGTTTGATAAATGACCCCCCTTAGTTTTTAGCTGTGTCTTTCTGATCAAAACTAAGAGCATCATGGCCCAGTCTGTTATCCAGAAAGTCATCTAACTTGGGATTTACATGCTTCTCTCATGATATATTCCTCTTCTGCATGTTACCTGGGGAACTGACATTTCTACAGGGGATGGTGGTCAGAAGACACATGCCCAACCAATATTCTGGCACCAACTTACCCTGTCTGTTAGCTCTTTCTTCCAATAACTCTTGGTTTCCCAAAGTCATTACAGAGTTCCGAAGAAGACCCCAACCCTTTGCCATTAGGCCAATCACCACCATGCCACTGTACTGTAATATACTGTACGATTTAAAAATATAACACCTTTGTATTTTAAAATGCTCTAAATTGTAACTTTAACTGGAGGATGTAGGATGATAGTTGACTTGTTTGGTAAAAGTAAAAAATACTCAATCGCACACATTATTATTTTTTTGGATTATATAAAATACTGTAGACAGGGCCGGTGCAAGGATTTTTGCTGCCCTAGGCAAAGAACCATTTTGCTGCCCCCTCATGTCACTCACTCACTGACAGACACACACACACACACACACTGACAGACACGCACTGAGACACTCAATGAATGACATACACAGAAACTCACTGACAGACACACATACACTCACTGACAGACAGACACTGACAGACATACACCTACCCACTGAAACACACACACGGAAACTCACTGACAGACACTCATTCACTGGCAGACAAACACACACATATACTCACTGACAAACATACACATGACGAAGGGAAGGAGTTCCCGAAACGCGTCTGGACCGCACACCTGTAACAGAAGCACCTCCGCACCTTATGCATGGCCATGCAAACATCAATTTAAATCGGAGGAATATGGATTTCTAGGACGCCAAGCATATTATCTGCCAAACAGCGCTTTGGGCTATCCAGGACACCTATTGCTTCCGTAATCCCGCGATATCTGGAGACAGCGAATTACAGCAGTCACCATCCAGACGCCGGAACGATCCACCTGCAGCTTACCCACCGCACACGTCCATAGAAACATCCTCGCTATTGATCAAAGAGGAAGGTAGGAACATTACAGTTGCAGTTTGTATGCGATCAGGCATACTATTGAATGTGTACGGCTACTAGACCGTACTATTACTGTTGAAGGACAGTGAAACTTGTGTTTAATCACTAGTGGCAATTGTTGAACTCAGCCGCTCCATTACGTCATCACCACTGGAGCCGCATATATCAGCTATTATTATCTACTATCGCTATTGAAGGACATTGTAGCCTGTGTTTACACCATAGGAACAATTGTTGCGTTCAGTTGCTGCTACGTTATCAACACTGGAGCCGCGGATACAAGCCAGCACTA
This sequence comes from Bufo bufo, assembly GCF_905171765.1. NCBI lineage: Eukaryota > Metazoa > Chordata > Amphibia > Anura > Bufonidae > Bufo > Bufo bufo. Next base: position 456,603,115 of record NC_053393.1, on the reverse strand, counting down.
TTGATTGATCAAATCATCTGCGCATGGGATATATGCCCTTGGCTACATTCTATTGTGCTGGCTGAATATTTATTAGCTGCTCCACCACAAGTGTTAGATTCCACACAGTATCCAAGTTTCTTGACTAGCCACTGTCACGACTCTTATCCCTATATGTGGTATTTTGTATGTATTTTATCCCTTTATTTTATTGAAATGTACACGTGTTCCAAATTGTGATTTAATAAATATTTTATCCCTATTCTATTGGTACAAGTGTTGAGTGCTCGCCCTAAAACTCGATTTTTCTAAACATACACATACTCACTGACAAACAGACAGACACTTACTGACCGTCAGACATCCACACTCACTGACATACACTAACTCACTGACATACACACGCAGACACTCAATGACAGACACACATACATTTACTGGCAGAAAGACAGACAGACATACACTCACTCACTGACATAAATACACAGCAGACACTCACTCAGTCAAACACTTAAACACTCACCTCCCTGGGGTCCAGTGTGGTGCAGCTCCTCAGTCCTCCAGCGCGCCGTTTAGTATGCTGGGGCCGGAATGACGGCACACGAGGGAGGAGTGGGGAGCTGCTAGAACAGCTTCCCTTGCCGCCCGCCTACTCCCCTCTGGTAATTTACTGGCAGAGCAGGCACCTGCCATCAGGGTAAGCAGATGCCTGCTCTGCCATATTTAATAAGGAACTCTACCTCCTGGCCCCCCTGTAACGGTGCTGGGGGCGGCGTAAGAGCCGCTCACCCTGTCACCCAGGGCTGCAGCCCCAGTCAGGGGGAGCCCACCAGGGCGCCCCCAGCAGGCCGGCTCCCTAGATGAACACCTAGTTCGCCTATATAGTTGCGCCGGCCCTGACGGTAGGTTATGATATGCCAGCAATATACAAGCAATACCTGAATTAGCTCCCCTGTATATGAAAATGGAACAAATGGCCTGAAAAAAAGGTGAAGAAGCGTCGACTTCAATATCGAAGTGTCAGCTAGAGTTTGCAAAAATAGTATGAACAGTAGAAGATTGGAAACAGGTGATTTGGAGCGATTAGATGAAAGTCAATAAACTGGGCTCTGATGGGTGCAAATGAGTCTGGAAGAAACAAGGAAAAAGGGGGCTAATGGATTGAGAAATTGAAGAAACTGTCAAGTTTAGTGTAGAAAGCCTGATGATATGGGGCTGTTTCACAGCCAAAGGCGTTGGATACTTGACCAGGATCGATGGTGGTCTCAATGCTGAGCTATACGTGAGGGTCTTACAAGACGAGTTAGTTCATACACTCGAGTACTATGGGTATAAAAAGGACAACATAGTGTTCCAGTAGGACAATGACCCGAAGTATACGTCAATATTGGCTAAGAAATGGTCCAATGAAGTAGAGGTGCTGGATTGTCTCCCACAGTCCCCAGACCTCAATCCGATCAAACACTTGTGGGTAGAGTTGAAGAGAAAGCTGTGTTCATACCCAAGTGCACCAATATTGGGAATGTGTAGAAGAGACCTGGGAACAGATTTCAGTCGAGACATGCTTTAGTCTGTTCGAGAGCATGCCCAGAAGGATTCAGGCTGTGTTGAAAGCCAAAGGTGGATTTACTAAATACTAACAAAATAATAAAAATTAGAATTTTAGGAGCAAAACATTAACAATGCAGTTATGTGACAAGAATCTGCATAACTAATCATATGCTAAAAAGTTGCAAGTCAATATATGTATGAGATGCCAAAATGATTGTCTATAAAATTATGGTATTTTCACGTTCTAAGCTGTAGTGGATAATGAGATATGCAGCTTGAAAGTCAAAAGTTCAAAACATTGTTACTCGTTTGCTCTTCAGTGTACAGCAGATCTTGGTATGCACCTGTCTTGACCACACTCTCTACATGTGTGAGTCCCTCCTCTGACTACTGTTGACACCACCGATGCACTGCAGAAACCTATTGTCCAACTCTTTCAGAGATTTGATGGGTGAACTATCCAACTTCTCGAAGTCCCACTATCCGATCCTTTTCAAAGTCCATTAATTGCACAGGAATAGAGAAGACTAAACCCAATCAAGAATCTTGTAAGAGTACTGTAAGTCTGCTGTCAGACAAAAAACAACAGTGATGCCAGACAAAAAAAAAAAATCTGTTGAACATCTGTAGTAAAGTAAGGATCTTGGAACTTTGATCACTACATGTAACAGCCTCGAGTATTGCCGCATTGTAAATAGACTTTTTATCTTAATTTATTCTAGGTGTTCTTTCTTGATTTCCAGTAGTGCATATAAAAAAGTACATGTATTGACACTTATAAATAAATTATTAATTTGAGCCATACAAATTAGAATGTCACAGCAGAATTACAGTATCTATTAGTGTCCACAAGCCATTAAGTAAAAATCTACCAAGTACATATAGTAAAGTGCATGCATGCAAGTCAACAATACATTACAAGGGCATCACAAGAGACCAAATACTAACCTGTATGGCCTAGACCACTGCAAATAGCAAATGTACATCAGTATTGAAGCAGATTTACAGCTATCTAATATATATAGTGCTCTTTATGGGTTATTGATTATATATACGGATTTGACTTGAATTTGATATTGTCTGCAAGGTTAATACTGGATAATTCAGATTAAGATTTTTTTCAGGCAATTTCCTATAATGCAATACAGTATTTAAAGTGTATTTTAACTGGACTGCACTTTATATATTAAGATACCATTTTCTATGTGTTACAATGCCCAAGAACTTTGGGGGTCATTTATTAAACAGAAATACGACTTCTTTGTGCTCAAGCCAGGTCTAAAAAAGGCGCAACAGTGTGAGCGGGGAAGTGGACGGGCCAGGAGGCCCTTCTCATTTATCATTTTCTACGCCTGGTTTAGGCATAGAAAATGATCTAAATGTAAGTCAGCTAGGAAGCTGTCGTACGTTTAGAAGTGGCGGTGGATCTGGCGAAGTTATGAAGACCCCTGCGCCTCTTCATAACTCTGGCAGATCCACCGCCAGCGCAGGGCACTATTAAGAACGGCGTTTTAATAAATGTACCCCTTTATTTTGAAGATGTTTGTGAAAAACTATGGTAGTGGTGTTATTTAACCACTTCCTAACTAGTACTGCCACAATTTTGTATTGCACAGTGCTGGTCCCATCCACCCGTTGGGCAGGAGAATATAATACAACCCTATTCACTGTGCAGTGCAGAGAAACCTCCAAAAGATGCTTTTTACCTACAAAAGTCAGACCGCTACTGATCATGGAGGGATGGTGTGTCCTAGTGACATGCTATTACTTAATGAAATGAGGATAAGGCCATAGATTATTCTGTGGTTCTTTGGTAACGTGCGGAAAACACACTGGTGTATCTCAAGTTGGGAGTTGCCATAAATGACAGTCTTATGTCTACTGTATAGACAAACTGGGCTCTGCCACATCAGTAGCTGTATAGATTTTTTTGTTATGCTAGTTTATATAAGACTATTCATGTTCATACTCTATAAAAAGGAACAAACACTGTGCCAAAGCCTTGCCACTGACACTAGGGAATGGGTACAGAAAATGACACATCTGAGCCTCCTGCTTTACTTGACTACAATACCCTGTGGCTCCTTGAAAATTCCTCCGAATGTGTGCATTCTCCACCCCAGGAAGTTTATCATAACCTGCAAAACCACATCTTGTGTTTTCATATGTAACACATTTTATAATCAGGAGAAGTGCTGCAAATATCTGTCTACGGTCCATACTAAATTGCTGCAAAACTCGGCATGCAGTTATTTCTCAGGCAGATATGTAAATGATTACAGGTGTGGTCTCATTAGACACTGGGTCACAAATCACAGAAGTGTGTCACCAGCTACTCTATAAAAATACTATCAGAGGCTACTTTTAGGTAGTGTACATCTTGGTAAGAGATCGTTGTCTGCTTCTATTTTGAGAGGGGGAGCATCCTTAGATTGAGACAAGCAGAATGGTTGCTTCGATGAACTGCTCACCATCTAGACTGTTCTGACCTAGCTGTTAGGAGGAGTTGAGAGAAAGTCCATGCACACACAGAGAACAGGCTCTGGACAGCTCCGGCAGACCACCAGTAGAGTGGATTGCTTGATCCACCGACTAGCACAAGCAACTCCCACCGTTTTCTTGTCCACCATACAGATACAGGTGGCACCTTCCTTACACACCCTCTGCCTGAACCATTTCCAGGCACTTAGCATAAAGATAATTTGGTGTCACAGTGCCCATTACAGTACATGATGATTGGGGAGTCATCATACACAACAGTCGGTTACCCCAAGTAGTGATACGATGGACACTAACAGCCCAGAGATATGTGCAGGACATCCTGCAACCACATGTGTTGTCTCTCATGACAGGGCTTCCAACTGCCATTTTTCAGAAGGAAAATGCTTGCCCACACACAGCAAGGGTTTCCCAGAAATGTCTCCACCACATTGCAGCACTTCCTTGATCCGCCCGATCACCAGATTTATCGCCAATCGGGCATTTTTGGGATTAGTTGGGATGCCAGCTTCAGCAACCTATGAGTGTGCAGCCTCTAAAAGCCAAGCTGTAACATGTGCGGTCAAATCTGCCACAGGATACGATACAGAACCTGTACGCCTCTGAAAACCACAAATACATCTAGGATGGCTTTATAGTAAATATAAAACCTAGCATCTTACTAATACATGTCAATGAAGTACTAGAGACAGAAGATATTAACAATAACATATCCATAAACAGCCGCTTCTGACAGTTCTAGGTTGAGAAAAAAATAATTGAAAATACTACAACATGTTGGATTTTGCATAGTACAGAAAAAGGGTCTGGCACTGAACTGTTTCCCCCACTTGCCATGACACTGTGTGGAGGTTCCCTGCAGCCACCACTAGGGGTGCTCACTGCATATAGGTTTACGTAGCTTCCAATAAGTTGTATAAAGCTATACACACTTAGCTCCCTCTAGTGCTACTGCATGCAGTTAAAAATATATAATATGTCAAATCAGAAATGAGTACCACTACCGGTGGTTGTTTTAGTAACTGAATCAGCACAGAACTCTGAACACAAAAACATGATATGACAGTTTATGACTTGTATGGAGAAGCTAGACATTCAAGCCTTTTTTTTTTTTTAAATACTGTTTTAAAACTTTTCACTGTCACATTTTAGAATATTGCCATTAATTTTTACAAGTTTCCAATTCATTTGAAAGTACAGCTGTCCACAAATCTTATAAAAAATATACAGCACTTATTCACAACCTATGTAAATATGGAACAGCTCTGCTTAGTCAGTGTATATGAACACATCCATAGGGTAAGATTCAGTTCTTCCAGTGTGTTCTGTGGCCTTCTGTTTGTCAAGTAGGAGAAATTGATATGTTTGCTCATATGTCCTGGGTCCTTTTTACATTTTGAAAATATAATAGGTAAATGATGCTGTAGGATCACTAAAACTGATGGAACTAATCCACCGTATATGAGGCTTTCAGACAGTTTTCACCATTTTATAGGTTCAGCATATACAGTACAGACCAAGAGTTTTCTTTATTTTCATGACTATGAAGGCATCAAAACTATGAATTAACACATGTGGAATTATATACATAACAAACAAGTGTGAAACAACTGAAAATATGTCATATTCTAGGTTCTTCAAAGTAGCCACCTTTTGCTTTGATTACTGCTTTGCACACTCTTGGCATTCTCTTGATGAGCTTCAAGAGGTAGTCCCCTGAAATGGTCTTCCAACAGTCTTGAAGGAGTTCCCAGAGATGCTTAGCACTTGTTGGCCCTTTTGCCTTCACTCTGCGGTCCAGCTCACCCCAAACCATCTCGATTGGGTTCAGGTCTGGTGACTGTGGAGGCCAGGTCATCTGGCGCAGCACCCCATCACTCTCCTTCATGGTCAAATAGCCCTTACTTTCAAAGTTTTCCCAATTTTTCGGCTGACTGACTGACCTTCATTTCTTAAAGTAATGATGGCCACTCGTTTTTCTTTACTTAGCTGCTTTTTTCTTGCCATAATACAAATTCTAACAGTCTATTCAGTAGGACTATCAGCTGTGTATCCACCTGACTTCTCCTCAACGCAACTGATGGTCCCAACCCCATTTATAAGGCAAGAAATCCCACTTATTAAACCTGACAGGGCACACCTGTGAAGTGAAAACCATTTCAGGGGACTACCTCTTGAAGCTCATCAAGAGAATGCCAAGAGTGTGCAAAGCAGTAATCAAAGCAAAAGGTGGCTACTTTGAAGAACCTAGAATGACATATTTTCAGTTGTTTCACACTTGTTTGTTATGTATATAATTCCACATGTGTTAATTCATAGTTTTGATGCCTTCAGTGTGAATCTACAATTTTCATAGTCATTAAAATAAAGAAAATTCTTTGAATGAGAAGGTGTGTCTAAACTTTTGGTCTGTACTGTATTTGATTTACTAAAACTGAAGTCATTAGCCATGCTTTCCAATTTTATCAAACAGTGGCTCCTCATGCATCTCCCATTGCAGCAACATTCTTGAATGCATGTATGAGGACACTGCCAGCACTTTGACCAGACACAAACCTCTCAAGTATCTCCAAGCAAGCTGGTAGTTTCCAAATTGTGGAATGTGGCTCTTCCCTTGCCCTGCATGTCCTTCCCTTTGTGCTGCTAAGTCTTGAAAGGCCTAAGGCTCCATTCACACGTCCGCAAATGGGTCCGCACCCGTTCCGCAATTTTGCGGAACGGGTGCGAACCCATTCATTTTCTATGGGGACGGAATGGATGCGGACAGCACACAGTGTGCTGTCCGCATCCGCATTTGCGGAGCGCGGCCCCGATCTTCGGGTCCGCAGCTCCGCAAAAGATAGAACATGTCCTATTCTTGTCCGCAGCTGAGGACAAGAATAGGCATTTCTATAGGGGTGCCGGGGCGGGTGTGTTGCGGATCCGCAATTTTTGCGGGTCCGCAACACACCACGGACGTGTGAATGGAGCCTAATAGTGTGACGTGTATGTCCAGTGCAGAAGATTTTTAAGTTGGGTACTAATAGCAAACTCAGGTTTGTAAGCAATAAATGGGAACAAAATCGAAACCTTTCTCTACAAAACTATACATCAACCTCCTGCTTTATAACATGCTGCCGGCAGATTACACTAATTCTTTAATAAGTCGGACATTTACTTATAGGAAACCATTAAAATAGATGGCTCTAGTAAGACTGTTCAATTCTTTGGAAGTTACCTTTTCAAACGTATATGGCAAATGTGCAGAACTTAGAGTGATCTGTTATATTACTTTTATTTATCAAAAAATGTCATCCTTTTAAAGGGCATCTGTCAGCAGATTTGTACCTATGACACTGGATGACCTGTCACATGTGCTCTTGGCAGCTGAAGGCATCTGTGTTGGTCCCATGTTCATATGTTTTAGAGTGTGGATGTGCCTAGAGTTCGATAAGAGAGGCGCACAATTGGGTAGTACTTTCAAAGATGTATATGTGATAAGAACAATATATGGTGGAGGCTCACCTTTTTGGGTTGTCCTAGTATAGGTACAACCCTATTGTAGACTTATTAGACAAGAACTAGTCTTCGGGTGTGCTGCCGCAGTTTGGGGTTCCTTTGCAGAGGGATGGCCAGTCCTTACAGAAAGGTGCATGGATTTTAAAAGAAATAAAGACGATTTTATAACTCAAGACTGTCTTGACCGGGTTTTGAAACGCCGAAGCAGGATTCTGAATTCTCCATGTTCATATGTGTCCGCATTGCTAAGAAAAATTAAGTTTTAATATATGCAAATGAGCCTCTAGGAGCAACAGGGGCGTTGCCATTACACCTAGAGGCTCTGCTCTCTCTTCAACTGCCGCGCCCTCTCCGCTCTGATTGACAGGGCCAGGTATGATGACATTCTCACTGCCTGGAGAGGATAGGGCACTGCAGTTGCAGTGAGATCACAGCCTCTAGGTGTAATGGCAACGCCCCCATTGCTCCTAGAGGCTCATTTGCATATAATAAAACTTTTTTTTTCAGGCACATATGAACATGGGACCAAGACAGATGCCTTCAGCTGCCAAGCGCACATGGAACAGGTCAGCCAGTGTCATAGGTACAAAACTGCTGACAGATGCCCTTTAAGAGCACTGCAGGTAACTGCAGTATACACCTTTTGAAACAAAAAACTCCCTTCGAGCTCAATTTCTAGGTGTTATTTCGTTGTGGTTTCCCTGCTATGCATCACCTCGTGAAGAAGCCTATTTTCTATTCTCTTGTGCTTCTATGCAATGATTATCCTGCCATTTCTCCTACATTGCACACCTTAAGGTGAACGCTCACGCTATCATTCTACATGATTGCTCATTACTATGGCTTTTGGTTTGGTAGAATTGCTGAAGTGTCCCAGGCGGTTACTCTCCTACATTTCATTGTTATATGTTAGCTTTTAAATCATCCAGCTTTCTCCATATTAAGCTGCACATTGTAGGGATTCAGATTAGAGTTCTGTAAAAGTGAGTGGGAACAATACTCCCGTTCAACACCAGCTGTACTATTTTCTATAACACTTAATACCGAGCTGAGTGAGATTAAATCCAGCCTGTCAGTGTATCGCGGCCTACCCTTTTGCAGGAACTGTTGTTTTTGGAAAAGCCTTTGCCATTTTACTATCTACTGACAGAAATTAATTGTGAAGGCCTTACAGAACAATTTATCAACAAGCTTTTGAATTCACACTTTTTTTTTTCCCCCTCAGACTTCATATCTGCAGACTACAGAGCCCATCTCTCCATGTCAGAATGTCAGTGAAATGCAGAAACTGACCAGGGTGGACTCCTGGGAGCAAATGATCTTAGATACGTATGGTAAGGTTGATCTCCTCAAGGACTAGTCTTGAAAGGAGCTGAAAGAGCCCAGATCAGTCTTCTGACTGATCACATTGGTAATGTAAACACAGATGCAGCACAAAAACAGACCAACCCTTGAAAAGGAAGTATGCCAAAAACATTACAATTAGCACATAGCAAGACAAAGTGCTAGAGCGGCCTCTTGGAAATAAACAAAATCTTTCTAACATAATGACAGGAACTAACAAAACTGTTTTAATTGACAAAGCAATCAAGAAAAATATTATACAATGTCTACAGTGAGTTGTAGCGCTACAGCATCTAGATCAGATCTATATGTTAAACCGGTTCTCCAGGAATAGTATATTAGGGTTATTGATTTATTTGTATATTCATTTGTATTTGTTAAGAAAGGGATGCAAATGAGCTCTTAACGAGCTCTGCCTCTGATGCCACCAGATACAAGGCAGCGATCCTATAAGTCAGTGTTTGACCCAATAAACAGGCCTTGAGACATGACTTGGATAATTAATAAGCCAGCACCTCATCTGCAGGGGTGATTGCCCCTCATCAGTGAGGAGCAGAGAGTACTGGCCTAGCTAGGTGAGAGGCCTAATTCAGGAATTAAGAATAGAACGTTTTAACCGGCGTGAGGAGACTTATAGGCCATACATGCTCCTCTGAAATTCTGGGAAGAAGGGGATGCAAATGAGCTCCTAAGAAGCTCTGCCTCTGATGCCACCAGATATAAGGCGGCGATCCTATAAGTCAATGTTCGACCCTTTAAATAGGCCTTGAGACATGACCCGGACTTTAGATAAGCCAGCACCTCATCTGCAGACAGCTGTTTCAGGGGTGATTGCCCCTTATTAGTGCAGAGCAGAGAGTACTGGCTTAACGGGGTTTGCATACATGCATTATGTCTGTTTGCAGGCATCGTGTCCGTGGATAAGGAATGTGCACATAGTGCTGTAAGCAGGCATTTCTCACCCTCTCCATGTTCTCTGGTCACATTCTTCATGCAAAACAACAGAAAAAATGGTGTGGTGTTAAACAAGCAGGAAGTGCTCTAACCCATATGCAGTTGTGCATATATATAGGGGAGCAAATCCTGCACTTGTAGCCCAATGCTAATGGCAATCCCCAGCAAAAATGCATACAGTGGAGGATGCCTGCAGCGGACCACAAGTACCACAATAGACATCCTACACAAGATAGCAATTATGTGGATGTGATAACCAATATAACAATATAATAACATTTGCAAAGACAGGTGCACTCTGCGGTCTTACTAAACCCTCATACTGATGTTAAAATTGAAAAATTAGCCAACATATCCTACTGTGGAGGACTTGTTTCATGACCTCATCTTAGGGACTGATTTGCCTTATGTATCGAATTATAGAATAATATGTAATATATTGAATTTGACCTGAATTTTCCAAAAATGTAGGTCAAATCCAAATTCGAAATTTTTGGCCTTTCAATTAGTGCAAATTTCTCAAAATGGCATCAGCCATTTTTCAGCTCAGAAGACAGGAAAGATGAAGTAGGATCACATGATGCCAGGTGATGTGTGTATATACACCAGCATGCATTCGCCACCAAAAAGCAAATAATTTTCAGACCATTAAAAAAAAACTACAGTACAGTTTGTTATTAAAGCGGCTGTTTGTTACCACAAGCCAACATGCGTTTACTCAGGCGAATATTTCACTGTCACTTTAAAGTGGTTGTCTCACTTCAGTAAGTGGCATTTATTATGTAGAGAAAGTTAATACAAGCCACTTACTAATGTATTGTTATTATCCATATTACTTCCTTTGATGGCTTCATTCATTTTTTCATCACCTTATACACTGCTCGTTTCCATGGTTAGAGACCACCCTGCATCCATCAGTGGTGCTCATGCTTGCACTATATAGGAAAAACATCAGCCTCTCTACTGGCTGGGACCATGGGAGTGTACATAGGCTGGTGCTTTTTCTTATATTGTACAAGTGCAGTGCACAGCAACGGCAAGAGGTCCTTGTTAAAGAAATATGTTTGTTGTGACGCCAGTTGCAATGACGCAACAAGGGCACGGGGCCCCGTTTAGTAATACTGTAGGTGGTGGTACCCAGTGTAGGAATGCCAGAGTGGTGTAGGGTGGCCTAAAATGTCCCTTAAGGGTTTGTGCACATGTCAAGGTGCTCCTACCTGTATACGCTATACCCCAGGCGTTGTCGTCCGAAACAGAGCAAACTGGGAGAATAGTTGAGAGAGTTTAAGAAATGATTGAGTTGAGATCCAGAGCTTGGATATAGTTGAACAGCAACTTTACTTGAATAAACTTTTCTTTAAACTGTTTATAGGTTTTGTCTTGGTTTCCAGCAGGTTTGGGGATTAACTGTGGCAGGCAAACTCCTTTCTGCACTTCAGTTCCTCTCTGGCTCTGCTGTGCTGACAGGAATAAATAGGAAACTTTTCTGTTCTGCTGTACTTAACTTTCTGTGGTCTAGTCGGTCTTTAGCTTTATCCAGGGGAATTTATTCCTGGCTTTTGATGCTCTTTGCTTTGGCCTCCTGATCCAGCAGAGTTGAAGGTGCTCTAGCTGGCTTGGACACAGATTTCCCCTAGCAGGGGGTACTCTATTCTCAGCTCAAACTAACTAGTCTCTACCCTTAAAGGAGCCAATAGAATGGACAGGAGGTTCCACTCTAAGCAAGGTAGCTCTTCCATATATGCTGCCATCTTCTGGTGAACCAGGCACATTACATTTTAACAGTTACATTATAAAAAATGTGAATACCCATTTTTCAGGACCTGGAAATAAATACATAGGATAACATGTGGTTAACCATAAGAGATAGTAGCAAGGTGCAGAAGTGGTAATGCCTCTCTTGGGCGTTGCACAAGCACGACCACCACTGATGGATTGCAGGGTGGTCTGTAATCATGGAAACGAGCAGTGTATAATGTGATGGAAAAATAAATCCAGCCAGCAAAGGATACAATATGGATAATAACAATACATTAGTAAGTGCCTTTTATGAACTTTTTCTACATGATAAATGCAACTTACTGAAGTGAGACAACCCCTTTAGGATTACTAAAGCTGTATTGGTGTTAAAGAACTTGAAAGTAGTTGTATATAGCTCTAGGGGACCACAGAATGTCAGCTGCAACTTTCAGGGCAATTGGAGCACTTTTGATTTGGGTCAAACGTATTTGGCTACAAATCAAATTGTCCGACCAATTCGGATTAATCAATTTAGAATCGAATTTCAAGAAATTCGCTTATCACTGCTTATAAAAGATGTCCATTTTGCTCAATACACAAACAATTTGTCTCCAATAAAAACAATTAGCAGTTTTATTAGAACATTTTCTTACAAAATTAAGTAAACTGAATAAACCAGATAGTGGTCAGGGTTAAAACAGCCCAGTTGTATACCTACTATACAGGCACACCACACTAATATTAAGGGGTTCATTAGGATGGAGGCCTGACACTGAACTGCCTCTACTGTGCCCATAGATTCACAGCATTTTCTATCAGCAACCACTAGGTGGAGCTCAGTTAATGAAATGTACAGCATCTATAAAACTCAATGGTAACTGTATACATCCCTGTGTATTGAGCGCCCCCTAGCGTGGCTGTGGGCACCTAGTTTTATAATACAATGTATCAGTTCATTTTTTCCAGTTGTCTGGCGTAAATGGATTGGGAGATATAGTGTTATTTATTAAAAGTATTTTCGATATAAATGTATTGGAAATTTGTGGAGTCACTTTTGCCTACGTGTGTTTAGTGTTGAACGTGAATATTCGAATAGCGAATTTTAATCGTGAATATCGCCACTTAGAGAATTCGCGAATATTTCGAATATAGCGCTAGATATTTGTAAAATCGAATATTCGGGTACACATCAGGTGATCATCCCTCCCTTCTTCTAGCTGTGGGCCAATGAGAAGGCTTTGTCACAGCTTGGCAACATCCCTAGCAACCAATAGAAAAGTTGCCTACCCCTTACTATTGCCGAAAATTCGCAAGCTCAAATATATTGGAACACTCTATCTGCATATAAAGGTATTCTAATGTTCTGCCGTGCCAACCATTTTCTCCAGTCTAAGAAAACTTATACCAGCTTGAAAAATGTAGCTATAGTGACCCACGCCTGTATTTTGCGTGCATTGCGCGAATATTACATTGCCAACTTTTGCAATCAAGACTATAATCTCGATTTCTCAAATATATGACCAATATTCTACAAAATATTAGCGAAATATAGCAAATTTGAATATTGCCCCTGCCGCTCATGATCACTAGGTGTGTTTGGCTCCAACTAAGTTTTGCTATAGGCCCTATAAAATCTGCACCCCCCGTCCCAATGATACATGTGCTAACAATGGTCCCCCTCAAAAACACAAGGATTAATAGCCTAGACCAATTAAAAAATGATCACAAGTGAGAAATGTTGCATAGGACTAAATCATCAGATAAAACATGTATTAATTCATTGGGAAAATTAATCCAGAATAAATGGCAATTAGAGAGGTGTCTGTTAATTGGAGTAACTTAGCAAAGTGTTTGAAGCCCTCAGCATTGGTTTGTTCTCCATAACTCAGAAAATCCAACAGATCTTCTAAAGTCCATGGAGTGCTTGAATATAATTCCATGAAATAAGTGCATATCTATTAGGGTCCATTCACACTTCCGTAGTGCATTGCGGATCCCCCATAGAAATGCCTATTCTTATAGGACATGCTTTTTTTTTCCGGAGCCGCAGACCGGAAGATCGGCGGCGCGCTCCGGAAATGCGGATGCGGACAGCACACTTTGTGCTGTCCGCATCTATTCCATCCTCATATAGAATGAATGAGTCCACACCCGTTCCACGTAATTGCGGAACGGATGTGGACCACAATTGCGGACGTGTGAATGGAGCCTTAGGTTGAGTTCACATCTGAGTTGGAGGATCCTTTTGGGATCTCCGTTGCAACTTACGTCAAAAGCAGTGTACAAAAAATTCCTAAATGCAGGACTTTTTCCAGCTAAAAAATTTACTCTTGAATGGAAGCCATACGGACACCATTAAAGTCAGTTGGGTCCGTTCAGCTCAGTTTAGTTCAGATATGTGCCAGATCCAGCAGTTCCGTTATCTTGTTGTTCTGCTTCTAAAACGGAGCAGAACAATGTGCATAAAAGAAGCCTAATATGGGCAGTATGCCAGACCAGTTCTGAAGAGGTCAGACCAGGATCCGCTTTAATTAATGATGAGTGTCCTAGGAAACAAATGTCACCAGTCTACATTCATATTGATATGCTAACAAAACAGATTTTTTAATTCACCAGATTTATCTTGTCTTCATTTGGAGGAAATTGCTTGACTTCCTTTTCATGCTGCACATGAAGAGTCCTTCAGCTTTTTTACCGCTTTTATTTTATTTGTAAAATCAATCTGTCTCGATTTGATGAAATAAAGACCAAGGAGAGACATGTTTTTCATGACTTATTTCATCCCTGTGGAGTGATCATATGTATCCTACAATACTTTGTTGAGTAATATGGGTGAGCTCCAATCAAAGCATTGTTTGTATAGTCTGTCACTTTGACACCTGATGAATAATGCATTCCTAAGGACTGGAGACCCTGGGGGGCTTTGAGTAACACAATTCTTTACCCTGTCGTACTCTTCAAATTAACAGTGAAAGACTATGTTTCAAAATCCATGAACTGTGCTGAAATGATTTTATATACATAGAAAATGTTTTACTGACTTTTACTTCAATGCCAAACGCACATGAATTGGTTGCTAAATTGCTCAGTAAACAAGTATAATTTTGTTTATATGAGAAGATGTTACTTCAAAAATCCTGATGTTATAAATATTTTTTTTTGGAAACTACAAATGAAAAAGATTTTCCCACTATTATCTTTTAGAACACGTCAATTATACATGCCATAAAAGAGTATCATCTGTCCAGGGGTCTGACTAATATGACCCTCACTGATTAGGAGAATTAAGTCCTGTGCATTTTAGTCATTCTGCATTGATATGTACGGAAAATATCCAAGTGCAAATTTGGATCAGCCTGTTAACAAACATGCACTGTAAATGTACGTTTCAAGGTCCTGGCCTTTAACACCATTGTAAAGGATTTTCAAGTGCCCTCTGCACCCAGTGTCACCCACAATGGGTTGTAATTAGGACTCATGAAGTCTCTCAGGAAATTTTAGGGCACATTTTAAGTAAAAAAATGAAATAATAAATAAATAAAAGCATAAACACATAACAAATATATAAAATTTTTAAAAAGCTACACAAAGTGTAATGGAATTAGAGAAACTGTACTACCTGTAACCTAAACCAACCCAAAAACTATACAAATTTATATTAAAATGACCAAAACAAAATGGGAAATCCATTTAAATAATTTTTAAGGTGAACTTTATAAATGAGAAATGAAAGAAATTATAAAATAAATACTTTTTAACAAAAATTACCCCAAAGAGAACTAAAATAAATATGTATCTTACTATAAAACGGCATGTAAAAACATATCTTTATGTGACAAAAGTGCACAAATTTGATTCTGGTAGCCCAAAATGTTACAGTGGTGGGGTTAGGAAAGACGAGATATGCAAAACAATACTGATGCAAAGCTGAATCAACAAATATCAAAGAAAAATTATTACTTCATTCTCAATTCTTTTTGGCCCACTACCCAGCAGCCCTCCTTTTCTTGTATTATTCTTATTATTCATTATTAAAGCGCCATTCGCTGTACACATGATAGGCGGTGCACATACATAATACAGACAATTGCACTAAGCATGAACAAGACGAGTTACAAACTGGTACAGAAGGAGTATTTTATACAGACTATCATATAGATTGGGTAGCATACTTCTTATAAGGAATGCTCTGCTGATAATATTAATAAACTTATACTATACCTTAGCATCTAAAAAAAATCACTTTGGCATCTGGTTTACCATGTATTAAAAGAGTTTTACTATATGGCCATTTAACTCCCCATGCACTGGCGGTAGATTACAAATCCCAGCAACTATACTTAGTAACAAGCACCAAATCTAGAAAATGCTTGGAGCCCCAGAGATCAATAACCCCCTGCTTTCCACAAGTAATTGACTGAAAAAATGACTAAAGAGCAGACATACTGCCTGTGCAGCCAGTTCAGCCACACAGGGGCCCTGGAGGGGAGGGAGGCTTTCCCAGCTGTCGAGTAGTAGAAGAAGTACCTGAGCTGCACTGCTAGGCAGTGAGTGGGGCTTAGCAAGTCAACAAGGGTGGGGCTTAGAGGGCTGATGGAGGAAGAGCTTAGTGGTGTAACAGGGGCCCCGGATGTGACTTTGCTTGAGACCCCAGAATTATCAAATCCATCCCTGGTAACAAGACACAGAAGATGCTGGAATATTGTTAATAGGTTATGTCTTCTGTCTATTTTGGCAGGACAAGCATTGTATAATATGTAAGAAGGTGGGGTATAGAAATACGCCTAAAGGCTCAGGCACGCGACCGTATGTCTTTTGCAGTCCTCAAAAAACCGGATCCACAAAAAATACGGATGACGTCCATGTGCATTCCGTATTTTGCTGAACTGAACAGCTGGCCCCCAATAGAACAGTACTATCCTTGTTTGTAATGCGGACAATAGTAGGACATGTTCTATTCTTTTGCGGAAAGAACATACGGAAATGAAATGCACACAGAGTAACTTCCTTTTATTTTATTTTTTTGCGGACTCATTGAAATGAATGGTTCCGTATACAGTCCGGAAAAAAAAACGGAACAGACACAGAAAGAAAATATGTTCGTGAATTGTGAAGATGCAGTACAACAAAAAGCAGTGCATGAAGTGCATGAAGCCAATAATAGAGGCTAAAGAAAAGACTTTATAGTTTGTTACCATAAAGCAGAGCTTTCCAAACTGTACTAAAACGACACCACTCAATGTACCCTGGGACTGCCCTTTCCCATCATAGTAGTGATATCCCTCCATCTTTACATGACCTGTGCACAATGGAGACTTAGCTGACCCAGTCCTAGATTCTGTCTCCATTGGAAGAAATTGGGATACTATCAAGCACTAACAATTACTGGTGAGGTCTTCTTCTGTTGTCTAGCTTTGCATCATTTGACATGCCATTAATGTGCCAATTCTGCTGAAGATCAATTCTGCTCTTGATGAACTTTCACAGGTATTCTGGTTCATTGCTAGGATATACCACTACTTACTCACCAGTTGGGGTCAGATTGTGGGGACCCCCATCAATTGCAAGAATGAAGAGGCCAAGATGCAGTACTTAGTTCTATACAATCACTTGCTATGACTGAAGTGCCTCTTTAATGAATGACAATGAATAGGTCTACACTAAACCTTTGTCCTAATTTTTATCTACTGTATGTTAACCCTTAAAGTATCACTAATAGAGATGAGCGAATGTTTCAAAAATTCGATTCGCCGGTTCACCAATTTTTTTTGCTGCGAATTATGTTAAAAACGGCTATTTCCTGGCTGCAGAGAGCCTTCATAGTGGCGTAGAACACTGTGCCTTGTAGTAACACACATAAGAAGTCTACTCTGGTAGTGAAACAATACTGTCAGTCAGTGTGACATGCAGATGACAGGCGTCACTCTTAGAATCACTGCACACTTCACTTATTTGGGCAGTTATTGGGCCAAAACTGACCAAATAACTCAAGTATGAACTCAGCCTTACAGGTCAATGTTATCGCCAAGAAGAAGCGCACTCCTTTTACACCGTCGGCAGCTGATTCCACATAGATGTCTACAGAACCTGTTCTATTAAACGCTTATACAAGTAGAGTCCCCCGACAGAGTGGAGAGGGTGTCAGCAGTAAGTTTGTGTTGACGTCACTGATTATTTTGCCCTTCCTCTGATCCGTCAGAACAATAACCCACAAAAAACGGATCCTGTCTTTGGAGCATCCTCCTTCACTCGTTCAGCATTTGGTCACTAATCCATCAGTATTGCTAATGCCAAAAAAACTGATTCAAAACAGAGATGACACGTGAATGGAATATTTGTATGTCTTCAGTGCTTTGTACCCACTCCTGCTTTTGGCTACCAAATCACAAGCCAATTCTGATGGGACCATACAGGTCTTACAGCTGCTAAACAGACAGGTTCGGTTGTGCGTCTCATTTTACCTTCCTTCTGACAGATCAGAGTATGGGTCAAATAAATGAGGATGTCAGCCAAGACAAAAAGGCTAAATAGTGGCCGTCATGAAGTAGGGAGGGTGGGAATAGTGATGAGCAGCATAGGCAATATTCATTTTTGTGATATTTTGCAAATTTTTTACCTAATATTGACAATAAATTCGCAAATTCTAGAATTCATGATCTCCAGTCATTATTTTCTTGATTGCGAAAATCGGCAATGTAATATGCGCATATTGCACACACAATACAGGCGTGGGTCACTTTTGCTACATTTTTCAAGCTGCTAGAAGTTTTCTGAGACTGGAGAAAATGCACAGCACAGTAATTCCTATCACACTACCTAACACCCTGCACTGGAACCTATCAGCTACACTATATCACTGTCTAAACTACACTGACTATCTCCCACTAACTATCTGTATTATATATTCGTGATTACAAAGATATAGAACTATATTCTAAATCTTCGCAAGTTCTCGAAGTGCTGATATCCACAATAAAAATTCGCAATTTGAATATTCGCGATCAACACTAGGTGGGAACAGCACAATAAGTCCACAGAGTGGCCCTATGACATAGTGGTGAGATGAAATCAGCATGAGAAGATCACAAAGTGGACCAATCACAGAGTCTGTAGGTGGCGGTAGCATCAGGAGGCCGCAGAGTGGCACAATGACAGAGTGTGGAGGTGGCGGCAGCATCAGGAGGCCACAGAGTGGCAAGGTGACATAGTGGTGATGCGGAAGCAGCATGATGAGACCATAGAGTGGCCAAATCACAAAGTCTGTAGGTGGCGGCAGCATCAAATATCGGCACTTCGAGAATTTGTGAATATTTAGAATATAGTGATATACAGTATATTCGTATTTTTGAATATTCTAGATTTCTTTTTTCATCTGAACCCATGATCCCTCACTGCTTCTTGCTTGTGGGCCAATGAGAATTCTGCAATGTCTTTGTCTGAGCTTAGCAACATCCCTAGCAACCAATAGGAAAGTTGCCTACCCCTTACTATATAAGAACCTCCCTAGCAGCCATTTTCATTGCTGTGCTCTGTGCTTTCCACTCATTACATTACATAGATGGTTAGATAGCTTATATGTATAAAACAGATAGTTAGTGGGAGATAGTCAGTGTAGGTTAGATCGTGATATAGTGTAGATGATAGGTTCCAGTGCAGGGTGTTAGGTAGTGTGATAGATTCTGCTGTCCATACATACAGTACATGCCACAGACATAGTGCTGTGATGTCACAACAATACATAGTGCACCAATCAGTAATATGTAGTCAGACCTGCTAAAATCTAAAGTTTCACGTATTGCGCCAAAATATTTGCATCATTAGTGCCGATTAGCGCAATCGCAAATATATTGGAGCGCTGTATCTGCATATAAAGCCATTTTTAATATTCTGCCGTGCCAACCATTTTCTCTAGTTTCGGGAAACATCTAGCAGCTTGGGAAATGTAGCAAAAGTGACCCACGCCTGTATTGTGCGCTCATTACGTGAATATTACATTGTCACAAACAAGAAAATAATCGCAAATTCTCAAATTTGCGCATATATGATGAATATTCTACAAAATATTCACAAAATATCGTGATTTTGAAAATTGGCTCTGGTGAGTAGTTTCTTCACTATGCGGGTGAAGAAAGCTGCTCATCAGCGACTCTAGACTCAGGCTGCTGCTGATGCAGGTGGTACTGCTTCTGCCACCCCACCCCTCCTCAGCAGCCATGGCAGTGGAACGTGAGCGCAGAGAGCCCCCCCTGTCATACCTGCGAAAGGATGGACGATGGCGCAGATAGGCAGCGGCCAACTAACTACATAGGATGTCTCTATATCTATATTACCAGCTATCTTTATCTATGTTTGCTCAACTGCATTTCCCCTGAGGCATGTGGCATTGTTACATTGGCTAGAATATGAAAATATAAAAAGAGATAACACTTGGCATCTGCGAATTGTGCATTGTTTTACTAACTCTGGTATGTGAACTATGTAAATATCTAACTATAGGCGCCATCTTGTAATGGAGTCTTCACTAACATCAGCAAATCATATATGACGTAGCAAGGAGGCATGTTCTTGGTAGGATGGAACCTTCCTGCTCTAGAGAAGATAAGGTGTTGTCTGAGAGCTGGAGTATGTGGGAGCTTTCTTAGCTGATTCAAAGAATGAAGTCCACATCTCTATTAGTCCCCCCTTGGACCTCATTCTTTCCCTAATAAAGCCTAGCACATCTGTCCCGTTGCTCCGATTCCTCTTCACCAGCTTCCATGACAACCTATCCTAGTGTATAGCCTCCCATGACACTGGACTTAGCAAGGGGAAGTCAGATGTCTGTCCCTACAGTCGATGATCTTCAGATGGCGTCGTAAGCAGGGGGGACCAACAGAACTAAGTGGACTTTGTCTCCCATCCTCGTGAAATTCTCTCATGATCATCTCCGGGGTAGCCTCAGCTACGGCTTTTGAGCAGATGCGTCCTAATGCAGGGGATGACACAACAGACAATCACTGCAAGAATCAATAATACAATGACTAGTCTATAACCATTCCAATTTGTAGCAAGGTTTGTTTCCAATTTTTTATCCAGTTTTGAAACCAACTTTCCCATGAACTATCCACCCCAGACATTTTCTTACATTTTTTCTGAGAGAGAAGTACGTTCCCTCAGGGCATTCATGACCTGACCATTTGGTCCTTTAGGAATTCCTTCAGAAGTTTTCTCCACCTTTCTTGGGGCATGGACCATTTCTTTGGCAGGGTGGGATCCATGTGGTACACCTGTCTCGTCTCTTATGACCTTTGACCGTGTCTGGGCTGACATCGTCTTCACCTCCTCTCTTCTCCTCATTGCAGCTCCCTTTGCTGCTCTGTCAGCTCGGGCATTTCCTTGGGTCTCTGGAGTATCTGGTTTTGTGTGTGCCTTGACCTTGAGTATGGCCACCTGTTTAGGGAGTGTTAAGGCTTCCATTTGCACTTGCACAGCTTCAGCGTGTTTTACAGGAGTTCCACTTGCAGTGATGAAATTGCGGCTCCTCCAGATGGGGCCAAAATCATGAGCTACTCCAAAGGCGTAGCTGGAATCCGTATATATGTTGGCATTCTTTCCCTCAGCCATCTTGCAGGTCTCAGTGAGGGCTATCAGTTCAGCCTCCTGGGCAGACTTGTCAGAAGAAAGAGGAGAGGCTTGTAGCACATTATGTAAGGAGGTAACCGCATATCCAGTATGATATCTGCCTTGATCATCTGCATATCGAGATCCATCCACAAACAGATTAAGATCAGGGTTGTCCAGTATTTCTTCAGTCACGTTCGGTAGAGGCTCAGTCTCATGCTTAATCAACTCCAGGAAATCATGGCAATCTCCAGAGTAAAAAGCATTGTCAGAATAAACTTCTCCCTCCTCAACAATTCCCCCTTGAGGAGAAGGAAGGAGGGAAGCAGGGTTGAGGACATGACACCTAGAGATAGTCACAGTATCCGGAAGAAGAAGAGAACACTGCATACTAAGGTGTCTAGCAGCAGAGAGATGTTTTGGTTGAGTTTGCTGGAGAATTTCAGAAATGTCTGCAGAGGGTGGCCTAGGACAATATCAGAAGTCTTGTCCAGAAGAAGATGGCAGGCGTGAATGGCATGTATGCAGGAAGAGATCCCCCAAGCAACTGTATCCAAGCGGGCTGAGTAGTAGCCCAGAGGCCTGTTTCTGCCCCCGTGGCTTTGAGTAAGGACCCCTGTCGCATGTCCCTGACGTTCCATGACATACAGTCTAAAAGGCAGGCTGTAATTAGGCAGTCCTGGGGCAGGAGAGGAAGAAGCCACTGCCTTCAACTGATTAAAACAGCAGTTTGACCGAGCATGTTCGCTCAACACTAGTGACTGTACCATCGGGCTGAAACTGTATAGTGGCTTCCATTTTCTGTAGCAGATCTGCACCCAAAAGGTTAAGTGGACACGTGGAGGAGACTTCAAACTGTGAAAGCACTTCATTGGATGGCTGTGGTCCAAAAGAAACACTGAGTGGTTTTGTTAAGGGAGAGGATTGAGCATGGCTGTCAATGCCGATGGACTGTACAGTAATGTTCAGGAAGGAGGGGTCTGGGATCGGATCGGATTACACTTCTGGCTGCACCAGTATCCATGAGAAATGTGTGTATGTCACCCCCTACCTGTAGCTGCACCGTAGGTGCAGGTCCACAGTGGGGAGGGAGGAGGGCCATGGTGGGATTGGCTTCTCCAATGTGTGGATCTGGCTTGCCCCTGTCCTATGGGGCATGGTGTCTTTGTGTCCTCCTCGGTGGGGGAGGAGAAGGAGCCCACGGGAAAACACGGGGCTGCTCCCCTCCCCCCCCCCCAGCGGGGGCCGATGCGGGCGCTCCCTCTTCATATGCCCGTGCTGGCCACACCTATAGCAGCTAGGAGGGGGTCTGATATATCCCCTTATGTGGGAGGGGTACTCCTCTGCTGTGAGCATTATGTTAGTTCTGGAAACTGCCTCTATGCCTTTAGCTACCAAGGTTAACGTTTCAAGAGGAACAGAACGATACTCTGGGCGAGCAGTCTTTAGAGACTTTTGGATGTGAGGTTTTAATCCATCAGCAAAAGCACTAGACAGCATTCAAGTTTGTACTGGGTCCTGTTTAGAGAACCCCAGATCCTTAAACATTTGCTCCATTCGGTTTGCAAATTTACACTGACTCTGCCTTATGCTGTTTCATATCCTGAATTTGGATCGCCTGGTTGGCCAGTCTGATCCTAACCCAAGTCTCCAATAATTCACAGAAATGCACTCCAGATTGATAGGTTTGTTATTCTTCATCCCTATGGTTCGGGGCTGGCAGTGTCTTAGCCATGGTTGGCCCAAAAAAATCCCCTGCCTTAATTTGAGTAAGTCCGGTCAGATCTCTCTATGTGGCAGAATGTGTTTTTCTGATTTGTTCCAGTGCCCTATAGAAGGGCATGGAATGTTGTTCGAGGTCGGGGAGAGAGTTCACCCGATTGGTGGCCTGTGTAGGGTTAAAAGTCCCATATCTTCCCTGATGATTCATTTCAGGGGAGGCTTAGGGGTTTCGGTTTGTCTGGTCAGGACCTCTATCTGTCCGTCTAATCTGGCCACCTCCAGGTCTCTTTCTCTCTTTCTCCATCTCCCCTCCCTTTCTGCACTCCACATCTCCTCTGTCTCCTTCCCCCTGCTGCTCCTGGCAAGTGCATGAAGGAAGGGGGACTGACAGGAGTACTGACTGCTGGGTCCTGAGGAGGTTTTGTCTCTTCCTCCTCCTGCTGTTCTTTCTGCTCTTTCTGTCCCCGTGTCTCCACTCCCATCATGATGGGCACATTCAAGGGATTCAGGGGTGCAGTAAGATAGGCAACATGACCCTCTGGCACGTAATATGTGCCGTATGGATTTAACACTGGATACAGGGGGGTTATGGGCTTCAATATTTTCCCTGCAGTCTCACTGACTGAGTTTTCACAGGGCTGCACTGTCTCTTCAAATGTTATCAACGGAGGATCGGGGCAACTTGGAGTGGACTGCCTGTCACCCTGCGGTGGGGGCTGGACAGGGCAGAGGACCATCTGAACTGGGGGGAGTGTGTCTACGGACCGGAGCTGGGTCATCATCAGGATTCTGCTGCCCACAATGTGCACACGTCCATCCTGCTGGGCCCCTCACTGTCACCCCACTCAATGGGCAGTGCCCCTCAGAGTGCGAATCACCAGATACTGCCCCACCGGCGCCATTATAGGGCAGCGGTGTTCCACTCTGTGGCTGCTCCTGCTCCTCCTGCTCTTCTTCTCCTGTCACCTATGTAGGAAAACCACCCATTTCGCTAGACATTGCTTGTGCTCCAATGTCCTCCTCCTCCAGTTCAGCCACCACAGGGCTCATGTGGCCGTGAGATCTAGGCGCCACGTCTCCAGTCCCCTGACCAGCCAGATTTACCAGCATCTGTTCCAGGACATGAAGCAGTGGAATGACATTGTTCATCCCATAGTTCTGGCGACTGACAAATAACGTGGCCTCCTCAAAGGGCCTGAGCAAATGGCAGGTGTCATGCATATGTAACATCCCAGAGTATGTCACTAAACTCTGTCACCCAGCTTCATTATGTTAAGATGTAAATGTGCATTGCCATGTCTATGTCTGTATTTTATATATTTGCTGTAATTTTCATGTACAACAGCAGGTGGTAGCAGTATGTAGCAGATAGTCTGTAGGAAAGTTAGTATACCTAGACTGGAATATACCATTCCAGCCTAGCTTCCCCCATCTGAGGAGGAGTGGAATGTGCCCACTCTTACTTCAGAGGGAGGTCAGAAGGTTCTAGGCAGAGTGTGTGCAGAGTGTGCACCAGCCCCCCTGTTGGGGTAGGCTGTGTGTGAATAGGAGCTCCCAGAAACAGGGATCCCAACAAAGGATTCAGGACTAAACTGAGGCCCAAAGCAACCTTCCCAGTCTGAGTTCCTTACCTCAGCTGGATGACAAAGAAAGCAGCAACTGCAGAACTTCTAGATCTCCAGGACGAAGCCACCATTCCCTGCGAGCAGTCCTGTAAGTACAGATTCCAGAACAAGGAGAAGATAAGTACCTCCATAGCTAGTCAGGCCCAAACCAAGCAGAACCCAAGACAGAGCAGAAGACAGATACCTGCCAGATCTATAGGCGTATGTTCAGATGCAGAATATATAGATATAATTCCTGCCACATATTGCCAATACCTGCTGGGACCCTAGACTATTGCTTTATAATTGTATGGATCTAAAGCTGCCACTTATAACATCAAGTTAAGACAAGTTGGACCCTATTATCTGTGTGGAATTCCATCATTCCTACATTACTCCTATTTATAGCACTCAGTTTTATTGCATGTGAGCCAGGATACAGGAGTCCAGCCGTACTACAGGTAGGAGACACCGTTGACACAATACAGAGACAATATCTCCCTCTGGCATTCCTAGCCTAGTACGTGAGTTATAACATCTTAAAGGGCCCTGCTACAGTACCTGCGCAAGCTGCAATTGGCGTCACAAACTAAAAACCATTAATTTTGCGCCAGTGTGCATCTGTCCCAATCCGGCTTACTGCATATTTTGGCGTCACTGCGAACAGGATCGGATTGAAATTGTGTGTCCCTAAACAGCAGAATCGCATCTAATTGCGCTAAAAAAAAAAAAAATGTCTTAAACCGCATGCTGCATAGTATAACAAAAAAGGGCTGAAGATTGTACCAAAACCGCTTAAAAAGCGAATTGCTTACTTACATTGCTGTGCCAAGGAAAGCGCTGCACGTGCGCTGCTGCACACAAAGTGTTAATTCGGCATTGTGAAGATTCGCCATATTCGTTCCAAGATGGTGCGGCGTCTTCATGCAGAAAGACAAAGAAATCAAGAAACGCCCTCCCAGGAGCGCGAAAATGCTAAATACCCCCCCAGAAGCGGGAAAATATGACTACACCCCCAAGCGCAAAGATATCGAATACGCCCCTTCAGGAGTGGGAAACTTGGAGAACGCCCTCTATGGACTTATCTATTATCAGGCCAGAGATGATAAAAACTCTGCCCTCTGTGCCCCTCCTCTAGTGTTAGCAATCAGCGTGTGCCGGAGCACAGTGAGGATGGCCTATCCAAGACCAAGGTGGAATGCCATGTTCATCGCTGGGGAAGAAGTACAGTCTTGTGAAAAAATTAGGACACCCTTTGAAAGCATGTGGTTTTTTGTAACATTTTTAATAAATGGTTATTTTATCTCCGTTTCAACAATACAGAGAGATTAAAGTAATCCGACTAAACAAAGAAAACTGAAGAAAAGTCTTTTCAAGATCTTCTGTAAATGTCATTCTACAAAAATGCCTATTCTAACTGAGGAAAAAGATAGGACACCCTTGCCCCTAATAGCGAGTGTTACCTCCTTTGGCTGAAATAACTGCAGTGAGACGGTTCTTGTAGCCATCTACCAGTCTTCGACATCGGTCTGAGGAAATTTTACCCCACTCCTCAATGCAGAACTTTTTCAGCTGTGAGATGTTTGAGGGGTTTCTTGCACGTACAGCCCTTTTCAAGTCACCCCACAGCATCTCAATGGGATTCAAATCTGGACTTTGACTTGGCCATTCCAGGACTCTCCATTTCTTCTTTTTCAGCCAATCTTTGGTTGATTTACTAGTATGTTTGGGGTCATTGTCATGTTGCATGGTCCAGTTCCGCTTCAGCTTTAATTTTCTAACTGATGGTCTCACATGTTCTTCAAGCACCTTCTGATACACAGTAGAATTCATCGTGGATTCTATGATGGTGAGCTGACCAGGTCCTGCTGCAGCAAAGCAGCCCCAAACCATGACACTTCCACCTCCATGCTTCACAGTTGGTATGAGGTTCTTTTCTTGGAATGCTGTGTTTGGTTTACGCCAAACATGTCCTCTGCTGTTGTGTCCAAATAATTCAATTTTGGACTCATCTGTCCAAAGAACATTATTCCAGAAGTCCTGGTCTTTGTCAACTTTATCGCTGGCAAATGTCAGTCTGGCCTCGATGTTTCTCTTGGAAAGCAAAGGTTTCCTCCTTGCACACCTCCCATGCAAGTTAAACTTGTACAGTCTCTTTCTGATTGTAGAGGCATGTACTTCTACATCAACAGTAGCCAGAGCCTGCTGTAGTTCTCGAGATGACACTTTAGGGTTTTTGGATACCTCTTTTAGCATCTTGCGGTCTGCTCTTGGGGTGAACTTGCTGGGGCGACCAGTCCTGGGCATGTTGGCAGTTGTTTTGAAAGCCCTCCACTTGTAGACTATCTTCCGGACAGTGGAATGGCTGATTTCAAAATCTTTTGAGATCTTTTTAAATCCCTTCCCAGACTCATAGGCTGCTACAATCTTTTTTCTGAAGTCCTCTGACAGCTCTTTTGCTCTCACCATGGTGCTCACTCTCACTTCAACAGTCAGGAGCACACCAAACTAAATGTCTGAGGTTTAAATAGGGCAAGCCTCATTCAACATGCAGAGTAACGATCTACTAATTATGTGCACCTGGTGTGATATACCTGTGTGAGATCTGAGCCAATTTAAGAGGGAATACATGTGAGGGTGTCCTATCTTTTTCCTCAGTTAGAATAGGCATTTTTGTAGAATGACATTTACAGAAGATCTTGAAAAGACTTTTCTTCAGTTTTCTTTGTTTAGTTGGATTACTTTAATCTCTCTGTATTGTTGAAACGGAGATGAAATAACCATTTATTAAAAATGTTACAAAAAACCACATGCTTTCAAAGGGTGTCCTAATTTTTTCACATGACTGTATACCCAGAACAACCTATGGAGATCCGGGTCTCTCAACTAACCCAGAGACGCGGACCCTCAGCTCTTGCTGCCCGAGAGGAGGCCGTGGATACCCCTGCGCTGCAGATCCCTGCTGCATCCAGCTTACTGGAGTTACCAGAGATGTCTGAGAAGAGCGATGAAGTCCCGGTTCCTGACAGCGGTGTCCCAGATTTGGTAATCGAGTACCAAGAGGCCGTGGATCCCTCCGCTGTGTATAGCGCACCGGCAGAAGTTGAAGAACGTCCAGAGACCCCATCACCGCCAATCAGCCTGAGGCCTACCAAGCCACAGCCACCTACTGGTGCGGTGGAGGCGGCCAGGGATTCCACTCCACCGCCCAGCTACAGTCAGCTCAGCAGCCTCAATCCAGAGGTACCCCATGAAATCACCGCATTCGCCCAGACGGCTTGGGAGTACAAGTCATCCGTAGAGGAATGGGTGAAGGAAGTACTTGACCTTCCCCAGTCTGGAGATCCCGTCCTGGCCAGGCGTACAAGAACCGACCTATGGTTCTCTGTGGAACGCGGCGTAGGTTTTCTCCAGGATAACCATTCAGGCACAGAAGTGTTTGTGGGCCGCAGGTCCGTAAAGCGCCACTACTTGCCCCAGGAGAGGCACAATTTATACATTGGGGACCAGGTAGAATATACCCCCATGCGGTCCATCCAAGGACTATTTGCGGCTGGAGTCACTCTGCTCCAGAAACCTCTCTCCCCTGCCGTCACCCCAGAGACCTGGCAGGAAGATCCAGGCTCTGTGGCAAGGACAAGATGCCTACAGGAGACCCCAGACGGCCGGCTGGTCTTCAAAGAAAAGGCGGAACCAGCCCCTGAACCTTTAATTCCAGATCTGTCACCTCCACCAACCCTGAGGGTAGGACAAATTAATAACTCGGTGTTAACCTTTAACCCTAAGGTGCAGCCATGTTTTATACCCCCTATGTGCTCCCATGGAAGCAGTCCCAGTCAGCTGCTCCAGCACTCCCTGAGCCACTGAAGCCAGAAGTGTTACCCCTTCCTGCACCGGCTGTGGATCCCGGTCTGCAGCAAGCCACAGCCACATTTTCCAGGTTGGCTGTGCAACCAATACCCACAGTTACAGGTAGAGGTCGCTGGCGTACTACCGTCAACACCACTCTTAGCCACCAGCAGAGGCAAGATGTCCCTCTCATGAGGTTCAGCAGCTCCAGCAGTGACGAGGAGCTGGACACCTATTTGTGAGGTATCCCCATAAGAAGAAAATACCACCAGTGACATTGTTCTGGGAGCCACTCCATGGACTGCTACCTGACGGGTGAGGACCTGTTTGGCATTGTTTGTGTGCTTTTAACCGTTTGTGTTCCAGGTTGCCATTGTTTGTCCTCATCCAGATGGTCATGTCAGTTAGGACTCCCCCCATCAGCACTTTAACCCCTTTACATCCAAGTTGGACGTTTTATCCCCTTTCTCAGGTTACCTGATAGCCTGCTGCTATTGACATTTTAACCCTTTGGATTACAATTGACTCTTTTGCACCTTGGATTGCAAAGGAACCTTTATTCAGATTCCAGAGGACTTTTCTACAACTTTAAGCACTTCCAGGAATATGGACTCAAGTTATTGTTGAGTCTATCCTTGCACTTATAAATTTGCACTATTTGATAAAATGTTTTATTGCAACATAAAAAGCTTGCACTTTATAACTTATGTCACTGTAACCAGATTACAAATGTTATTTAATGTTCAAGATATCCTGCCCATTGTGTATATTATCTCTCCAGGTGCCACAATATAATTTTATGTACTGTCTACCATGATTGCACTTACCATTGCACTTAACAAAAATTGTAGCAACTTACCTAAAGTGTGCCTTTTTACAGCTCTTGTTCTCTTCCCCCTTATACGGACTGTCATCAGAGGGACGTTGTACACCAATGGCCTACACCCGGTGAAGTATACCCATAGGTACCCAGGGTAGGACCAAATGGGAAGTCCTGACAGGTCTAGTTTCACAGGTACCCCTGCTGCTTCGGGAATCGTTAGAAGCCCTAGGCTGCTCCTTCCCGCTTGTTAAATGTTCCGGATTGTTCCCATCCGGAGGTGTCTCATTCCAGGAGCGCACGGGATTAAAGACCCTCCTCTTGTGACATTGTCAGAAGACACGGAGACGACGCATACCTCCACTTCTGAGCCTTTTTGCCTAAGGTATGGTACCTCAAGCCTTAGAGCCACTACTTAGCTTCCTCTTAGTCATCATAGTGATCGTGCTATAAGCCAAATTTCTTCAGGCTATGATGCAGGGAAGGGACAACAGGATAAAGCCACCCTTCTATTTGCGGGCTTTGCATTACACAATGGTAGGATTACGGAGTAAAGACACCCCCATGCTTTCTTTGATGTTTGAAGGATCCAGAACATACAAAGTCAGTCAGCGATGCATGCTTTGTGCAGTTTCAGGTTACCTGATTATACAAAGATAAGGAAACTGTGTGTTGGAAACCTTATGCTAGCGGGCAGGAACCTCGAGGAAACCGTTATATGTTTTGTATATGTAATGTCTTATATGTAAATTCACGCAGCACGTTGTATTAATTGGGTACCCAGAGCTTATTCATTTACCGCCTATCTTGCACCGAGGACGGCTTCACTTAAAGTAAGCGGGTATGTAACATCCCAGAGTATGTCACTAAACTCTGTCACCCAGCTTCATTATGTTAAGATGTGAATGTGTTAATATCTGATGTAATCTCAATGTGCATTGCCATGTCTATGTCTGTATTTGATATATTTGCTGTAATTTCCATGTACACCAGCAGGTGGCAGCAGTATGTAGCAGATAGTCTGTAGGAAAGTTAGTATACCTAGACTGGAATATACCATTCCAGCCTAGCTTCCCCCATCTGAGGAGGAGTGGAATGTGCCCACTCTTACTTCAGAGGGAGGACAGAAGGTTCTAGGCAGAGTGTGTGCAGAGTGTGCACCAGCCCCCCTGTTGGGGTAGGCTGTGTGTGAATAGGAGCTCCCAGAAACAGGGATCCCAACAAAGGATTCAGGCCTAACCTGAGGCCCAAAGCAACCTTCCAAGTCTGAGTTCCTTACCTCAGCTGGATGACAAAGAAAGCAGCAACTGCAGGACTTCTAGATCTCCAGGACGAAGCCACCATTCCCTGCGAGCAGTCCTGTAAGTACAGATTCTAGAACAAGGAGAAGATAAGTACCTCCATAGCTAGTCAGGCCCAAACCAAGCAGAACCCAAGACAGAGCAGAAGACAGATACCTGCCAGATCTATAGGCGTATGTTCAGATGCAGAATATATAGATATAATTCCTGCCACATATTGCCAATTCCTGCTGGGACCCTAGACTATTGCTGTATAATTGTATGGATCTAAAGCTGCCACTTATAACATAAAGTAAAGACAAGTTGGACCCTATTATCTGTGTGGAATTCCATCATTCCTACATTACTCCTATTTACAGCACTCAATTTTATTGCATGTGAGCCAGGATACAGGAGTCCAGCCATACTACAGGTAGGAGACACCGTTGACACAATACACAGACAATATCCCCCTCTGGCATTCCTAGCCTAGTACGTGAGTTATAACATCTTAAAGGGCCCTGCTACAGTACCTGCGCAAGCTGCAATTGGCGTCACAAACTAAAAACCATTAATTTTGCGCCAGTGTGCATCTGTCCCAATCCGGCTTACTGCACATGAGCTGCCCCTGGCTGACATTGAAGTTATACAGGGGAGTACTCCTGTCCGCTTAGATCATCAAGAAATCGTTGATGGCCTTTCTCTGTTCGTACAGTCGATCAAACATATGGAGGGTGGGTTCCGTTCTGCTGCTGCCACTCCATGAGGGTGTGCTAGGCAGTGTGCGAGTGGCTGAAGTGCATGCAAAGTTTCCTGGCCATTTTTAGGATGTCTTGGGTGGACGACTTCAGGAACCGCTTAACAACCAGATAGAACACGTGTGCCATGTGGGGCACATGGCTCAGCCCTCCTTGAGGGACTGCCGACACAATGTTCTTCCTGTTGTCGGTCACCATGGTTCTGATTTTGAGTTGTTGTGGAGAAAGCCAGGATTCGATTTCTTGCTGATGAACATGG
The DNA here is from genome assembly GCF_905171765.1 of Bufo bufo. NCBI lineage: Eukaryota > Metazoa > Chordata > Amphibia > Anura > Bufonidae > Bufo > Bufo bufo. The sequence continues at coordinate 456,571,658 of NC_053393.1, read as the reverse complement.
AGCAGTTCCTCCCCTGTGTGACTCTGTTTGCCCAGGTAGACAAGATGTAGAACAGCATGACACCGCCGTGCCCTGCACATGTGGTATGCTGGAGTGCCCCTGTGATTTTTCCCTGCAGTGGAGGCTGAGGACATGGTGGAGGGTGAGGAGGCAGAGGCAGACATTGTTGTTGGACCAATTGCGTGGTAACGTGGAGTCGGAAGTGGCGTCACCTGGCCAAGTTACTGGTGTGGCTGTGCAGGAACCACATTCACCCAGTGGGCCGTAAAGGACATGTACTGTCCCTGACCATAGTTACAGCTCCACATGTCGGCGCTTCCGTGCACTTTGGCAGACACTGACAGGCTCAAGAACTGGCCCACCTTCTGTTCTACATATTTGTGCAAGGCTGGTACTGCATTTTTCGCAAAGAAATAATGGCTTGGGACTCTCCACCTCGGCTCGGCATAAGCCATCAGTTCTCTGAAAGGTGCAGAGTCCACCACTTGAAAAGGGAGGGACTGTAGCACCAGCAACTTGGCCAGGAGCACATTCGGCTTCTGCTGTCTCTTGGCAATCACTTCAGTGATCGATTGCTGACGGAATAACTGACGAGGAGTAGGAGGAGAAGGAGCATCTGGACCAGCAGAAGATGGGAATGACAGACAGCTCCCTTCGGCTGATGTGGTGGAGCCTTGACTGCCTGAAACCGGGTGTGTGTCAGTGGGTGATGCAGCGGTTGCTGCGGCAGGCTGGACCACCACATCAGAGCCACGGTTCTCCCAGGCCACTTTATGGTTGACGCTGCATTTTTTGACGCTGCATTTGTTGACGCAGGGCCGTAGTGCCAACATTGGCACCCTGGCTACGCTTCACCTGCCCACAGATTCTACATACTACCATGTTCACCTCCTCCAGCGGGCTTAAAAAAAACCTGCCACACCGCTGAGTAAGTGATTTTACCCCAACGCTACGCACTGACTGACTGCTACCGCCGCTGCTCCCTTGAGCCCCTGCACCGTTACTTCTCGGGCAGGTAGGCTCCCGCGAAGCAGGTGGTCTACCCCGGGTGCGTATGGCTACCGACCTCCTACTGCTGCCACCCTGCTGACTCCAGCCCACGCTAGCAACTTGCTGGCTTCGCCGCTGGCTCATGGGCAACCTGCCACCCTCTTCTCCCGATGATGATGAAGCCCCTTCATCACCCGTCTCCCAATTGCGATCAGCTACATCATTATCATCGAGTAGTGTCTGCATGTCACTGATGTCCTCCTCAACCGTCCCTGGGTCAGGAGCCTGACTGCTCTCAACACCAGCTCCCATGCCACTCTCCTCATCACTACTTGCCCACCTAGCGGAGGAAGCGGCGGATGTCTTCTTCACATCTTGGCTTGGCAGTAGCTCTCCCTTGCTGAAAAGTGGAGCAGAGCCTACAGCATATAATTCTTCTCGCGGTGAGGACACAGAAAAGGACAGAGGCAGGTTGAGGACAGGTGAGGGCACAGGGCCTGCTCCCAGGCCATGCCAACTAAGGGTTGTGTCTGAGGAACCCACTGACTCTTGGCTGGGGGTGTCTGATGTCACTTGCGACAAAGTCGAAGATCGAGTCAACCATTCAAGAACCGCTAGGTTGCTGGTCCCAACACGACCACTAGCTGACACTGGGAGCTCAGGCCTCTCGAAATGACCCCTGCTGCCACGGCCTCTTACTCTGCTGCGACCTCTGCCTGCGCCAGAAACAGTTAGGCCTCTGCCACTCCCCTGTGCAGGGCCTGGCATTTCTCTGCCTGACATACTGTTAGATCAAATAACAAAATGTTAGATAAAAAAAAAAAAATTGCCACTAATACACAGCAAACAGGGCTTTAGAATATATCACTGCACCGCTAACCGGCAATTCGGCCCGAATTTTTTTCAGTTTTTACACAAAAGTCTTTTCAACAGATAAGTGCAACGATAAAAGGCAAATATATTTGTATTTCGCCAGTAATACATGGCAAACTGGGCTGTAAAATATCTCACTGCACCGCTGAGCGGCAAATATATTTTACTTTTGCCACTAATACACGACAAAAGGGCTGTAATTTCCGCACTTCACCAAACAACGGGTAAGCCCTTTTTTCCCACTAATACAAGCCATAAAAATGCTTTAGAACATATAACTGCACCGCACATAGACGTAGAAATATTTCATTGTAATAAACCCTGTTAATGCCTGTATCAAACAGCACTTGCATCCTAATAAGAACGGTTTGCTGAAATTACATAGCTGCATAATGGCAATTTGAATCCCCAGTCAGTGCAGCAAGGTGTAATAGGATTGTTCCTATTACCCAGGCTGTCACCTCTCCGACTGAACCCTGTTCAACAGAAATGCTGTGGAATGATTCCTCCCTATCCTTTCCCTACACCTTGAGTAATCTTTCCCTGCACTTGTAAATCTGCAGACACGTCTCTCCCTGCACTAAGTACGCTGGTGAATAATCTAAGATGGCTGCCATATTTATAGGGCTGTGACATCACAAGGCTGGCTGGCTGCTGATTGGCTGCATGCATGTCAGTTTGGGCGATCCCGCCTTCTCAGAATTCCTTTCGCCATGTCCTCACACGTGCAGCAGCCATTTTAGGAAAAATGTGATTCATTACCACGAAGAGCGAGGAAATTCGCATTCAGTGCAAATCCAATTTTTCCGGAAAATTCGTAACGAATTCCACTTCCAGTTTTTATCATCCTCAGCAGCTAGTAGAGAAAGTGCAATATGCGGGCACTTCTCTCTCCTTGTTCTTGAGATCAGTAGGAGATTCAACACTCAGACACCATCAAACTCCAGAACAGTGATAGGCAAACTGCGGCTCTCCAGCTGTTGCAGAACTACAACTCCCAGCATGCAAAGACTGCCTACAGCTTTCATCCTACAGCAGGGCATGGTGGGAGTTGTAGTTTTGCAACAGCTGGAGAGCCGCAGTTTGCCTATCACTGCTCTAGAACAAGGAGAGAGAAGTTCCTGCATATCGCACTCTCTCTACTCGTTGCTGAGGGATTAAATCAAGACTAATGCATAGGCTTCTATAGAGCCTATTTCAACCAGTGAGAAGAAATTGCATTACACAAGCGCTTCTCTATCCTTGTTCTAGAGATTGTGGGGGTCTCAGCACTCGTACCAACATTGATCAAAACTTTTGATTAGAGTTGAGCGGACACCTGGATGTTCGGGTTCGACGAGTTCGGCCGAACTTGAAAAAAAAGTTCGGGTTCGGGACCCGAACTTGACCAGGACTTGACCCCGAACCCGAACCCCATTGAAGTCAATGGGGACCCAAACTTTTGGGCACTAAAATGGCTCTAAAATAGTCCTGGAAAGGGCTAGAGGGCTGCAAAAGGCATCAAAATGTGCTGAAGAGCATGGCAACTGTTCAGAAAACAAATGTGGATAGGGAAAGGACTTAAAATAACATAAAATACAGAAAAATTAAAAATAACAATCTGGATCTAGGAGTAGGAGGTTGAGGAGGCGGTGGATGGGTGGATGTGGCGGTGTAGGTTGACGTGGCGGTGTAGATGGAAGCGGCGGTGAAGGAGGAATAGGTAGCCAACACTGATTTGTGTTATTTTTTATTTTTAACCACTTCCCATCTGGGCCCTTTGCCCCCTTCCTGACCAGGCCAAATTTTGCAAAACTGACATATCTCACTTTATGTGGTAATAACTTTGGAACGCCTTTATTTATCCAAGTCATTCAGAGATTGTTTTCTCATGACACATTGTACTTCATGATAGTCATAAATTTGAGTCAAAATATTTCACCTTTATTTATGAAAAAATCCCAAATTTACCCAAAAATTTGAAAAATTCGCAATTTTCTAAATTTCAATTTCTCTGCTTTTAAAACAGAAAGTGATACCTCATAAAATATTTATTATTTAACATTCCCCATATGTCTACTTTATGTTGGCATCATTTTGGAAATGTCATTTTATTTTTTTAGGACGTTAGAAGGCTTAGAGGTTTAGAAGCAATTCTTCAAATTTTTAAGAAAATTGCCAAAACCCACTTTATAAGGACCAGTTCAGGTCTGAAGTCACTTTGTGGGGCCTACATAGTGGATACCCCCATAAATGACCCCATTGTAGAAACTACACCCCTCAAGATATTCAAAACCGATTTTACAAACTTTGTTAACCCTTTAGGCGTTCCACAAAAATTAAAGGAAAATGAAGATCAAATTTTTAAATTTCACTTTTTTGGCAGATTTTCCATTTTAATCAATTTTTTTCTTTAACACATCGATGGTTAACAGCCAAACAAAACTCAATATTTATTACCCAGATTCTGCGGTTTACAGAAACACCCCACATGTGGTCATAAACTGCTGTATGGGCACACGGCAGGGCGCAGAAGGAAAGGAACTCCACATGGTTTTTCGATGCCATGTCCCATTTGAAGCCCCCTGATGCACCCTTACAGTAGAAACTCCCAAGAAGTGACCCCATTTTGGAAACTAGGGGATAAGGTGCCAGTTTTATTAGTACTATTTTTGGGTACATATGATTTTTTGATCATTCATTATAACACTTTATGGGGCAAGGTGACCAAAAAATTGGTTGTTTTAGCACAGTTTCTATTTATTTATTTTTACAGCGTTCACCTGAGGGGTTCAGTCAAGTGACATTTTTATAGAGCAGATTGTTACGGACGTGGCGATACCTAATATGTATACTTTTTCTCATTTATTAAAGTTTTACACAATAATAGCATTTTTGAAACCAAAAAATTATGTTTTAATGTGTCCATGTTCTGAGAGCTATAGTTTTTTTATTTTTTGAGAGATTTTCTTATGTAGGGGCTCATTTTTTGCGGGATGAGGTGACGGTTTTATTGGTACCATTTTGTGGGACTTACGCGTTTTTGATCACTTGGTGTTGCACCTTTTGTGATGCAAGGTGACAAAAATTGCTTGTTTTGACACAGTTTTTTTTATTTATTTTTTACGGTGTTCACCCGAGGGGTTAGGTCATGTGATATTTTTATAGAGCTGGTTTTTACGGACGCGGCAATACTAAATATGTCTATTTTATTTTATTTTTTCTATTTTTAATTTTTTTTTTTATTCCTTACTTGGGATTTTTATTTTTTTTTACATGTGAAACTTTTTTTTATTTTATTTTTTCAACCCTTATTTTTTTATTTTTTTTATTTTACACTTTTCGTCCCCCATAAGGTCATACAAGACCTCTGGGGGACATTTACTTCACTTTTTTTTTTTTTTTTACACTGTTGATTTCTCCTGTAACTGGGGCTGACATAGTAGCCCCAGTTACAGGACAAATGCACCCCTATAGAGGCTGTACAGCAGCAATCCAGCGCTGTACAGCCTCACAGCAGGGCTGATCGAGGTCTCTGAGAGACCTCACACAGCTCCTGCACACTCCGGTCCCGGCGGTCACATGACCGCCGGGCCGGAACAGGAAGCGCACAGCGCTTCCTGCTCTGCAGACACAGCGCTCGGTGAGCGCTGTGTCTGCAGCGATCGTGAAGGCAGGGACACCTGGGCACTGTCCCTGCCTTGTCTTAGGGTTGCCCTGCTGTCACTGACAGCGGGCAACCCGATCAGCAGCTGCACGATTAGCGTGCAGCTGCTATTTCTGAAAGGACGTTTTAAAACGTGCTGTCAGAAATAGACGTCCACCCATAGGACGTTTATATCCTATGGGCGGACGTGAGGCGGTTAAATTGGGGTATCCCCCAAAATATTGGGACATATAACAAAATCAAACTAAGAATAAGTGCACTTGAGTACAAGAATGGATGGTTGAGGCTGGTATAAATGTATATTCTGCACAAGGTACGGACAAGTCCTGTGGGATCAATGCCTGGTTCATTTTAAGAAACGTAAGCTTGTCCACATTGGCTGCGGCCTGTGATAATGCTCTCTGCCATGCTAAACACACGTTCACACTATACACTGGCTGCAGGGAAGGTCAGCACCTCCAAGGCTGACAAAGCTTTTCCACATTTTGGCCATGCTAACCCTGCCTTCTCAGGTGCTGGCGGTGCCCCAGCTGCGTTGGCGACCTCTTCCTCCTCCTCTGCCTTCGCCTTGTGCTTCCACTGTGCCCCCGCTGTCAGGTGGGAATGCCATCATCAGCGTGCGCTTGTAGTCGCGCATCTTCCGATCAGTAACAGATGTTTTCACTAAATTGAGTTCCCTGTCAGCAATGCAGAGCAGGGGTTCATTCACGGCAAAAGGGGGTTCATGTCACCCAGCAATACAACAGAGGATTTTGAGAGATTTAGGCCCCTGTCACTCAGGCACAGCAGGGGTTCATTAACGTCAAAAGGGGGTTCATGTCACCCAGCAATAGAACAGAGGATTTTGAGAGATTTAGGCCCCTGTTACCCAGGCACAGCAGGGGTTCATTCACGGCAAAAGGGGGTTCATGTCACCCAGCAATAGAACAGACGATTTTGAGAGATTTAGGCCCCTGTCACCCAGGCACAGCAGGGGTTTATTCACGGCAAAAGGGGGTTCATGTCACCCAGCAATAGAAGAGAGGATTTTGAGAGATTTAGGCCCCTGTCACCCAGGCACAGCAGGGGTTTATTCACGGCAAAAGGGGGATCTTGTCACCCAGCAATAGAACAAAGGATTTTGAGAGATTTAGGCCCCTGTCACCCAGGCACAGCAGGGGTTTATTTACAGTACAAGGGGGATCTTGTCACCCAGCAATAGAACAGACGATTTTGAGAGAACGAGGCCCCTGTCACCCAGGCACAGCAGGGGTTTATTCACGGCAAAAGGTGGTTCATGTCACCCAGCAATAGAACAGAGGATTTTGAGAGATTTAGGCCCCTGTCACCCAGGCACATCAGGGGTTCATTCACGGCAAAAGGGGGTTTATGTCACCCAGCAATAGAACAGAGGATTTTGAGAGATTTAGGCCCCTGTCACCCAGGCACAGCAGGGGTTTGTATACGCCAAAAATGGTAAAATGTCACCCGACAATTGAAAATAAGATTTTTTTCAGTTTAGGGCACTAAAATTGCCACTTTTTAAAATTAAAATGGCTCTAAAATAGTCCTTGAAAAGGCTAGAGGGATGTAAAAGGCAGTAAAATGTGCTTAAGAGCATGGCAACTGCTCTGCAAACAAATGTGGATAGGGAAATAACTTAAAATAAAATAAAATAACTAAAAATTACAAATTATTAACTTGTGAATGTGGAGGCGGTGAATGTGGTGTTGTAGGTAGAGGCAGCAATGGAGGAGGAGGAGGTAGCCAACAATGTTTTTTTTTTTTTTTTTATTGGGGTAGGTAGCCCCCAAAATATTGTGACAAATAAAAAAAAAAAGAAAACAAAGAATCATTGCACTTGACTTGAGTACAAGAATGTATGTTTGATGGTGGTATAAATGTTTATTCTGCACAAGGTACAGACAAGTCTTGTGGGATCCAAGCCTGGTTCATTTTAATGAACGTGAGCTTGTCCACGTTGGCTGTGGACAGGCGGCTGCGCTTGTCTGTGATGACGCCCCCTGCCGTGCTAAACACACGTTCAGATAATACACTGGCTGCAGGGCAGGGCAGAACCTCCAAGGCGTAAAGGGCAAGCTCAGGCCATGTGCTCAATTTGGAGACCCAGAAGTTGAAGGGGGCAAACCCGTCATTCAGTACGTGTAGGCGTGTGCACACATACTGCTCCACCATGTTGATGAAATGCTGCCTCCTGATAAGACGTTCCATATCAGCTGGTGGTGCTGGTTGTTGTGGCGTGCTGACAAAGCTTTTCCACATGTCGGCCATGCTAACCCTGCCTTCTGAGATGCTGGCGGTGCCCCAGCTGCATTGGCGACCTCTTCCTCGTCCTCTGCCTTCACCTTGTGCTTCCACTGTGCCCCCGCTGTCAGGTGGGAATGCCACCAGCACCGCGTCTACCAGCGTGCGCTTGTACTCGCTCATCTTACGATCACGCTCCAGTGACGGAATTAAGGACAGTACGTTGTCCTTGTAACGGGGATCCAGCAGCGTGGCCACCCAGTAATCAGCACAAGTTAGAATGTGGGCAACTCTGCGGTCATTGCGGAGACACTGCAGCATGTAATCGCTCATATGTGCAAGGTTGCCCAGAGGCAACGAAAAGCTCTCCTCTGTGGGAGGTGTATCGTCTGTGTCCTCTGTATCCCCCCATCCACGCACCAGTGATGGCCATGAGCTGGTCTGGGTGCCACCCTGCTGTGAACATGGTTCCTCCTCCTGCATCTCCTCCTCCTCATCCTCCACCTCCTCATTCTCCAGAACTGTGCCCTGGCTGGACAATTGTGTACCTTGGGTTTGTGGGTGCAGGAACCCACCCTCGGAGCCACTTGGGAATGACTGTCCGGAAACCCTACGAAATGATCCCTCTTTCTCCTCCTCCTCCTCCTGTGCCACATCCTCTTCCATCATCGCAAGGAGCGTTTTTTCAAGGAGGCATAGAAGTGGGATAGTAACGCTCAGAACGGCGTTATCGGCACTAGCCCTGTTGGTGGAGTACTCGAAACAGCGCAAGAAGGAACACAGGTCTCGCATGGAGGCCCAATCATTGGTGGTGAAGTGCTGCTGTTCCGCTGAGCGACTCACCCGTGCGTGCTGCAGCTGAAACTCCACTATCGCCTGCTGCTGCTCGCACTGTCTGGCCAGCATGTGCAAGGTGGAGTTCCACCTTGTGGGCACGTCGCATATGAGCGGGAAGGCCGAAGTTACGCTGCAGCGCTGACAGGTGAGCCGCAGCAGGGTGAGAACGCCGAAAGCGCGCACAGACGGCCCACACTCTATGCAGCAGCTCTGACATGTCGGGGTAATTTTTAAGGAATCTCCGCACCACCAAATTCAGCACATGCGCCAGGCAAGGGATGTGCGTCAAACCGGCTAGTCCCAGAGCTGCTACGAGATTTCACCCATTATCGCACACCACCTGTCACGGCCTATGGTGTGTTTTGTGACACTTTCCTTCACTTGCGGTTGCCCGTGGCAACGTGTGGTGTTGTGTTCATGTGGTGGCAGTGTTTCGGCCTTGTGGCTGTTTCCCAGGACATGGTTGCCTCGCATGCCGTTGCCGGCGGTAACAGGTGGAGTGGGATGTTTGTGTGTGCACTTCCCCTTTAAATGCCTTTTTTCCTTGCCTGGTGTTGGAAGGGTTAATTCCCTTCCTAGTGAGTGAACACTGGGTGTGTCTGTGTGTAGCTACTTAGGCTATTTAGCTCCTGCTGGATGCCAGTAGCTAAGGGGTACTCCAGCCATGGTGTTTGCTGGAGTCATTCTCCTGGTCTCATATACCATCTGTCCAGTAAGGGCCACCCTTGTGGTCATAAGTTATGTTTAGACATAGATGTTCTTATCTTATTATATGTCTAGTGGTGTCTCTATGTTTATTGCAGCTTATGGTTTCTGGGTTTCTGTGTGCTTTGTGTGTGTGCTGTGTCCTTTTGTGTTTGGTGTGGACATTAGCACTTCTGCACGGGTTCCAGTCTGTGTGTCTGTGGCAGGTAGGTGTTGTACTAGTTTCACTACCTGCCATTTCCATCTGCTGTATATGTTCCCCATTCCATGCAGCTTGGCCAGTGAGACTCCTGTTCATCCGTGCCTAGGAGGAACAGGTTGTCTTACCCTGCTCCTAGTTCCAGGGCTATCCTGAGGGCTACTAGGGACCCTAGGTTACGGAGTATGAGCCCTCCTACCATCAGGGTTGGCTCATACAGCTAGGAGTCAGGGTCAGATTTAGGGACGCTATAGGAGGTGACCTGCTCCCTGTTTCCTGTCCTGGCCCAGCAGCTACCCTTTATTATTGACACCGCACGACTGAGGGTTTTCCCCACCCTTAGCTGTGACACCACCAGGCCGGGCTTGAGGCTGACTGGCACAAACCACTCATCGGTCTGTTGTTCAAGGCCCATCCACAGCTTCTGCGCGGTGTGGGGTTTGTCCCCCAAACAGATAAGTTTTAAAACTGCCTGCTGTCATTTACCCCTGGCTGTGTTGAAGTTGGTGGTAAAGGTGTTACGCTGACCGGATGAGTAGAGGATGAGGAAGGGGAGTAGGAGGAGGAAGCAACAGGAGGCAAACTGAAGCACCCTGCAATCCTCGGTGGTGGAAGGACATGCGCCAAACTGCTATCTGCCTCAGGCACAGCAGCCACTGCATTTACCCAGTGTGCTGGTATGGAGATATAACGGCCTTGACCCTGCTTACTGGTCCACGTATCCGTAGTCAGGTGCACCTTGCCACAGATGGCGTTGCGCAGTGCACACCTGATTTTGTCCCCTACTCGGTTGTGAAGGGAAGGGATGACTCGCCTTGAAAAGTAGTGGCGGAAACTATCCGTCTCCACCAGACGGAATGACAGTATTTCAAAGGCAAGTAATTTAGAAATGCTGGCATTCAGGGCTAGTGATCGCGGGTGGGTGGGGGGGGAACTTCCTCTTCCTTTCCAGCGTTTGGGATATGGAGAGCTGAACGCTTCCGTGTGACATTGTGGAGATGCTTGGTGACCCAGGTGTTGGTGTTGCTGGCAGATCCTCTGTTTGTGGGGTGCCAGGTGGCACTGTCACTCCAGAGGTGGATGAAGAGGCCGCGACTGGTTTTTGAGGTGTCTACTCCACTGCAGCTCGTGCTTTGCACTTAAATGCCTGGTCATGCATGTTGTGCTCAGGTTGAGAACGTTTATGCCTCGCTTCAGGCTCTGATTGCACAGCGTGCAAACCACTCGTGTCTTGTCGTCAGCACATTGTCTGAAGAACTGCCACGCCAGGGAACTCCTTGGAGCTGACTTTGGTGTGCTTGGTGCCTTGTTGCGGTGGGCAGTAGGAGGCGTACTGTCTAGAGGACGGCCGCTCCGCTTTTGCACCCTGCTCCCTCTTCTGCTGTGCTGGTGGCTCTGTGCGACCACCGCCTCTTCCTCCGAACTACATCGGTCACTCGCATGACCTTGATTCCATGTGGGGTCGAGGACCTCATCGTCCTCCACATCATCTTCTACCCAGTCTTCACCAATGACTTCCTTGTCGGTCTGCAAGCTTTCGAAAGCCCCAGCAGTTGCACTTGTGTTTTGTCATCATCCGAGACATGCTGCGATGGTCCTCCCATGTACTCATCTTGAAAAATAAGTGGTTGGGCATCGGTACACTCAATCTCTTCCACTTCTGGGGCAGGGCTAGGTGGATGGCCCTGGGAAACCCTGCTAACAGAGTCATCAAAAAGCAGAAGAGACTGCTGCATAACTTGGGGCTCAGACTGCTTGGCTGATTTTCAAGGGGGTGAGGTGAAAGACTGATGGACATCGGCTGCAGGTGCCAACTGTGGTCTTTCAGCAGGAGACTAGGTGGGAGACAATGTGAAGGAACTGGATCCACTGTCAGCAACCCAATCTACTATCGCCTGTACTTGTTCAGGCCTCACCATTCGTAGAGCAGCATTAGACCCGACCAAATACCGCTGCAGGTTTTGTCGCCTACTCGCACCTGAGGAAGGGGTTTCACTTGTGCATGTAGCTGGCACAGATCGACCACATCCTCTCCCTGCAACAGGAGCTCCACCAGCAGCACCACGACCTGGGCCACGTCCCTTATTTTACGCTCTCCTCATATTTTTTGAATTTAGGATCTTGCCCTAAATGGGTGTTTAATTAATAGTAAAAAAGAACAACAGTATGTAAAGGGTGTATCTCACACGGCCTGAACCAGACTAGGCCTCTATTAAAGATTTCTTTGCACAAAATGGCTGTATTTCAAATGCCTAATTCAAACCCCTGTATGTATAGAGGGGATCTCACACGGTCTGAACCTGTGTAGGCCTGAAGTAAATATATCTTTGCACAAAAAGGCAGTATTTCAAATGCCTAATTCAAACCCCTGTATGTAGAGGTGGTATCTCACACGGTCTGAACCTATGCAAGCCTGAAGTAAATATATCTTTGTACAAAAAGGCTGTATTTCAAATGCCTAATTTAAACCCCTGTATGTAGGTGGGTATCTCACACGGTCTGAACCAGTATAGGCCTGAAGTAAATATATCTTTGCACAAAATGGCTGTATTTCAAATGCCTAATTCAAACCCCTGTATGTATAGTGGGGATCAAAAACGCCCTGAATCAGTGTAGGCCTGAAGTAAATATATCTTTGCACAAAAAGGCGGTATTTAAAATGGCTGTATTTCAAATGCCTAATTCAAACCCCTGTATGTAGAGGTGGTATCTCACAGGGCCTGAACCTCTGTAAGCCTGAATTCAATAATGGTGCACCAAATGGCGGTATTTAAAATCTCTGAATGTAACCCAAATGTATTAAGGGTGTATCTCACAATGACATCTGCATCAAAGGCTGCCAACTAAATTTTTGGAGCCCAAAAGACTGTTTGTTTAACAACTGAATTTGACAGCAGTATATAAGCCTGTAATTTCACACAAATAAGTGTGTTTTTCAAACCCCAGAAAATGATGGGTGTATTTCTAGCTTAAATTGCACACTGACTAAGGCCTCATGCACACGACCGTTTTTTTTGCGGTCCGCAAAAACGGGGTCCGTAGGTCCGCTATCCGTGTCCGTTTTTTCTTCCGTGGGTCTTCCTTGATTTTTGGAGGATCCACGGACATGAAGGAAAAAGTCGTTTTGGTGTCCGCCTGGCCGTGCGGAGCCAAATGGATCCGTCCTGATTTACAATGCAAGTCAATGGGGACGGATCCGTTTGACGTTGACACAATATGGTGCAATTGCAAACGGATCCGTCCCCCATTGACTTTCAATGTAAAGTCAGGAGTCCCTATTATACCATCGGATCAGAGTTTTCTCCAAACCGATGGTATATTTTAACTTGAAGCGTCCCCATCACCATGGGAACGCCTCTATGTTAGATTATACCATCGGATTTTAGTTAGATCATGAAAACTCATATCCGACAGTATATTCTAACACAGAGGCGTTCCCATAGTGATGGGGACGCTTCAAGTTAGAATATACTAAGAACTGTGTACATGACTGCCCCCTGCTGCCTGGCAGGACCCGATCTCTTACAGGGGGCTGTGATCCGCACAATTAACCCCTCAGGTGCCGCACCTGAGGGGTTAATTGTGCGTATCATAGCCCCCTGTAAGAGATCAGGTGCTGCCAGTTAGGAGGGGGCAGACCCTCTCCCTCCCCAGTTTTAAATTCATTGGTGGCCAGTGCGGCCCCCCCTCCCTCCCCTGTATTACTGTACATTCATTGGTGGCCAGTGGGCCCCCCCCTCCCTCCCCTGTATTACTGTACATTCATTGGTGGCCAGTGGGCCCCCCCTCCCTCCCCCTCCTAATTAAAATCCCCCCCATCATTGGTGGCAGCGGAGAGTTCCGATCGGAGTCCTAGTTTAATCGCTGGGACTCCGATCGATAACCATGGCAACCAGGACGCTACTGCAGTCCTGGTTGCCATGGTTACTTAGCAATTTTAGAAGCATTATACTTACCTTCGCTGTCTGTGACCGGCCAGGCGCTCCTCCTACTGGTAAGTGAAAGGTCTGTGCGGCGCATTGCTTATAGCACAGACCTGTCACTTACCAGTAGGAGGAACGCCCGGCCGGTCACAGACATCGCAGGTAAGTATAATGCTTCTAAAAATCACTATGGGAACGCCTCTGTGTTAGAATATACTGTCGGATCTGAGTTTTCACTAAGTGAAAACTCAGCTCTGAAAAAGCTTTTATGCAGACGGATCTGCGATCCATCTGTGTGAAAATAGCATAGGGCCACGGATCACGGATGCGGATGCCAATCTTGTGTGCATCCGTGTTTTTTCACGGACCCATTGACTTGAATGGGTCCGTGAACCGTTGTCCGTCCAAAAAATAGGAGAGGTAATATTTTTTTGAGGGACAGGAAACACGGATCATGGCCGCGGATGAACAACGGTGCATTTTCCGAGTTTTCAACGGACCCATTGAAAGTCAATGGGTCCGCAGAAAATCACGGAAAACGGAACAACGGCCACGGATGCACACAACGGTCGTGTGCATGAGGCCTAATACAGATGTTGTAGATTGCTCAAAAAGTATTTTTTTGCTAACAGAATCTGAATGCTGTATATATTAAACTTGAATTTAACACTTGCAGATCTGGCAAATACAGTTTTTTTGGGGAAAAAAGTGTGTTTTTCAAACCCCAGAAAATGATGGGTGTATTTCTAGCTTAAATTGCACACTGACAAATACAGATGTTGTAGATTGCACAAAAAGTCTTTTTTTGCTAACAGAATATGAATGCTGTATATATTTAACTTGAATTTAACACTTGCAGATCTGGCAAATACTGTTTCTTTTTTTTTTTAAAGTGTGTTTTTCAAACCCCAGAAAATGATGGGTGTATTTCTAGCTTAAATTGCACACTGACTAATACAGATATTGTGGATTGCACAAAAAGTCTTTTTTTGCTAACAGAATATGAATGCTGTATATATATAACTTGAATTTAACACTTGCAGATCTGGCAAATACAGTTTTTTGGGAAAAAAAGGGTGTTTTTCAAACCCCAGAAAATGATGGGTGTATTTCTAGCTTAAATTGCACACTGACTAATACAGATGTTGTAGTTTGCCCCAAAAAATTGTGATTTGCAATGTCCCAAAAGCTCAGATGCAGTGCTGGTGCACTGAGCATGCATAAAATGGCCACCGCCGCCGCCACCCACCTAACTAACAGAATTCTAAAAGTTAGTATTTTTGGTCAATGAGCTCAAGGCAGGGTAAAACGATAGTGCCCTGCACCCACACAACTATTTGTCTGTAGATCGCTGAGTTAGATTCTCTCCTATTCTCTCCCTGAAATCACAAGTCCAGCAGCATCCTCTCCCTACACTTGTATCAGCAGAGTGACGTGCAGCGCTACGTGACCCAAGCTTATATAGAGCCTGGGTCACATGCTGCTCTGGCCAATCACAGCCATGCCATTAGTAGGCATGGCTGTGATGGCCTCTTGGGGCAAGGAGTATGATGCTTGTTGATTGGCTGCTGTGCAGCATTTCAAAAAGCGCCAAGAAAGCGGCGAACACCAAACCCGAACTTTTACGAAAATGTTCGGGTTCGGGGTCCAAAAATCCTAAAGTTGGGTACGAACCCGAACTTTACAGTTTGGGTTCGCTCAACCCTACTTTTGATATGTCTCTATGATATACAGTATCAAAAGTTTTTGAGCTTAGCAATGCGCTAAAGTTTCCAACATTATACATGGTCAAGTCTGCTTCTTCAGTTTCCATCTACTTCAATAGAATGGTAAAGAGACCACCACAAAGGAAAAAAAAATGGCCTCGGCTGATCATCTAACTTCCCATATTACAGAATGTCTGCTCATTTCCTTATCAGAATATTGGGAACAGTCAGGTAAAATTTCTCTCTAACTAAAGGCTTGCTGTATCATATAACACTTGGGGGTGTTTCAGTTTCCTTATAATCATAATATATAAATTCACATGATTTTCTTTAAAAGTAAAGCTTTAGAATTCAGATGATAAAGCAGTGCAGGACTGACAAACAGTATGATGAAGCAGGAAAATATGCATTAGAGTAGATTGTGTAGAGTAAAACTGTTTGCTTGAGGGGTGGCCCTGGCTGTTGGCCACTGCACCTGGCCTCAGTAGTGAGAGATCTGCCAAGGCTACTCTAATAGCACTATAAACTCTAGAATATTAATGAACTCTCCTTTTAGAAGTTAATGTTTTTCTATGCCATAAGAAGAAGATTAGGAAAGCCGCAATTTTTTTTTCCAAACAGAGGAAATGCCTCGACTAACAAGTTCACTGGTTTTCTGCATTACTATAAAAGTGAATTAGTATATTGTAAATTATATTAGAAAGGAATATATAAAATCATGAACCTACAGCTAAAAAGAAAAAAATATCTAATTCTAATCCTGTGCATATAATTTATCAGATATTAATTAAAAGAGGAGATATACAGTGTAAAAGATTAATTGATGCAGCATTTCTTTCTATTGTTATTGGAAAGATTTATTTGAAATTTATATTTATCTCAGTCGTTAAAAAGTAACTATTTCATTTTCTTCATATCTGAATAGTACAAGCAAATCTAAGAAACTGTGTAATATATCTTATCAGAGAAAATCCTTCCTCTTATTAGACTCCTCTCCTGCTTCACCCTCCTCACTAACTTTCAATTAAAAAAAACTTCTATTTCCAGGCTGCAGAAAGCCTTTATAGTGGTGTAGAACACTGTGCCTTGCAGTAACACACATAGGGAGTCTGCTTTAGTAGTGAAATAATACTGTGAGTCCGTATGACATGCAGATGACAGGCGTCGCTCTTAGAATCACTGCACACTTCACTTCGGGGCCAAAACTGACCAAATAACTAAAGTATGAACACAGCCTTACAGGTTGATGTTACTGCCAAAGAAGAAGAGCACTCCTTTTACACCATCGGCAGCTGATTCCACATAGATGTCTACAGAACCTGTTCTAATAAACGCTTATACAAGTAGAGCCCCCCGACAGAGTGGAGAGGGTGTCAGCAGTAAGTTTGTGTTGACTTCACAGATTATTTTGCCCTTCCGCTGATCTGTTAGAACAATAACCTACAAAAAACGGATCCTGTCTTTGGAGCATCCTCCTTCACTCGTTCAGCATTTGGTCACTAATCCATCAGTATTGCTAATGCCAAAAAAACTGATTCAAAACAGAGATGACACGTGAATGGAATATTTGCATGTCTTCTGTGTTTTGTACCCACTCCTGCTTTTGTCTACCAAATCATAAGCCAATTCTGATTGGACCATACAGGCCTTACAGCTGCTACACAGAGAGGATTTGTTGTACGTCTCATTTTACCTTCCTTCTGACAGATCAGAAGAAGGGTCAAATATATGATGATGTCAGCCAGGCCGAAAAGCAAAATGGTGGACCAGTCATGATGGGGAGGGTGGGAACAGCATGAGAAGTCCACAGAATGGCTCTATGACATAGTGGTGAGGTGGAAGCAGAATCAGGAGGCCACAGAGTTGCACAATGACAGAGTGTGGAGGTGGCGGCAGCATCAGGAGGCCACAGAGTGGCAAGGTGACATAGTGTGGTGGTGGCAGCTAGAGATGAGCGAATCGAAGCTGACGAAGTGGAATTCGATCCGAATTTCAGGAAAAATTCGATTTGCAACAAATGTGAATTTCCTTGTGCTTCGTGGTAACGAATCACACTTTTCCTAAAATGGCGGCTACACGTGTGAGGACTGAGGACCTGGGGCAAGGAACTCTGGGAAGGCGGGATCACCCAAATTGAAATGCCTGCATGCAGCCAATCAGCAGCCAGCCCTGTGATGTCACAGCCCTATACATAAGGCAGCCATTTTAGATTCTTCCATTTTCCAGCGTTCAGAGTGCAGAGACAGACATGTGAAGGCGCTGGGGACAGCAATTGGAAAAACCTCAGTGAAAAAATAAGACAGAAAAAACGATTTATAAGTGCAGGGAAAGTGTAGGGAGGAATCATTTCACAGCATCTTAGTGCAGGGAGAGACGTCAGAAGGCACTAGAGACATTGATAGGAAAATTTACAAGTGCAGGGAACGATTATTTGGGGATCCAAATAGCCATTAGACAGCTCTGTTATTGGGCTGCAAGTGCTATGTTGAAAAGCCTTTAGTGGCTTATATCTTAGTATCTTTAGTATCTTATATTAGTACTACAAGAAAAATATATACGCGTTTAAATTCTGCAGATATTTCTGTTGAAAGCGTATAGGAGCGTTTTACAGTAAAAAATGAAAAATATATATGCACTGCACTGTTGCAGTTATTTCTGGTGAAAGCGTATAGGAGCATATTTTAGTAACATAGTAACAAAGTACATAAGGCCGAAAAAAGACATTTGTCCATCCAGTTCGGCCTGTCATCCTGCAAGTTGATCCAGAGGAAGGCAAAATAAAAACTGTGAGGTAGAAGCCAATTTTCCCCACTTTAGGGTAATAAAAAATTCCTTCCCGACTCCAATCAGGCAATCAGAATAACTTCCTGGATCAACGACCCCTCTCTAGTAGCTATAGCCAGGCCCCTCTTGAATTCATTTACTGTACTCACCATCACCACCTCCTCAGGTGACAGTTTATTTTCCTCAGTGAATACATTGGAGAAAAAATATTTAACAGCTTTGCTTTCTCCTCATCGCTCTCTGCTAGTACTACAAGAAAAATATACGCACTTCACTCTTTAAGTTTTTTATGGTCAAAGCGTATAGGGGCGTATTCCAGTACAACAAGAAAAATATATTCTTAGTGCATTTCTGCAGTTAATTCTGGTGAAAGCGTATAGTGGCCTATTTCAGTCCAACAAGAAAAATATATTCTCAGTTCACTTCTGCAGTCATTTCTGTTGAAAGCGTATAGCGAAAAAAAATGAAAATATACAGTATACGCACTGCATTGTTGCAGTTATTTCTGGTGAAAGAGTATAGGGGCGTATTTCGGTACTACAAGACAAATATATACGCACTTCACTCTTTAAGTTTTTTCTGGTCAAAGCGTAAAGGGTCGTATTCCAGTACTACAAGAAAAATACCAAAAGTGGGGGGAAAATGGCCGTGCGTCTTATAAAGCAGATACAAACCGGATTCCCAAAAAGTTGGGACACTATACAAATCGTGAATAAAAACTGAATGCAATGATGTGGAGATGCCAACTTCTAATATTTTATTCAGAATAGAACATAAATCACAAAAGTTTAAACTGAGAAAATGTACCATTTTAAGGGAAAAATATGTTGAATCAGAATTTCATGGTGTCAACAAATCCCCAAAAAGTTGGGCAAGGCCATTTTCACCACTGTGTGGCATCTCCCCTTCTTCTTACAACACTCAACAGACGTCTGGGGACCGAGGAGACCAGTTTCTCAAGTTTAGAAATAGGAATGCTCTCCCATTCTTGTCTAATACAGGCCTCTAACTGTTCAATCGTCTTGGGCCTTCTTTGTTGCACCTTCCTCTTTATGATGCGCCAAATGTTCTCTATAGGTGAAAGATCTGGACTGCAGACTGGCCATTTCAGTACCCGGATCCTTCTCCTACGCAGCCATGATGTTGTAATTGATGCAGAATGTGGTCTGGCATTATCTTGTTGCAAAATGCAGGGTCTTCCCTGAAAGAGATGACGTCTGGATGGGAGCATATGTTGTTCTAGAACCTGAATATATTTTTCTGCATTGATGGTGCCTTTCCAGACATGCAAGCTGCCCATGCCACACGCACTCATGCAACCCCATACCATCAGAGATGCAGGCTTCTGAACTGAGCGTTGATAACAACTTGGGTTGTCCTTGTCCTCTTTGGTCCGGATGACATGGCGTCCCAGATTTCCAAAAAGAACTTCAAAACGTGACTCGTCTGACCACAGAACAGTCTTCCATTTTGCCACACTCCATTTTAAATGATCCCTGGCCCAGTGAAAATGCCTGAGCTTGTGGATCTTGCTTAGAAATGCCTTCTTCTTTGCACTGTAGAGTTTCAGCTGGCAACGGCGGATGGCACGGTGGATTGTGTTCACTGACAATGGTTTCTGGAAGTATTCCTGAGCCCATTCTGTGATTTCCTTTACAGTAGCATTCCTGTTTGTGTTGCAGTGTCGTTTAAGGGCCCGGAGATCACGGGCATCCAGTATGGTTTTACGGCCTTGACCCTTACGCACAGAGATTGTTCCAGATTGTCTGAATCTTCGGATGATGTTATGCACAGTTGATGATGATAGATGCAAAGTCTTTGCAATTTTTCGCTGGGTAACACCTTTCTGATATTGCTCCACTATCTTTCTGTGCAACATTGTGGGAATTGGTGATCAGGACAGTGTTCTCCAGCCCCCCCCCCCCCACCCCCCATGAACTCTGCTTGCTGTTGAATTGCTCATATAGAGAACAGTGTGCGCAGCAGCCCATCCCAACTCCATGGTGTGTGTGTGCGGGGGGGGGGGGGGGTCGCGCACACTTAAAGGGGTTGTCTAGACCCTATAATGCCTCCCAAAATACCTAGGCACCGTATACAGGTAATACCCTGCTCCCCGGCATGAGTGTTGCTCCTAATGCCCACGCGGTCGTCGCTGCATCTCCCCATCGCAAAACATCCGGCGACTGGGTAGGTGCTGGGGGGCAGTGAATAGCAGGCTGCAAGGGGAACGAGCCTCCCTGACCCACAACGGCTCTTTGACAGTAGTTATGCCCACCTTTGTGCCCGTTCACAGTAGTTATGCACACCTTTCTGCCTCTTCACAGTAGTTATGTCCTCCTTATGGCCCCTCACTGTAGTTATGCCCACCTTTGTGTCCATCAGAGTAGTTATTCCCTTTTACAGCATCGCTAGGGAGGCTCGTTCCTGTCGTTGCCTGGGTGGGTAGTGGCTGGAGTTTGGCAGGGCTCAATTCAGATTCTTGCTATGAGGCCCAATGATTTCTATGTACTCCCCTGATTGATATATAGTTTTACGGAAAGAAATTGTATAATTTGTAATTTATACATTTAAATGCCTGCTCATTCTGTGCTTTGAAGTCAAGGAGGCGGTCCTATAAGTGATTGACAGCCTTCCCTCTATGAGAGATAGCTATCAATCACTGATAGGACCGCCTCATTGACTTCAAAGCCCAAAAAGAGCACGAATGCAAATGTATAAATTACAAGTTATACAATTTTTTCCCCCATAAAACTATATATCAATCTGCTCAGCTCCTCATGCTCTATAACTTGGTGCTGTCAGATTATTTAGCATTTTGTTGACAAGTTTCCTTTAAAGTACATAAATGCCTGGAATTAGTGTTCACATAATTCACTATAGATCATTTGACTTACCTAGTAGTAATTCAAGCACAATGATAAGTAAAGAATGTGTTTCTCTAGCAGGGTGCCTCAATCAGTATTGCTACCAAAGGCCAGACTTACAGATGGTGGTCTCCTGTGAAGATGTTTTACACTTTTTTTTTTTTTACTTAGAATATATTAAAAACATCTGTCTACAAATAACACAAGGACACTTCGCTTGCCAGCTTCTCAGTGTATAAGTGATAAATGTTCCCAACTGTTTAGCTTTCTCTTCTGCTTTCTTACTACTGAATATTATAATAGGGATATTATACATGACATACCTGTTTCTATTACCGAATGTCATATTATCATCAAAGTCACTCTAGGGACCAAATGTTGTCCAGGGTACCCATTGCCCCAGTTGCCCTATCAGTTCAGGATCCATGCATAGACATGGATACTGTCACTTTTGGGCTACTATATTACTTGTTTATTGTTCTAAAGCAGTGGTCTCCAACTTACAAGGTTGTCAGGGCATGCTGTGAGTCCTAGTTACCTGGAAAGCCATGGGTTGGAGACTACTATTGTAAACAAACATTTGAGACACGTTCTCTATTATTCAAAGCTACTAACTAAAAATTACATAGTAGTGGGCAAAATACATATGGAATATAATACAGTATATAAATGTCACCGCCAGTTCTGTGAGAAGGTCTGGCAGACGTTCTTCTCTACCTCTTGTATGATGTTCTTTGTTTTGGTTTCACTTTCTCATCTCCTTTCCTTCTGCCAGTTGTCACTTATTTAGACTAATCGTCTTCCTTCTTCCTTTATATTCCCTCCCATACTGCCTCACTTTGCGGTTTATACTACTTCCTGGATGAAGTGTTCACTGCTGGAGGCTGCTTCTGCTGTTTGCTCAGATAAGTCCTTTACTGTATTGTGTTTCCTTGCTGGCTTGATTCTAGGTGAACCTGACTCCGTTCGTATTAAGTGCAGGGAGTCGGTGGTCATGTCCTCTCACTATTATAGGGTTTTCAGGTGTCACACAGTCTTAGGTACGTGGGCATGCAATCGTCTACCATTGAGACCCTTGCATGTGCATAGCAGTCAGGGAGAGCTCTTAGGGTTTTATAGGGCTCACATATAAGCTCTTTATTTTGGGATCAAGCCAGTCGCTCGTTTATTCATAAGTTCCAGCTATCTGCAAACTTCACCTGTGACATTATAAACCGCCATAACCGTCTTAAGCATTGATCCGGTTTCAGCCTTGATTGACCGCATGCAAGGTCTTTCACTGGAGGTAGCAGATATCCATAAAACTGTGTCTCAGTTTCAGGTGACCGGTTCTGCTGGCATTCATGGAGTTTGTTCCGAGCCTAAGATCTCGCTTCTGGATACATTCTCCGGGGGTAGTGAGAATTTTGTTCGCTTTAGAGAGGCTTGCAAACTCCATTTTCGCCTACTTCCCCATTCCTCTGGTGATGAGGAGCAGAGGGTGGGGATCATCATCTCGCTGCTCAGGGATAACGCTCAGTCTTGGGCCTTTTCGCTGCCGGTGGGGGCACGGCCCCTCCGATCGGTGGATGAATTTTTTGTAGCCCTGGGGCAGATATATGATGACCCGGATTGTATTGCTCTGGCTGAATCTAAACTGCGTTTTTTATGCCAGGGTAAACACTCCGCAGAGATATATTATTCTGAATTTCAGAGATGGGCAGCTGATACTGGTTGGAATGATGCTGCACTCCGAAGTCAATTTTGCCATGGTCTTTCGGAAAGATCAAAAGATGCATTTGCTTTTTATGAGAGACCAGCGTCGTTAGAGTCAGCCATGTCTCTAGCTGTTCGTATTGACAGGCGTCTTAGAGAGAGAGGAGATTACTCCTTCCTGTCCTATTCAGCCCAAGGACAGTGGGGCTGTCTCATTCAGTGCGCAGGGGTCTCAGTCTGTCTCAATCCCCTCTGAGGAGGAGGCCATGCAGCTGGGTTTGCTTGCCTCTGATAGTAGAGGATTCAGCTCTCAGAAGAGGGTTTATTTCAGTTGTGGGGGTATAAATCATTTAGCTAATGTTTGCCCCTCTAGGAGATTTATGAAGTTTTCTGAGGGTAATAAAAACAAAGCAAAACAAAAAAAACCTCTAAAACCTTTCCATTTGCTACTATTGGCAAGGTTAATGCGGAAATTGAAGGTTTGCCATTTGCTTGTACTTCCCGTTTTCTCCTACCTGCCAGGGTGGCGCTAGACAGCAAGAACATTGTTTGTGAGATTTTTGTAGATAGTGGAGCAGCTGTCAATCTCATTGATAATCAATTTTCAACAACGCATGGTTTCCAGGTATGCACTCTGGAAAAGGATATACCTGTTTTTGCTATCGATTCCGCTCCACTTTCTTAAAGATCGTTAAAGGGCATAGTTCACAATATCCGTTTGACTGTGGGTGACGCTCATGTTGAGGATATGTCTTACGCGGATTACCTACTCCTCTAGTGTTGGCGCTACCCTGGCTCACTAAACATAACCCCATTATTGATTGGCAAGCAAGGCAAATAAATGGTTGGAGTGAGTTTTGCAGAGAGAATTGCTTCACGGCATCTCTTTCAGAGGTTTCTACCAAGACTATACAATCTCTCCCAACCAGAAAGGGTCGCTATGCGTACTTATATCTCTGAGAGCCTGAGAAAGGGACATATCCGACCCTCGAAGTCACCTGTTGCCGCTGGGTTTTTTTTTGTTAAGAAAAAAGATGCTTCTTTAAGACCTTGTCTGGATTTCAGGGAGCTAAACCGTATCACGATTCGTGACCCATATCCGCTACCTCTGATCCCGGACCTGTTTAACCATATTGTTGGCGCTAAAGTTTTTTCTAAGTTGGATTTTGAGAATTTGGTTATGCCATTTGGTTTGATGAATGCTCCAACGTCTTCCAACATTTTGTGAACAGCATTTTTTATCATATAATGGGGAAATTTGTACTGGTGTATCTAGATAACATTTGGATTTTTTCTCCTGATTTCAAGACTCATCGGGACCACCTATGTCAGGTCTTGCTGATTCTGCGGGAGAATTAATTGCACGCTAAACTTGAAAAATGGGTGTTTGCGGTTTCGAAGATTTTGGTTTTCTTCTCTCCGCTTCTGGTTTTCAGATGGACCCTGAGAAGGTCCGCGCTGTACTTGATTGGGAGCTTCCTGAAAATCAGAAGGCGCTGATGCGGCTTTTGGGTTTTGCCAATTATTACGGAAAATTCATTTTGAATTATTCCAATGTTGTTAAGCCACTCACTGATATGACTAAAAAGGGGGTGGATTTTTCCTCGTGGTCGGTAGATGCGCTTAAAGCCTTTTCTAGTATTAAAGAGAGTTTTGCTTCCGCTCCCATTTTGGTACAACCTGATGTCTCTCTACCTTTTACTGTTGAGGTGGATGCTTTTGAGGTGGGTGTGGGTGCGGTCTTATCTCAGGGTCCCTCTCCTGCCAAATGGCCACCGTGTGCCTTTTTATCAAGGAAACTATCCTCTGCAGAGATAAATTACGATGTGGGAGATAGGAAGTTGTTAGCCATCAAATTAGCTTTTGAGGAATGGCGCCATTGGTTAGAGGGAGCCAGACACCCTATTACTGTGATTACCGAGCATAAGAATCTGGCCTACTTGGAATCGGCCAAGCGTCTGAACCCGAGACAGGCCAGATGGTTTTTGTTCTTTTCTAGGTTTAATTTTGTTGTTACGTTCCGCCCTGGGGTTAAAAATGTGAAGGCGGATGCCCTGTCACGTTGTTTTCCGGGAGGGGGGAACTTTGAAGACCCGGGTCCCATTCTGGCTGAAGGGGTGGTCGTCTCTGCTCTTTATCCTGATTTGGAGGCAGAGATTCAGGCAGCCCAGGCAAAGGCTCCTGATCTTTGTCCTCCTGGGAGGTTGTTTGTGCCTCTCGCTTTACGACACAAGGTTTTTAAGGAGCACCACGATATTGTCCTTGCTGGGCACCCGGGGAGTAGAGCCACAGTGGATCTCATTGCTCGGAGATTCTAGTGGCCGGCTCTTCGTAAGACGGTTGAGGGTTTTGTGGCAGCCTGCGAGACCTGCGCTCGTGCCAAGGTCCCTCATTCACGGCCATCGGGTTCTCTCCTCCAGTTACCCATTCCTTCCCGTCCTTGGACGCATCTGTCCATGGACTTCATTACGGACCTGCCTCGTTCCTCGGGGAAGACTGTGATTCTTGTGGTAGTGGACCATTTTAGCAAAATGGTACATTTCATTCCCTTTCCTGGGTTACCCATTGCTAAGACGCTGGCTTAAGCGTTTGTTGATCATATTGTTAAATTGCATGGCATTCCTTCAGACATCGTTTCTGATAGGGGCACGCAATTTGTTTTCAGATTCTGGAAGGCCTTCTGTTCTCGCTTGGGGGTTCGGTTGTCGTTCTCTTCTGCTTTTCACCCGCAGTCGAATGGTCAGACCGAACGCGTCAATCAGAATCTGGAGACATATCTGCGCTGTTTTGTGGCGGAGAATCAGGAGGATTGATATTCTTTTTTGTCCCTTGCTGAGTTTGCTTTAAATAACCATCGCCAGGAGTCCTCTGATAAGTCACCATTTTTTGGTGCATATGGGTTTCATCCGCAGTTTGGGACATTCTCTGGAGAGGGGTCTTCTGGTTTACCTGATGAAGAGAGATTTTCCTCGTCTTTGTCATTTATTTGGCAAAAGATTCAGGGTAATCTGAAGAGGATGAGTGAGAGATATAAGTGTGTGGCAGATAAGAGACGTGTGCTTGGTCCGTTCCTGAATGTGGGTGATCTGGTGTGGTTGTCTACAAAGAATATCAAACTGAAGGTTCCCTCCTGGAAGTTGGGTCCTCAGTTTATTGGGCCTTACAAGATCTTGTCCGTCATCAATCCCGTTGCCTTCCGTCTTGATCTTCCTTAGACTTGGAAGATCCATAATGTTTTTCACAAGTCCCTGTTAAAACCTTATGTCCAACCCACTGTGCCCTCCTCTTTGCCTCCTCCCTTGATTATTGTTGATGATAATCTTGAATTTCAGGTCTCTAGGATTGTGGATTCTCGCATTATCCGCGGTTCTCTTCAGTACCTCGTTCATTGGGAGGGTTATGGTCCTGAGGAGAGGATGTGTGTCCCAGTGGCGGACATTAAGGCCCCTCGTCTCATCAGGGCTTTCCATAGGTCTCATCCTGAGAAAGTGGGCTCTGAGTGTCCGGAGTCCACCCGTAGAGGGAGGGGTACTGTCACCGCCAGTTCTGTGAGAAGGTCTGGCAGACGTTCTTCTCTACCTCTTGTATGATGTTCTTTGTTTTGGTTTCACTTTTTTCATCTCCCTTCCTTCTGCCAGGTGTCACTTATTTAGAATAATCGTCTTCCTTTATATTCCCTCCCATACTGCCTCACTTTGCGGTTTATACTACTTCCTGGATGAAGTGTTCACTGCTGGAGGCTGCTTCTGCTGTTTGCTCAGATAAGTCCTTTACTTTATTGTGTTTCCTTGCTGGCTTGATTCTAGGTGACCCTGACTCCGTCCGTATTAAGTGCAGGGAGATGGTGGTCGTGTCTCCTCACTATTATAGGGTTTTCAGGTGTCACACAGACTTAGGTACGTGGGCATGCAATCGTCTACCATCGAGACCCTTGCATGTGCATAGCAGTCAGGGAGAGCTCTTAGGGTTTTATAGGGCTCACCTATAAGCTCCTTAGTTTGGGATCAAGCCAGTCGCTCGTTTATTCATAAGTTCCAGCTATCTGAAAACTTCACCTGTGACAATAAAACAGTACTAGGAACCCCTTGGCTCATCTCCTGAAATGCATAGATGGAACAATGCATAGAATAAAATATATAGGTTTACAAAGCAAGTTCATTATATGAAAAAGACAAAAATGATATGGTAATATAGAAGTATCTTCATACAGTGCCTTGAAAAAGTATTCATACCTTGACCTTTTCCATATTTTTGTCATGCTACACCCACAAATTAAAAGTATTTTATTGGGATTTTATGTGATAGACCAAAACAAAGTAGCAAGTAGGTGTGAAGTGAAAAGAAAATGATACATGGTTTTCTAAATTTGTAATAAATAAAAATCTGAAAAGTGTGGAGAGCATTTGTACAGGTGAAACTTGAAAAATTTGAATATCGTGCAAAATTTCATTTACGTATTTCAGTAATGCAACTAGGTGCAATGACAATGGAATTACTGTACTTGATTGGCCACCAAACTCTCCTGACCTGAACCCCATAGAGAATCTATGGGAATCTATGGGGCATTGCCAAGAGAAAGATGAGAGACATGAGACCGAACAATTCAGAAGAGCTGAAGGCTGCTATTGAAGCATCCTGGTCTTCCGTAACACCTCAGCAGTGCCATAGGTTGATAGCATCCATGCCACGCCGCATTCAGGCAGTAATTGATGCAAAAGGGGCCCAAACCAAGTACTGAGTACATATGCTTGATTATACTTTTCAGAGGTCCTACATTTTTCTATTTAACATCCTTTTTTTGTTGATTTCATGTAATTATCTAATTTTTTGGGTTTTCATAAACTGTAAGCCATAATCATCCAAATTATAACAAATAAAGGCTTGAAATATCTTGCTTTGCATGTAATGAGTCTATCTCAAATATTAGTTTCACCTTTTAAGTTGCATTACTGAAATAAATTAACTTTTGCAAGATATTCTAATTTTTCGAGTTTCACCTGTACGCAACCCCCCTGAGTCAATACTTTGTAGGACCACCTTTCGCTGCAATTACAGCTGCAAGTATTTTAACTGCCTCCGGACCGCCTAACGCAGGATCGCGTTCCGGAGGCGGCAGCTCCAGGCACAGTCACGCATATACGTGTCATCTCGCGAGACGCGAGATTTCCTGTGAACGCGCGCACACAGGCACGCGCGTTCACAGGATCGGAAGGTAAGCGTGTGGATCTCCAGCCTGCCAGCGGCGATCGTTCGCTGGCAGGCTGGAGATGCGATTTTTTTAACCCCCTAACAGGTATATTAGACGCTGTTTTGATAACAGCGTCTAATATACCTGCTACCTGGTCCTCTGGTGGTCCCTTTTGCTTGAATCGACCACCAGAGGACACAGGCAGCTCAGTAATAAGTAGCACCAAACACCACTACACTACACCCCCCTGTCACTTATTAACCCCTTATTAACCTCTGATCACCCCTGATCACCCCATATAGACTCCCTGATCACCCCCCTGTCATTGATCACCCCCCTGTAAGGCTCCATTCAGATGTCCGTATGTTTTTTACGAATCCACGGATACATGGATCGGATCCACAAAACACATACGGACTTCTGAATAGAGCCTTACAGGGGGGTGATCAATGACGGGGGTGATCACCCTATATAGACTCCCTGATCACCCCCCTGTCATTGATCACCCCCCTGTAAGGCTCCATTCAGATGTCCGTATGTTTTTTACGAATCCACGGATACATGGATCGGATCCACAAAACACATACGGACTTCTGAATGGAGCCTTACAGGGGGGTGATCAATGACAGGGGGGTGATCACCCCATATAGACTCCCTGATCACCCCCTGTCATTGATCACCCCCCTGTAAGGCTTCATTCAGACGTCCGTATGTTTTTTACGGATCCACGGATACATGGATCGGATCCGCAAAACACATACGGACGTCTGAATGGAGCCTTACAGGGGGGTGATCAATGACAGGGGGGTGATCACCCCATATAGACTCCCTGATCACCCCCCTGTCATTGATCACCCCCCTGTCATTGATCACCCCCTTGTAAGGCTCCATTCAGACGTCCGTAGGTTTTTTACAGATCCACGGATACATGGATCGGATCCGCAAAACACATACGGACATCTGAATGGAGCTTTACAGGGGGGTGATCACCCCATAGAGACTCCCTGATCACCCCCCTGTCATTGATCACCCCCCTGTAAGGCTCCATTCAGACATTTTTTTGGCCCAAGTTAGCGGAAATTGTTATATATAAGTCTCATATTCCACTAACTTGTGTAAAAAAAAAAAATCTCACATGAACTCACCATACCCCTCACGGAGTCCAAATGCGTAATATTTTTTAGACATTTATATTCCAGACTTCTTCTCACGCTTTAGGGCCCCTAAAATGCCAGGGCAGTATAAATACCCCACATGTGACCCCATTTCGGAAAGAAGACACCCCAAGGTATTCCGTGAGGGGCATATTGAGTCCATGAAAGATTGAAATTTTTGTCCCAAGTTAGCGGAAAGGGAGACTTTGTGAGAAAAAAAAAAAAAATCAATTTCCGCTAACTTTTGCCAAAAAAAAAAAAATTCAATGAACTTGCCATGCCCCTCATTGAATACCTTGGGGTGTCTTCTTTCCAAAATGGGGTCACATGTGGGGTATTTATACTGCCCTGGCATTTTATGGGCCCTAAAGCGTGAGAAGAAGTCTGGGATCCAAATGTCTAAAAATGCACTCATAAAAGGAATTTGGGCCCCTTTGCGCATCTAGGCTGCAAAAAAGTGTCACACATGTAGTATTGCCGTACTCAGGAGAAGTTGGGCAATGTGTTTTGGGGTGTCATTTTACATATACCCATGCTTGAGAATGGTCCCAGTAAGCGGACCGAAACGTCGCATAGGTGAATAAAGGATTCCACTTTTTCTTCACCAACGGATGTGCCGCAGTGTCATTCATTTACTCTACATCATACACCTTGGTAAGGTGTTTTCACTGCTGGCACCCAAACACTCACTACCAGCAGTGCTGCCCTGAACTTTCATCTCATGCTGGGTGAGAGAAATATCTTGGTCAAATGCCAACTTTGTATAAAAAAATGGGAAAATTTGTCTTTTGCCGAGATATTTCTCTCACCCAGCATGGGTATATGTAAAATGACACCCCAAAGCACATTGCCCAACTTCTCCTGAGTACGGAGATACCAGATGTGTGACACTTTTTTGCAGCCTAGGTGGGCAAAGGGGCCCACATTCCAAAGAGCACCTTTAGGATTTCACAGGTAATTTTTTACACATTTTGATTTCAAAATACTTCCCACACATTAGGACCCCATTTTGGAAAGAAGACACCCCAAGGTATTCTGTGAGGGGCATGGCGAGTTCCTAGAATTTTTTATTTTTTGTCACAAGTTAGCGGAAAATGATGATTTTTTATTTATTTATTTTTTCTTGCAAAGTCTCATATTCCACTAACTTGTGACAAAAAATAAAAACTTCCATGAACTCACTATGCCCATCACGAAATACCTTGGGGTGTCTTCTTTCCAAAATGGGGTCACTTGTGGGGTAGTTATACTGCCCTGGCATTCTAGGGGCCCTAATGTGTGGTAAGTAGTTTGAAATCAAAATGTGTAAAAAATGACCTGTGAAATCCTAAAGGTGCTCTTTGGAATGATGGCAGACTGCCCGATCCCCTGAAGATGCCATGGATATGGCGAAACATGTCGGGGGGCAGTAATTAGATTTTAGGCTTCAGGACTTCCAGATACCTATGACCTAGTGTCAGACTAATATAGTGACAGCCCACACAGGCACTCTGCTGGTACCAGCATCAGTAGCTTACCAAGCAAGCTGCCAGCAGTGAGATAATAGACAGCTGAGACAGAAGATAGGCTATCACGATTAGTCAGACATTAAAAAAGCTAGACCATATAGCAATAGCACCAACAGTAGACAGCAGTGCGAACAGCAGTAGCATCATAGGAACAGCTATACTGCAATCAGAAGCAGCAAATGTTGCAATAAACAAGCTACAGTAACCAGCCTTGGATAAACAGTAGCAAGCTGGTCGGTTCCTATGTATCCAACTGCCTGAGTCAATGTATACCAGCCACAACTGCCCACATCACAATAGATAAAGGTACAAATAGGTACCTGAATAGAAGACAGTATGTACCAAAAGGCTAACTATTGAATAGCAACTGCTAACATATCACTACTGCAGTCAATATAGCAAAAATAATATAATAGGAAACATCATCTGGAGGCCCGGAGACAGTTTTAATTAGTCGGTTAGATACAAATTGCTCATCATTTATTATTATTTTCAAACCAATAAAAGTAAAATTTTAAACCAATAAAAATTACAACACAAATGCACATGTCAAGAGCAGGCAATTAGTAGTCTATGACTAAATGTAAATACAATATAAGTGCCTCTACATGTGCAGGGTATATATCAGTGTAATATACCTCTTTGGAATGTGGGCCCCTTTGCCCACCTAGGCTGCAAAAAAGTGTCACACATGTGGTATCGCCGTACTCAGGAGAAGTTGGGCAATGTGTTTTGGGGTGTCATTTTACATATACCCATGCTGGGTGAGAGAAATATCTCGGTCAAATGCCAACTTTGTATAAAACATTTTGATTTCAAAATACTTCCCACACATTAGGGCCCCTAAATTGCCAGGGCAGTATAACTACCCCACAAGTGACCCCATTTTGGAAAGAAGACACCCCAAGGTATTCCGTGAGGGGCATGACGAGTTCCTAGAATTTTTTATTTTTTGTCACAAGTTAGTGGAATATGAGACTTTGTAAGGAAAAAAAAAATCATCATTTTCCGCTAATTTGTGACAAAAAATAAAAAGTTCTATGAACTCACTATGCCCATCAGCAAATACCTTAGGGTGTCTACTTTCTGAAATGGGGTCATTTGTGGGGTGCTTGTACTGTCTGGGCATTGTAGAACCTCAGGAAACATGACAGGTGCTCAGAAAGTCAGAGCTGCTTCAAAAAGCGGAAATTCACATTTTTGTACGATAGTTTGTAAACGCTATAACTTTTACCCAAACCATTTTTTTTTTACCCAAACATTTTTTTTTTATCAAAGACATGTAGAACAATAAATTTAGAGCAAAATTTATATATGGATGTCGTTCTTTTTGAAAATTTGTACAACTGAAAGTGAAAAATGTCATTTTTTTGCAAAAAATTCCTAAAATTTCGATTAATAACAAAAAAAGTTAAAATGTCAGCAGCAATGAAATACCACCAAATGAAAGCTCTATTAGCTAGAAGAAAAGGAGGTAAAATTCATTTGGGTGGTAAGTTGCATGACCGAGCAATAAACGGTGAAAGTAGTGTAGTGCAGAAGTGTAAAAAGTGGCCTGGTCATTAAGGGTGTTTAAGCTAGGGTGCTGAGGTGGTTAAGGTATGTCTCTACCTGCTTTGCACATCTAGAGGTGAAAACTTATTTGCAAAATAGCTCAAGCTCAGTCAGATTGGATGAAGATCATTAGTGAATAGCAATTTTTAAAGTCTTGCCTCAGATTCTTAATGGGATTTAGGTCTGGAGTTTGACTAAACTATTCTATTGTAGCTCTGGCTGTATGTTTAGGGTTGTTGTCCTGCTCCTCCCCAATCTCAAGTCTTTTACATACTAAGATATTCATTCTTAGTATGGATGTTTATGATGTCCAGAAAAAAAGAGCACCTAGGAAATACTTGTTCATCAGGGAGGACACCACTCTTTAAAGCTGTTTTCTAGGATTATAATGTAAAAAATGAAAATCACACGTCATAAAGTACATGGCAATCTCTTTCTAATAAAGCTAGAACCAGTCATGTACCTCATTTGGATCCAGAGATCTCACCATTCACCCTTCAGTTCACCATTCAGTTGCTACACTAAATTTATTTCAAGTAATATTGATTTTAAAACAAGTGCCTACAAACTGTCCCCAGAAACTAAATATTCATACTTACTTGCTTGGTGTATGCAGTGCATTGGTATGGTCACATGAACCGCTTCAGCCACTGATCGAACAGATAAGATCAGTGGAGATCTAACGTCCTGCACTGTCACTGATCAACTGTTATAAAGCCGGAAGCAGGAATTACCATCCACTGTGTAGTGTCCGTTTGAGATAAGAGCTACATTTTGAAAAATTTGATTCAGCAGATTCGCTGGACTTTGACAAGAAATTTGATTCCTTCCAAATTAATTCATCACGAATAGCGATAAATCAGGTGAACCCAGTTCACTCTGCCTAATCATATTAATTCCACTTGGTGGCCCAATCTCAGTGTGAAGGTTTTAAAGTTAAGGTACCTTTACACCAGTAGATGATTTGTACAATTGAGCGACGAAAGAGTCGCTTTTTGGTGTAGTTAACGTTTCAACAATGACCCCTTATACGCGCCGATGATCGTTCAGAAAATCGTAATTTCAATCACATATTACATCGTTTGTAAACCAGACAGTTGCATTTACACAAAGTGACACAGACTTATTTCACCTTAAGGACCAGGAAATTTTTTGCAAATCTGACCAGTGTCACTTTAAGTGGTGATAACTTTAAAACGCTTTGACTTATACAGGCCATTCTGAGATTGTTTTTTCGTCACATATTGTACTTCATGACACTGGTAAAATGAAGTAAAAAAAAATTAATTTTTATTTATAAAATAAAATACCAAATTTACCAAAAATTTGTAAAAAATTGCAAATTTCCAAGTTTCAATTTCTCTACTTCTATAATACATAGTAATACCTCCAAAAATAGTTTTTACTTTACATTCCCCATATGTCTACTTCATGTTTGGATCATTTTGGGAATAATATTTTTTTTTTTTGGGGATGTTACAAGGCTTAGAAGTTTAGAAGCAAATCTTGAAATTTTTCAGAAATTTTCAAAAACCCAATTTTTAGGGACCAGTTCAGGTCTTAAGTCACTTTGCGGGGCTTACATAATAGAAACCACCCAAAAATGACCCCATTCTAGAAACTACACCCGTTAAGGTATTCAAAACTGATTTTACAAAGTGTGTTAACCCTTTAGGTGTTCCACAAGAATTAATGGAAAAAAGAGATACAATTTCAAAATTTCACTTTTTTGGCAGATTTTCCATTAAAAATTTTTTTTTCCAGTTACAAAGCAAGGGTTAACAACCAAACCAAACTCAATATTTATGGCCCTGATTCTGTAGTTTACAGAAACACCCCATATGTGGTTGTAAACCGCTGTACAGGCACAAGGCAGGGCGCAGAAGGAAAGGAATGCCATACGGTTTTTGGAAGGCAGATTTTGCTGGACTGTTTTTTTTGACACCATGTCCCATTTGAAGCCCCCCTGATGCACCTCTAGAGTAGAAACTCCATAAAAGTGACCCCATCTAAGAAACTACACCCCTCAAGGTATTCAAAACTGATTTTATAAATGTTGTTAACCGTTTAGGTCTTCCACAAGAATTAATGGAAAATAGAGATACAATTTAAAAAATTCACTTTTTTGGCAGATTTTCCATTTTAATATTATTTTTTACTTTTACAAAGCAAGGGTTAACAGCCAAACAAAACTCAATATTTATGGCCCTGATTCTATAGTTTACAGAAACACCCCATATGTGATCGTAAACTACTGTACGGGCACACGGCAGGGCGCAGAAGGAAAGGAATGCCATACGGTTTTGGAAGGCAGATTTTGCTGGACTGTTTTTTTTGACACCATGTCCCATTTGAAGCCCCCCTGATGCAACCCTAGAGTAGAAACTCCATAAAAGTGACCCCATCTAAGAAACTACACCCCTCAAGGTATTCAAAACTGATTTTATAAACGTCGTTAACCGTTTAGGTGTTCCACAAGAATTAATGGAAAATAGAGATACAATTTTAAAAAATTCACTTTTTTGGCAGATTTTCCATTTTAATATTATTTTTTACTTTTACAAAGCAAGGGTTAACAGCCAAACATAACTCATTATTTTTTGCCCGGATTCTGTTGTTTACATAAACACCTCATATGTGGTCATAAACTGCTGTACGGGCACACGGTAGGGCGCAGAAGGAAAAGAATGCCATACGGTTTTTGGAAGGCAGATTTTGCTGGACTGGATTTTTTTAACACCATGTCCCATTTGAAGCCCCCCTGATGCACCCCTAGAGTAGAAACTCCAAAAAAGTGACCCCATTTTAGAAACTACAGGATAGGGTGGCAGTATTGTTGGTACTAGTTTAGGGTACATATGATTTTTGGTTGCTCTATATTACACTTTTTGTGAGGCAAGGTAACAAGAAATAGCTGTTTTGGCACCGTTTTTATTTTTTGTTATTTACAACATTCATCTGACAGGTTAGATCATGTGATATTTTTATAGACCAGGTTGTCACGGATGCGGCGATACCTAATATGTATACTTTTTTTTTATTTATGTAAGTTTTACACAATGATTTCTTTTTTGAAACAAAAAAAATCATGTTTTAGCGTTTCCATAGTCTGAGAGCCATAATTTTTTCTGTTTTTGGGCGATTACCTTGGGTAGGGTATAATTTTTGCGGGATGAAATGACGGTTTTATTGGCACTATTTTGGGGTGCGTGTGACTTTTTGATCGCTTGCTATTACACTTTTTGTGATGTAAGGTGACAATTTTTTTTTATTTAGCACAGTTTTTATTTAAATTTTTTTACAGTGTTCACATGAGGGGTTAGGTCATGTGATATTTTTATAGAGCCGGTCGATACAGACGCGGCGATATATAATATGTATACTTTTTTTATGTAAGTTTTACACAATAATATCATTTTTGAAACAAAAAAAAAATCATGTTTTAGTGTCTCCATATTCTGAGAGCCATAGTTTTTTCAGTTTTTGGGCGATTATCTTAGGTACGGTCTCATTTTTTGTGGGATGAGATGACGGTTTGATTGGCAATATTTTGGGGTGCATATGACTTTTTGATCTCTTGCTATTACACTTTTTGTGATGTAAGGTGACAATTTTTTTTTAATTTTGCACAGTTTTTTTATATTTTTTATACGGTGTTCATCTGAGGGGTTAGGTCATGTGATATTTTTATAGAGACGGTCTATACGGACGCGGTGATACGTAATATGTATGCTTTTTTATTTATTTATGTAAGTTTTACACAATAACAGCTTTTTTAAAACAAAAAAAATGATGTTTTAGTGTCTCCATATTCTGAGCCATAGTTTTTTTATTTTTTGGGCGATTGTCTTAGGTAGGGGCTCATTTTTTGCGGGATGAGTTGACGGTTAGATTAGTACTATTTTGGTGTGCAAATGCCTTTTTGATCGCTTGCTGTTGTACTTTTTGTGATGTAAGGTGACAAAAAAAATTGTTTTATTTTTTATTTTTTACGGTGTTCATCATGTGATATGTTTATAGAGCCGGTCGATGCGGACGCAGCGATACCTAATATGTATACCCCCCCCAATTTTTTTTAACTTTATTTGGGGAAAATTACGTTTTTGTTTATTTTTACTTGAAACCTTTAATTTTTTGGGGGGAAAACTTTATTTTTCAACTTTTTTTTTCACTTTATTTTTTTCCCACTTTGGGACTTGAACTTTTGGGGGTCTAATCCCTTTACAATGCATTCCAATACTTCTGTATTGGAATGCATTGGCTGTATAAGTAATACAGTGAGCATTACTCATACAGCTTCCGGCCTGTGAGATCCAGGGGGCTGGATCTCACAGGCTCATCACCGGAAGGCAGTGAGATGCCTTCCTTAGGCATCGCGCTGCCTTCCATGCCATCGGGTCCCCCCTACAGCCGCATGGGGACCCGATGGCACCGCTCGCCGCCGCCGCAACCGCAGGTCTGAATTGACCTGCGGTTTGCGGCGATCGCCGACACAGGGGGGTCACCCCCCCGCGCATTTAGCCAAGGTGTCTGCTCAATGATTTGAGCAGGCACCTTGTTCCGATCACCGCCCGCCGGGTGGCGGTTTTCGGAAATACACATGACGTACCGATACGTCATGTGTCCTTAAGTACCATGACAACATGCTGTACCGGTACGTCTTGTGTCCTGAAGACGTTAAACACACCCACTTGGGAAAAGGTAGCTTGAGGAACAATAAGTCTATCAGTAAAGTAACGGAATAACTATAAAGGTCGCAGCAGTTGAACAAGATGCATGCAGCGATTACACTCAACTTGCTGTCTCTCTATGCTCTCCTTACAGTCTCAAAAAACTCTCCCTATGATCTTCCTCCACTGTCCCTGCACTCTCCCTATCCAATATTTTTAAACTGTTTTCTGCAGCACTGTCCCTAGTGAATGAGCCCTTGTCACATCTCTCCCTATGCTCAGCTCACAGGACAATGGCGGAGACCGCGGGGGATAAGGGTTTTCTAGGGCTGTGACATCACGGAATAGCTGGCGGCATGGCACTGTAGGTGATTTTGCACTTCCAGGCTTCTTACTTTCACTGTGTAACACGCGCAGCCTCCATTTTAGAAAAAAAATAAAAATTTGTTACCATGAAGCTTGAGGAAATTCAGACTTGTTGTGAATTTAGATTTTCCTAAACTTTAGATTGAATTCCATTTCAGATGCTTCGATTCGATCGACACTAGTGTCCATGCTGGTGTACTGCAGCTCAGCTCCCATTCCCTTGGGATTATTTTAGAGATGGTTAACGTAGTGCTTTCTGATGAGCTATTGGTGATCAATGCATCCATATAATGCGCTGTGTGTGCAAAAGCATTAGCCGGTACCTGTGTTTTATAATAATACAATATAAATGTAAAATTATGATAAAAGAATAATATATAAAATAAAATAATATTAATAAAATATTAACATTTTCCACTAATGTGAAATGTGGAAGAGGAAATCCAAATATGATATAAATATCTGACATTTTATTCTGGCAGTAACATATCATTCAGACAGGAGACATGCAGATGTCACCTGGTCTGTAATAATAACAATATAAAATGCCATATAAAGCACAAGACTTAGGAGGAACTGCTCACAGTACATCAAATCTCCCATGATACAATATACCTAGTGAGCAAGATACAATTCTGGCGGATACCACGTGCACAGTCACAGCTGTGTGTTAATCTCTTGGTCAATGTAAATCACATTTCCAGGCATCTAACATTCAGGAAAGATTTTGCAATAATGCAGAGAAAATGAAACAATAATGCTCTGCCCTCGGTTTAAACCCACAATATGCGGTGGTCTCTCTTATTGCATCATTTTGCGAAGGATTTCCAGAGGTGAGATGTAGGGTGGCAATCTTGTTCACATAAATTACAAAAGCAGACGTAGTGAGAATCGCTCATCAAAATTGACTATTACTTAACTGTTGGTTAGTGGGAGATGTTAAGACTTTGTTAACCCCTCAATGACTGGGGTTGCATTGGCGATGCATACTGGTACTTGTTACTGCGGGGTTGCCGAGGTATACTCTCCATAATGTCGAGTGTGAAGAGCTGCAACAACACACTGGTCAATGGTCAAGGAACCTCTATGAAACCCAGCAAATACTGTTCCAATTAATGGGACCATACATGATGCTTAATATACAGAGGGTTGCATCAGCAACTGTAGTACACAGTGTCTTTTAAGGACTATTCTGTGTGGCAGCAGCAATCTATATTTTTAGCACATCCTGCGCTAAATTGAGTACTATAGTTAGGCGGCTGCAGACAGTGACATTAACTGTGCCACATCTCCAGTGTAAAGTGTGTGCATCCCAAAAAAAATTGTGACATCCAGTGTACTTTTTCAATAGACGGTGTCCGCTGCGGACAGTGATATTAGCTGTGCCACATCTCCAGTGTAAAGCGTGCGCATCCAAAAATGTATCTGTGACATCCAGTGTACTTTTTCAATAGACGGTGTCCGCTTCTGACAGTGACATTAGCTGCGCCATATCTCCAGTGTAAAGTGTGCTCATCCAAAAAATATCTCTGACATCCAGTGTATTTTTTCAAAAGACAGTGTCATTAGCTGCGCCACATCTCAAGTGTAAAGTTTGCGCATCCAAAAAATATCTGTGATATCCAGTGTACTTTTTCAATAGACGGTGTCCGCTTCTGACAATGACATTAGCTACGCCACATCTCCACTGTAAAGTGTTTGGATCATTTTGTGAATGCCATTTTATTTTTTGGGGACGTTAGAATACTTAGAAGCTTAGAAGCAAATCTTAAAATTTTTCAGAAAATTTCCAAAACCCTCTTTTTAAGAACCAGTTCAGGTCTGAAGTCACTTTGTGAAGCTTACATAATAGAAAACCACACAAAAATGACCCCATTTTAGAAACTAAGCCCCTCAAGGTATTCAAAACAGATTTTACAAGAATTATTGGAAAATGGAGATGAAATTCCAGAATTTCACTTTTTTGGTTGAATTTTTAATTTTAATAAAAAAAATTCCACTAACAAAGAAATGGGTTAACCGCCAAACAACACTCAATATTTATTTTCCTGATTCTGTAGTTTACAGAAACACCTCATATGTGGTTGTAAACTGCTGTAAGGGCACACGGCATTGCGCAGAAGGAAAGGAACGCCATATGGTTTTTGGAAGGCAGATTTCCCTGCGATAATTTTAAGCTGCCATGTCACATTAGAAGACCCCCTGATGCACCCCTAAAGTAGAAACTCCCAAAACAGACCCCATTTTGGAAACTACGGCATAAGGTGGCAGTTTTGTTGGTACTATTTTAGGGTACATATGATTTGTATATTACACTTTTTGTGATGAAAGGTAACAAAAATAGCTGTTTTTGCACCGTTTTTATTTTTTGTTATTTACAATGTTCATCTGACAGTTTAGATCATGTGGTATTTTTATAGAGCAGATTGTTATGGACACGACAATGCCAAATATGTTTCAGTTTTACATAATAAAGCATTTTTGAAAAAAAATATTTTTTAGTGTCTCCATATTCTGAAAGCCATAGTTTTAAAAAAAA
Source organism: Bufo bufo (assembly GCF_905171765.1). Classification (NCBI taxonomy): domain Eukaryota; kingdom Metazoa; phylum Chordata; class Amphibia; order Anura; family Bufonidae; genus Bufo; species Bufo bufo. Next base: position 456,532,213 of record NC_053393.1, on the reverse strand, counting down.
AAATTCAGATCTTATGTAGGGGCTCATTTTTTTTTGGTTTGAGATGCCGGTTTGATTGGTACTATTTTAGGGTACGTTTAACTTTTTGGTTGGTATTACACTTTTTGAGATGTAAGGTGACAAAAAACATCTTTTTTGACACACTTTTTATTTTTATTTTTTTACGGTGTTCACCTAAGGGGTTAGTTCATGTTATATTTTTATATAGCAGGTTTTTACTAGTGTTGATTGCGAATATTCTAATCGCAGATTTTTATCGCGAATATTGGCACTTTGAAAATTCACAAATATCTAGAATATAGTGCTATATATTTGTAATCACAAATATTCTAGATTTTTTCATCAGTACCCATAATTCTCAAATTTGCCAATTTATGGCATATATTTGCCCAAAAATTCGTGAAATATTGCAAATTTGAATATTGCCCATGCCGCTCATCATTCGTTCTTAACGGCGCGACGATTCCTAATATGTATACTTTTTTTTATTTATTTATGTTTTACAATAACAGCATTTTTTTATTTAAAAAAATCATATTTCAGTGTCTCCATATTCTGAGAGCCATAGCTTTTGTATTTTTTGGGCGATTGTCTTAGGTAGGTTCTCATTTTCTGTGGGATGAGATGACGGTTTGATTAGTACTATTTTGGGGTGCATATGACTTTTTTATCGCTTGCTATTACAATTTTTGTGATGTAAAGTGACAAAAAAATTGCTTCCATGACACCGGTTTTATTTTTTATTTTTTACGGTGTTCATCTGAGGGGTTAGTTCATGTGATATGTTTATAGAGCAGGAAATACCTATTATGTCTACTTTTTTTATTTATTTAAGTTTTACACAAAAATATCTTTTTTGAAACAAAAAAAAGTCATGTTTTAGTGTCTCCATCGTCTGAGAGCCATAGTTTTTAAAGTTTTTGGCGATTGTCTTAGATAGGGTATCATTTTTGTGGAATGAGATGACGGTTTGATTGAAATTTTTTTGTGGTGCATATGACATTTTGATCGCTTGCTATTTGTGATGTAAGGTGACAAAAAATGGCTTTTTTGACACCGTTTTTATTTTATCTTTTTTACGATGTTCACTTGAGGGAGAAGGTCATGTGGTATTTTTATAGATCAGGTTGTTACCGACGCGGCAATACCTAATAAGTCTACTTAAATTTTTTTTTTACATTTAACACAATAAAAACATTAAAAAAAAATCATGCTTTTTTTGCGGGATGAGGTGACGGTTAGATTGGTACTATTTTGGGGGCATACGCCTTTTTGATCGTTTGGTATTGCACTTTTAGCGATGTAAGGTGTCGAAAAAAATGTTTTTATTTAATTTTTTTGACGGTGTGTACCTGAAGGGTTAGGTCATGTGATATTTTTATAAAGCCGGTTGATACGGACGCTGCGATACCTAATATGTCTACTGTTCTTTTTTTCCCTATTTTTTTTTTATTACTTTATTTTGGGAAAAGGACGCTTTATATTTTTTTCATTTGAAACTTAATTTTTTTTACTTTTTTTATTTTTTTCCCCATTTTTTTTTTGTCCCACTCTGGAACTTCAACTTTTGGAGGTCTGATCCCCTTTACAATGCATCATAATACTTCTGTATTGTGATGCATTGGCTGTAAGTGTATTACCAGTGTAATACACTTACAGCCTGCTTACCTGTGAGATCCAGGGGGCTGGATTTCACAGGCTAAGAGGGAAGGCAGCCATGATGCCTGAGTAAAGCATCGGACTGCCTTCCCTGCCATTAGGTCCCTGTCACAGCAGCGCGGGGACCTGATAGCTGCTCCCTCCCTCTCCATACATCACACGTGCCACTGTCAGTGTGGACCGCGGCACATAAAAGGTTAATGCGCCGGCATCTGTATTTTTTCACAGATATTGGAGACAGGCTACTTTTTCGGGGGCCACCCTGTACAATGTCAATACATTTTAATGTGGCAATGCATACCACCAGGGAAGTAAACACATGGGGACCGTGCACTGCAGTATGTTTAATCACAGAGAAGATTTTGAACCAAGTCCTCAGAATTTTTTGTCTCCATTGAAAAATTAGATCCACAAAACTTTATTCAGAAATAAGCAGCCACTTTGTGCAGTATGGTTCCATTTTGGGGAGTGCACTCTGAATCAAAATGTCATTATAAAAATAGTCATGCGACATAAATGTCACGCGACACATGTTGCAGTGTAGTTGTGCCCTGTGTGTCGTGTGACACCTGTCGTCATGCAGCCCTAGCCTTATGTGCATGAGGCCTAAAATAGTGACATAAACGTGGATATGGATTTGTGTGCATCTATCTATCGTCTTTATATTGTTCAGTATTTAGGTTAGCATTATATACTTTATATATAATAGTCCTGTGTCAGTGTTTTTGTCCATATTTTTATCTGCTTTGCTGCAAGTACAAACATTTGATCCATGTATGTATTACTGATTCTCATTCTGTATAAAAAAAATAAGAATCCCAAATACACAAGTGTGAATGATGCCTGGACGCCATTTTCCACGCTATCTCATCACTTCTGTTCTCTTGCTTTAAGTGGGTCATTCATGAATAATGATGCATTGACTGGATTTTATTGAAAAGGGTTTGGAATTGTTGCCTGTCCTGATCTGTTTGAGTAACTACTTGTATTCTTCATCAGTGATGGTCAGTTCGCAGTGTTCGCCAGCGAACACATGCGGGCTGCCATCTTTAGTAAGGTAGACTCACCCGTCCGGTGATGCAGAGGTAAGCCCTTACCTGTGCCTGTGCCGGGAGCCACTCTGAAATCAAATGCAGTCACCGGGAGCAGGCAGTTCTGAGAACAGTCGCCGGGGGCCTTCATCTGGCTGTTCTCGGAACTGCCTGCTCCCGGTGGCTGCATTTGATTTCAGACCGGCTCCCGGCACAGGCACAGGTAAGGGCTTACCTCTGCATTGCCAGACGGGTGAGTCTACCTTACTATATGTATCAGATACCAATGAGATACCAATCAGATACTGATGACCTATCTAGAGAAATAGGTCATCAGTTAAAAAGTCTCGGAAAACCCCTTTAAAAGTTGTAACAGTGAAAAGGAAGCTGAAATATCATCAGGGACAAGAAGTTCAGAATTCCTCTGAGAACAATACTTATCCATGCAATAACCCTTCAGAGTTTGGCTTTACATACTTGTGTCACTGTTTATTTTATTGCAGCATTGTGAAAGTTCATCTCCAGTTGAGAGATTTTTGTCCACTATCTTCATAACCTTCCTTCTGCTTTTTGGTCCTGCAGTAACAACAATGTAAGGTTAATTAGAAAGTTATATTTAGTTTAAAGATTAGAACTATAATAAGATTATAGCTAGAAATAACAAGTACATGTTCAAAAGTTCACATGTTTATTTGCAGTTATTGAGTTTTTGGTGTTTGATATTGAAAGGATTACTTATGGGAAGAGCAAAGGAAACACTCTGTCGAAATTCCCCATAAAACCTAAATACCTAATAACCTCTACAAAGGCAATGATATGAGTAAAGACCATCATCTCTACTGAACAGTGTGTATGAATTGTTAGATATTTTTGGCTGTATAGCTGATTGTCAACAAAAATTAGTGGTCATGGTTAATGTTTTGTGTTTTTTAAAGGGGTTGTTCACCCTGGCAGGCCTTTGCAGCAGACTCCCCCACACCGCTCCCCGTCGCTGGGTTCTGGCTTCTTCATCCCCACCGGCGTTTCAGCTCTCCGGTATCCACATGTCAACATAAGATTTAACATGAGTCACATGGTGACCTCCGTGCATCACGTAACCCCTGCGGCCAGTCATTGGCTGCAGTGGCCATGTGGCCCGTGTGAAACTGGATGTTGACACTAGGCGACTAGAAAGCGGAGGCAGGGTACCGAGCGTCTGGGAGTGGGTAAGTATGATTACCTCAGCAGATCCAGAGGCATGGGTAGGGGTGTCTGCCTGAATGACTCCCAGGGTAACCAACTTCTTTAATATTTCATGTATTTACATATATTATAGTTTCATTAAAGGGTTTCTGGGAGTTTAATATTGATAGCCTATCCTCAGGATAGCTCATCAATATCTGATAGGGGCTTTCTACTCCTGGCACCTCTGCTAATCAGGTGTATGAAGAGGCCGGGGCATTCCAGTGAGCGCTGGGGCGCCCCCAGAGGAAGGCATCTCTGAAACGCGCGTCGGGGTGTGCGGCTCTCCTGAGGTGAATCTCCCTATAATGAGTATGTGATACTTGTGCGTTACGCTATATGAGGGAATAATTTAACTTGATGTTTACATATATTTTTCTATATCACCAGTATATCAGGTACTTTGTAGATAAATTCTACTACATATGAATTTATATGATCTAACTTGCTACTTTACCACATAAGGTTCTTATGTAAAAATTCTTCAATAGGATCCATATTGTTTCCCTCATGTATACATTCATTTTAATGAATATGTAACACTTGTTTGTCGTTATACAATTTATATCTGTATGTTTTGCACTTGCACTTTAATATTTCTATCCTGTTTGGGACTTTGCTATGCTTTTCTGATATATGAATTCATATATATTTATTACTTTATTAATCATGTTTTTATTGGGATAGAGCATCCTTATGATTCCGGGCCATTTCCCTCATATATGCATTTTGATACTATCTCCTCAGGGGTAGACCTCACTTCATATTTGACATTTGATGTATCATGTCTCATCCTATTTATGTCATATTGTGTATTTCATAAAGTATACAGTATATTTTGATTTGTAACCTGTGTAGCCTCAGTTGTTTCTTTGTGTAGGTATATCTATTGTTTTGAGTAGTCTCCTAGGCATTGCTCCTGGTTAAGCCTCATGCAGACGTCTGTAGAACACGGTCCGTGAGATACCGGACTGGCATTGCAGGAGCGCACGGCGTCATTGGTTGCTATGACGCCGTGCGCGCCTGCAATGCCAGTCTGGTATCTCACGGACTGTGTTCCATGGGCGTCTGCATGAGGCTTTAGCCAGAATCCTACTCCACACTGATGAGGGGCAACACCCTGAAACAGCTGTCTGTGGATGGATAACTGGCTTAGGTATTTTCCCTTGTCGCATCTTTAAGGCTTGTAACAGAGCTGGATTTTGACATAGGGACCACTTAATATGGTCGATTTGGTGATCTCTAAAATGGGGACACCTCTTTGCTTGGTTTTCTTTCCCTAAAGGGATATCTGGCTTTCACTGTGTTGAAGACCCATGACTGGGGCTCCATGGTTATTTTATATATTACAGTTTTCCCTGGAGCTTTGCACTTTGGATTGCTGAGTTGAGACTTAACCCCTTCAGTACCGAGCCACTTGTCCCCTTAAATCCCAGGCCGATTTTTGCAAATCTGACATGTGTCACTTTATGTGGTAAACACTACTTCTTCTATTATCCAACCATTCTGAGACTGTTTTCTCATGACACATTGTACTTCATGATAGTGGTAAATTTCAGTCAATATTTGACATTTTAATAAAAAATATATACCTAATGTAAAAAAAATTTTTTTTTAAATTAGCAACTTTCCAAATTTCTATTTCTCTACTTTTAAAACAGATAGTGATACCTCATATAATAGGTATTACTTTACATTTCCCATATGTCTACTTTATGTTTGGATCATTTTGTAAATGCCATTTTACTTTTTGGGGACGTTAGAAGGCTTAGAAGTTTAGAAGCAAATCTTGAAATTTTTCAGAAAATTTCCAAAACCCACTTTTTAAGAACCAGTTCAGGTCTGAAGTCACTTTGTAAGGCCTAGTTCACACGAACGTATGGCTTTTATAGTTTTTTGCGGTCCGTTTTTCACGTATCCGTTGTTCCGTTTTTGAGTTCCGTTGTGTTTCCGTTTCTGTTCCGTTTTTCCGTTCCGTTTTTCCGTATGTCATATACAGTATACAGTAATTACATAGAAAAAATTGGGCTGGGCATAACATTTTCAATAGATGGTTCAGCAAAAACGGAACAGATACGGAAGACATACAGATGCATTTCCGTATGTGTTCCGTTTTTTTTGCGGACCCATTGACTCTAAGGCTCCATTCACACGTCCGTGGTGTGTTGCGGACCCGCAAATTGCGGATCCGCAACACACCCGCCCGGCACCCCCAAAGGAAATGCCTATTCTTGTCCGCAAGCTGCGGACAAGAATAGGACATGTTCTATCTTTTGCGGAGCTGCGGACCCGAAGATCGGGGCCGCGCTCCACAAATGCGGATCCGGACAGCACACTGTGTGCTCTCCGCATTCATTCGGTCCCCATAGACAATGAATGGGTCCGCACTAGTTCCGCAAAATTGCGGAACGGATGCGGACCCATTTGCGGACGTGTGAATGGAGCCTAATGGAGCCACGGAACGTGATTTGCGGCCAAATATAGGACATGTTCTATCTTTCAACGGAACAGAAAAACGGAAATAAGGAAACGGAATGCATACGGAACACATTAGTTTTTTTTTGCGGAACCATTGAAATGAATGGTTCCGTATACGGACCGTATATGGAACACAAAAAAACGGCCCGTACACCCGCAAAAAAAAACGTTTGTGTGAACTAGGCCTAAGGCTTATATTATAGAAACCACCCAAAATGACCCCATATTAGAAACTACACTCCTCAAGGTATTCAAAACTGATTTTACAAACTTTGTTAACCCTTTAGGTGTTCCATAAGAATTAAAGGAAAATGTAGATGAGATTTCAGAATTTCACTTTTTTAGCAGATTTTCCAATTGAATCAATTTTTTCCACTAACAAAGCAAAGGTTAACAGCCAAACAAAACTCTATATTTAGGACCCCATATGTGGTCGTAAACTTCTGTACGGGCACACGGCAATGCGCAGAAAGAAAGGAACGTCATAAAGTTTTTGGAAGGCAGATTTCACTGGGATCATTTTAAGTTGCCATGTCACATTTGAAGACCCCCTTATGCACCCCTAGAGTATAAACTCCAAAAAAGTAACCCCATTTTGGAAACTACGGGATAAGGTAGCAGTTTTGTTGGTACTATTTTATAAAAACATATGATTTTTGGTTGCTCTATATTACACTTTTTGTGAGGCAAGTGTAACAGGGAACCGGTGGTGCACTCCCTCCTTGCAGCATCGCCGTCATCCCGCTGATAAAGAGGGATTAGGAGCCTGCGTCGGACCTCACCGGCGTCCTCATCAACCTGGCAACAAGCGGGTGGGGAGCACCCGGCAGCGCACGCTTCCTCAACCGGCCGACGTCCTCCATTCCCTAGGCAACGAGCAGGGGCAGGAATGAGCGCCGATGGATATGAGTCACCTCTCAGAGTTTTGGCTGGGGCTGACGCGGGCTGACATGACGCTGGCCACGTCACGTGATCATTCAGTCTGGCCTATTTAACAGGCAACTTTCTGGCCACAAGTTGCCTATGATTGGTCTTACTTCTCCACTAGCGTTTTCCTGCATGTATAATTTTGTGAACTCGACCTCGGATTGTATTTGACTCTTGATCCTGCGTAATCCCTTTGTACTAATGTGACCTCCTGGCTCCTGACCTTAACTTGTATTTTGACCTCAATCCTGTGTAATCCTTTTGTACTGACGTGATCTCCTGGCTCCTGACCTCGGTTTGTATTTGACCTTGATCCTGTGTATTCCTTTGTACTGATGTGACCTCCTGCTACTTGAACTCGGCTTCCATGTTATTCTTGTTTTGCTTATGGTTGGTTATTTGCTTGTTTGGTTACTACTCAGCCTGGTAGCTTACATTTCTGTCTTAGTCTTTTGTTTTCTCCCACCTTGTTCCCTCCCTGTAGACCCCTGCAAGTACTTAAGCTAGGGACTGCCGTCCAGTTGTGCACCGTCGGTAAGGACAAACCGTGCAAGTAGGTAGGGATAGTGGATAGTGGAGTGGGTGGAGCTCAAGGCTGAACTATCCCTATAGAATCGTGACAGCAAGGTAACAAAAAATAGCTGTTTTGGCACTGTTTTTATTTTTTGTTATTAACAATGTTCATCTGTCAGGTTAGATCATGTGGTATTTTTATAGAGTAGGTTGTTACGAATGTGACAATACTAAATATACTACTTTTTTTTATTGTTTTTTCAGTTTTACATAATAAAGCATTCTTGAAGAAACATTTTTTTTTTGTGTCTCCATATTCTGAAAGCCTTTTTTATATTTTTTTTTTTGGGCGACTTTTTGATCGCTTGGTATTAGACTTTTTGTGACGTAAGGTGACAAAAAATGACTGTGGAGTTAGGTTATGTGACATTGTTATAGAGCAAATCGTTTTGGACGTGGCAATACTCAATATGTACAATTTTTTTATAATAATTTTAGTTTTACACAATAACAGCATTTTTTAAACAAAAAAAATCATGTTTTAGTGTCTCCATATTCTGAGAGACATAGTTTTTTTTAATTTTTTGGGTGATTGTCTTAGGTAGGGTCAATTTTTTTGCGGGATGAGAGGACGGTTTGATTGGTATGATTTTGGGGTGTGTATGACTTTTTGATAGCTTGGTATTACACTTTTTGTGATTTAGGCCTCATGCACATGAACGTTGTGTGCATCCGTGTCCGTTGTTCCGCTTTCCGTGATTTTCTGCGGACCCATTGACTTTCAATGAGTCCGTTGAAAACTCGGAAAATGCACCGTTGTTCATCCGCGTCCGTAATCCATGTTTCCTGTCCGTCCAAAAAATAAGACCTGTCCTATTTTTTTGACGGACAACGGTTCACGGACCCATTCAAGTCAATGGGTCCGTGAAAAAACACGGATGCACTCAAGGTTGTCATCCGCGTCCGTAATCCGTGTCCGTAGGCTACTTTCACACAGACGGATCCGCAGATCCGTCTGCATAAAAGCTTTTTCAGATCTGACAGTATATTCTGACACAGAGGCGTTCCCATAGTGATGGGGATGCTTCAAGTTAGAATATACTACGAACTGTGTACATGACTGCCCCCTGCTGCCTGGCAGCACCCGATCTCTTACAGGGGGCTGTGATCCGCACAATTAACCCCTCAGGTGCCGCACCTGAGGGGTTAATTGTGCGTATCATAGCCCCCTGTAAGAGATCAGGTGCTGCCAGGCAGGAGGGGGCAGACCCCAATCCCTCCCCTGTATTACATTCATTGGTGGCCAGTGTGGCCCCCCTCCCTCCCCTGTATTAAATTCATTTGTGGCCAGTGCGGCCCCCCTCCCTCCCTCCCCTGTATTAAATTCATTGGTGTCCAGTGCGGCCCCCCCTCCCTCCCTCCCCTGTATTACATTCATTGGTGGCCAGTGTGGCCTCCCCTCTCCCCCCCCCTCCTAATTAAAATCCCTCCCCATCATTGGTGGCAGCGGAGAGTTCCGATCGGAGTCCCAGTTTAATCGCTGGGACTCCGATCGGTAACCATGGCAACCAGGACGCTACAGCAGTCCTGGCTGCCATGGTTACTTAGCAATTTTAGAAGCGATTAAACTGGGACTCCGATTGGAACTCTCCGCTGCCACCAATGATGGGGGGGGGTTTAATTAGGAGGGGGGAGAGGGGAGGCCGCACTGGACACCAATGATTGTAATATAGGGGAGGGAGGGGGGGGCCGCACTGGCCACCAATGAATCTAATACAGGGGAGGGAGGGAGAGGGGGCCGCACTGGCCACCAATGAATATAATACTGGGGAGGGAGGGGGGGCCCGCACTGACCACCAATGAATTTAAAACTGGGGAGGGAGGGGGGTCTGCCCCCTCCTGCCTGGCAGCACCTGATCTCTTACAGGGGGCTATGATACGCACAATTAACCCCTTAGGTGCGGCACCTGAGGGGTTAATTGTGCAGATCACAGCCCCCTGTAAGAGATCGGGTGCTGCCAGGCAGCAGGGGGAAGTCATGTGGGCAGTCATGTACACAGTTCTTAGTATATTCTAACTTGAAGCGACCCTATCACTATGGGAACGCCTCTGTGTTAGAATATACTGTCGGATCTGAGTTTTCACGATATAACTCAAATCCGATGGTATATTTTAACATAGAGGCGTTCCCATGGTAATGGGAACGCTTCAAGTTAAAATATACCATCGGATTGGAGAAAACTCCGATCCGTTGGTATATTAATAGGGACTCCTGACTTTACATTGAAAGTAGATGGGGGACGGATCCGTTTGGAATTGCACCATATTGTGTCAACATCAAACGGATCCATCCCCATTGACTTGCATTGTAAGTCAGGACGGATCTGTTTGGCTCCGCACGGCCAGGCGGATACCAAAACGACTTTTTCCTTCATGTCCGTGGATCCTCCAAAATTCAAGGAAGACCCACGGAAGAAAAAACGGACACGGATCACGGAACTACGGAACCTGTTTTTGCGGACCGTCGTGTTCATGAGGCCTTAAGGTGACAAAAATTTGCTTTTTTGACACCATTTAAATTTTTTTATGGAGTTTACCTGAGGGGTTATTTCATGTGATATTTTTATACAGCAGGTTCTTACGGATGCGGTGATATGTTCGCGAACCGCAAGTACGCGGCGGGCCCCATTCACTTTAATGGCAGGCGAACCTGAAAAACCTTCAGCTCATATTTGCAGCCACCAAATACTTAGTAGAAGTGTACAAATAGTCCCACACATGGACAGTGACATACCAGAGGGGGATCAATGACAAAAATTCCAACAGTAAATATGTATTTTAACCCTTTCATGACTAAGGGTCATTGATGCCCCAGTGTCCAGGTCAAAATTTACTAATCTGACATGCGTCACTTTATGTGGTAATAGCTTTGGAACACTTTTATTTATCCAAGCCATTCTGAGACTGTTTTCTCGTGACACATTGTACTTCCTGATAGTCATAAATTTGAGTCAATATATTTAACCTTTATTTATGAAAAAATCCCAAATTTACCAAAAATTTCAAAAATTCGCAATTTCCAAAATTTTTATTTCTCTGCTTCTAAAACAGAAAGTGATACCTCATAAAATATTTATTACTTAACATTCCCCATATGTCTACTTTATGTTGGCATCATTTTGGAAATGTCATATTTTTTTAGGACGTTAGAAGGCTTAGAAGTTTAGAAACAATTCTTAAAATTTTTAAGAAAATTTCCAAAACACACTTTTTAAGGACCAGTTCAGGTCTGAAGTCACTTTGCGAGGCTTACATAGTGGATAACCTCATAAATGATCCCATTGTAGAAAATACACCCCTCAAGTTACTCAAAACTGATTTTACAAGCTTTGTTAACCCTTAAGGTGTTTCACAAGAATTAAAGGAAAATGGAGATTAAATTTCAAAATTTCACTTATTTGGCAGATTTTCCATTTTATAATTTTTTTTATTTAACACATTGAGGGTTAACAGCCAAACAAAACTCAATATTTATTAGCCTGATTCTGCGGTTTACAGAAACACCCCATATGTGGTCGTAAACTGATGTAAGGGACTGCCACATGGTTTTTGGAAGGCAGATTTTTGCTGGACTGCTTTTAGATGCCATGTCCCATTTAAAGACCCCCTGATGCATCCTTACAGTAGAAACTCCCAAAAAGTGACCCTATTTTGGAAACTAGGGGATAAGGTGCCAGTTTTATTGGTACTATTTGGGGTACATATGATTTTTAATTGCTCTATATTACGTTTTTTGTGAGGCACGGTAACCAAAAAATGGCTGTTTTGGCACCGTTTTGTTATTTTTATTTTTTTACAAGATTCATCTGACAGGGTAGATCATGTGCTTTTTATATAGAGCAGGTAGTTACGGATGCAATGATATCAAATATGTATTCTCTTTGTTTGTTTCAGTTTTACATAAAAAAGCATTTTTGAAAAATAAATAATTTTTTTGTGTGTCCATTTTCTGAACGCCATATGTTTTTTATTTTTCTGCCGATCGTCTTGTGCAAGGTCTCGTTTTTTGAAGAAAGAGTTGAGGTTTCTATTGGTACAATTTTTGGGTACAAAGGATTTTTTGATTATTCATTATTACACTTTTAGGTGACCAAGAAATTTGTCTGTTTTCAAACTGTTTTTATTTATTTCTTTTTACAGCGTTCATCTGAGGGGTTAGGTCATGTGACAGTTTTATAGAGCAGATAGTTACGGACGTGGAAATACCTAATATGTATACTTTTTCTTTTACACAATAATAGCATTTGTGAAACCCAAAAAGATTATGTTTTAGTGTCTCCATAGTCTGAGAGCCATAGCTTTTTTATTTTTTGGGCGATTGTCTTAAATAGGGTATAATTTTTTTGAGGGATGAGGTGATGGTTTGATTGGTACTATTTTGGGGGGCATACACCTTTTTGATCGCTTGGTGTTGCACTTTTTGTGATGTAAGGTGACAAAAATGGCTTTATTTGGCACTATTTTTATGTTTTTTTTTTACGGTGTTCACCTAAGGGGTTAGGCCATGTGATATTTTTATCAAGCATGTTGTTACGGATGCGGCGATACCTAATATGTACACTTTTTTTTTTATTTCACTTTAACATAATAATAGCATATTTGAAATAAAAAAATGATGTTTTAGTGTCTCCATGTTCTAAGAGCTATAGTTTTATTTAATTTTTTGAGCAACTTTCTTAGGTAGGGTCTCATTATTTGCGGGATGAGGTGACGGTTTTATTGGTACCATTTTGTTTTACATACGCCTTTTTGATTGCTTGGTGTTGCACTTTTTGTGATGTAAGGTAACAAAAATAGCTTTTTTTTACACAGTTTTTATTTTAATTTGTTTATGGTGTTTATCGGACGGGGTCGATCATGTGATATATTTATAGAGACTGTCGTTACGGAAGCAGTGATACCTAATATGTGTATTTTTATTTATTTTTTATAGGAAAAGGCAATTTATTTTTTTAATTTAATTTTTATTTATTTATTTATTTTTACTTTTATTATTTTCACTTTTTTATCAAGTCCCTCTTGGATCTTTGCATTGCAAAGTATGATACTATCAGATTTCCTGTAGGTGGCAACACCGGATTCCTTTGCAAAGCTTTGCCATGACAACCAGCCCCGGTGGTTGAGAGAGGGAGCCCCCTCCCTCCATTAACCCCATGGATGCCGCGGCATCTAAGGGGTTACAGCAGAGTGTCAGCATACAGCTGACACTCGCTGCTGATGGTGGCGGCTCAGGAGTGGAGCCGCCGCCATCAAACACAGCAGGGAAACCGCATCGGGGGCAGGGTGCAGCGCTGGAAAGGGGGGGTACAGCCAGTATTAAAGGGGGCACAGAGGGGGCAGGATGAATGTATGAGGCGGGGAGGGGGCGGACCACATCAGGGGCAGGATACATGGATATGGATGGGGCGGGGGGGAACTGCATCAGGGGCAGGCAGGGATAGGGGTTTTGGAGGCACACAGGGGGGGGGGCACAGATCGGAGGCACCAGGACACATTACCTGATTTCAGGTTCTGATCTACAGAGCGCAGATCAGAGCCTGGAACAGGCACTTTTTCACTGCTGCGATCCGATTGATTAGTCTGCACAGTGTTTGGTCCCTTGCCGGCATTACTGCACTGTCACAGCAGCAGTGCAGGGGCAGAAGCTTTAATCCAAGCATTTTGCAGCGTTTGGATTAAAGAACTGCCATGATGTCTATACTCATGCTAGCTGCACGGGGTATATGACTAGAGACTAGAAATGTTTTATTTTAGGCCACAGAAGTACAGGCCTTACCTGTTTAGGACATAGGGCGTACTGGTACGCCCTGATTTCCCGGTTCTTAAGGACACAGGGCGTATGGGTACGTCCTATGTATTTCCGATCACCGCCGCTCGGCAGGCACCTTGGCTAAATGCGATGGGGGTCCCTTGACACCCCCGTGTTGGCGATTGCTGATCAATTCAGACCACACAGTATTACTCATACAGCCAATGCATTCCAATACAGAAGTAATGGAATGCATTGTAAAAGGGATTAGACCCCCAAAAGTTGAAGTCCCAAAGTGGGACAAAAAATAATGTAAAAAAAAAAGTTTTCCCCAAAAAAAATTAAAAGTTTCAAGTAAAAAAAAAACAAAAACGTCATTTTCTCCAAATAAAGTAAAAAAAAATTGGTAAAAAATAGGGAGAGAAAAAGTAGACATATTAGGTATCGTCGCGTCCGTATCGACCAGCCCTATAAACATATCACATGACCTAACCCCTCATATGAACACCGTAAAAAATAAAAACTGTGCTAAATAAACCATTTTATGGTCACCTTACATCACAAAAAGTATAACAGTAAGCAATCAAAAAGGCATATGCCCACCAAAATAGTACCAATCTAACCGTCACCTCATCCCGCAAAAAATGAGCCCCTACCTAAGACAATCGCTCAAAAACTAAAAAAAACTATGGCTCAGAATATGGAGACACTAAAACATAATTGTTTTTGTTTTAAAAAAGCTGTTATTGTGTAAAACTTACATAAATAAAAAAAAAGTAGACATATTAGGTATCTCTGCGTCCATAATAACCTTCTCTATAAAAATATCACATGACCTAACCCCTCAGGTGAACACCGTAAAAAAATAAAAATAAAAACGATGTTAAAAAAGCCATTTTTTGTCATCTTACATCACAAAAAGTGTAATGGCAAGCGATCAAAAAGTCATATTCACCCCAAAATAGGGCCAATCGAACCGTCATCTCATCCCGCAAAAATAAGACCCTAGCTAAGATAATCGCCCAAAAACTGAAATAACTAAGGCTCTCAAACTATGGAGACACTAAAACATGATTTTTTTTGTTTAAAAAATGAAATCATTGTGTAAAACTTACATAAATAAAAAAATGGTATACATATTAGGTATCTCCGTGTCCGTGACAACCTGCTCTATAAAAATATCACAGTATCTCTGTTTTCCATTAATTCTTGTGGAACACCTAAAGGGTTAACAAAGTTTGTAAAATCAGTTTTAAATACCTTGAGGGGTGTAGTTTCTTAGATGGGGTCACTTTTATGGAGTTTCTACTCTAGGGGTGCATCAGGAGGACTTCAAATGGGACATGGTGTCAAAAAAAACAGTCCAGCAAAATCTGCCTTCCAAAAACCGTATGGCATTCCTTTCCTTCTGCGCCCTGCCGTGTCCCCATACAGCAGTTTACGACCACATATGGGGTGTTTCTGTAAACTACAGAATCAGGGCCATAAATATTGAGTTTTGTTTGGCTGTTAACCCTTGCTTTGTAACTAGAAAAAAAATATTAAAATGGAAAATCTGCCAAAAAAGTGAAATTTTTTAATTGTATCTCTATTTTCCATTATTTCTTGTGGAACACCTAAAGGGTTACCGACGTTTGTAAAATCAGTTTTGAACACCTTGAGGTGGTTTCTATTATGTAAGCCTCGCAAAGTGACTTCAGACCTGAACTGGTCCTTAAAAATTTGCTAATTTTTCCAAATTCTTGGCAAATTTGGTATTTTTTTATAAATAAAAATCTATTTTTTGGACTCCATTTTACCAGTGTCATGAAGTACAATACGTGACAAAAAAAAATCTCAGAATGGCCTGGATAAGTCAAAGCGTTTTAAAGTTATCACCACTTAAAGTGACACTGGTCAGATTTGCAAAAAATAGCCTGGTCCTTAAGGTGAAATAAGGCTGTATCCTTAAGGAGTTAAAAATTGCTGCACTACCCAACTGCATTATATAGAAAGTATATAATTGGTATATAACACCCCTACTTCAATCAGTTTTTTCGGGGAGCTACTGGTATATCACACCAGTAGAAATTATTTGTTCCAATAGCGTTTGTGTAGCTGCAGTATCACAGCAGAACCTCACACAACTGCTGCACAATACAAATGCACTATAATATACTTTCTATGTTAGAAAGTATATTCTAAGTATATCACACCCCTCAGTATGTCAAACCTATCGATAGCACACCTATACCAGTCCTTAAAAAGACTTTTGTGGCCCTATTAGCTAGCGTTTGGTGTCTCTATACGCTAACAGTCTGTCCCTGCTCCACACATTAACCTCTCCCTACACTGGCAAAAAACTGAATGTAAAATGGATGCCAGATCCGGTTTATTTATAAGGTAGGGGGTTTGTCCATGTGCTGAAACGTCTCAATTGGCTGTCCTGTCCCACCTGATGGATGTGTCATGGGTCAAAGTTCGGCGCTATGCAAAAAAAATGTCCATATAAACGCATGTTAAGCGAATCGCGAACGAGCAAAGTTCACAGCGAAACGACCGCTGGGTGAACCGTAAGGCCATCTCTAACTACCACCTCCACTCTGTATATACTGTATACCCTCACTGCCACCACCACCTCTGCTCAGTATGTACTGTATATCCTTATCATAGGCGTGCGCACGGGGTGTGCCGGGTGTGCCTGGGCACACCCTAATAGTCACCTCCGTGCTCACTGCCCCCCGCTGATTCCCCTGTCTGTTATGCTGGCTGCCGCCGCCCGCCGCACTGTAATTTAATTTACAATACCTGGCTGTGGGCGGGCGGCGGGCGGTGGCTAGTATTCACATAGGGGGTGGAGTCCTGGACCCAGCAGAAGGCAGAGAGGGAGCCGTACGATGCTTGCTGTGCGGCGCAGGCTGAGTTGACGTAACGTGACGTAACGTCACGTCACGCTGCATCTGTGTGTACCTAGCGCGCCTGCAAGTTGGTGAGGTGAGGTGGGGGTGAGGGCTGAGGGCATATAAAGAAAGAAGTATGTATCTTTGTAACCCCCTGTCCCACAGTGCTACGCCTCCTCTGTTGTCCCCTGTATTACCCTGATACCCCTCAGTTATATAATATATCTGAGGGGTATCAGGGTATATTATACAGGGGGTAATATAACTAGGGGTATCAGGGTACATGAGGGGTAATATAACTGAGGAGGGCTAGGCTACTATCAGACATTATACAGGGGTAATATAACTTATCTTACCCCTCACCCCTGTATTATGTCCCTGATAGCCCTCCTCGGTTATATTACCCCTGTATAATGTACCCTGATAGCCCTCCTCAGTTATATTACCCCTGTATAATGTACCCTGATACCCCTCAGTTATATAATATAACTGAGGGGTATCAGGTTAAATTATATTGGATGGGGTAATATGACTAAGGAGTATCAGTGTATATTATTATACAGGGTAATATAACTAAGGGGTATCAAGGGACATTATTATACAGGGATAATATAACTAAGGGGTATCAGGGGACATTAGTATACAGGGGTAACATAACTGAGGAGGGCTATCAGGGGACATTATACAGGGGTAATATAACTTATAGCCCCCCTGTATAATGTCCTTGATAGCCCTCCTCAGTTATATTACCCCTGTATAATGTACCCTGATAGCCCTCCTCAGTCATATGTAATCCACAGGTCCCCCATAACAGTGTGTCATCCACAGATGCCCCCATATCAGTGTGTCATCCACAGATGCCCCCATAACAGTGTGTCATCCACAGATGCCCCCATAACAGTGTGTCATCCACAGATGCCCCCATAACAGTGTGTCATCCACAGATGCCCCCATAACAGTGTGTCATCCACAGATGCCCCCATAACAGTGTGTCATCCACAGATGCCCCCATAACAGTGTGTCATCCACAGATGCCCCCATAACAGTGCGTCATCCACAGATGCCCCCATAACAGTGTGTCATCCACAGATGCCCCCATAACAGTGCATCATCCACAGATCCCCATAACAGTGCACCTGCACACTGAGGAGAGACTGAAAGCAGGAGAAGATCCGCGGAAGCAAGCAGAGGACTGCACAACAGGCGACTGAATAGCTTCTTTTGTAAGTAAATTATTTTATTATAGTGCTGAAACTGCTAAACTCTAAAGAAAAGTTTTGGAGAGTGTTTCTCTCTTTCTCAGGTCTGAAGCAATACCGAGGAAGAAAGGAAAACTCTTGAAAGCTTGTCTTTTAAGTATTAGGATAGTACAATAAAAAGGTATCCCTGCATACCGCAATACTCTCGTATTTTGTAATCTTATTTATATATACTTATTTTGTTTTTTTCAGTAGTATGATTAAGTGGTGAAAATTATTAGTGCCCCCCCATTTTTGACTGTGGTATCTTGTGTGCCCCCCCCCCCCCCCCTATATATTGTTCCTAGGTGCAGAGGCGGAGTCATGCCAACGCTAGGGTGAGGCCCGGCCTGTGTGTATGTATATAATATATATATATATACTGTATATATATACATACACACGTGCGCGGGGCGTGTGTGTTTGTGCTTTAGGGTGCACACCCTAATGCAATAGGCTGCGCACGCCTATGATCCTTATTGTGCCCACTATGCTGGACCTGCTGTGACAGACAAGGCATATAGCACAGAGACTTTATTTTTTGCTGGTGACCAGTAAGCTCAGGGGAAGGTAAGTTTTATACATCTATTGCTGTTAATAAGGGGACTATGGCTGGCAATATACATAAAGCACTATGGCTGAAAAAGTAAGGGGGGCACTGTGACAGGAATACTGTGTGATATCGGGATATATAAAGTAAAAGATTGTTTTCCCAATTTGTATCCATCTGAAAAATACAATATATATATATATATATATATATACACTCACCTAAAGAATTATTAGGAACACCATACTAATACAGTGTTGGACCCCCTTTTGCCTTCAGAACTGCCTTAATTCTACGTGGAATTGATTCCACAAGGTGCTGATAGCATTCTTTAGAAATGTTGGCCCATATTGATAGGATAGCATCTTGCAGTTGATGGAGATTTGAGGGATGCAAAAATACAATATATATATATATATATATATATATATATATACACTCACCTAAAGAATTATTAGGAACACCATACTAATACAGTGTTGGACCCCCTTTTGCCTTCAGAACTGCCTTAATTCTACGTGGAATTGATTCCACAAGGTGCTGATAGCATTCTTTAGAAATGTTGGCCCATATTGATAGGATAGCATCTTGCAGTTGATGGAGATTTGAGGGATGCACATCCAGGGCACGAAGCTGCCGTTCCACCACATCCCAAAGATGCTCTATTGGGTTGAGATCTGGTGACTGTGGGGGCCATTTTAGTACAATGAACTCATTGTCATGTTCAAGAAACCAATTTGAAATGATTCGGGCTTTGTGACATGGTGCATTATCCTGCTGGAAGTAGCCATCAGAGGATGGATACATGTTCTCATTCTGTTTACGCCAAATTCGGACTCTACCATTTGAATGTCTCAAAAGAAATCGAGACTCATCAGACCAGGCAACATTTTTCCAGTCTTTAACAGTCCAATTTTGGTGAGCTTGTGCAAATTGTAGCCTCTTTTTCCTAATTGTAGTGGAGATGAGTGGTACCCGGTGGGGTCTTCTGCTGTTGTAGCCCATCCGCCTCAAGGTTGTGCATGTTGTGGCTTCACAAATGCTTTGCTGCATACCTCGGTTGTAACGAGTGGTTATTTTAGTCAACGTTGCTCTTCTATCAGCTTGAATCAGTCGGCCCATTCTCCTCTGACCTCTAGCATCCACAAGGCATTTTTGCCCACAGGACTGCTGCATACTGGATGTTTTTCCCTTTTCACACCATTCTTTGTAAACCCTAGAAATGGTTGTGCGTGAAAATCCCAGTAACTGAGCAGATTGTGAAATATTCAGACCGGCCCGTCTGGCACCAACAACCATGCCACGCTCAAAATTGCTTAAATCACCTATCTTTCACATTCTGACATTCAGTTTGGAGTTCAGGAGATTGTCTTGACCAGGACCACAACCCTAAATGCATTGAAGCAACTGCCTTGTGATTGGTTGACTAGATAATTGCATTAATGAGAAATAGAACAGGTGTTCCTAATAATTCTTTAGGTGAGTGTATATATATATTATTTACACTTACTGTATTTGTTTTCTCTTATTTTCAAAATTTTTCCTGGGGCAACATTATTGGTGGCATATACATTCTTTTTGTATTGTCTGTTTACAGTGCAGTGGAGAAGGGGTTGCTTTATGGAAGTCTTCAGGAAGTGATAGAGTACGGCGCCCCCGAAGAGACCAGGAAGTGTTATGGGAGATGCATATGGAGCCTTACCTATGTGTATAGTGTTGCGGTCCTGCTTCTTATAGGCCTCCAATAATACAGTATGTCTTTTAGTTTTTGTTTTTTTCAGAAACAGTCCTTCAAAAGTCACATAAGACCACTGCTTTTGGTTTCTATCCAGGGTTTGCAGGGCACCCAAAATTCAGCTGCCTAGTTGCTGTAGCCTTAAACCAGAACCATATATATATACTATGTATAGATTTTAAGGAGGTGCTTCGCCTAATTGGAAAGATTTTAGGTTTGGATAACACCCCAATTTACCGTATTTTTTAAAGGGATTCTGTCACCAGGTTTTGGCCTCTAGAGATACGGACATGCACGGCTAGATCGCCGCTAGCATGTCCGCAATATATCTGTCCTATAGGGCTGTGTGGTTTTAATTTCTTTAAAAAAGGATTTTATAGATATGTAAATGAGTCTTGAATGTGTCCAAGGGGCTGCACTAACCTTCCTGGAGCCCAGCCACGCCCGCCTGTGAAGGAGCCTAGCACCGCCTATGTCCTCCGAATCTCCTCCTTTCATCAACGATAGATAGCCGTAATCTCGCGATGCGCGAGATCACGCATGCGCAGTTCTTTCCCTGAGGCTGATGCCAGCACAGGGAAGGAACACTATACCGGCACTGCGCATGCGCGATCTCGCGCATGGCGAGATTACGGCTATCGTTGATGAAAGGAGGAGATTCGGAGGACATAGGCGGTGCTGGGCTCCTTCACAGGCGGGTGTGGCTGGGCACGGCTAGGCTCCAGGAAGGTTAGTACAGCCCCTTGGACACATTCAAGACTCATTTACATATCTATAAAATCCTTTTTTAAAGAAATTAAAACCACACAGCCCTATAGGACACATATATTGCGGACATGCTTGCGGCGATCTAGCCGTGCATGTCCGTATCTCTATAGGCCAAAACCCGGTGGCAGAATCCCTTTAACATTTTATTTATTCATTTTTATTTTTTCCTCACTCGCACAGAATTTTCTTCCATCATCATTTAGCTATCAGAGTTTCAGAAGGCCCCGTGTTTGTACATATGGGAAACAAGTGGTTCATTAGGTTTTTCCGTAACTGCTAATGACATGAAAATCTGTCACATTTGCTCCCACTCATGATGGTCCGCTATCCCAATCACCCAGCTTCTGTTAGGAACTTGCCATTTTGATGCAATCGCAGTCTAGTCTGAAACAAAAGTCTGATAAAAATGCTCAATTAAAAAGTGTCTATCACATAATGCAGCTTTCTATGTCTTGATAAATATATTCTGTAATTTGATTGTGTTTTTTGCTCAGCAACGTATTTTGCAGTTGTCCTGAATGTTATCTTTGTTATCTTTACAAAATGGCAGTTTCACAATTGCCCAGCTCACTTAAAAGGCAGAATTTAGCAGATGATTAGTTGTTTATGTCGCCTGACCTGAATCTGATTAGTCAGAGCTTTCACTGCGTCCTCAGCCTTTGAGACTCCTTTAGACACAAGGCGACCTTTCAAAGTGAACATTACTGAGAAATGTCACAATTAGACACCAAAAATTAAAAGATTCAATGTCCACAAGGGAAGTACTGTACATAATAAAATAAAAAGTGATTAAACCCTAAAAGTTAGTGAAAATAGCACTTTAACCCCTTCTATGAATGCTCAGATCCCTTATTTCAGCGTCACACTTAGAGATCTATCATCCACATTTAACCTAAATCCCTGTAATCACAAATCCTGTAGAGAAAAGGAGATTATGCCAATAAGGCTATACCAAAGATAAAAAAGGAGCACTGCTATAAAAATAAAGGTTTTATTGAAAAGCATAAAACCAGAGGATAAAAGAACAAAACAATAAAATCAGTGCAACACATTTCGAAAGAGGATTCCCTTCTGTGTACAACTGAACTCAGAAAGAGCAGAGATATAACAGCTAGTATAGTTGAGCAAATTTCTGGAAACTCTTTTCGGGTCCAATTCTAACAAATGGGTAGGAAGAGTTCTAATACATTTTACCCAGTTGTAAAGTTCTCAGATTTCCCTGAAGAGTTGAGTATGCATTTCTAGACTCTCCTAGGACTGCATCCAACTACTCTCAAGCTCTTAAATGCCAAGACAGCTTTAGCAATCTTAAAGTGACCTGACTATGGGTAAAAGGATGGTACCTGAAAATGTGAAAAATTTGATTCAGCAACTTTGACAAAGTTCGATTCACTCCAAATAAATTTTTCATGAATTGCTATAAATCAGGTAAAACCAAGCCTTAGGGTACGGCCATACGGCCTACTATTGGCATGGCTGTGATTGGCCAACTGCAGCATGTGACCCAGCCTCTATTTAAGCTGGAGTCACGTAGCGTCGCCCGTCACTCTGCTGGGATTAGTGTAGGGAGAGGCTGCAGCTGCTGTGAGGGAGAGATCAGGGAGAAATCTTATGAAAAACTGCTTTTTTACTCAGCGATCTACAGCAAGTGTGTTTTGTGGGTGCAGTGCACAATTTTTTTAAGCCTGCCCTCAGCCAACTACAGCTGAAAACAAACTTTTTTTTACTTCAGTTTGTCAATATCAATACATAATCGGTAGCCATTTTATGCAACGATAGTGCACCAGCACAGGATATCTGCATGTCTGAAAGTCCAGAAATACAGCTTTTTGCTTACTGGGGTTAAAAAAACAACTTTTTTTCATATAGTGCACATCTGGAATTAGATGTGCATAAGTGAGTGTCACATTTAGGCCAGAAATACAGCTTTTTGCTTACTGGGGTGAAAAAACCCTCTGATATACTGCACATCTGGGATTAGACGTGCATAAGTCAGTCACATTTAGGCCAGAAATACGGCTTTTTGGTTACTGGGGTGAAAAAAACCTCTAATATACTGCACATCTGGGATTAGACATGCATGAGTGACTGTCAAATTTAGGCCAGAAATACGGCTTTTTAGTTACTGGGGTGAAAAAAGCCTCTAATATACTGCACATCTGGGATTAGACATGCATAAGTGACTGTCACATTTAGGCCAGAAATACGGCTTTGTGCTTACTGGGGTGAAAAAACCCTCTGACATACTGCACATCTGGGATTAGACGTGCATAAGTGAGTGTCACATTTAGTCCAGAAATACGGCTTTGTGCTTACTGGGGTGAAAAAACCCTCTGATATCCTGCACATCTGGGATTAGACGTGCATAACTTACTGTAAAATTTAGGCCACAAATACCGCTGTCCGTCTGGGCCCCAGGCGGAGAGCTGTTTGGCGCACGTCCTTCCGCCGCCAAGGATCGCAGGGCATCATTCTTTTACTCCGGTTGCCTCCTCTTCCTACTCGGCTTCCTCCTCCTCTTCTACCACCTCCTCATCCGGTCAGCGACAGACCTTCACCACCAACTTCAGCACAGCCAGGGGTAAACGTCAGCAGGCCATTCTGAAACTGATGTGTTTGGGGGATAAGCCCCACACCGCGCAGGAGTTGTGGCGGGGTATAGAACAACAGACCGACGAGTGGTTGCTGCCAGTGAGCCTCAAGCCCAGCCTGGTGG
Source organism: Bufo bufo (assembly GCF_905171765.1). Taxonomy (NCBI): domain Eukaryota; kingdom Metazoa; phylum Chordata; class Amphibia; order Anura; family Bufonidae; genus Bufo; species Bufo bufo. The sequence continues at coordinate 456,508,689 of NC_053393.1, read as the reverse complement.
TGTGCGATAATGGGCGAAATCCCGTTGCAGCTCTGGGACTAGCCGGTTTGACGCACATCCCTTGCCTGGCGCATGTGCTGAATTTGGTGGTGCAGAAATTCATTCACAACTACCCCGACATGTCAGAGCTGCTGCATAAAGTGCGGGCCGTCTGTGCGCGCTTCCGGCGTTCTCATCCTGCCGCCGCTCGGCTGTCTGCTCTACAGCGTAACATCGGCCTTCCCGTTCACCGCCTCATATGCGACGTGCCCACCAGGTGGAACTCACCTTGCACATGCTGGAGAGACTGTGCGAGCAGCAGCAGGCCATAGTGGAGTTTCAGCTGCAGCACGCACGGGTGAGTCGCACTGCGGAACAGCACCACTTCACCACCAATGACTGGGCCTCCATGCGAGACCTGTGTGCCCTGTTGCGCTGTTTCGAGTACTCCACCAACATGGCCAGTGGCGATTACGCCGTTATCAGCGTTACAATACAACTTCTATGTCTCCTTGAGAAAACACTTAGGGCGATGATGGAAGAGGATGTGGCCCAGGACGAGGAGGTGGAAGAGGGGTCATCTCTAACACTTTCTGTCATCATCAGGTTATGTGCGGAGGTCTGCCAGGTTAGCAGCATGTGTGTAGTTTTCTGTTTTTGTTTTGGCGTTGAGCTGTATCCGCCTCCCTTCAGGTGCACTGGGTGGGGTCGTTTGTATGAGTTTAAATTACGTCCCTTCCCAGAGTCCTGTGCGGGTTATAGCTTCTATCTTGCTCAGTGGAAGGAAGGAAGGAAGGAAGGAAAGAAGGATTTGCTGTATCTGCTTTGTGACAAGATAAGTTGGTTTTGTTTTCTTGTGTGTGTTCTGTCTAGGCTGTTAGAGAGACGCCTACCTCCTCCATGTCTGAGGAAGCAAGTTGTCTCTTTCCCCCTGTCACCATCTTAGGGATTTTAGGGAATCTTCAGACTTAGGCACGGGGGCACTTTTATTCCCACCTCTAGGGTCTGAACGTGGGCACAGAAGTCTAGGGAGAGCTGGTAGGGATTTGTAAGGAGGTGACCTTTATCCCCAGCTTCTGGCCTAGACACTTGTTTGTGGATTTCTGTTGTATCTTGTATCCTGTCCAGCGTGACATTATAACCCACCAAAACCTAGACTGCCATTTCTCAGCAGCTTTGAGATGGAGTCAATTGATTCGTTGGTTGATCGCATGCAGGAGTTAACTTGGGAGGTAGCTGACCTCCGCAATGCAGTTTCACTTTGTCAGAATTTTCTGCTTCATGGCTCCGCTGGTGGGAGTCAGTCCAGCCTTGAACCTAAGGTTGCTCTCCCTGATCGGTTTTCTGGGGGTGTGGATGATTTTATCCGCTTTAGAGAGTCATGCAAGTTGTATTTTCAGCTGCGGCCGTCTTCATCTGGTGATGAGAGTCAGAGAGTAGGGATAATCATTTCCCTGCTAAAAGGGGACGCGCAGTCCTGGGCCTTTTCTCTGCCGACCGGTTCTCTGGCCCTCCGGTCGGTGGATGAATTTTTTAAAGCCTTGGGATTAATCTATGATGACCCAGATCAGGTCTCGATGGCAGAATCTAAGTTGCGTACTTTATTACAAGGAGAACATTCTGCAGAGGTGTATTGTGTTGAGTTTAGGAGATGGGCTACGGAGTCTGGGTGGAATGACCCCGCACTTCATAGTCAGTTTTGTCAGAGGTTGTCTGAGAGATTAAAAGATGCCCTCGCTCTTCATGAGTATCCGGATACATTGGAGAATGCAATGTCTTTGGCAGTACGGTTAGATAGACGCATTAGAGAGAGGTATAAGGTCCCCTCCACGCGAGGGATCCCTTCTGTGAGTGGTTTCGTCCCACCAGTTCCCCAGAGTATTATGACATGTAATTCTGGGGTAGGGGAGGAACCCATGCAGCTGGGTCAGGTGTTATTCCGTTCTGGTAATAGGAACTTTAGGAGGTTGCATAAGCTATGTTATTACTGTGGAGAAAGTGGTAATTTTGTTTATGCTTGTCCTTTTGTTAAATCGCGTGTTGATGGTAAAGAACCACAAAGAGGTTTACATAAAGAGAAAAAAAAAACAACCTTGACTCTTGGTAGTGTGAATGGGCTGCCGGAGCAAGCAAGTATGCAATCTCCCTGCAATACTCGTTTTCTCCTTCCAGCTATGGTGGCGCTAGACTCAAGAAAATTAAATTTTGAAGAATTCCTTGATTGTGGTGCTGGGGTAAACCTTATTGATTATCTTTTTCTTCAAAATCTTGCACCTTAGAAAGAGAGATTCCGGTGTTCGCAATCGATTCTTCCCCTCTTTCTCAAAGGAGTCTCACTCACATTGCTCTTGGTATTCAGTTAAGGGTGGGTGATTCACATGTTGAGATCATCTCTTGTTTTGTCATGAAGGACTTGCCCGCTCCTATGGTCTTAGGGTTAACTTGGTTGCTAAAACATAACCCTACTATAGATTGGCAGGCAAGGCAGATCATTGGTTGGAGTGAATTTTGTTCGGACAATTGTTTTACCCCAGTATCTCTCAGATTTTGCGGATGTATTTTCGGAAGGTGGGGCTCAGGAATTGCCTCCTCATCATGAATATGATTGCCCGGTTAATCTCATCCCAGGGGCTAAGTTGCCAAAATCTCGGCTATACAATCTTTCTCAACCCGAAAGAGAGGTCATGCGGAAGTATATTGCCGAGAGTTTGGCAAAGGGTCATATTAGGCCATCTAAATCTCCGGTCGCAGTTGGGTAATTCTTTGCTAAGAAAAAGGATGGATCGCTTAGATTCTGTTTGGATTTCCGGGAGTTGAACCACATTACGGTCCGTGATCCGTATACCCTTCCCTTGATCTCTGACCTTTTTGATCAAATTGTTGGAGCCAAGGTGTTCTCCAAGTTAGATTTAAGAGGGGCCTACAATCTGATCAGAATCAAGGAGGGGGATGAGTGGAAAACGGCCTTCAACACACACGAGGGTCATTTTGAGAATCTAGTTATGCCTTTTGGGTTAACTAACGCGCCAGCAGTGTTTCAGCGATTTGTCGAAAACATTTTCCATCATTTTGTGAGAAGGTTCGTTGTAATTTACTTGGATGACATTCTAATTTACTCGCCTGATCTGAAGACTCATCAGGATCACGTGAGACAGGTTTTGTCGATCCTTTGGGAGAATAAATTGTATGCTAAGTTGGAGAAATGTGTGTTTGCTGTTCGGGAGCTTCCGATTCTGGGTTACCTGCTTTTTGACTCTGGTTTTCGTATGGACCCCGAAAAGTTCCGGGCGGTTCTGGATTGGGACCAACCGGAGAATCAGAAAGCTTTGATGCGGTTTTTGGGGTTTACCAATCATTATAGAAAATTTATCTTGAACTACTCTACCATTGTAAGACCCCTGACCGATATGACTAAGAAAGGCGTCGACTTCTCTGTCTGGTCGGATGAGGCATTGCATGCCTTTTCGGCTATTAAGGAATGTTTTGCGTCTGCGCCCATTCTGATGCAGCCCGATGTGTCTCAGCCATTCGTGGTGGAGGTGGATGCATCAGATGTTGGGGTTGGAGCAGTGTTGTCGCAGGGTTCATCTCCTGGCAAGTGGCGTCTGTGTGCTTTTTTTTCCAAGAAGCTCTCGGTTGCTGAGAGGAATTATGATGTAGGAGATAGGGAATTGCTGGCCATCAAATTGGCCTTTGAGGAATGGCGTCACTGGTTGGAGGGGGCGTCTCATCCCTTTACGGTATATACTGATCATAAGAACTTGGCTTACCTGCAAGCGTCTGAATCCTAGACAGGCTAGATGGTAACTGTTCTTTACTAGGTTCAACTTTGTGGTTACTTTTCGCCCGGGGGTTAAAAATGTCAAGGCGGATGCATTGTCTCGTAGTTTTCCTGGGGGAGGTGATTCAGAGGATCCTGCTCCGATTTTGGCTGATGGGGTGGTTGTTTCCGCTCTGTACCCCGAGTTGGAGATGGAGGTATTGGGAGCCCAGGAGGAGGCTCCGGATTCTTCTCCCCCAGGTAGGTTGTTTGTTCCTGCTGGATTGTGATACAAGGTATTCAAGGAACATCACGATACTGTCCTTGCGGGACATCCTGGTGGCAAGTCCACCTTTGATCTGATTTCCCGGAGGTTCTGGTGGCCCGGGTTACGTAAGAGTGTTGAGGATTACGTAGCAGCTTGTGAGACCTGTGCATGGGCAAAGGTTGCTCACAGTCGACCTTCTGGTTCACTTCTTCCTTTGTCTATTCCATCTCGTCCCTGGATGCACTTGTCTATGGACTTTATTACTGATCTGCTGAGTTCCTCTGGGAAAACTGTAATTTTTGGTGGTTGTTGACCGTTTCAGTAAAAGGGCTCACTTTGTATCGTTAGCTAGTCTGCCCAATGCTAAGACTCTTGCTCAGGATTTTGTGGATAACATCGTGAAATTACATGGCATTCCCTCGGATGTGGTTTCTGATAGGGGCAAGCAGTTTGTTTCCAGATTTTGGAGGGCATTCTGCTCTCATCTTGGTATCCAACTTTCGTTCTATTCGGCTTTTCATCCGCAGTCGAATGGATAGACAGAGCGTACTAATCAAAACCTGGAGACCTACTTGAGGTGCTTTGTGGCTGAAAACCAGGAGGACTGGTCCTCATTCTTATCACTATCAGAGTTTGCTTTGAATAACCGAAGGCAGGAGTCCACGGGTAAGTCGCCATTTTTTGGCGCATACGGTTTTCATCCTCAGTTTGGTACCTTTTCTGAGACTAGTTCCTCTGGGATGCCAGAGGAGGAGAGATTCTCTTCTGCTTTGTCCTCTATCTGGCAGAAGATTCAAGTGAATTTGGAGAGGATGGGTGAGAGGTACAAGCGAATGGCTGACAAGAGACGTATGACTGGTCCGGACCTGTGTGTGGGTGATCTGGTGTGGTTATCTACTAAAAATATTACACTGAAAGTACCATCTTGGAAACTGGGTCCAAGATTTATTGGACCTTACAAAATATCTGCGGTGATCAATCCAGTAGCGTTTCATCTGGATCTTCCGCAGATCTGGAGGATCCACGATGTGTTCCACAGGTCTTTACTTAAGAAATATGTGAAACTGGTGGAACCATCACCATTGCCTCCTCCCCCTGTTCTGGTTGATGGAAATTTAGAGTTTGAGATCTCTAGGGTTCTCGACTCACGGGTTCTTTGGTGTTCCCTTCAGTACCTGGTACACTGAAGGGGATACGGCCCTGAGGAGAGGATGTGGGTTCCGGCTGTGGATGTTAGTGCCAACCGACTGGTGAGGGCTTTTTTTTAACAGATCCCACCCGGATAAAGTTGGGCCGGGGTGTCCGGAGATCACCCGTAGAAGGGGGGGTACTGTCATGCCCTGCTCAGGTTATGTGTGGAGGTCTGCCAGGTTAGCAGCACGTGTTTAGTTTTTTGTTTTTGTTTTGGAGTTGAACTGTATCCGACTCCCTTCAGGTGCACTGGATGGGGTCGTTTGTATGAGTTTAAATTACGCCCCTTCCCAGTGTCCTGTGCGGGTTATAGCTTCTATCTTGCTCAGTGGAAGGAAGGAAAGAAGGATTTGCTGTATCTGCTCTGTGACAAGATAAGTTGGTTTTGTTTTCTTGTGTGTTCTGTCTAGGCTCTTAGAGAGACGCCTGCCTCCTCCAGGTCTGAGGAAGCAAGCTGTCTCTTTCCCCCTGTCACCATCTTAGGGATTTTAGGGAATCTTCAGCCTTAGGCATGGGGGCACGTTTATTCCCACCTCTAGGGTCTGAACGTTGGCACAGAAGTCTAGGGAGAGCTGGTAGGGATTTGTAAGGAGGTGACCTTTATCCCCAGCTTCTGGCCTAGACACTTGTTTGTGGATTTCTGTTGTATCTTGTATCCTGTCCAGCGTGACACTTTCAGGCCAGTCTTTTAGAAGTGGCTCAGAAAGAGTATTTTTGCAACAGAAAAAGCCAGGTACAAATTTGGCCAGCCAGGGCCCACTATTGGAGGAGGAGGAGGATGAGGAGGAGGATGGGGATGAAGCATGTTCACAGCGGGGTGGCATCCAACGCAGCTCGGGCCCATCACTGGTGCGTGGCTGGGGGGATACGGAGGACGCAGGCGATACGCCTCCCACAGAGGACAGCTTGTCCTTACCTCTGGGCAGCCTGGCACACATGAGCGACTACATGCTGCAGTGCCTGCACAACGACAGCAGAATTGCCCAAATTTTAACGTGTGCTGACTACTGGGTGGCCACCCTCCTGGATCCCCGTTACAAAGATAATGTGCCGTCCTTAATTCCCTCACTGGAGCGTGATGGGAAGATGCGCGACTACAGGCGCACGCTGGGACAAGTGGAAGCCCAAGGCGAAGGCAGGGGTTGAGGAAGAGGTCGCCAACGCAGCTGTGTCAGTGCCAGCACCTCAGAAGGCAGGGTTAGCATGGCCGACATGTGGAAAAGCTTTGTCAGCTTGCCGCAACAACCGGCCCCAACTGCTGATATGGAGCGTGTTAGCAGGAGGCAGCATTTGACCAACATGGTGGAACATAACCTGTGAACACGCCTACACGTACTGACTGAGGTTCTGCCCCATTCAACTTCTGGGTGTCTAAATTGTCCACATGGCCAGAGCTTGCCCTGTATGCCTTGGAGGTGCTGGCCTGCCCTGCAGCCAGTGTACTCTCTGAACGTGTATTTAGCACGGCAAGAGGCGTCATTACAGACAGACGCAGCCGCCTGTCCACAGCCAACGTGGACAAGCTCACGTTCATTAAAATGAACCAGGCTTGGATCCCTCAGGACTTGTCTGTACCTTGTGCAGAATAGACAGTTCTAACAGCCTCAACCATCCATCCTTGTACTCAAGTGCACTTATTCCTTTTTTTTTTTATATGTCCCAATATTTTGGGGGATACCCCTATGTAAAAATGCAAAATAACACACATCTGTGTTGGCTATCTATTCCTCCTTCGCCGCTTCCACCTAGACCGCCATGTGAGCCTACACGGCCACATCCACCCATTCACCGCCTCCTCAACCTCTTCCTCCTACATCATTCCTAATTTTTATTTTTTTAAGGTCTTTTATGTTTTTTTTAATTCATTTCCCTATCCACATTTGTTTGCAGAGCATTTGCCATGCTCTTAAGCACATTTTGCTGCTTTTTGCAGCCCTCTAGCTCTTTCCATGACATTTTTACAGCCATTTTAGTGCTCAAAAGTTCAGGTCCCTATTGACTTCAATGGGGTTCGGGGTCCAGTTCGGGTCAACACAATTTTTTTTCTCAAGTTCGGCCAAACCTGCCGAACCCGAACATCCAGGTGTCCGCTCAACTCTAATAGTGACTGCTCTGTATAGTCCGTTAACCACCTCCGGACCGCCTAACGCACAGATGCGTCCAGAAGGTGGTTGATTCATTCCTCCTGGACGCATCGAGCACGCGTTCACAGGAACGGAAGTTAAGAGAGTGAATCTCCAGCCTGCCAGCGGCGATCGTTCGCTGGCAGGCTGGAGATGCGATTTTTTTTAACCCCTAACAGGTATATTAGACTCTGTTTTGATAACAGCGTCTAATATACCTGCTACCTGGTCGTCTGGTGGTCCCTTTTGTTTGGATCGACCACCAGAGGACACAGGTAGCTCAGTAATAAGTAGCACCAAGCACCACACTACACTACACCCCCCCTGTCACTTATTAACCCCTTATTAACCCCTGATCACCCCTAATCACCCCATATAGACTCCCTGATGACCCCCTGTCATTGATCACCCCCCTGTCATTGATCACCCCCCTGTAAGGCTCCATTCAGAAGTCTGTATGATTTTTACGGATCCACTGATACATGGATCGGATCCACAAAACGCATACGGACATCTGAATGCAGCCTTACAGGGGGGTGATCAATGACGGGGGTGATCACCCCATATAGACTCCCTGATCACCCCCCTGTCATTGATCACCCCCCTGTAAGGCTGCATTCAGATGTCCATATGATTTTTACGGATCCACTGATACATGGATCGGATCCGCAAAACGCTTACGGACATCTGAATGCAGCCTTACAGGGGGGTGATCAATGACGGGGGTGATCACCCCATATAGACCCCCCTGTCATTGATCACCCCCCTGTAAGCCTGCATTCAGATGTCCGTATGATTTTTACGGATCCACTGATACATGGATCGGATCCGCAAAACACATACGGACATCTGAATGGAGCCTTATAGGGGGGTGATCAATGACAGGGGGGTGATCACCCCATATAGACTCCCTGATCGCCCCCCTGTCATTGATCACCCCCCGTCATTGATCACCCCCCTGTAAGGCTGCATTCAGATGTCCGTATGATTTTTACGGATCCACTGATACATGGATCAAATCCGCAAAACACATACGGACATCTGAATGGAGCCTTATAAGGGGGTTATCAATGACAGGGGGGTGATCACCCCATATAGACTCCCTGATCACCCCCCTGTCATTGATCACCCCCCTGTAAGGCTGCATTCAGATGTCCGTATGATTTTTACCGATCCACTGATACAACTTGTGACAAAAAATAAAAAATTCTAGGAACTCGCCATGCCCCTCACGGAATACCTTGGGGTGTCTTCTTTCCAAAATGGGGTCACTTGTGGGGTAGTTATACTGCCCTGGCATTCTAGGGGCCCAAATCTGTGGTAAGTAGTTTGAAATCAAAATCTGTAAAAAAATGGCCGGTGAAATCCGAAAGGTGCTCTTTGGAATGTGGGCCCCTTTGCCCACCTAGGCTGCAAAAAAGTGTCACACATGTGGTATCTCCGTACTCAGGAGAAGTTGGGCAATGTGTTTTGGGGTGTAATTTTACATATACCCATGCTGGGTGAGAGAAATATCTTGGCAAAAGACAACTTTTCCCATTTTTTTTATACAAAGTTGGCATTTGACCAAGATATTTATCTCACCCAGCATGGGTATATGTAAAATGACACCCCAAAACACATTGCCCAACTTCTCCTGAGTACGGAGATACCACATGTGTGACACTTTTTTGCAGCCTAGGTGGGCAAAGGGACCCACATTCCAAAGAGCACCTTTCGGATTTCACCGGCCATTTTTTACAGATTTTGATTTCAAACTACTTACCACACATTTGGGCCCCTAGAATGCCAGGGCAGTATAACTACCCCACAAGTGACCCCATTTTGGAAAGAAGACACCCCAAGGTATTCGCTGATGGGCATAGTGAGTTCATAGAAGTTTTTATTTTTTGTCACAAGTTAGTGGAATATGAGACTTTGTAAGAAAAAAATAAAATAAAATAAAAATCATCATTTTCCGCTAACTTGTGACAAAAAATAAAAAGTTCTATGAACTCACTATGCCCATCAGCGAATACCTTAGGGTGTCTACTTTCCGAAATGGGGTCATTTGTGGGGTGTTTGTACTGTCTGGGCATTGTAGAACCTCAGGAAACATGACAGGTGCTCAGAAAGTCAGAGCTGCTTCAAAACGCGGAAATTCACATTTTTGTACCATAGTTTGTAAACGCTATAACTTTTACCCAAACCATTTTTTTTTTACCCAAACATTTTTTTTTTGTCAAAGACATGTAGAACAATAAATTTAGAGCAAAATTTATATATGGATGTGTTTTTTTTTGCAAAATTTTACAACTGAAAGTGAAAAATGTCATTTTTTTGCAAAAAAATCGCTAAATTTCGATTAATAACAAAAAAAGTAAAAATGTCAGCAGCAATGAAATACCACCAAATGAAAGCTCTATTATTATTCATTTGGGTGGTAAGTTGCATGACCGAGCAATAAACGGTTAAAGTAGTGTAAAAAGTGGCCTGGTCATTAAGGGTGTTTAAGCTAAGGGGGCTGAGGTGGTTAATGGCCGTGCTGCACCTTTAAGTAGAAGCTGTTGCTGGTATGAGGTTTGGCTGATTAGGTGGGGGACAATATGTAAATTATTGCAGTTCTGGCCTGCAATCTCCTGCAGGTTATTTCACAGTAAGATTTGGAGACTTTAAAGGATGATATGGAAGAAGTAAAGCCAGCAAAAGATGAGGATGGTCATCATTAAGACCTGGCCCCCCTAAGGGTTCAGACTGGATGGTATTGGTTGGCACGCTGACACTGGAATAACAAAGGCTTCCATCCTATTGGTATTACATATCGTAGTTTATGGCTGATGTAGGAATAAGTAAACCTAAGAATAAATAAATATATTGACCCAGAATAAGTCTCCCTGCACTTTCCCTGCTCTATCCTTGCGCTCTCCCTGCAGTCTCCCTGTACTCTCCCTTCAGTCTCCCTCTCCAATATTCTTCTATTAATCGTTTTCAGCAACACTGTCCCTAGGCATGAGTGCATGCCACTTCCCGCACTATGCTCAGCTCACAGGACAATGGCTGAGACAACTCAGGATGAGGGTATTATAGGACTGTGAAATCACAGTGGATGGCTACCTGGCTGGCTGAACAGCATTGTGGTGGATCTCACGTTCCCGGACTTCTTAGGCCTCGACAGTATTTTTTCACGGTCCGCAAAACGGGGTTCCGTTGTTCCGTGATCCATTTTTTTGCCCGTGTGTCTTGCTTGATTTTTGGAGGATCACCAGACATGAAAAGTGAAAAAAAAATCTAAGTCAAGTTTGCCTTGAAAATGATAGGAAAAAAACGGATCACGGACACGGATGACAATCTTGTGTGCCTCCCTGTTTTTTCACGGACCCATTGACTTGAATGGGTCAGTGAACCATTGTCCGTGAAAAAAATAGGACAGGTCCAATTTTTTTAACGGACTGGAAACACAGATCACGGACGCGGATGACAAACGGTGCATTTTCCGAGTTTTCAACGGACCTATTGAAAGTCAATGGGTCTGCAGAAAATCACGGAAAACGGAACAACGGACACGGAACACAGCAACGGCCTAACTTTCACTTTGTAACACATGCAGCCGCTGAGTACTAAAATGGCTCTAAAAAAGTCATGGAAATGGCTAGAGGGCTGCAAAAGGCAGCAAAATGTGGTGACGAGCATGACAAGTGCTCTGCAAACAAATGTGGATAGGGAAATGAGTTAAAATAAAATAAAATACGTTAAAATAAAAAATAATAATCTTGATCTAGGAGGTGGAGGTCCATATGGAGTAGAAGGTTGAGGAGGCGGTGGATGTGGCGGTGTAGGTGGAAACGGCGGTGGAGGAGGAGGAGGTAGCCAACACTGGTTTTTGGTTTTGGTTTTTAATTTATTTTATTATTTTATTTTTTTGTTTAAATTTGGGTAGACCTCAAAACATTGGGAAATATAAAAAATAAAACAATGAGAAAGTGCGCTGGAATACAACAATGGCTGGGTTAGGCCGGTATACATGTCTATTCTGCACAAGGTACGGACAAGTCCCGTGGGATCCATGCCTGGTTCATTTTAATGAACGTGAGCTTGTTCACATTGACTGTGGATAGGCGGCTGCGCTTGTCTGTGATAACCCCCTCCTTACGTGCTAAACAAACGTTCAGACAATACACTGGCTGCAGGGCAGGCCAGCACCTCCAAGACGTAAAGGGCAAGCTCAGGCCATGTGCCCAATTTGGAGACCTAGAAGTTGAAGGGGGCAGACCCATCAGTCAGTACGTGGAGGCGTGTGCACACATACTGCTCCACAATGTTGCTGAAATGCTGCTTCCTGCTAAGACGTTCCATATCAGCTGGTGGTGCTGGTTGTTGTGGCGTGCTGACAAAACTTTTCCACATTTCGGCCATGCTAACCCTGCCTTCTGAGATGCTGGCGGTGCCCCAGCTGCATTGGCGACCTCTTCCTCCACCTCAGTCTTCGCTTTGTGCTTCCACTGAGCCCCCACTGTCAGGTGGGAATGCCATCAGCAGCGTGTCGACCAGTGTGCGCTTGTAGTCACGTATCTTCCGATCAGTAACAGACGTTTTTACTAAATTTAGTTCCTTGTCCGCTATGTAGAGCAGGGGTATATCACAGCCAAAAATTGGTGAATGTCACCCAACACTGTAACAGACGAATTAGTGAAATGTATTTCCCCGTCCACTATGTAGAGCAGGGGTATATCACAGCCAAAAATTGGTGAATGTCACCCAACAATGTAACAGACGAATTATGAAATGTATTTCACTATCCTCAATGAAGAGCAGGGGTATATCACAGCCAAAAATTTGTGAATGTCAGGCAACAATGTAACAGAAAAATTAGTGAAATGTATTTCTCTGTCCACTATGTAGAGCAGGGGTATATCACAGCCAAAAATTGGTGAATGTCACCCAACAATGTAACAGACGAATTATGAAATGTATTTCACTATCCTCAATGAAGAGCAGGGGTATATCACAGCCAAAAATTGGTGAATGTCAGGCAACAATGTAACAGAAAAATTAGTGAAATGTATTTCTCTGTCCACTATGTAGAGCAGGGGTATATCACAGCCAAAAATTGGTGAATGTCACCCAACAATGTAACAGACGAATTAGTGAAAAGACTTAAAATAACATAAAATACGTAAAAATAAAAAATAATAATCTTGATCTAGGAGGTGGAGGTCCATATTGAGTAGGAGGTTGAGGAGGCGGTGGACGTGGCGGTGTAGGTGGAAGCGGCGGTGGAGGAGGAGGTAGCCAACACTGATTTTTTATTATTTTTTTGTTTAAATTAGGGTACACCCCAAAACATTTGGAAATATAAAAAATAAAACAATGATAAAGTGCACTGGAGTATAAAAATGGCTGGGTGAGTCCGGTATACATGTCTATTCTGCACAAGGTACGGACAAGTCCTGTTGGCTCTATGCCTGGTTCATTTTAATGAACGTGAGCTTGTCCACGTTGGCTGTGGACAGGCGGCTGCGCTTGTCTGTGATAATGCCCCCTGCCGAGCTGAACACACGTTCAGACAATACACTGGCTGCAGGGCAGGCCAGCACCTCCAAGGTGTAAAGGGCAAGCTCAGGCCATGTGCCCAATTTGGAGACCCAGAAGTTGAAGGGGGCAGACCCGTCATTCAGTACGTGTAGGCATGTGCACACATACTTCTCCACCATGTTGCTGAAATGCTGCCTCCCGCTAAGACGTTCCATATCAGCTGGTGGTGCTGGTTGTTGTGGCGTGCTGACAAAGCTTTTCCACATTTCGGCCATGCTAACCCTGCCTTCTGAGGTGTTCGTGGTGCCCCAGCTGCGTTGGTGACCTCTTCCTCCACCTCTGCCTTCACCTTGTGCTTCCACTGTGCCCCCGCTGTCAGGTGGGAATGCCATCAGCAGCGCGTCTACCAGTGTGCGCTTATACTCGCGCATCTTCCGATCACGCTCCAGTGACAGAAGTACGGGCGGTACTTTGTCCTTGTAATGGGCATCCAGCAGCGTGGCCACCCAGTAATCAGCACAAGTTAGAATGTGGCCAACTCGGCGGTCGTTGCGGAGACACTGCAGCATGTAATCGCTCATGTGTGCCAGGCTGCCCAGAGGCAACGAGAAGCTGTCCTCTGTGGGAGGTGTATCGTCTGTGTCCTCTGTATCCCAGTGATGCCCATGAGCTGGTTTGGGTCTCACCCTGCTGTGAACACGGTTCCTCCTCCTCCATCTCCTACTCCTCATCCTCCACCTCATCATCCTCCAGAACTGTACTCTGGCTGGACAATTGTGAACCTGGCGTATGTTGGTGCAGGAACCCACCCTCAGAGCCACTTGTGAATGACTGGCCTGAAACCCTTGTAAATGATCCCTCTTCCGCCTCCTCCTGTGCCACATCCTCTTCCATCATCGCCAGAAGCAATTTTTCAAGGAGGCATAGAAGTGGGATAGTAATGCTGAGAACGGCGTCATCGGCACTGGCCATGTTGGTGGAGTACTCAAAACAGCGCAACAAGGCACACAGGTCTCGCATGGAGGCCCACTCATTGGTAGTGAAGTGGTGCTGTTCCGCAGGCCGACTCACCCGTGCTGAAACTTCCCTATCGCCTGCTGCTGCTCACACAGTCTGCCCAGCATGTGCAAGGTGGAGTTCCACCTTGTGGGCACGTCACATATGAGGCGGTGAGCGGGAAGGCCAAAATTACGCTGTAGTGCTGACAGGCGAGTAGCAGCAGTGTGAGAACGCCGAAAGTGCGCACAGACGGACCACACTTTCTGCAGCAGCTCTGACATATTGGGGTAATTTTTCAGGAATTTCAGCACCACCAAATTCAGCACATGCGCCAGGCAAGGGATGTGCGTCAAACCGGCTAGGCCCAGAGCTGCTACAAGATTTTGCCTGTTATTGCACACCACCAGGCCGGGTTTGATGCTCACTCGCACCAACCTCTCATCGGTCTGTTGTTCCATGCGCGTCCATAGCTCCTGCGCGGTGTGGGGTTTGTCCCCCAAACAGATACGTTTTAAAACTGTGGTGGTGAAGGTGTTACACTAACCGGATGAGGAGGCGGTAGAGGATGAGTAAGCAGAGTAGGAGGAAGCAACAGGAGACAAAGAGAAACGCCCTGCAATCCTCGGTGGTGGAAGGACATGCGCCAAACTGTTATCCGCATCAGGCCCAGCCGCCACTGCATTTACCCAGTGTGCTGTTAAGGAGATATAATGTCCCTGACCGTGCTTACTGGTCCACGTATCCGTAGTTAGGTGGACCTTGCCACAGATGGCGTTGCGCAGTGCACACCTGATTTTGTCCCCCACTTGGTTGTGCTGGGAATGGATGGCTTACCTTGAAAAGTAGTGGTGGTTGGGTACAACGTACTGTAAGACAGCCACCGCCATCAAATTCCTAAAACTGCCCGTGTCCACCAGACGGAATGTCAGCATTTCAAAGGCCAGGAATTTGGAAATGCTGGCATTCAGGGCCTGGGATCGCGGGTGGGTAGGTGGGTACTTCCTTTTTCGCTCCAGTGTTTGGGAGATAGACAGCTGAACTCTTCCATGGGACATTGTGGAGATGCTTGGAGACCGAGGTGGCACATCCTCTGTTTGCGAGGTGGCAGGTGCCACTGTCACTCCAGAGGTGGATAAAGAGGCCGAGACTGCAGCAGAAGAGAAAGCAGGAGGAGCCAGTGTTTTTGAGGTGTCTACTCCACTGCCACTCGTGCTTTGCACTTAGATGCCTGGTCATGCAGGTTGTGCTCAGGTTGAGAACGTTTATGCCTCGCTTCAGGCTCTGATTGCACAGCTTGCAAACCACTCGTGTCTTGTCGTCAGCATATTGTCTGAAGAACTTTTATGCCAGGGAACTCCTTGGAGCTGGATTTGGTGTGCTCAGTCCCTTGCTGCGGTGGGCAGTAACAGGCGTACTGTCTAGGGGACGGCCGCTCTGCTTTTGCACCCTGCTCCCTCTTTTGCTGTGCTGGTGGCTCTGTGCGACCACCGCCTCTTCCTCCGAACTACACAGGTCACTCACATGAGCTTGATTCTATGTGGGGTCGAGGACCTCATCGTCCTCCACATCATCTTTTACCCTGTCTTCACCCCTGCCCTCCTTGTCGGTCTGCACACTGTAGAAAGCCACAGCAGTTGGTACCTGTGTTTCGTCATCATCCGAGACGTGCTGCGGTGGTCCTCCCATGTACTCATCTTGAAGCATCGGTGCACTCAATTTCTTCCACTTCTGGAGCAGGGATAGGTGGATAGCCCTGGGAAACCCTGCTAGAAGAGTCATCAAAAAGCAGAAGAGACTGCTGCATGACTTGGGGCTCAGACTGCTTGGCTGATTTGCAAGGGGGTGAGGTGAAAGACTGATGGCCATGGGCTGCAGGTGCCAACTCTGATCTTTTAGCAGGGGACTGGATGGGAGACAATGTGAAGGAACTGGAGGAACTGTCAGCCACCCAATCTACTATAGCCTGTACTTGTTCTGGCCTCGGCATTCATAGAGCGGCATTCGGGCCTACCAAATAACGCTGAAAGCTCTGTCACCTACTCACACCTGTTTCACTTGTGCGTGTAGCTGGCACAGATCGACCACGTCCTCTCCCTGCAACAGGAGCTCCACCAACACCAGCAGCACCACGACCAGGGCCACGTCCCTTATTTGACACTCTCCTCATTCTTTGCATTCACCAACCAAACTAACAGATGTTTTATGTCAGGCGACAATATAACCGCCAATAGTCAACAATTAAGTTCACTGACAGTAAGGCTGTGCCGGTGTCATAAAGAGAAAACATTTCTTGAGGTCACACAACAGTGTGACAGGTGAATTTAATACAATTACTTCACGGTCACCAAATTTTTTAATTTGTCAACCAACGATGTAACAGCAGTATTGACTGGTTTTATTGGACTGTCATAAATGCAGCGCAGGCCGCAAATGTACTAGCTAGCACAAAAAAGGTGTTTTTTCAAAGAAAAATATAACAGCTTATTTAACGGTTGTATTGGACTGTCAGAAATGCAGCACAGGCCGCAAATGTACGATGTAGCACAAAAAGGGTGTTTTTTTCAAACAAAATATAACAGCAGTATTTAAAGGGTTTCTGTCACCCCGCAAAACTCATTTTTTTTTTTTTGGATAGTTAGATTCCTCATAGTGCGATATAGCAGAATATAATGCTCTTACTTACTTTCATGCGGCCGATTCTTTATAAAACGAACTTTTATAATATGTAAATGAGGGCTCTACCAGCAAGTAGGGCGTCTACTTGCTGGTAGCTGCTGCAGAAATCCGCCCCCTCGCCGTGTTGATTGACAGGGCCAGCCGTGATCTCCTCCTCCGGCCGGCCCTGTCAGTAATTCAAAAATCGCGCGCCTCGCGTCATTCGGCGCAGGCGCTCTGAGATGAGGAGGCTCGTCTCCTCAGCACTCCCTCAGTGCGCCTGCGCCGATGACGTCTTCTCTTTCGGTGATGTCATCGGCGCAGGCGCACTGAGGGAGTGCTGAGGATACGAGCCTCCTCATCTCAGAGCGCCTGCGCCGAATGACGCGAGGCGCGCGATTTTTGAATTACTGACAGGGCCGGCCGGAGGAGGAGATCACGGCTGGCCCTGTCAATCAACACGGCGAGGGGGCGGATTTCTGCAGCAGCTACCAGCAAGTAGACGCCCTACTTGCTGGTAGAGCCCTCATTTACATATTATAAAAGTTCGTTTTATAAAGAATCGGCCGCATGAAAGTAAGTAAGAGCATTATATTCTCCTATATCGCACTATGAGGAATCTAACTATCCAAAAAAAAAAAAATGAGTTTTGCGGGGTGACAGAAACCCTTTAATGGTTGTATTGGACTGTCAGAAATGCATCGCAGGACGCAAATGTACGATGTAGCACAAAAAGGGTGTTTTTTTCAAAGAAAAATATAACAGCACTATTTAACGGTTGAATTGGACTGTCAGAAATGCAGCGCAGGCCGCAAATGTAGTATCTAGCACAAAAAGGGTGTTTTTTTCAAACCACAATATAACAGCAGTATTTAACGGTTGTATTGGACTGTCAGAAATGCAACGCAGTCCGCAAATGTACTATCTAGCTCAAAAAGGGTGTTTTTTTCTAAGAAAAATATAACAGCAGTATTTAACAGTTGTATTGGACTGTCAGAAATGCAGCGCAGGTACTTTCTGGCATAAAAAATACGATTTTTTTCCCCCACAGTGAAACAGATGGATTTACTGATTCTATTTCACTATCAGATTTGCAGTGCAGACCGCAAAGGTACTTTATAGAAAAAAAGATATGATATTTTTCACCCACAAATGAAACAGATTGATTTAACTGATTTTCTTTCACTATCACAAATGCAGTGCAGGGCGCAAATGTACTTTTTAGCAAAAAAAAATGTATTTGTCCCCCCAGAATCTAACAGATGGATTTACTGAATTGATTACACACAAATATACAGCACAGGGGTACTTTACAGAATTTTTTTTGAATATGTCACCCCCTGGGTCCCTAAACTCACAGACGGATTACCTATATTATTTTCCCTTCCCCTAGCACATATGCAGGGCAGGTGCACTTAAAAAATGGGTATATGTTGCCTACTGAACTAAAAGAACAGGATTAAATTATTGTACCTGGCACATATGCTGTGCTGGTGCACTGAACTTGCACAAAATGGCTGCCAATGTCCACCTAACTAACAGACGGATAAAACGTAATTTTTCTGTGTCACTGGGCTCAGGGCAGGGTACAAAAATTTTGCATTGCACGCACAAAAAAATAAAAAAATTAAAAAAAATTGCTGTAGATCGCAGAGTTAACAACGAGTTCTGATATCAGATAATTTCTTTCCTATTCTCTCCCTCACAGCAGCAGCATTCTATCCCTACACTAGTAAGAGCAGAGTGACGTGCTGCGCTACATGACTCCAGCTTATATAGAGGCTGGGTCACATGCTGCACTGGCCAATCACAGCCATGCTATTAGTAGGCATGGCTGTGATGGCTTCTAATGGCACAGAGTTAAACGCTTGTTGATTGGCTGCCCTGCAGCCTTTCAAAAAGTGCCATTAAATCGCCGAACACCGAACCCAAACTTTTACTGAAATGTTCGGGTCTGAGTCAAAAAATCCAGTTCGGGTTCGCTCAACCCTACCCTTGACTAAATGCTGATCATAAAGTATTTGCCTTCTGGAACCCCCAATGATGAACTGTAACCTGCATGGAAACCTGGCAGTAAGTATACAAATGTTATGCAGCAACACCACAGGGTAAATGAAGCAATGCACCTTCTATATTCAAATTAATAGGATGTCTGTGTAATGCAGGACAGGTCCTCCAGAGTGGAGCATTGCGGCCATTCTCCATTCTGGCCAAGAGAGGAGGATCAGGAACACGACTCTGTCTTCTATTAGCAACCATGGTTCTACTCCTCCACGCTGGAAAATATATTCCATTTACAGGTTTTGATTGATGTAATTTCATACATTAGAGCCCATTCATATGTATTCATGTAGTTTTTTTTTTATACTAGTATCACTTTTTTCACCCATACAACAAAAATGAGAGAGCTGTCAGCGCTTATATTAGTTAATAGCTTGATATATACATTAAATTACATTCTCTATAATCTGGTTCAAGGCTGAATGCCAAACTAACCAGTAGAATTTAGTACTGCCTTAAATCAGTGTCGAATATATAATAATTTGGTTTAAATTAGGTTAAAAGTTGGCACTAAAAATTTCTAAAATACTCATAAATTTCACATTGATTGAATCAAACAAGACCTATTGTTTTTACAAGAAAGTGATATGTAACTACTTTATGGCTGCCAGATTCTACATTATTATAGTCCATTTTTCAAAATTAGATATGTGAGCGAAAGATAGATAATCATAAATTGGCTAGATATGGGGAGCATAGCTGAGATAGATAGGACATAGACTGTAGATAGTTTCTGTAGATAGATAAATAGATAGATAATAGATAGATAGTAGAATAATAAAGATTAGAAGTCATACACATCTATAGCGTATTACCAGCATTTAGTGTGAGCCTAACATGATGATCTTCTCAAGTACCACTTGGTCAGAAACATCACAAACGCAACTATTTTTTCACAGACATTGTCAAAAGTGCCTTATTTTCAAGGATTATCCAGGAATTTCTGTATGGTCGGCATTGCTGAAACCCCATATAGGTTTGGGCTCCGTCTTTCTGGTTACTGTGTGGATGCTACAAGTATACTGATCATGTTGACTACATCGGGATATCAGAAGATCAGCAGATGCAATAGACTGCAAAGTAGGCTGAGACCACACGCAGCATATGGCCCTGTGTTTCCTTTCTTATTGCTAGATATGTTGTGTGAGGGTTTCAGTTCATGTGCCTCCCTACTCTCATGTGCAACTACAAAAAGTCTAAATGTAGATAGCCCTAGACAGACGTCATGCAAAACGATATTATTTTGTAGCATTGTAAGGCTTCATGCACAAGACCTTATCCATTTTGCGATCTGCAAATTGCAGATCTGCAAAATATGGCAGTGGTACGTGTGTCATCCACATTTGTTTTGTGCACCCATTGACTTCATTGGGTCCATGGTCTGCATTTTGCATTACGGACATACGGATGCGGAAAGCACACGGGTCATCCATGTGCTTTCTGCATCTATGTCTGTTCCACAAAAACATAGAAAATGTTCTATACTTGGATGCAAAATATGGACCACGGACCCATCTGCCAAAAATGCGGATGCAACACAGACGGTATCCGGATTTTGTGGATATGCAATTTGCAGACTGCAAGATACGTACGGTCGTATGCATAAGGTCGAATTAGCATTTTTTATTGCCTTAGTCATGTGACATAAAAGTATAGTTCTAAATAGAGATGAGCGAAGTATTCAAAAATTTGATTCAGCTGCTTAGCCAAATTTAAAAAAAATATATGTTTTGTGAAGAATTACCTCATCACAAAGCGCATTTCTTTGTAAGTAGTGGGTGCAATGACATGGAACAGAGATGCTGCGTTCATCGTGTAAAATTTAAAACTAATGATAAATTAAATCATTCTTACCTCATCCATTTGCTGACAACGGCCGGCTGCTGCCATGTTGATTGAAGATCTGGCGTGAAATTCAGTGTTGAGCGCGAATATTTTAATCGCGAATTTTAGACGCGAATATCGCTACTTCGAGAATTTGCAAATATTTAGAATAAAGTGCTATATATTCGTATTTGTGAATAGTGTTGAATATTCTAATCGCGAATTTATCGCAAATATATTACATTGCCGATTTTCGCAATCAAGTAAACAATGACTTGAGATCACAAATTCTCGAATTTGTGAATTTATGGCAAATATTCGGCCCAAAATTAGTGAAATATCGCAAATTCGATTTTATTGCCTATGCCGCTCATCACTAGTGAAATCTTGTCATCATGTCGGCTGGCGTGGAGGCATCATACGTCACCCTGTGCGGAATTTCGTGTGGCATATTCAATCAACAAGGCGAACAAATGGATAAAGTAAGTATGACTTTTTTTTTTTTTTACACCATTCCAGGGAAAATCGATACACTATACCGCGAAGCGCAAGGATATTCGACTTTGCGGAAAATTACATTTTCTCTGAAATTCAGATCAAAGTCCTGTTTCGCTCAACACTAGTTCTAAACAAATTTTGTTTGGTTACTATGAGGTTAATGATATTTTCTTTTTCATTTGCACTGAATAGATTTAGAAGCTTTATGATATTATTGACATACTGTAGCCATTTTCGTAAACTAGGTTTCTATCCTCTTCCATGTTTAAAGATGCTCACGGCATATCCCAGCAATGCCACACAAAAGTTAATTATTTTTGCAATGCATCGGGCAAAAAAAACTCTCATTGCAATAAAGTATTTCTTCGCAGAGACATTTCCATTTTGACATTATAAAAATATACAGTGAAAATCTATAAGGCTTTGATTAAATGTTGATTCAGCTGATTTCAACATAGCCAAAGCCAGTGACCATAAATGGAATCTAAACAACAGCGAGTAATTACAATGTCAAAGACGTGTATACACTGTGTGTTATGTTTCATTGTCTGGCATGCAAATAGACTCGAAGTTTCCTTTACTGTATTTCCAAAATCCCGTGAATGCTAACCAGAGTTCCTTCGTTTATACAAAAGAACAAGGCTCAATCATGTTTGATAAGTTGCAAATTACTGGTAATGCCACAAGTGTTGTTACAGCTGCAGAGAGTGGCCAGAAGGATGGAGGAAAGAAAGAAAAGGCATGAATCAAACAAAAAATCCAAACAATTTGAATGATAGTGTATAGAAATGCTAAGACCAACTTCCAGAACAGGTATTGATAATGTGGAGGATTTGCCATGTATATTACAAGGATAGCTCTGAAGATTAAAGGGACATGCCTGTTTTTATTATTTCAATTTATTTGTTTATATAATAGGAAATCCTACCATTTTCTAATATACATGAATCTAAAATTCTGCCTGTATACCTAGCTTATAGCAGGCAGTTGACCCGTATATGCAGAAGAATGGTATAACCCATGTATCAGTCCTATGTAATGTATCCATGGCCTAACTGAAACATGGCATCGGTCATGTGACACTCTTCACGTCATATAATCCCTAACATTCAGCAAGCAGCAGTGTTACATGACATACAGTACATGTGCTGGGTCACATTCATGTGATAAATAAATAGGACTAATGGTGGAATGATAATTTTTTTATTGTACTTGTTACAGTAACTACATTATTGGGTGTATTGACATGGCTGCCTGTCTATAGGTGATGTCAAAGTTTACTTTAAAAAAAAAAAAACAACACAGACACTGATGGACATGATGAAGTGGTGCTGCAGATAGTAGTAGTAGTGTATATACTGGATGTTCTGCTCCACCTACACTACTGTTCACCTGTTAGATACAGTTAACTGAAAGCCAGGTCACAAGATACTTGTGAGGGTCACATGACTGACGCCATGTTAAGTCCTATCTAGGTCTCCTATGGATGCATTTTAAAGGACTAAAATGGGTCGTACCATTTTTTTTTCTTTAGGGAGAAGCTGCTGTATGGGTATAATAAAGGTCTGCAAGCAAAGTATTAAAGAGGACCTTTCACCACTGCTGACATTTCTGTTTTAATAGCTTCATACATTTGCCATGTAATAACAGTTCTGGAGCATCTGTTCTTATGGCTCTATGTTGTGCCATTCCTTTATTATTTCTACTAGAAGTTATGAATTAATTGCTAGCAGTCTGCAGTAAGGGTACGGAGGGGTGTTAACCAGTTGGGGGTGTGTACCTGCACAGTCTGAAAATGACAGCTCTGACTGGACAGAATGAGACTGTGCAGCCCCCCCCCCCCCCCCCCAACTGGTTACCTCCCCTCTGTACCCTTATTGCAGACTGCTAGCAATTCATTCATAACTTCTAGAAGGAATAATGAAGGAATGGCACAACATAGAGTCGTAATAGTAGATGCTCCAGAACTGGTATTACATGGGGAATGAATGCAGGTATTAAAACAGACATGTCAGGAGCGGTATCAGGTTTCTTTAAATAGATGTATATTAGAAAATTGCTCAACATCCTATTCTGTAAATAAATATATGTAATCATTGACCCCTTCAACCACCGTGACATACCAGTACATCACGGTGGTAGAGGGAATGTATGGAGCGTGCTGCTGCATTAAGTGTCTGCTTCACACGCAGCGGGTGCAGGCTGAATCATACAGCCGGCACCCGGCTGCAATGACAGGGAACGGTGATCCGCCAGACCCCATCATTTAATCCTTCAGGTGCCGCAATCAATGCTGATCCCTCTGCCTTCCGATCTGAGCCCCTGCAGTGAAATTGCGGGCCTCCGATCGGTTACTATGGCAGCCTGGACGCTTCTGAAGCCTTCCATAGCTGCCATGGTAAGCTCCCTGCTGCGCTGTTCACAAAGCACAAGGCAGTAGGGACAGCGTAAAAATTCTATTCACCCTAAAAGATCTCTATTAGGGTGAATAGGACAAGGGTTCAAGCCCCCTAAGTTCAAAAAATAAATAAAAAATATTAAAATATTAAAAGTTTAAACCATGCCCCTTTCCCAATTTTACATATAAAAATATATTATCAATAAAAAAATAAGTATATCAGGTATCGCCACGTCCAAAAATGTCTAAACTATTAAAATATATTTTTTAAATTCCTGTGCAGTGAACACCGTAACAGAAACAAAAATGGAAAACAGCACGATTTGCAATTTTTTTGTCACCTTTTCCCCCCAAGAAAATTGAATATTAGTGATCAAAACGTTCTATGTACCAGAAAAATGGTACCAATAAAAACTACTGTTCTTAAAAAAAAAAGTCCTATACAGCTCTCTGGATTTAAGTATACAAAAGTTATGGCTGTAAGAAAATGGCGATGCAAAGAAAAGTTTTGCAAAGAAGTTTTTTTTTAAGGTAGTAAAGAAAAAAAAACTGTACAAGTTTGGTATCACTGGAATTGTATTGGGCCGCATGTAATTTTTAGCGCACAGTAAATGCTGTGATGTCAACACCCCAAAAACCTTGGTGGAGTTTTTTTTTAGTTTTTTTATTTAACCCGACAAATATTTTTTTTCCTGTTTTCCAGTAACAGAGATGTTAAATTAGATGGTGCCATTAAAAAATACATCTTGTCCCGCAAAAAATAAGACATAATATGTCTATGTGAATGGAAAAATAAAAAAGTTATGTCTATTGAAAAGCGGGATGGAAAAAAAAATGCAAAACCAAAAATGGTCTCGGAACTTAAGGGGTTAAAACTAGAATACCTCTTTAACTTTTCACAAAATTGATAGGAAAGACAAAAGAAGGAGCCCTTAATGTGTTAAAGGATGCTTCCACCCAAAATTAGTGGTTGGTTTCCTGGACACAATTTTTTAAGTCTTGCCATGTGCTCTGTCACAGTAGAAAAGATCACCCTGAAAAAACTGCCTGCAGATGAGATGCTGGCTTACTTAATATAATAGTCATGTCTCAAGGCCTATTCAAACATTGACTTATACGATAGCTGCCTTACATCTGGTGGCATCAGAGGCACAGCTCGTTAAAAGCTTATTTGCATCCCTTTCCTCCCTTTCTTTACACTCTCTGGTCAGTTGAGCAGCTCCACCAGGGAGGAGTAGAGGGATGGTGACTCAATTAGAGAACTCAATTAGAGTGCCTTCACACATGGCATATTTTGTTGCAGAAATTTCTTTGATTGAAATTCATTACCGTTCATCTGAATGGGACTTGCAAAAATCCATGTGCTTTATGTCAAAACTTTTCAGTGGCAGAAACTTCTCCCAAAAACTCTGCCGTGTGAGAAGGCACCCTTATCAGGGCCGGTACAAGGCAGGGGCCGAAGGAGCGGGTGCCCTGGGCGCTACCATTTGCGGACAGGAGGGGGGCGCAGGTGAAGTGCCAGCAGTGTACAGCTTCACTGTACCACATTAGCCAAGCGCCACTTGCTGTGCTTGCTGTGCTGAGTGCGCTCCTGCACCCGCCTACACCGTCCACACCAGCCATGTCAGCGCTGCTCCTTCTCTCCCCCTATGAATTTTGTGCCGACTGCGCTCCTGGCTCGGGCCCCCCCCCCCCCATTGAGGATTCATTTGGTTGATACCACCGGCGTGCGCCGTGTGACGTCACGCGGCTCACGCCGGAGGCGAGGTGTGAGGTGAGAGAGGGAGGACTCGCGCAGCCTACAGGGAGCTGTGTCGGCGCGTGAAGAACAAGCCACGAGGAGCCTGCCTTCACTAGCTGCTACTCACACACAGACTGTAAAAAGTAAGAAAATAATGTAATACAAATAACAAACTAATTTTTTTATTAAAAAAATTATGGTCATCTCAGTCCAATCAAAGTCCCACAGTCCTTTGTTCTATTGCTTTAAGTATATTCTTGTTTTGAAACAACATTGATTCTTTCTTAAAAACGGGGGGGGGGGGGGGGGGCGCAGTTTGCCATCTTCGCCCTGGGCACCAAATGGCCTTGTCCCAGCCCTGACCCTTATACTAATCTAATCTACTGTATTTCAAGCGGTTACTGTACAGCAGTAGGTGCAGTGCATTAGATTAGTGTAATTCTTTACCTGTACCTCATCTGCTTTCTCCCTGCGATCTTCTACCTCTATTTCTGCTGCACGTGTTTTCACCAGGAGAGCTGCAGTCAGCATTGATAACCCTTCTCTGCTGTCCTACTATGAGTATTCCTGTTCAGCAGCCTTCACAGGACACTGCTGAACAGGGAGACTAAGGAACACATCCGGTCGGGGCTTGAGTGGAAGAGCCCCTATCCAGTCTTGGTGACCATGTGAGCGCAGCAGAAATGGCAGAATCAGTGGGGCGATAGAGGGGTAAGTACTGAGGAGACTATCTGCCCTTCACAGGTCAGCACACAGGAGGATTTCCACCAAAGCCTGGCGAACCCCTTTCATTTTACCCACAGAAATATGGGCTTCTATGAGGCATATTAGACATACAGTAAGTAATAGAGTCAAGCACATTTGTAAGGGTCCATTCACACGTCTGCAATTTTGTTCCGCATTTTGCGGAACGGAATTGCGGACCCATTCAGAATTGCGGACCCGCACTTCCGGGTCTGCAATTCCGATCCCGAAAAAAATAGAACATGTCCTATTCTTGTCCGCAATTGCGGACAAGAATAGGCATTTTCTATTAAGTGGCGGCGATGTCCGTGTTTTTTTTTTGTCGCGGTCAGCAAAACACACACGGACGTGTGAATGGACCCTAAGAGGGATGAGAACAACCTTGACTCTTTTACATAGAATATTCATCGTTTACAGTTACATGCCGCTATTGGTTACCGCTGACCAGTGGTGTAGCTATAGGTGAAGCAGGGGAAGCAGCTGCTTTGGGGCCCAGACTCCCAAGGGACCCCCTCAGGAGAAGGACTAAAAGATTTTTATCAGTATTATACAATGATATTATATACAGAGACACTGTAGGACATGGATGGAGCTGCTGCCGGGCCTCGTCTGAGAGATCAATTTTGACTAGCCACAGGAGTGGGGGTTGCACGTGAGTTAGGGGTTGCAAAGACGTTGCTGGGGGAGTGGGCCCCATTCAAAAATTTGCTCTGTGGCCCAGTCAGTTGGAGTTACGACACTGCGGCTGACCCTGTTGCATTGGACATACCACCATGTGCTGAGGACACACCAGCACTGTAAATTGTTATGCATGCTATTATATCTCGCTGCACCCCCTGTCACTGGGCATTGTGGGGTTGTAGGGGGGGGTTACAGGTTTGAATACCCCTTTTAAATCAATTTGTATTCAATACTGAGTCAATAATTGAGTCAATACTTTGTAGTACCCCTTTTTGCTGCAATTACAGCTGTAAGTCTTTTGGGGTATGTCTCTACCAGCTTTGCACATCTAGAGGCTGAAATTTTTACCCATTCTTCTTTGCAAAATAGCTCAAGCTCAGTCAGATTGGATGGAGAACATCTGTGAACATCAATTTTCAAGACTTGCCACAGAATTTCAATGGGATTTAGGTCTGGGCTTTGACTGGGCCATTCTAACACATGCATATACTTTGATCTAAACCATTCCATTGTAGTTCTGGCTGTATATTTACGGTGGTTCTCCTGCTGGAAGGTGAACCTCCGTCCCAGTCTCAAGTCTTTTGCAGTCTTTGCCAGATTTTCCTCCAGGATTGCCCTGCATTAAGCCCCATCCATATTCCCATCAGCTCTGACCAGCTTCCCTTGCTGTCCTTGCTGAAGAAAATCATCCACACAGCATGATGTTACCACCACCATGTTTCACGGTGGGGATGGTGTGTTCAGGGTGATGTGCAGTGTTAGTTTTCTGCCACACACAGGGGGTTATTTTAGACCAGATATACCCTACTTTTGTGGCATATAACTGGCGCAGATTCTGTCGCATGCCATAGTGCGGGAGAATCTGCGACTTATTCCCCACTCATGCCAGGTCTAAAAAAGGGGGTGTGACAACGGCGTGGAAGGGGACAGGCCGGCAGGCGAATCTCATTCATCATTTTCTACGCCTGGTTTAGGCTACTTTCACACTTGCGGCAGTGTGATCCGGCAGGCAGTTCCGTCGTCGGAACTGCCTGCCGGATCCGCCGATCTGCCGCTGACTGAAAGCATTTGTGAGACGGATCCGGATGCGGATACTTCTCACAAATGCATTGCAAGGACGAATTTGTCTCTCCGCTTGTCATGCGGACAGACGGATCCGTCTTGTATCTTTTTTCACATTTTTACCGGTCTGCGCATGCGCAGGCCGGAAGGAAGGACGGATCCGGCATTCCGGTATTTTGAATGCCGCATCCGGCACTAATACATTCCTATGGGAAAAAATGCTGGATCCGGCATTCAGGCATGTCTTCAGTTTTTTTGGCCGGAGATAAAACCGTAGCATGCTACGGTTTTATCTTTTGCCTGATCACTCTCCATTCAGAATGCATGGGGATAAAACTGATCAGTTCTTTTCCGGTATAGAGCCCCTGTGACGGAACTCTATGTCGGAAAAGAAAAACGCTAGTGTGAAAGTACCCTTTGGTGTGCAAAATAGTCTAAAGGCACCTCTACAAAACTTTGGTGATCCACCACCAGCTATAGGGATTACTATAGACCGGCGTCTAAAACACCGGTCTTACTCTTAATAAATGTGCCCCATGGCGTTTAGCATTTAGGTCTAACAGTTCAACATTGGTCTCAGCTGACCAAAGCACCATCTATTCACATGTTTGCTGTGTCCCCTTCATGGCTTGTGGGAAACTTCAAATAGGACTTGCAGCCAGCCAGTAGCGCAGGGGCAACATGTGAGGTGCACGGTGGACCGATGAGGGGCCAAATTATAACACACAGTTTACCAGTTTACTCACGGTTAGCAGAAAGCCTCCCTGAGCTGGCAGCACAGTGTTGAGGTGGACAGCACGAAATCCTCCGGGGCACGCTCTGTGTAGGGAAGCATCAGCCAAGATGGTGGTTGAGGTGCCCTTGATGTTAGGGGTGCTTAGGGTGCTTGTTGCGGCTGAGTCCCTTGATGGTTTTTGTCGGGACGCCAGTACCGTTAATGGTGGTACAACCAATAGTGGCAATAATTAGGTAGACAGTAGTAAGATGCAACTCACAACTTTTACTGTTGATGACTTTGGTTACAGCAGTACAAAAATACAGTCTCTTGATGTTAACAGAGTTGATTCTGCAAATCCACTGTTTCTAGGCTTTTTAGGTTTGACTTGGAGCTGTGGGTTAGGTGTACCTTGTTCCTGTTGATGTGCTCAGTCCTTGTCCTTTCCCTACAAGCTGAACATTGGGACAGGTAAACTCATCTGTCTCTCAGAAGTATTATGTGGCTGCCAGAAGCTATATGTCCTCCACCATGCGCAAAGGTGTCTGTGGCCCTCAATAATGGCTCTTATCACCGATGATTCCTTAGGAAGCTTGTTTTTATTCCAGGGAGGCAAACTCTCTCCTACTGGTCAGGGATGCAAGTATATAGTCCGGCCACAGAAGGAAAACGCTCTTCTGTGCCTCACATCTTAGTATCACCTCATAGCGAAGTTGGCTCCACTCACTAATCTGTGTCATGGAGTCTTCACTCTACATTCTCTCCCACTGATCTAATCTGATCTCCTCAGATCTGCTCTAATCTAGAGTTGAGCGAACACCTGGATGTTCGGGTTCGAGAAGTTCGGCCGAACTTCCCGGAAATGTTCGGGTTCGGGATCCGAACCCGAACCGAACTTCGTCCCGAACCCGAACCCCATTGAAGTCAATGGGGACCCGAACTTTTGGGCACTAAAAAGGCTGTAAAACAGCCCAGGAAAGAGCTAGAGGGCTGCAAAAGGCAGCAACATGTAGGTAAATCCCCTGAAAACAAATGTGGATAGGGAAATGAATTAAAATAAAAATAAAAAAAATAAAAATGACCCAATATCAATTGGACAGAGGTCCCATAGCAGAGAATCTGGCTTCACGTCAGCAGAGAATCAGTCTCTTCATTCCATAGCAAAGAATCTGGCTTCATGTCAGCAGAGAATCAGTCTCTTCATGCCATAGCAGAGAATCTGGCTTCATGTCACCCACCACTGGAAGAGGCCACTGTCACATATTTAGGCCCCGGCACCCAGACAGAGGAGAGCGGTCCCGTAACAGAGAATCTGGCCTTATGTCAGCACAGAATCTGTCTTCATGTCATAGCAGAGAATCAGGCTTCACGTCACCCACCACTGGAACAGGCCACTGTCACATATTTATGCCCCGGCACCCAGACAGAGGAGAGCGGTCCCGTAACAGAGAATCTGGCCTTATGTCAGCACAGAATCTGTCTTCATGTCATAGCAGAGAATCAGGCTTCCCGTCACCCACCACTGGAACAGGCCACTGTCACACATTTAGGCCCAGGCACCCAGGCAGAGGAGAGAGGTCCCGTAACAGAGAATCTGGCCTTATGTCAGCACAGAATCTGTCTTCATGTCATAGCAGAGAATCAGGCTTCCCGTCACCCATCACTGGAACAGGCCACTGTCACACATTTAGGCCCAGGCACCCAGGCAGAGGAGAGAGGTCCCGTAACAGAGAATCTGGCCTTATGTCAGCGCAGAATCTGTCTTCATGTCATAGCAGAGAATCAGGCTTCATGTCACCCACCACTGGAACAGGCCACTGTCACACATTTAGGCCCAGGCACCCAGGCAGAGGAGAGAGGTCCCGTAACAGAGAATCTGGCCTTATGTCAGCGCAGAATCTGTCTTCATGTCATAGCAGAGAATCAGGCTTCACGTCACCCACCACTGGAACAGGCCACTGTCACACATTTAGGCCCAGGCACCCAGGCAGAGGAGAGAGGTCCAGTAACAGAGAATCTGGCCTTATGTCAGCGCAGAATCTGTCTTCATGTCATAGCAGAGAATCAGGCTTCACGTCACCCACCACTGGAACAGGCCACTGTCACATATTTAGACCCAGGCACCCAGGCAGAGGAGAGAGGTCCCGGAACAGAGAATCTGGCCTTTTGTCAGCGCAGAATCTGTCTTCATGTCATAGCAGAGAATCAGGCTTCACGTCACCCACCACTGGAGCAGGCCACTGTCACACATTTAGGCCCAGGCACCCAGGCAGAGAAGAGAGGTCCGGTAACAGAGAATCTGGCCTGATGTCAGCGCAAAATTTGTCTTCATGTCATAGCAGAGAATCAGGCTTTACGTCACTCACCACTAGAACAGGCCACTGTCACATATTTAGGCCCAGGCACCCAGGCAGAGGAGAGAGGTTGCGTAACAGAGAATCTGGCTTCATGTCAGCACAGAATAAGTCTTCATGTCATAGCAGAGAATCAGGCTTCACGTCACCCACCACTGGAACAGGCCACTGTCACACATTTAGGCCCAGGCACCCAGGCAGAGGAAAGAGGTCCCGTAACAGAGAATCTGGCCTTATAGCAGTGCAGAATCTGTCTTCATGTCATAGCAGAGAATAAGGCTTCACGTCACCCACCACTGGAACAGGCCACTGTCACACATTTAGGCCCAGGCACCCAGACAGAGGAGAGAGGTCCCGTAACAGAGAATCTGGCCTTATGTCAGCACAGAATCTGTCTTCATGTCATAGCAGAGAATCAGGCTTCACGTCACCCACCACTGGAACAGGCCACTGTCACACATTTAGGCCCAGGCACCCAGGCAGAGGAGAGAGGTCCCATAACAGAGAATCTGGCCTTATGTCAGCGCAGAATCTGTCTTCATGTCATAGCAGAGAATCAGGCTTCACGTCACCCACCACTGGAACAGGCCACTGTCACACATTTAGGCCCAGGCACCCAGGCAGAGGAGAGAGGTCCCGTAACAGAGAATCTGGCCTTATGTCAGCGCAGAATCTGTCTTCATGTCATAGCAGAGAATCAGGCTTCACGTCATCACCACTGGAACAGGCCACTGTCACACATTTAGGCCCAGGCACCCAGGCAGAGGAGAGAGGTCCCGTAACAGAGAATCTGGCCTTATGTCAGCACAGAATCTGTCTTCATGTCATAGCAGAGAATCAGGCTTCACGTCACCCACCACTGGAACAGGCCACTGTCACACATTTAGGCCCAGGCACCCAGGCAGAGGAGAGCGGTCCCATAACAGAGAATCTGGGCTTATGTCAGCGCAGAATCTGTCTTCATGTCATAGCAGAGAATCAGGCTTCACGTCACCCACCACTGGAACAGGCCACTGTCACACATTTAGGCCCAGGCACCCAGGCAGAGGAGAGAGGTCCAGTAACAGAGAATCTGGCCTTATGTCAGCGCAGAATCTGTCTTCATGTCATAGCAGAGAATCAGGCTTCACGTCACCCACCACTGGAACAGGCCACTGTCACACATTTAGGCCCCGGCACCCAGACAGAGGAGAGGTTCATTCAACTTTGGGTTGCCCCGCAATATAATGGTAAAATGAAATTAAAAATAGTAGTGAATGAGGAAGTGCCCTGGAGTAGAATAATATATTGTTAAGGGGAGGTAGTTAATATCTAATCTGCACAAGGGATGGACAGGTCCTCTGGGATCCATGCCTGGTTCATTTTTATGAACGTCAGCTTGTCCACATTGGCTGTAGACAGGCGGCTGCGTTTGTCTGTAATGACGCTCCCTGCCGTGCTGAATACACGTTCAGACAAAACGCTGGCCGCCGGGCAGGCCAGCACCTCCAAGGCATAAAAGGCTAGCTCTGGCCACGTGGACAATTTGGAGACCCAGAAGTTGAATGGGGCCGAACCATCAGTCAGTACGTGGAGGGGTGTGCACAGGTACTGTTCCACCATGTTAGTGAAATGTTGCCTCCTGCTAACACGTTCCGTATCAGGTGGTGGTGCAGTTAGCTGTGGCGTGTTGACAAAACTTTTCCACATCTCTGCCATGCTAACCCTGCCCTCAGAGGAGCTGGCCGTGAAACAGCTGCGTTGGCGACCTCTTGCTCCTCCTCTGCCTTCGCCTTGGGCTTAAACTGGTTCCCCTGTGACATTTGGGAATGCTCTCAGTAGCGCGTCTACCAACGTGCGCTTGTACTCGCGCATCTTCCTATCACGCTCCAGTGTAGGAAGTAAGGTGGGCACTTTGTCTTTGTACTGGCAACCCAGTAGTCCGCACACGTTAAAATGTGGTCAACTCTGCTGTCGTTGCGCAGGCACTGCAGCATGTAGTCGCTCATGTGTGCCAGGCTGCCCAGAGGTAAGGACAAGCTGTCCTCTGTGGGAGGCGTATCGTCATCGTCCTGAGTTTCCCCCAGCCACGCACCAGTGATGGGCCCGAGCTGCTTTGGGTGCCACCCCGCTGTGAACATGCTTCATCCTCATCCCCCTCCACCTCCTCCTCATCCTCGTCCTCCTCGTCCTCCTCGTCCTCCAGTAGTGGGCCCTGTCTGGCCACATTTGTACCTGGCCTCTGGTGTTGCAAAAAACCTCCCTCTGAGTCACTTCGAAGAGACTGGCCTGAAAGTGCTAAAAATGACCCCTCTTCCTCCTCTTCCTCCTGGGCCACCTCCTCTTCCATCATCGCCCTAAGTGTTTTCTCAAGGAGACATAGAAGTGGTATTGTAACGCTGATAACGGCGTCATCGCCACTGGCCATGTTGGTGGAGTACTCGAAACAACGCAACAGGGCACACAGGTCTCGCATGGAGGCCCAGTCATTGGTGGTGAAGTGTGTCTGATCCGCAGTGCGACTGACCTGTGCGTGCTGCAGCTGAAACTCCACTATGGCCTGCTGCTGCTCGCACAGTCTGTCCAGCATATGCAAGGTGGAGTTCCACCTGGTGGGCACGTCGCATATGAGGCGGTGAGCGGGAAGGCCGAAGTTACGCTGTAGCGCAGACACGCGAGCAGCGGCAGGGTGTGAACGCCAGAAGCGCGAACAGACGGCCCGCACTTTATGCAGCAGCTCTGACATGTCGGGGTAGTTGCGAATGAACTTCTGCACCACCAAATTCAGCACATGCGCCAGGCAAGGGATGTGCGTCAAACCGGCTAGTCCCAGAGCTGCAACGAGATTTCGCCCATTATCGCACACCACCAGGCCGGGCTTGAGGCTCACCGGCAGCAACCACTCATCGGTCTGTTGTTCTATACCCCGCCACAACTCCTGTGCGGTGTGGGGCCTGTCCCCCAAACATTTGAGTTTCAGAATGGACTGCTGACGTTTACCCCGGGCTGTGCTGAAGTTGGTGGTGAAGGTGTGTGGCTGACTGGATGAGCAGGTGGAAGAAGAGGAGGAGGAAGCTGAGTAGGAGGAGGAGGAGACAGGAGGCAAAGAATGTTGCCCTGCGATCCTTGGCGGCGGAAAGACATGCGCCAAACAGCTCTCCGCCTGGGGCCCAGCCGCCACTACATTTACCCAGTGTGCAGTTAGGGAGATATAGCGTCCCTGGCCGTGCTTACTGGTCCACGCATCTGTGGTTAGGTGGACCTTGCCACAGATGGCGTTGCGCAGTGCACACTTGATTTTATCGGACACTTGTTTGTGCAGGGAAGGCACGGCTCTCTTGGAGAAGTAGTGGCGGCTGGGAACAACATACTGTGGGACAGCAAGTGACATGAGCTGTTTGAAGCTGTGTGTGTCCACCAGCCTAAATGACAGCATTTCATAGGCCAGTAGTTTAGAAATGCTGGCATTCAGGGCCAGGGATCGAGGGTGGCTAGGTGGGAATTTGCGCTTTCTCTCAAATGTTTGTGAGATGGAGAGCTGAACGCTGCCGTGTGACATGGTTGAGATGCTTGGTGACGTAGGTGGTGGTGTTGGTGGTACATCCCATGTTTGCTGGGTGGCAGGTGCCAACGTTCCTCCAGAGGCAGAGGAAGAGGCCGAGGCGGCGGCAGCAGCAGCAGAAGAGGCCGAGGCGGCGGCAGCAGCAGCAGAAGAGGCCGAGGCGGCGGCAGCAGAAGAGGTAGCAGGGGGAGCCTGAGTGACTTCCTTGTTTTTAAGGTGTTTACTCCACTGCAGTTCATGCTTTGCATGCAGGTGCCTGGTCATGCAGGTTGTGCTAAGGTTCAGAACGTTAATGCCTCGCTTCAGGCTCTGATGGCACAGCGTGCAAACCACTCGGGTCTTGTCGTCAGCACATTGTTTGAAGAAGTGCCATGCCAGGGGACTCCTTGAAGCTGCCTTTGGGGTGCTCGGTCCCAGATGGCGGCTGTCAATAGCAGGCGGAGTCTCTTGGCGGCGGGTGTTCTGATTTTGCCCACTGCTCCCTCTTTTGCTACGCTGTTGGCTCGGTCTCACCACTGCCTCTTCCTCCGAACTGTGAAAGTCAGTGGCACGACCTTGATTCCATGTGGGGTCTAGGACCTCATCGTCCCCTGCATTGTCTTCCACCCAGTCTTGATCCCTGACCTCCTGTTCAGTCTGCACACTGCAGAAAGACGCAGCAGTTGGCACCTGTGTTTCGTCATCATCAGAGACGTGCTGAGGTGGTATTCCCATGTCCTCATCATCAGGAAGAATAAGTGGTTGTGCGTTAGTGCATTCTATCTCTTCCACCCCTGGGGAAGGGCTAGGTGGATGCCCTTGGGAAACCCTGGCAGCAGAATCTTCAAACAGCATAAGAGACTGCTGCATAACTTGAGGCTCAGACAGTTTCCCTGATATGCATGGGGGTGATGTGACAGACCGATGGGCTTGGTTTTCATGCGCCATCTGAGCGCTTTCTGCAAAAGACTGGGTGGGAGATAATGTGAACGTGCTGGATCCACTGTCGGCCACCCAATTGACTAATGCCTGTACCTGCTCAGGCCTTACCATCCTTAGAACGGCATTGGGCCCCACCAAATATCGCTGTAAATTCTGCTGGCTACTGGGACCTGAGGTAGTTGGTTCACTAAGACGTGTGGCTGTGGCAGAACGGCCATGTCCTCTCCCAGCACCAGAGGGTCCACTAACACCACCACGACCATGTCCACGTCCGCGTCCGCGTCCCTTATTAGATGTTTTCCTCATTGTTCCCGTTCACCACAATTTTGAGAATGGCAAATTTGGGAATAGTTTTTCAACCCAGAACAAAAAATGTGCTTTTACGGTCACTACAAATAACTTGACCAGATAAAACAGTACAGATTTGGTTGATTAGAAATGTCAGGCCTGTTTTTTTAATCACAGAATTAGACTTCTATCTGCACGGTAGCGTGTGTCTTAGGTTTTTCTGAATGACACTATAAGCACCTTCAATGTAAGATATCCTTTTTGGGATAGATTTCAAGTAGGCCTCATATACCAGAAACTAGTTATTTTGAGAATGCCAAATTTGGGAATAGTTTTTCAACCCAGAACAAAAAATCTGCTTTTACGGTCACTACAAATAACTTGACCAGCTAAAACACTACATATTTGGTTGAATAGAAATGTCAGGCCTGTTTTTTTTTGGCGCTATGTGACAGGTATAGGTTTAATCACAGAATCAGACTTCTATCTGCACGGTAGCGTGTGTCTTAGGTTTTTCTGAATGACACTATCAGCACCTTCAATGTAAGATATCCTTTTTGGGATAGATTTCAAGTAGGCCTCATATACCAGAAACTAGTTATTTTGAGAATGGCAAATTTGGGAATAGTTTTTCAACCCAGAACAAAAAGTCTGCTTTTACGGTCACTACAAATAACTTGACCAGCTAAAACACTTCAGATTTGGTTGAATAGAAATGTCAGGCCTGTTTTTTTTTTGCGCTGTGTGACAGGTATAGGTTTAATCACAGAATCAGACTTCTATCTGCACGGTAGCGTGTGTCTTAGGTTTTTCTGAATGACACTATCAGCACCTTCAATGTAAGATATCCTTTTTGGGATAGATTTCAAGTAGGCCTCATATACCAGAAACTAGTTATTTTGAGAATGGCAAATTTGGGAATAGTTTTTCAACCCAGAACAAAAAGTGTGCTTTTACGGTCACTATAAATAACTTGACCAGCTAAAACAGTACAGATTTGGTTGAATAGAAATGTCAGGTCTATTTTTTAGGCGCTGGGTGACAGGCTCAACTTGCCCCTGATGTAGTATATGGCCAAATAATAACCACACTGTTGATGGTTAAATGCACTTGGGTGACACAGGCTCAGCCTGCACCAGATGTAGTATATGGCCAAAAAATAACCAGACTGTTGATGGTTAAATGCACTTCAGTGACACAGGCTCAGCCTGCAGCTGATGTAGTATATGGCCAAAAAATAACCAGACTGTTGATGGTTAAATGCACTTCGGTGACACAGGCTCAGCCTGCAACTGATGTAGGATATAGCACAAAATAACCACACTATTGATGGTTAAATACACTTGGTGATAGCTTGTGCTGGCACACCACAAGTCACAAAATGGCCGCCGATCACCCCAGAAAAAAAGTGATCTAAAAACGCTCTGGGCAGCCTCAAAAAAGTGAGCAAGTCAATATTAGCACTTCAATGATCCACAGCTGCAGATCGATCACAGAATGAAGTCTTTTGGAGGAGTTAATCTGCTTAATCTCGCCCTAACGTCGCAGCTGCAACCTCTCCCTATGCTTGAATCAGCAGAGTGACGTGCAGCGCAACGTGACCCAAGCTTATATAGAGGCTGGGTCACATGCTGCACTGGCCAATCACAGCCATGCCAATAGTAGGCAAGGCTGTGATGGCCTCTTGGGGCAAGTAGTATGACGCTTGTTGATTGGCTGCTATGCAGCCTTTCAAAAAGCGCCAAGAAAGCGCCGAACACCGAACCCGGACTTTTACGAAAATGTTCGGGTTCGGGTCCGTGTCACGGACACCCCAAAATTCGGTATGAACCCGAACTATACAGTTCGGGTTCGCTCATCCCTACTCTAATCTGAACTAACTACATTTTCCACTCTGATCTGATCTCCTCAGAGAGACCTCTATCTAGGCCTGACCTAGGTATATATAGAGCCTAAGTTTTATCCCCATCTAGTGGTGGGATGTATAAATTACGCCTAATCTGCCTGGTAACATGGCTTTCTTTTTGCCACTATTCTATAAAGGCCAAATATGTGGAGTACATGACTAATAGTTGTCCTGTGGACAGATTCTCCTACCTGAGCTGTGGATTTCTGCAGCTCCTCCAGATTGACCATGGGCCTCTTGGCTGCTTCTCTAATTAGTACTCTACTTGCTTGGCTGTCAGTTTAGGTGGACGGCCATGTCTTGGTAGCCTTGTAGTTGTGCCATACTCCTTCCATTTTCAGATGATATACTGAATCGTGCTCTGTGAAATGTTCAGAGCTTGGGATATTTTTGTATAACCTAACCTTGCTTTATACTTCTCCACAACTTATCCCTGACCTGTTTTGAGTGTTCCTTGGTTTTCACAATGTTGTTTGATCATTAATATTCTCTAAAAAAAAACTCTGAGGCCTCTATCTACATACTTGTAACCATATATACTAGTT
The DNA here is from genome assembly GCF_905171765.1 of Bufo bufo. Classification (NCBI taxonomy): domain Eukaryota; kingdom Metazoa; phylum Chordata; class Amphibia; order Anura; family Bufonidae; genus Bufo; species Bufo bufo. The sequence continues at coordinate 456,470,924 of NC_053393.1, read as the reverse complement.
TTTATACAAATATTTTGAATAAAGCTATTTTATTCAATCCCAAATACAAGTGTGCCTGCTACCTTCTCTACTAATTACTGCATTTCCTTTGACTGGGTGAGTCAAACCAGCAGATAAGCACCTCTGCCATTCAATTGAACAGTTGAGCCGTCTTTATTTTCACTATTTCCGATTCTTATTATAGTATAAAATTTCCTTCTGGATATTAGGAAATTAATGATATCTATATATATCTATATTACATCAATCATATCCTGTGTTTAGGATCTAGATTAATTTGGGATCATTGTACCTGCAGCCACAATGGTGCCATTTTTATCTAGGGAGATAAATAGATACATTTTACGTATATATCTTTGTATAATCTCCAAAGAATAGATTTTAGTTCTAGTCATATATATGGTTGAATCTATATATATATATCTATGTAAGGAAATATGAGGAAGATCTGATACATCTGTGGCTGGGAGAAATCAAGTGTACGGTTAAAGAATTGTCTCCTTGGGTCATTAGTAAGATATCTAATTATATTATTGATTAGAGGCATATTCTTTAGGTTATTTGGTGTTTCTTAGTTGCATATCATTGTTGTTGTTTTTTTTACTATTGTTACTAATTTTTTAATTAATTATTATTGGATTGTAACCCATTTTTCTATTATATTGATTACTAGCTGAGGGACCCGGCTTCGCTCGGGTATATTTAATCTATTTCATTTAATGTTTGTGTGTGTCGTTAAAAGATATTAACACTATCCACTATAACAGTGACATCTACAGCACCCCGGCCCCTTAACAGTGACCTCCACAGCCTTCCACCCCTTAACACTGACCCCCCCATAGTGCCCCATCCCTTAAAATTGGACCTCCACAGCAGCCCACCTCCTTAACTTTGACCTTTACAGCAGAATTCCCCTTTAACAGTGACATTCACAGCACACCACCCCCTTGACAGTAACCTCCACAGGGGCCCGCCCCTTCACAGTGGCCTTTACAGCAATCTGCCCCTTAACACTGACCTCCATAGCGGACCATCCCCTTAACTGTGACCTCCGCAGCAGTCTGCCCCTAGGGTGGCCATAGGTCCAGTTTTAGGCCGAACAGTCCTCCGTCTGGCGCGTGTCCTTTTGAACAGCTCAGTCTAAGAAAGCAGCACTGTGCTGTCTGAGTGTGGGCTGCAGGGAGAAAGCCACCCTCCCTCCCACCTCTTCAGCTGACAGAAGTTGATTTTTACCTTCATTTTTTCAATCCCCGCCGCCTGAGGAGTGGAGGGGGCGTGGCCTATCCAGATCGGGGCATGGCTTAGCGGGACCTAGAAGTTAATTTTTAACTTCATTTTTTCAATCTTAGTCGGATGACAAATAGGAGGGGGCGTGGCCTAACCAGATCAGGGGCTTTTTCTTTTGAACAGCTCACTCTAAGACAGCAGCACTGTTGTGTCTGAGTGTGAGCTGCAGGGAAAAAGTCACCCTCCCTCCTAGCTCTGCAGCTTACAGAAGTTGATTTTTAAGTTCATTTTGTCAATCCTGTCAGCTAATAAGTGGGGGACGTGGCCTGACTGGATAAGGGGCGTGGCCTAGCGGGACCTAGAAGTTGATTTTTAACTTCATTTTTTCAATCCCTGCCAGCAAAGGAGTGGGAGGGGGCATGGCCTAACCGGATCATGGGCGTGGCTTAGTGGGATCTGGGGGTGGGGTTTTAAGTTCGTCTTTTGAGGGGGGACACATTGTGGCAGGGGGCGTGTCTGGGCTCCTTCTTACTGTCTCATTTGCATATCAGATAAACTGGATTTTCAGAGGATAAAAAAATCTATTGCTGGAACAAAGGCACGTCTTGAAATAAGGTGCTATTAGGCTAAGGCCTCATGCACACGACAGTTGTTTTTCTCAGCGTCCGTTTTTTTGCGGATAGGATGGGGACCTATTAATTTCAATGGGACAGCAAAAAAATGCTGATAGTTCATCTGTTTGTGTTCCGCGTCCGTTCTCCGTGTTTCCCTTCAGCAAAAAAAATAGTGCATGTACTACTTTTTTAACATTTGCCTACAAGGATAGGCATTTATTACAAGGGATCTGTGGGAAAAAACGGATCCTCCAAAAAAAACAGATGCCGCATCCGTTTTTTTTAGCGGAAGCACAATTTGCATGGTCGTGTGCATGAGGCCTAAGGCTTTACTTCAATAGCGATTATCCTTGTGACAGATTTCCTTTAAAGCTGACCTACAGCAGTGAAGATAAATGGCTGGTTTGTTTTAGAAACCTGGAGTAAAACTGTATGTGGAGGCTGGAGGACCTGCGAGCTGGTAAGGGTCATGTGACCAAGCTTCTATTGGCTAATGCATTTTTTGGGAATATCTCAGGAACGGTATGTCCTAGAGAGCTGAGACCTGTTATAAAACCTTACCGGACACCTGATGTACCTGTGTGCCAAATTTCGTGATTGTAAATGCGACGGTGCGGATTCCTTTGGCGGACATACACACACATACATACACTCAGCTTTATTTTGCACTGAATTGCACTGAATTATTATTAATGAATATATATTTTGTTTACAACTGGGTTCTTTTGTATTCAAGTCAATGCAGATCAAGAGCTCTGGTGAGCTTGTTGTTTATGAGAACAAATTGGAATTTCCTCTATTATAAATCCTAATTTGTTTACATAAATAATATACAGTAGACTGTTAATCAAAGCAGTATAAATATTCTGACACAACCTGGGAAGGTGGCAAGCTGAGTGAGGATAGCAGTACAGAGGTGGAGGAATCCGCAGCACCGCAACAGGCTGGAAGAGGCAGTGGGGTGGCAAAAGGGAAAAGGCAGGCCACAACAAACAGGCCCGCAACTGTTCCCCGAAGCACCCCCTTACGGCAATCTCTCTTGCCAAGGGGTAGGTGTTCCGCAGTCTGGCTCTTTTTTGAGGAAAGTGCGGACGATAAAAGAATTGTCATTTGCAACCTGTGCCGTACCAAAATGAGCATGGGCGAGAACACTAGCAACCTCACCACCACCAGCATGATCCACCACATGGCATCAAAGCACCCTAATAGGTGGGCCGAACGTCTGGGTTCACAATCAGTGTCTGCGGGTCGCACCACTTCCTCCTCTTCCCCTGTGTTACGTGCTGGCCAATTCCCTGTCCAATAAGCAGGCCTGGATGCCTCCCGCCCTGCACCTGGACCTTCGCAAGCACCATCAGCTAGCACATCCTCTTCCGTGTCCCAGCGCAGAATACAGATGTCCATACCCCAGGCCTTTGAACGAAAGCGCAAATACCCAGCCACCTACCCATAGGCCATAGCACTAAATGCACACCTTTCCAAATTGCTGACCCTGGAAATGTTGCCATTTAGGCTTGTGGACGCTGAGGCTTTCCGCTGCCTGCGACGCTACATTTCCCTGACGGAACGCTGGGTGAACGTTGTGGAGGCTGGGAGCGAGTCATACCCTGGGATGGCACATGTGCTACCGACGACAAGGATTGCGGGCCCTACTTCCATCAGGATTTTCGATACCACCTACATTTGTGGCTGCAACCCCCCCTTCTCCTCCTCCACCTCCTCCTCCACTTTCACCTCTGAATTATCATCTTGCAGCCATCAGTCAGTAGCTGGAAGCAGTGTAGCACTGCAGTGGGGAAGCAGCAACAGGCTGTGGCTGAAACTAATTTGCTTAGGTGACAAACAGCACACCGCCACAGAGCTGTGGCAGGGTATAAGGGACCAGACTGAGCTGTGGCTCTTTCCACTCAACCTACAACCAGGCATGATTGTGTCTTATAATGGCCGTAACTTGGTGGCGACTTTGGAGCTTGGCAAGCTCATACACATACCATGCCTAGCCCACGTCTTCAACTTAGTGGTTCAGGGTTTTCTCAAAACCTACCCCAATTTTCCTGAGCTACTGGTAAAGGTGTGCCGCGTGTGTGCCCATTTCCAAAAGTCATCTAGTGCTGCCGCCAGTCTGGCATCACTGCAGCAGCACTTGCAATTGCCAGCTCAACGACTGTTGTGCGATGTGAGCATGCGCTGGAACTCCACGTTCCACATGTTAGCCAGGGTTTGTGAGCAGTAGAGGGCAGTAGTGGAATACCAGCTGCAACATGGTTGTCGCCTTTCCAGTCAGCTTCCGCTCTTCACAAGCGAGGAGTGGGCATGGATGTCTGACCTCTGTGAGGTTTTACGCAACTTTGAGGAATCAACACAGATGGTGAGCGACGATGCCGCTAATATCAGAGTAACCATCCTACTTCTGTGTCTACTCAAATGCTTGCTGCTCATAATGAAGGCGGACGCTTTGCATATGGAAGAGGTGGAAATGGGGGAAGAAAGTACATAGGGTGATAGCCAGACCACCCTCCGTTCGTCTTCTCAGCGCAAATTGGATGATGATGAGGAGGAGGAGGAGCAGGAGACGGTTGCCTCCGCTACAGAGGGTAGTACCCATAGCAGGTTTATTCCATCTTTTCAGCGTGGATGGACCGAATAGGAGGAAGAGGATGAGGAGATTGAGAGTCATCCTCCTGATGAGAACAGCGAAGTCTTGTCTGTTAGGACTCTGACACACATAGTAACATAGTATATAAGGCCGAAAAAAGACATTTGTCCATCCAGTTCGGTCTGTTATCCTGCAAGTTGATCCAGAGGAAGGCAAAAAAAAAAAACTGTGAGGTACCAGTCAATTTTCCACACTTAAGGGGGGAAAATTCCTTCCCGACTCCAATCAGGCAATCAGAATAACTCCCTGGATCAATGACCCCTCTCTAGTAGCTATAGCCTGTAATATTATTCCACTCCAGAAATTCATCCAAGCCCTTCTTGAATTATTTTTTTGTACTCACCATCACCACCTCCTCAGGCAGAGAGTTCCATAGTCTCACTGCTCTTACCGTAAAGAATCCTTTTCTATGTTTGTGTACAAACCTTCTTTCCTGCAGACGCAGAGGGTGTCCCCTCGTCACAGTCACAGTCCTGGGGATAAATAGTTGATTGGAGAGATCCCTGTACTGTCCTCTGATATATTTATACATAGTAATTAGATCTCCCCTCAGTCATCTTTTTTCTAAAGCGAATAACCCTAATGTTGATAATCTTTCAGGGTATTGTAATTTCCCCATTCCAGTTATTACTTTAGTTGCCCTCCTCTGAACCCTCTCCAGCTCTGCTATATCTGCCCTGTTTACAGGAGCCCAGAACTGTACACAGTACTCCATGTGTGGTCTGACTAGTGATTTGTAAAGTGGTAGGACTATGTTCTCATCAAGGGCATCTATGCCCCTTTTGATGCAACCCATTATCTTATTGGCTTTAGCATCAGCTGCCTGACACTGGTTTTTACTGCTTAGTTTGCTGTTTATTAAAATTCCTAGGTCCTTTTCCATGTCAGTGTTACCGAGTGTTTTACCATTTAGTAAGCACAGGTGATTTGCATTATTCCTTCCAATGTGCATAACCTTACATTTGTCAGTGTTAAACCTCATCTGCCACTTCTCTGCCCAAGCCTCTAATCTATCCAGATCCATCTGTAGTTGTATATTGTCCTCTTCAGTGTTATTTACTTTACACAGTTTAGTGTCATCTGCAAAAATGTATATTTTACTGTGCAAGCCTTCTACAAGATCATTAATAAATATATTGAAGAGAATAGGGCCCAATACTGACCCCTGAGGTACTCTGCTAGTGACAATGACCCAATCTGAGTGTGTAGCATTAATAACCACCCTCTGTTTTCTATCATTGAGCCAGTTACTTACCCACATACAGACGTTTTCTCCCAGTCCGAGCATTCTCATTTTATGTACTAAACTTTTATGTGGTACAGTGTCAAATGCTTTGGAGAAATCCAGATATACGACATCCATTGATTCACCACTGTCAAGTCTAGAACATAGCTCCTCATAGAAACTGATTAAATTAGTTTTATATGACCGATCCCTCATGAAGCCATGCTGATATGATGTTATTTGTTTGTTTTCATTGAGATCCTCCAAGATAGAATCTCTTAGAAAACCTTCAAACAGTTTAACCACAACAGATGTTAAACTTACCGGCCTATAATTTCCTGGGTCTGTTTTTGCACCTTTTTTGAATATTGGCACCACATTTGCCTTGCGCCAATCCTGTGGAACACTCCCTGTCAGTATAGAGTCTGTAAATATCATAAATAATGGTCTGGCTATGACATTACTTAATTATCTTAGGATACGGGGGTGCATGCCATCTGGTCCTGGCGATTTGTCTATTTTAATCTTTTTAAGTCGCTGTTGTACTTCTTCCTGGGTCAAACAGGGCACTTTTAATAGGGAATTTATTTTTACATTCTGCATTTCATCTGACAGTTTATTTTCCTCAGTGAATACAGTGGAGAAAAAAATATTTAATAGCTTTGCTTTCTCCTCGTCGCTCTCTGCAACTTCCCCCTCATTGCTTTGTAGAGGGCCGACACCTTCAGATTTATACTTTTTCCATTTATATCATTGAAAAACATTTTAGGGTTAGTTTTGCTCTCTTTGGCAATTAATCTCTCGGTCTCTAGTTTGGCGGCTTTTATTTTTTTTTTACATATTCATTTTTTTTCCTTATAGTTTTTAAGTGCTTCCTCGCTACCCTCCTGTTTTAGTGATCTAAATGCTTTCTTTTTGTCATTTATTGATTTCTTTACAGTTCTATTTATCCACATTGACTTCTTCTTGTTCCTTAACCCTTTATTCTTATAAGGTATGCACCGCTCACAATTAAATTTCAGGATGCTTTTAAAAATATCCCATTTTGTGCTGGTATCCTTATTTTTGAGGACTTTGTCCCAGTTAGTTAGGCCTATGGCCTCTCTTAGTTGGCTAAATTTATAAGTTTGGTATTTTTGTTCCTCCCTGTAGAAACGCTCATTTGAAGGATAATTGGAAGGTTATTACTTTATGGTCACTATTTCCCAGGTGTCCCCCGACCTGCACATCTATTGTTCTGTCAGGTCTATTGGTTAATACTAAGTCCAGTATGGCCGTCCCTCTAGTCGGGTCCTGAACCAGTTGGGTAAGGTAATTGTCTTTGGTTATTTCCAAGAACCTGTTTCCTTTATAAGATGTACAGCTTTCAGTTTCCCAGTCTATATCTGGGTAGTTGAATTCCCCCATAATAACCATAATTGCCGCCTTGTCTGTCTCATTTAGTAGTAGATTTTCTGTGGACTCTGGTATATTAGGTGGTTTATAATATACTCCTATTAGTAATTTATTATAATTTTTGCCTCCATGTATTTCAACCCACAGTGACTCCACATGTTCATGTCCCTCACTTATATATTCTCGGACTGTGGGCTTTAGACAGGACTTTACATAAAGGCAGACCCTTCCCCCTCTCCAGTTTTGACGATCCTTTCTAAACAGACTGTAACCTTGTTCATTAACCGCCCAGTCATAGCTATCATCCAGCCATGTCTCAGTTATTCCCACTATGTCATAGTCCTCCTCACACATCACTAATTCCAGTTCCCCAGTTTTATTAGTCAGGTTTCTGGCATTAGTATACATACAATTAGGAGGTTTATGTATATTTTTTACCCTGCACCTTTCCTTTTGAACTGTTCTAGTCCCTCCTTCTATTCCTCCCTCAGTCCCACTACCTTTCCCCCGGTCTCTATCTGCACTATCTTCCCATCCTATAACGTAATTACCCTCCCCCCCAGTCCCTAGTTTACTCCTCCAACCTTCTAGCCATCTTCTCCCTCAACACAGCTGCCCCTTCCCCATTGAGGTGCAGCCCATCCCTATGATAGAGCCTGTAGCCGACTGGCTGACTTTATGTGATGCTGCCCTTCCCATGACCCTCGCATTATACGCATTTTGGCCAACACAAATTACTGGTTGTTCACCCTTCTCGACCCCTGCTACAAAGAGAACTTCTCATCCCTCATTCCTGTGGTGGAGAGGACGAGCAAAATGGTGCAATACCAGAAGGTCCTTTTAGAAAAATTGCTCCAAAAATTTTCAGCTGACAATGCTGGCAGCAGAGTACATAGTTCCTTGGGCAACGAGGGGAACACGCAGCAGTTCCACCAGAGGCAGGGCAACACTCTCCAAGGCCTGGGACAGTTTTCATGACACCCTGCCAGCACCCTCACCCTGATGCGCGGCCTAGTGTCACAAGGAGGGAAAGGTTTTGGAAGATGGTGAAGGAGTACGTAGCAGACCGTGTCAGCGTCCTTAATGATCCCTCTGTGACTTACAACTATTGGGTGTCCAAGCTGGACACGTGGCATGAACTGGTGCTCTACGCCTTGGAGGTGCTGGCCTGCCCTGCCGCCAGCATTTTGTCAGAGCGGGTATTTAGTGCTGCTGGGGTCATAATAACTGATAAGCGCATCCACCTGTCAACTGAATGCTGACAGGTTGACTCTTATCAAAATGAACAAGGCCTGGATTGCCCATTAGTTCTCTAATCCACCAGAGGAAAGCAGCTGAACATAAAGCACTTTAAATTCGGCTTTTATGGTGTATTGAATACACTGTATTCCCATGCACCCCTTCCACCACAAAAAAGGGTATATGGTTAAAACTTCCTTTTCTCGTCCTCCTCCTTCATCATATCAACATGCTTATTAGGCTGCCCTCGCTTCTAATGTTTTAGAGGGTCACCAGCAGGCTCTCGCCCATAATGTTTTACATGTTCAGATCCGCAGCAAGCCCTCCCCACTAATGTTTTAGAGGGTCAGCTCAGCAGCAGACCCTCCCCCCTAATGTTTTTCTTCCTTGTAATTTTTGGCAGCACTTGCACTTTATATACAAGTAAATATACAGGAAAGAATGTTTCCTAACAATTTTTCCTCTAAAATCGAGTTTATCTTCGGTTCTTTTGCGTATTATTGTCAGTCTGTAAAAGTGCCGTACTACTCGGACAACATCGTTCCCAGCAGCAACCTGGGAGTCCAAGATGCATCCAGACATCCTCCTGATTCTGTTCCCGAACCATTTCAGTGGTGTTTCCATCAATTTCTGACCTTTTCCTGTGAACCAGACACCCTCCTCTCTTCAGAGCAGGGGGTGGATGGTTTAATGCTCGGGTTCTCCCATTGACTTCCATTGTGCTCGTGTGCTCTGTAAAGCACCCGATCATCCCAAAGTGTTCTACTCGAGCACCCGAGCACTTTGGTGCTCAATCAACACTAGTAACCATTTTATAAATACCCTATATGCCTTCCACCTGGTGTACAGACAACATCGAGACAATAGTTGACTTAATCCCAAACACCACTCAAAGTGTCTTTTTCCAATGAAGTCACCTTTGCCATGATTCTGTTTTTGAAGTCACCCAGATTAGTCACTAATGGTCACAAAAAAAACTCCAAGTCGTGGAGTCCCAAGTGACCTATTCAATGTTGAAGCAGTGTGTATAGTGATCCCTCAAGATACAATGGCCTCAGGATACAATATTTTCAACATACAATTGTCTTTTCTGACCCATCGTAAATTGAAACTAGACTTAACATATAATGTCTCAGACTCAGTCCAACCAATCAAGGCCACTTCTCTGGTAAAATAGCTGTATTAGTTGCTAGTTAGCAGCCATTCCTGACTATTATATGTAAGGACTTGTTTTATTTGTCTTAGTTTTCTGCTTATTTTTGTTAAATCTTCATGTTCTCGTATTTTGGATGACATTTTGGGGCTTTGGAACCAATTTTTCAAATTACAATGGTTTCGACATACAATGGTCGTCCCTGGAACCAATTAATATTGTAACTTGAGGGACCACTGTAATTGGAAAATGTTTAGAGTTCATCACTAATTTCTAACGCTTTCCATTGTCATCTACACCACAAGCCTGTACCAGTTGCAATCGGAATGACCTCATGATTAATGTTGCCTTATTACACGACATATAGTCATATGAGGGACTATCTAGCGTCAATATTTTGAAACTCTATACTCCACCCTTTCAAGTGGTGAGAGTTTTATTCATGGGTGGTTCATGGTTCCAGTCATATAACAATTCCAAATCGGTCCACCATTTTGAAACACTTTGTATTATGACAATGTTCTATAGTCATGTTAATGAAGTTACAGGAGCTATAACTGTTGTGCAGTCTTAATACTTACATTTTTACAAGGTATGTAAGGCTACGTCCACAGCTGCTTTAGGGCATTCTGGTACTCAGGAGAGCAGAATATTTTTCTATGTCTTTCAGCTTAAAAACCTCAACCTTAAAATTTCAAATAATTTTAAATAATCCTACAAAAAATGCTAAATAATATTGGATGCATTTCTGCTCCACTTTAAAATGCAGCTGTACAAATCTCTGGATTCAATTACCAGCTGTACTGTAACCACAAAAGGCATATTTCATCATTGTCTTTCTTACAAACCATTTACTGCTTTGTCTTGGGAATTTTAGGATGTACAGAGTATTCCCTCCAGAATACTGTAAATGTGTACATAGACTGGTGGAGTGTTGGTCAGACATGTCACATATTTATTTGCATGGTAACATTAGTTATTGTGCATTTACTTTATTCATTGGTCATAATAAAATTAATTGACTGACTATACGGAGCCAAACAAATCCGTCCCCCATTGACTTTCAATGTAAGTCAAGACAGATCCGTTTTGACTAAGACTTTTTTTTAATGAATAATGCAAAAGGATCCGTTATGAACGGATACAAGCATTTGCATGTTTGGTGCGGATCCGTTTGTGCAGATACAAGACGGATCCGCACCAAACGCGAGTGTGAAAGTAGCCTAATGGTTACTGCCAGGCATAGCAAAAACCTACATGTCATAAAACATGTACACCCCCCCACCCCCACCCCACCCACTGTGAAGAGAAGATGACCATTTCTGCACGGCAGCCCCGAGTTAGCTTCTATCCTCTTTTTTTTTTTTTTTGCTTTTATATTTTTTGTGCACAAAAATCACTGACCAACATAAAAATAAGTTTTTATTGCATTTATTTTCCATTTTCTATCTCTGGCTTAAAGAGATTACAAGTTAGGCTGTACAACAAAGTCCAAACCAGGTGGAGTGGCTTTGGGCCTCAGAAGGCTGAACTCCAAAACCTTTAGTCACATAAATTACCTAGAGAAGAAGCGGCACGCCAAGTTTCTTAAAGAAAATCCAATGATTTATTCACCCTTTGAGCAGCAATGTTTTAGGCCCTCTATGGAACCCTTTTCAGCATTGAAACCTTTCTGCTCATTAGGTCAATCAATCACTGGATTTTATTTAACAGATCTGGACTGCCGCTTCTTCCCTGGGTAACAAGTCCAAAAGAAAGACTCTCAAGGATCTGGCCAATTATCAGGAATGAGCATTCGTAGGAAGTTTTATACCCGATAACTGACCTGTTTAAAGGGGCTTATGATCACCTGATGCAAGACCAAAAAGTGTTGTTTGTCCTGTGTAGGTGATATGTACAGTGGAGGGGGTAAATGACCATATTTAAAGGTGTTTGCCCCCCTTTCCCATTGCATGAAGCTATGTGAAAGCACTTTAAAATGAGCGCCGATTGACTTGTATATCACCGATCAGCTTTCATTTATTGCAAAGCATTGCCTTATATAAGAAGGTGCTATGACACATCCACCCTATAAACAGCAGAGATACCACCTCATAATAACTTCCAAGCATCATGATTACATGTGTTTATGCAGTACCGTATATATATTTGTTTAGGACACATTACCGTATATCATTTAAGTACATCTTTTTTTATGCGCATTATGAATATTAAATCAGCAGAATCCGGTTGTAGAACAGTATTGTATCCTTTTAAATAGCATCTGGAATTATCTACAGCATACCTCAACATGGGCCGACTCCCTTAAAATGTACATTTTTATGTTAATATTTTGTGTCACTTACTTTAACATGTTAACTGTATTTTTAATTCTTCTGCATTTAACTCCTCTGTCATTTTCCTGCTTTTCTCATATGTAATGGTATAAGCGTCTACTGTTTTGTAACGTTGTTGTCATATAGATTTATTACGCCTTACAACACCTTTCATTGAACCAAAAATGCAATTCCTCAAAGGCCAAAATATCTCCTTGTAGAATGTTTTTAGAACGTCTCTGAGACCTCCTGCGTTTCTCATGTTTGCTTTTGGGAAGAACTCCTGCAGCTTTCTAAGTAGTTGTAGGTTGCCAGGAAGTCCCTTGTTGGTTGATGTTGCGCTGTGATGAATCTCCTGCTCTCCTGGACCAGTGCTGCTCCTTAACCTTTGTAACTAGTTTATACAGTAATGGATGACTGTATATGGCAAGAAATTAATTCTAATATTAAGTGCTATGAATAACATGAAATAGTGATCTGTCTCCAGAGTGTCCCAGATAAATATATTAAAATGTATAAAACAACTCTACATGCACAACAATTGTCATTTCCAAATGATTAATAGCAATGTTATTTAAGTTTTCATACAGTCCTCCCGCAATTGGGATTTGGAGATGTCATGTCAAGAACAGAGTGCTATTATATACCGCAGACCATCAAACAAAGCTAAGCATATGTAATTCAGCATGATCTAATCCCGCATATAAAATCCCAGGGGAATAGGTAGTCTACCAAACAAACAATGCCATTAAACTCAAAAAGAATTTGTGAGTCATATAATCCAATAGTCTATTTTTAAACAAATAGTCGAATTTCCCATTGAAACATGAAGGTCTTAAATTCAATGCTATATGAGATGTCTACTTGTGATATTTACAATAACCGAGAAGTGTGTGTGAGACCGACTATTTCTGTGTATATCTCAGATATAAACTTTCCGAGTTATTTATAAACTGTGTGTTTATGCTTATGATATCCTGCCAATAGTTCTCAGTTCCAGGGTTCTGATGCAAAGAATCAAGATCTGTTACTTAAATGCCAAAGGTGAGAAGAATGTAAATCTCGCAAAAGAAAGTCATGGGAAATCTTTATGCAGCTGCATTATCATCTTGCAGACAAAAGTAAGATTAGTCAGAGTGTAGACATATGGGTTTAGTCAAAAGCTGAGCTCGCTCTGGCTCCTTTTTTTCAATGAAGTAGCTTCAAGATTGGAAAAAGCAAAGTTTTACTTTTAAAGGTTAATTGTCACTTCAACTTTTTATGCATTGGGGAAGTGATTAGAAGTGTTTTCGTAATACGCTTTATTAACTGATTTTGTTTACTTTAATTTAAAAACTGCCTCTAAAGTTTACCATTAGCAATGAGTGTTGCTAAGGAAAATCAGTTTTCTGCATGAACTATACACATTGAAGACAACTTTTACATGGAGAGGCAGGCCCCTCAGCCTGCCTCTAGTCTCCCTGCTGATGTCTATATACATATATGTAACTGTCCCTATATGCAGTAGAACACATTCAAGCAAGACATATTGGGGAAGAGTAGGAAAGTTAGCCAGTCAGCAATCCAGTGACAGCCAGTGTACCAAATGCAAAACACATTTTTTTAAAAGTCACAACCACCTTAGGCTAGTTTCACATTAGTGCTGTTGCAGTAGAGGAACTGTTGCAGTAGAGGAACAGCCAGGCTCGATTGACTATAATGGGACCCACTGGAAAAAGGTAGTATCTGGCTATGCTGGATACGAGGAACTCAGACCGGCTATTCCTCTACTGCAGCAGCTGTAGTGCTAGTGTGAAACTAGCCATATCTAATGAGTTATCAGGAAGCTTTAGCTTAGAAAGCGGGATAAGACAGGAGTGCCCACTGTTGCCGTTATTGTTTGCAGTGGCAATTGAACCGCTGGCTGCTCTCATATGGGATGCACCTGAGATATATGGATTTAAATATGCAGCGGTGGAGGAGAAAGTGGCACTTTGTGCAGATTATCTTTTATTATTTGTGGATTATGTGAGTACCTCTGTGTGAAGGATAATGGGAATTATTGATTTGGGAAAGTCTCCGGTCTAAATATTAACTGGACCAAGTCTGCGTTGTTACTTTTATCACCTCAGGAGGATAGGAGTTGTTTGAAGGGTATTTGTTCCATGCATAAATTTAAATACCTTGGCTTACTTGTGAGGTGACTGATTACAGTGCCCTGAATCTTATGCTATTTCTGGAAAGAATGAGGGAAAAAGTGGAGGCTTGGATTACGTTACCACTATCTGTTATGGGGCGGACGAACTTAGTCAAAATGATTTTAATGTCTCAATTGCTATATATTTTGCATCATGCTCCAGTTTGGCATCCGCATCCTCTATTCAAAATAATGGAGGGCCTATTTCGCGACTTGATATGGCAAAAAAAAGATCCCTGAATAGTGCTGTCAAAATTACAACTCTGCAAGGATGAGGGCGGGATCGCTGCACCTGACCCATGGGTTTATTTTCAGGCTGTACAACTCCAATATATGCAGGGGTGGGAAGTTCCAACATACGCAGGGGTAGGAAGTTGAGGCTAGTGATTACATCCCTGACATTAGACGGCTGATTTTACAGTGATATGTGCCAGACATGTAACTCTTGGGGCCATTAGAAACACGTATGTTTAGGTTAATCTCCCGTGTGGTGCTCACCTTACTTCTTTTACATTAAATTAAATTGGTGGGAGCTAAGAGAACTGTTACCCCTATTTGGACAAAATGCACATTAGGCCTCATGCACACGACCGTTGTGTGCATCCGTGGCCGTTGTTCCGTTTTCCGTGATTTTCTGTGGACCCATTGACTTTCAATGGGTCCTTGAAAACTCGGAAAATGTACCGTTGTTCATCCGCGGCCGTGATCCGTGTTTCCTGTCCGTCAAAAAAATAGGACCTGTCCTATTTTTTTGACGGACAATGGTTCACGGACCCATTCAAGTCAATGGGTCCGTGAAAAAACACGGATGCACCCAAGATTGGTATCCGCATCCGTGATCCATGGCCGTAGGCTACTTTCACACAGACGGATCGCAGATCCGTCTGCATAAAAGCTTTTTCAGAGCTCGTGAAAACTCAAATCCGACAGTATATTCTAACACAGAGCGTTCCCATGGTGATGGGGACGCTTCAAGTTAGAATATACTAAGAACTTTGTACTTGACTGCCCCCTGCTGCCTGGCAGCACCCGATCTCTTACAGGGGGCTGTGATCCACACAATTAACCCCTCAGGTGCCGCACCTGAGAGGTTAATTGTGCGTATCATAGCCCCCTGTAAGAAATCGGGTGCTGCCAGGCAGGAGGGGGCAGACCCCCCTCCCCTATATTTAACTCATTGATGGCCAGTGCGGCCCCCCTCCCTCCCCTGTATTTAACTTATTGGTGGCCAGTGCGGCCCCCCTCCCTCCCTCCCCAGTATTATATTCATTGGTGGCCAGTGCGGCCTACCCTCTCCCCCCCCCACCTAATTTAAATCACCTTCCCCCATCATTGGTGGCCAGTGCGGCCTCCCCTCTTCCCCCCCCTAATTAAAATCACTCCCCCATCATTGGTGGCCAGTGCGGCCTCCCCTCTCCCCCCCTCCCTAATTAAAATCACCCCCCCATCATTGGTGGCCAGTGCGGCCTCCCCTCTCGCCCCCCTAATTAAAATCACCTTCCCTCATCATTGGTGGCAGCGGAGAGTTCCGATCGGAGTCCCAGTTTAATCGTGGGGCTCCGATCGGTAACCCTGGCAACCAGGATGCTACTGCAGTATTTGGTCAGCATTTGGTCAGTAATCAATCCATCAGTATTGCTAAAGCCAAAAAAAACAGGAGTGGATCCAAAACAAAGATGACATGTGAATAGAATATTTGCATGTCTTCTGTGTTTTGTACCCACTTCTGCTTTTGGCTACCAAATTAAAAGCCAATTCTGATGCAAAATAGGGACCATGTCATGCAGGCCTTACAGCTGTTACATAGACTGGATCCGTTGTGTGTCTCATTCCACAGAGTAGCCCTATGACATAGTGGTGAGGTGGAAGCAGAATGAGAAGACCACAGAGTGGCCCAATGACAGAGTCTGGAGGTGGCAGTAATATCAGGAGGAGGCCACGGAGTGGCACAATGACAGAGTGTGGAGGTGGCGGCAGCAGCATCATCAGGAGGAGGCCACAGAGTGGGACAATGACAGTGTGGAGGTGGCAGCAGCAGCATCAGGAGGACACAGAGTGGCACAATGACAGAGTGTGGAGGTGGCAGCAGAATGAGGAGGCCACAGAGTGGCACAATGAAAGAGTGTAAAGGTGGCAGCAGCAGCAGCATCAGGAGGGGGCAACAGGGTGGCACAATTATAGAGTGTGGAGGTAGCAGCAGCATCAGGAGGAGGCCACAGGGTGGAACAATGACAGTGTGGAGGTGACAGCAGCAGCATCAGAAGGCCACAGAGTAGTATAATGACAGAGTGTAGAGGTGGCGGCAGCAGCAGCATCAGGATGAGGCCACAAGGTGGCACAATGACAGTGTGGAGATGGCAGCATCATCAGGAGGCCACAGAGTGGCACAATGACAGAGTGTGGAGGTTGCGACAGCAGCATCATCAGGAGGTTGACACAGGGTGGCACAGTGACAATGTGTAGGTGGTAGAAGCATCAGGAGGCCACAGAGTGGCAAGGTGACATAGTGTTGAGGTAGCATCAGCATCAGGAGACCACAGAGTGGCAAGGTCACATAGTATGGAGGTGGCAGCAGCATCAGGAGACCACAGAGTGGCAAGGTGACATAGTGTGGAGGTGGCAGCAGCATCAGAAGACCACAGAGTGACAAGGTGACATAGTGTGGAGGTAGCAGCAGCTGGGGATGAGTGTCAACGTGTGGGTATGATAATTTCTTAGTCTTTTTCTCTGCCGACCGGATCACCATCCCTCCAGTCGGTAGATGAATGTTCTATCGCCTTGGGTCTTATTTATGATGACACGGATCGGATCTCTCAGGCTGAGATAAAGTTACATAGTTTACGGCAGGGAGAACGCTCCGCGGAAATCTATTGCTCTGAATTTAGGAGATGGGCTATGGATACAGAGTGGAATGATCCTGCTCTCTATAGCCATTTCTGTCACGGTCTATCTGAGAGGCTGCAGCGTTGGCCTTTCATGAAAAACCTGAGTCATTGGAAGCAGCTATGTCCCTTGCTGTACG
Source organism: Bufo bufo (assembly GCF_905171765.1). NCBI lineage: Eukaryota > Metazoa > Chordata > Amphibia > Anura > Bufonidae > Bufo > Bufo bufo. The sequence continues at coordinate 456,453,902 of NC_053393.1, read as the reverse complement.
TCTGGATAGATGCATGAGGAGGAGATCTAAGGGTCCTCACCCTCAGGACGTACTGTATATATACTACCTATATTGTATTATCTGTTCTGTTTCAATCATGTTCTTATGTTGGCTTCTCGACTCTCCACCCCCTGTGTGATGTGTGCGCGCGTCATCCAGCACCGCCTCCGGTGCTGGATGACGCGCGCACACATCACACAGGGGGTGGAGAGTCGAGAAGCCAACATAAGAGTCCGTGCGTCCTTACGTCGGGGCCGCCCGATCATGTGATTTTATCACGTGGTGGGGGCGTGCCGACGGGACGCCGGCCGTGAGGGGCCTGGACTCGGTTTCTGTTTGGATCTTCGCACGCCTCTACTCATACACACCTGGGGACAAGTGAGTTCCGATCCCCCTATTGGCTGTGGGAGTGTTTTTATACTTGATTCACATGGGTCTTCTCTGCACACGGGTTCTGTTTTGGTGAGCCCCTGTCTCCTGCTGTTCTCCTCCGTTCATTTATTGCATTTTTCCGGTCTGCAGCATACCTCCATCTTTACCATCATCTTTTGTCTGCATACCTATCTTTACTTACCGAGGTGACATGCGTTGACAGGTATCTCACCTGGCACTTCATTGTTTCAGTACTTTGTACATGGGTGCGATTATTCATCCAGTATTTGATTCCCATGCTACACATATACTTTGTACCATGCCTTTTTGATCCGTGTGTTCATTTTCCCAGGGTGGCGTTTTTCTTCCTTTTTGTCCCCCGCTCTTTTTTCATCATGTTCATGGCATCATATTCATTTATTGCTTCTATCCTTGTTATCTTTTTAACCATGTCTCAATAAAATATATTTTTTTGGTAAAAAAAAAAAAAAAGACCCCCTGACGAAGGTACGCCAAAACGCGCGTTGGGCTAGCGCCACCCTGGGTCTTCTCTGCACACGGTTCCTGTTTTGGTGAGCCCCTGTCTCCTGCTGGTCTCCTCCGTTCATTTATTGCATTTTTTCGGTCTGCAGCATACCTCCATCTTTACCATCATCTTTTGTCTGCATACCTATCTTTACTTACCGAGGTGACATGTGTTGACAGGTATCTCACCTGGCACTTCATTGTTTCAGTACTTTGTACATGGGTGCGATTATTCATCCAGTATTTGATTCCCATGCTACACATATACTTTGTACCATGCCTTTTTGATCCGTGTGTTCATTTTCCCAAGGTGGCGTTTTTCTTCCTTTTTGTCCCCCGCTCTTTTTTCATCATGTTCATGGCATCATATTCATTTATTGCTTCTATCCTTGTTATCTTTTTAACCATGTCTCAATAAAATATATTTTTTTGGTATTATGAGCTCCTTTCCTTTTGTTTTTGCTATTTAACTCGGGAGCTTTTACCGAGTCTTACCTCTATGTGTCCCTCTCTCTGGGGTTTATATTGGGTGGACACTGGTCTCCCCCTCCTCCCTATAAAGGGACACTTTGGGTAAATTTTTTGTTTTTGTCAAATAAGGGGGCAGCTTCCTTTGACACTTATGGTAAAGAGACACCTGTGGTTACGCCTTGTGAGGAGTCTATGCAGTTGGGAGGAGCTACTCCTGGGACTGCTGGTAAAAGCTCTGGTCATATAAAGGGAGTCTGGATTCGTTGTGGAAAGAAGGAACATTTTGTGAATATTTGTCCGTACATTCAGTGTCAAGGTGTAAACAAAAAAAAGCTTAATCCCCAAATTACTATTGTCATTTACTGGTAGTAAACGATTTCTCCTTTCTGCCGGGGTGGCGCTAGAGTCCAAAACTGTGGAAATCGAGGTATTTATCGACAGTGGGGCTGTTGTTAACCTGATTTATAGACAGTTTGTTCGTATTCATGGGTTGAATACTAGTGCACTAAAGAAAATAATTTCTGTCTTTGCAATTGATTCTGCACCTCTTACCCAAAAATGTCTGTCGCAGGTGGTAAATGACATCCATTTAAGAGTGGGTGATTTCCATCAGGAATCTGTCTCGTGTTATGTGTTGGAGGGTCTGCCTGCTCCAATGGTTTTGGGCTTACCATGGTTAAGCAAACATAAACCTACCATCGACTGGCAAGCGAGACAGATTCTCGATTGGAGTGATTTTTGCATGGACAACTGTCTTAATGCGTCTTTCACTGTAGTCACCACTAAAACTGTACCCTCGTTCATTTCCGAATTTTCTGATGTGTTTTCTGATAGTGGTAACCAGGAGTTACCCCCGCATTGGTAGTATGATTGTCCCGTCAATCTTATTCCTGGAGCTAAACTGCCCAAATCTCGGTTGTATAATCTTCCGGAGCCCAAAAGAAAGGCTATGCGAGAGTATATCACCGAGAGCTTGGCGAAGGGTCATATCAGACCAGCCAAATCCCCAGTAAAAAAAAAAGATGGTACCCTTAGACCATATCTGGACTTCCTTGAGCTCAACCGTATTTCCGTCCGTGATCCTTCCCCCCTTCCTTTGATTCCGGATTTGTTTAGTCAGATTGTCGGTGCCAAGGTGTTCTCTAAATCGGATTTGAGGGGGGCATATAATTAGGTAAGGATCAGGGAGGGGGAATATTGGAAGACCGCATTTAATACCCCTGAGGGTCATTTTGAAAACCTAGTCATGCCCTTTGGGTTAAACAATGCTCCAGCAGTTTTTCAACACTTTATCAATGACATCTTTCATCATCTGGTGGGGAGATTTGTTGTAAATCTGGATGACATACTAATTTATTCTCCAGACATGGAGACTCTTACCACCTCCCGACCGCCTAACGCAGGGATGCGTCCTGCGGGCGGCCGGGTTATTCTTCCTGGACGCATCGGCGCGTCATCTCGCGAGACGCGAGATTTCCTGTGAACGCGTGCTCACAGGAGCGCGCATTCACAGGATCGGGAGGTAAACGAGTTGATCTACAGCCTGCCAGCGGCGATCATTCGCTGGCAGGCTGTAGATGTGATTTTTTTTTAACATCAGAAAGGTATATTAGACGCTGTTTGGTTAACAGCGTCTGATATACCTGCTAACTGGTCCTCTGGTGGTCCCTTTTGCTTGGATCGACCACCAGAGGACACAGGCAGCTCTGTAAGTAGCACCAAGCGCCACACTACACTACACCCCCCCTGTCACTTATTAACCCCTTATTAACCCCTGATCACCCCATATAGACTCCCTGATCCCCCCCTGTCATTGATCACCCCCCTGTAAGGCTCCATTAAGACGACTGTATGTGTTTTGCGGATCCGCGGATCCACGGATCCGCAAAACACGGACCCCGGCAATGTGCTTTCCGCATTTTGCAGATCCGCACATTGCCAGAACTAGAGTTGAGCGAACACCTGGATGTTCGGGTTCGAGAAGTTCGGCCGAACTTCCCGGAAATGTTCGGGTTCGGGATCCGAACCCGATCCGAACTTCGTCCCGAACCCGAACCCCATTGAAGTCAATGGGGACCCGAACTTTTCGGCACTAAAAAGGCTGTAAAACAGCCCAGGAAAGAGCTAGAGGGCTGCAAAAGGCAGCAACATGTAGGTAAATCCCCTGCAAACAAATGTGGATAGGGAAATGAATTAAAATAAAAAAAAAATAAAAAAAATTAACCAATATCAATTGGACAGAGGTCCAATAGCAGAGAATCTGGTTTCACGTCAGCAGAGAATCAGTCTCTTCATGCCATAGCAAAGAATCTGGCTTCATGTCAGCACAGAATCAGTCTCTTCATGCCATAGCAGAGAATCTGGCTTCATGTCAGCACAGAATCTGTCTTCATGTCATAGCAGAGAATCAGGCTTCACGTCACCCACCACTGGAACAGGCCACTGTCACACATTTAGGCCCAGGCACCCAGGCAGAGGAGAGAGGTCCCGTAACAGAGAATCTGGCCTGATGTCAGCACAGAATCTGTCTTTATGTCATAGCAGAGAATCAGGCTTCACGTCACCCACCACTGGAACAGGCCACTGTCACACATTTAGGCCCAGGCGCCCAGTCAGAGGAGAGAGGTCCCGTAACAGAGAATCTGGCCTTATGTCAACACAGAATCTGTCTTCATGTCATAGCAGAGAATCAGGCTTCACGTCACCCACCACTGGAACAAGCCACTGTCACATATTTAGGCCCCGGCACCCAGACAGAGGAGAGAGGTCCCGTAACAGAGAATCTGGCCTTATGTCAGCGCAGAATCTGTATTCATGTCATAGCAGAGAATCAGGCTTCACGTCACCCACCACTGGAACAGGCCACTGTCACATATTTAGGCCCAGGCACCCAGGCAGAGGAGAGAGGTCCCGTAACAGAGAATCTGGCCTTATGTCAGCGCAGAATCTGTATTCATGTCATAGCAGAGAATCAGGCTTCACGTCACCCACCACTGGAACAGGCCACTGTCACACATTTAGGCCCAGGCACCCAGTCAGAGGAGAGAGGTCCCGTAACAGAGAATCTGGCTTGATGTCAGCACAGAATCTGTCTTCATGTCATAGCAGAGAATCAGGCTTCATGTCACCCACCACTGGAACAGGCCACTGTCACACATTTAGGCCCAGGCACCCAGGCAGAGGAGAGAGGTCCCATAACAGAGAATCTGGCCTTATGTCAGCACAGAATCAGTCTTCATGTCATAGCAGAGAATCAGGCTTCACGTCACCCACCACTGGAGCAGGCCACTGTCACACATTTAGGCCCCGGCACCCAGACAGAGGAGAGCGGTCCCGTAACAGAGAATCTGGCCTTATGTCAGCGCAGAATCTGTATTCATGTCATAGCAGAGAATCAGGCTTCACGTCACCCACCACTGGAACAGGCCACTGTCACATATTTAGGCCTAGGCACCCAGGCAGAGGAGAGAGGTCCCGTAACAGAGAATCTGGCCTTATGTCAGCGCAGAATCTGTATTTATGTCATAGCAGAGAATCAGGCTTCACGTCACCCACCACTGGAACAGGCCACTGTCACACATTTAGGCCCAGGCACCCAGTCAGAGGAGAGAGGTCCCGTAACAGAGAATCTGGCTTGATGTCAGCACAGAATCTGTCTTCGTGTCATAGCAGAGAATCAGGCTTCATGTCACCCACCACTGGAACAGGCCACTGTCACACATTTAGGCCCAGGCACCCAGGCAGAGGAGAGAGGTCCCGTAACAGAGAATCTGGCCTTATGTCAGCGCAGAATCAGTCTTTATGTCATAGCAGAGAATCAGGCTTCACGTCACCCACCACTGGAACAGGCCACTGTCACACATTTAGGCCCCGGCACCCAGACAGAGGAGAGCGGTCCCGTAACAGAGAATCTGGCCTTATGTCAGCGCAGAATCTGTATTCATGTCATAGCAGAGAATCAGGCTTCACGTCACCCACCACTGGAACAGGCCACTGTCACACATTTAGGCCCAGGCACCCAGGCAGAGGAGAGAGGTCCCATAACAGAGAATCTGGCCTGATGTCAGCAGAGAATCTGTCTTCATGTCATAGCAGAGAATCAGGCTTCACGTCACCCACCACTGGAACAGGCCACTGTCACACATTTAGGCCCAGGCACCCAGTCAGAGGAGAGAGGTCCCGTAACAGAGAATCTGGCCTTATGTCAACACAGAATCTGTCTTCATGTCATAGCAGAGAATCAGGCTTCACGTCACCCACCACTGGAACAGGCCACTGTCACACATTTAGGCCCAGGCACCCAGGCAGAGGAGAGAGGTCCCGTAACAGAGAATCTGGCCTGATGTCAGCACAGAATCTGTCTTTATGTCATAGCAGAGAATCAGGCTTCACGTCACCCACCACTGGAACAGGCCACTGTCACATATTTAGGCCCAGGCACCCAGGCAGAGGAGAGAGGTCGCGTAACAGAGAATCTGGATTCATGTCAGCACAGAATAAGTCTTCATGTCATAGCAGAGAATCAGGCTTCACGTCACCCACCACTGGAACAGGCCACTGTCACACATTTAGGCCCCGGCACCCAGGCAGAGGAGAGGTTCATTCAACTTTGGGTTGCCCCGCAATATAATGGTAAAATTAAATTAGAAATAGTAGTGAATGAGGAAGTGCCCTGGAGTAGAATAATATATTGTTAAGGGGAGGTAGTTAATATCTAATCTGCACAAGGGATGGACAGGTCCTGTGGGATCCATGCCTGGTTCATTTTTATGAACGTCAGCTTGTCCACATTGGCTGTAGACAGGCGGCTGCGTTTGTCTGTAATGACGCCCCCTGCCGTGCTGAATACACGTTCAGACAAAACGCTGGCCGCCGGGCAGGCCAGCACCTCCAAGGCATAAAAGGCTAGCTCTGGCCACGTGGACAATTTGGAGACCCAGAAGTTGAATGGGGCCGAACCATCAGTCAGTACGTGGAGGGGTGTGCACAGGTACTGTTCCACCATGTTAGTGAAATGTTGCCTCCTGCTAACACGTTCCGTATCAGGTGGTGGTGCACTTCGCTGTGGCGTGGTGACAAAACTTTTCCACATCTCTGCCATGCTAACCCTGCCCTCAGAGGAGCTGGCCATGACACAGCTGCGTTGGCGACCTCTTGCTCCTCCTCTGCCTTCGCCTTGGGCTTCCACTTGTTCCCCTGTGACATTTGGGAATGCTCTCAGTAGCGCGTCTACCAACGTGCGTTTGTACTCGCGCATCTTCCTATGACGCTCCAGTGTAGGAAGTAAGGTGGGCACATTGTCTTTGTACCAGGGATCCAGCAAGGTGGCAACCCAGTAGTCCGCACACGTTAAAATGTGGGCAACTCTGCTGTCGTTGCGCAGGCACTGCAGCATGTAGTCGCTCATGTGTGCCAGGCTGCCCAGAGGTAAGGACAAGCTGTCCTCTGTGGGAGGCGTATCGTCATCGTCCTGTGTTTCCCCCCAGCCACGCACCAGTGATGGGCCCGAGCTGCTTTGGGTGCCACCCCGCTGTGAACATGCTTCATCCTCATCCTCCTCCACCTCCTCCTCATCCTCGTCCTCCTCGTCCTCCAGTAGTGGGCCCTGTCTGGCCACATTTGTACCTGGACTCTGGTGTTGCAAAAAACCTCCCTCTGAGTCACTTTGAAGAGACTGGCCTGAAAGTGCTAAAAATGACCCCTCTTCCTCCTCTTCCTCCTGGGCCACCTCCTCTTCCATCATCGCCCTAAGTGTTTTCTCAAGGAGACATAGAAGTGGTATTGTAACGCTGATAACGGCGTCATCGCCACTGGCCATGTTGGTGGAGTACTCGAAACAGCGCAACAGGGCACACAGGTCTCGCATGGAGGCCCAGTCATTGGTGGTGAAGTGTGTCTGATCCGCAGTGCGACTGACCCGTGCGTGCTGCAGCTGAAACTCCACTATGGCCTGCTGCTGCTCGCACAGTCTGTCCAGCATATGCAAGGTGGAGTTCCACCTGGTGGGTACGTCGCATATGAGGCGGTGAGCGGGAAGGCCGAAGTTATGCTGTAGCGCAGACAGGCGAGCAGCGGCAGGGTGTGAACGCCGGAAGCGCGAACAGACGGCCCGCACTTTATGCAGCAGCTCTGACATGTCGGGGTAGTTGCGAATGAACTTCTGCACCACCAAATTCAGCACATGCGCCAGGCAAGGGATGTGCGTCAAACCGGCTAGTCCCAGAGCTGCAACGAGATTTCGCCCATTATCGCACACCACCAGGCCGGGCTTGAGGCTCACCGGCAGCAACCACTCATCGGTCTGTTGTTCTATACCCCGCCACAACTCCTGTGCGGTGTGGGGCCTGTCCCTCAAACATATGAGTTTCAGAATGGCCTGCTGACGTTTACCCCGGGCTGTGCTGAAGTTGGTGGTGAAGGTGTGTGGCTGACTGGATGAGCAGGTGGAAGAAGAGGAGGAGGAAGCTGAGTAGGAGGAGGAGGAGACAGGAGGCAAAGAATGTTGCCCTGCGATCCTTGGCGGCGGAAGGACGTGCGCCAAACAGCTCTCCGCCTGGGGCCCAGCCGCCACTACATTTACCCAGTGTGCAGTTAGGGAGATATAGCGTCCCTGGCCGTGCTTACTGGTCCACGTATCTGTGGTTAGGTGGACCTTGCCAACGTTCCTCCAGAGGCAGAGGAAGAGGCCGAGGCGGCGGCAGCAGCAGCAGAAGAGGCAGAGGCAGCAGCAGAAGAGGCCGAGGCGGCAGCAGCAGAAGAGGCAGCAGGGGGAGCCTGAGTGACTTCCTTGTTTTTAAGGTGTTTACTCCACTGCAGTTCATGCTTTGCATGCAGGTGCCTGGTCATGCAGGTTGTGCTAAGGTTCAGAACGTTAATGCCTCGCTTCAGGCTCTGATGGCACAGCGTGCAAACCACTCGGGTCTTGTCGTCAGCACATTGTTTGAAGAAGTGCCATGCCAGGGAACTCCTTGAAGCTGCCTTTGGGGTGCTCGGTCCCAGATGGCGGCGGTCAGTAGCAGGCGAAGTCTCTTGGCGGCGGGTGTTCTGATTTTGCCCACTGCTCCCTCTTTTGCTACGCTGTTGGCTCGGTCTCACCACTGCCTCTTCCTCCGAACTGTGAAAGTCAGTGGCATGACCTTCATTCCATGTGGGGTCTAGGACCTCATCGTCCCCTGCATCGTCTTCCACCCAGTCTTGACCCCTGACCTCCTGTTCAGTCTGCACACTGCAGAAAGACGCAGCAGTTGGCACCTGTGTTTCGTCATCTTCAGAGACGTGCTGAGGTGGTATTCCCATGTCCTCATCATCAGGAAAAATAAGTGGTTGTGCGTTAGTGCATTCTATCTCTTCCACCCCTGGGGAAAGGCTAGGTGGATCCCCTTGGGAAACCCTGGCAGCAGAGTCTTCAAACAGCATAAGAGACTGCTGCATAACTTGAGGCTATCAGTTTCCCTGATATGCATGGGGGTTATGTGACAGACCGATGGGCTTGGTTTTCATGCGCCATCTGTGCGCTTTCTGCAGAAGACTGGGTGGGAGATAATGTGAACGTGCTGGATCCACTGTCGGCCACCCAATTGACTAATGCCTGCACCTGCTCAGGCCTTACCATCCTTAGAACGGCATTGGGCCCCACCAAATATCGCTGTAAATTCTGCTGGCTACTGGGACCTGAGGTAGTTGGTTCACTAGGACGTGTGGCTGTGGCAGAACGGCCACGTCCTCTCCCCGCACCAGAGGGTACACTAACACCACCACGACCATGTCCACGTCCGCGTCCCTTATTAGATGTTTTCCTCATTGTTCCCGTTCACAACAATTTTGAGAATGGCAAATTTGGGAATGCTTTTTCAACCCAGAACAAAAAGTCTGCTTTTACGGTCACTACAAATAACTTGACCAGCTAAAACTGTGCAGATTTGGTTGAATAGAGATGTGAGACCTGTTTTTTTTTTTGCGCTGTATGACAGTTATAGGTTTAATCACAGAATGACACTTCTATCAGCACGCTAGCGTGTGTCTTAGGTTTTTCTGAATCACACTATCAATACCTTCAATGTAAGATTTTCTTTTTGGGATAGATTTCAAGTAGGCCTCAAATACCACAAACTAGTTATTTTCAGAATGGCAAATTTGGGAATGCTTTTTCAACCCAGAACAAAAAGTCTGCTTTTACGGTCACTACAAATAACTTGACCAGCTAAAACTGTGCAAATTTGGTTGAATAGAGATGTGAGACCTGTTTTTTTTTGCGCTGTGTGACAGTTATAGGTTTAATCACAGAATGACACTTCTATCAGCACGCTAGCGTGTGTCTTAGGTTTTTCTGAATCACACTATCAATACCTTCAATGTAAGATTTTCTTTTTGGGATAGATTTCAAGTAGGCCTCAAATACCACAAACTAGTTATTTTCAGAATGGCAAATTTGGGAATGCTTTTTCAACCCAGAACAAAAAGTCTGCTTTTACGGTCACTACAAATAACTTGACCAGCTAAAACTGTGCAGATTTGGTTGAATAGAGATGTGAGACCTGTTTTTTTTTTGCGCTGTGTGACAGTTATAGGTTTAATCACAGAATGACACTTCTATCAGCACGCTAGCGTGTGTCTTAGGTTTTTTTGAATCACACTATCAATACCTTCAATGTAAGATTTTCTTTTTGGGATAGATTTCAAGTAGGCCTCAAATACCACAAACTAGTTATTTTCAGAATGGCAAATTTGGGAATGCTTTTTCAACCCAGAACAAAAAGTCTGCTTTTACGGTCACTACAAATAACTTGACCAGCTAAAACTGTGCAGATTTGGTTGAATAGAGATGTGAGACCTGTTTTTTTTTTGCGCTGTGTGACAGTTATAGGTTTAATCACAGAATGACACTTCTATCAGCACGCTAGCGTGTGTCTTAGGTTTTTCTGAATCACACTATCAATACCTTCAATGTAAGATTTTCTTTTTGGGATAGATTTCAAGTAGGCCTCAAATACCACAAACTAGTTATTTTCAGAATGGCAAATTTGGGAATGCTTTTTCAACCCAGAACAAAAAGTCTGCTTTTACGGTCACTACAAATAACTTGACCAGCTAAAACTGTGTAGATTTGGTTGAATAGAGATGTGAGACCTGTTTTTTTTTTGCGCTGTGTGACAGTTATAGGTTTAATCACAGAATGACACTTCTATCAGCACGCTAGCGTGTGTCTTAGGTTTTTCTGAATCACACTATCAATACCTTCAATGTAAGATTTTCTTTTTGGGATAGATTTCAAGTAGGCCTCAAATACCACAAACTAGTTATTTTCAGAATGGCAAATTTGGGAATGCTTTTTCAACCCAGAACAAAAAGTCTGCTTTTACGGTCACTACAAATAACTTGACCAGCTAAAACTGTGCAGATTTGGTTGAATAGAGATGTGAGACCTGTTTTTTTTTTTGCGCTGTATGACAGTTATAGGTTTAATCACAGAATGACACTTCTATCAGCACGCTAGCGTGTGTCTTAGGTTTTTCTGAATCACACTATCAATACCTTCAATGTAAGATTTTCTTTTTGGGATAGATTTCAAGTAGGCCTCAAATACCACAAACTAGTTATTTTCAGAATGGCAAAATTGGGAATGCTTTTTCAACCCAGAACAAAAAGTCTGCTTTTACGGTCACTACAAATAACTTGACCAGCTAAAACTGTGCAGATTTGGTTGAATAGAGATGTGAGACCTGTTTTTTTTTTTGCGCTGTGTGACAGTTATAGGTTTAATCACAGAATGACACTTCTATCAGCACGCTAGCGTGTGTCTTAGGTTTTTCTGAATCACACTATCAATACCTTCAATGTAAGATTTTCTTTTTGGGATAGATTTCAAGTAGGCCTCAAATACCACAAACTAGTTATTTTCAGAATGGCAAATTTGGGAATGCTTTTTCAACCCAGAACAAAAAGTCTGCTTTTACGGTCACTACAAATAACTTGACCAGCTAAAACTGTGCAGATTTGGTTGAATAGAGATGTGAGACCTGTTTTTTTTTTTTGCGCTGTGTGACAGTTATAGGTTTAATCACAGAATGACACTTCTATCAGCACGCTAGCGTGTGTCTTAGGTTTTTCTGAATGACACTATCAATACCTTCAATGTAAGATTTTCTTTTTGGGATAGATTTCAAGTAGGCCTCAAATACCACAAACTAGTTATTTTCAGAATGGCAAATTTGGGAATGCTTTTTCAACCCAGAACAAAAGGTCTGCTTTTACGGTCACTACAAATAACTTGACCAGCTAAAACTGTGCAGATTTGGTTGAATAGAGATGTGAGACCTGTTTTTTTTTTGCGCTGTGTGACAGTTATAGGTTTAATCACAGAATGACACTTCTATCAGCACGCTAGCGTGTGTCTTAGGTTTTTTTGAATCACACTATCAATACCTTCAATGTAAGATTTTCTTTTTGGGATAGATTTCAAGTAGGCCTCAAATACCACAAACTAGTTATTTTCAGAATGGCAAATTTGGGAATGCTTTTTCAACCCAGAACAAAAAAGTCTGCTTTTACGGTCACTACAAATAACTTGACCAGCTAAAACTGTGCAGATTTGGTTGAATAGAGATGTGAGACCTGTTTTTTTTTTGCGCTGTGTGACAGTTATAGGTTTAATCACAGAATGACACTTCTATCAGCACGCTAGCGTGTGTCTTAGGTTTTTCTGAATCACACTATCAATACCTTCAATGTAAGATTTTCTTTTTGGGATAGATTTCAAGTAGGCCTCAAATACCACAAACTAGTTATTTTCAGAATGGCAAATTTGGGAATGCTTTTTCAACCCAGAACAAAAAGTCTGCTTTTACGGTCACTACAAATAACTTGACCAGCTAAAACTGTGCAGATTTGGTTGAATAGAGATGTGAGACCTGTTTTTTTTTTGCGCTGTGTGACAGTTATAGGTTTAATCACAGAATGACACTTCTATCAGCACGCTAGCGTGTGTCTTAGGTTTTTCTGAATCACACTATCAATACCTTCAATGTAAGATTTTCTTTTTGGGATAGATTTCAAGTAGGCCTCAAATACCACAAACTAGTTATTTTCAGAATGGCAAATTTGGGAATGCTTTTTCAACCCAGAACAAAAAGTCTGCTTTTACGGTCACTACAAATAACTTGACCAGCTAAAACTGTGCAGATTTGGTTGAATAGAGATGTGAGACCTGTTTTTTTTTTTGCGCTGTATGACAGTTATAGGTTTAATCACAGAATGACACTTCTATCAGCACGCTAGCGTGTGTCTTAGGTTTTTCTGAATCACACTATCAATACCTTCAATGTAAGATTTTCTTTTTGGGATAGATTTCAAGTAGGCCTCAAATACCACAAACTAGTTATTTTCAGAATGGCAAATTTGGGAATGCTTTTTCAACCCAGAACAAAAAGTCTGCTTTTACGGTCACTACAAATAACTTGACCAGCTAAAACTGTGCAGATTTGGTTGAATAGAGATGTAAGACCTGTTTTTTTTTGCGCTGTGTGACAGTTATAGGTTTAATCACAGAATGACACTTCTATCAGCACGCTAGCGTGTGTCTTAGGTTTTTCTGAATGACACTATCAATACCTTCAATGTAAGATTTTCTTTTTGGGATAGATTTCAAGTAGGCCTCAAATACCACAAACTAGTTATTTTGAGAATGGCAAATTTGGGAATGCTTTTTCAACCCAGAACAAAAAGTCTGCTTTTACGGTCACTACAAATAACTTGACCAGCTAAAACTGTGCAGATTTGGTTGAATAGAGATGTGAGACCTGTTTTTTTTTGCGCTGTGTGACAGTTATAGGTTTAATCACAGAATGACACTTCTATCAGCACGCTAGCGTGTGTCTTAGGTTTTTCTGAATGACACTATCAATACCTTCAATGTAAGTTTTTCTTTTTGGGATAGATTTCAAGTAGGCCTCAAATACCACAAACTAGTTATTTTCAGAATGGCAAATTTGGGAATGCTTTTTCAACCCAGAACAAAAGTCTGCTTTTACGGTCACTACAAATAACTTGACCAGCTAAAACTGTGCAGATTTGGTTGAATAGAAATGTCAGGTCTATTTTTTAGGTGCTGGGTGACAGGCACAACTGGCCTCTGATGTAATATATGGCCAAAAAATAACCACACTGTTGATGGTTAAATGCACTTGGGTGACACAGGCTCAGCCTGCACCAGATGTAGTATACGGCCCAAAAATAACCAGACTGTTGATGGTTAAATGCACTTCTTTGACACAGGCTCAGCCTGCAGCTAATGTAGTATATGGCCAAAAAATAACTAGACTGTTGATGGTTAAATGCACTTCGGTGACACAGGCTCAGCCTGCAGCTGATGTAGGATATAGCACAAAATAACCACACTATCGATGGTTAAATACACTTGGTGATAGCTCGTGCTGGCGCACCACAAGTCACAAAATGGCCGCCGATCACCCCAGAAAAAAAGTGATCTAAAAACGCTCTGGGCAGCCTCAAAAAAGTGAGCAAGTCAATAATAGCACTTCAATGATCCACAGCTGCAGATCGATCACAGAATGAAGTCTTTTGGAGGAGTTAATCTGCCTAATCTCGCCCTAACGTCGCAGCTGCAACCTCTCCCTATACTGATCATAGCAGAGTGACGTGCGGCGCTACGTGACTCCAGCTTAAATAGAGGCTGGGTCACATGGTGCACTGGCCAATCACAGCCATGCCAATAGTAGGCAAGGCTGTGATGGCCTCTTGGGGCAAGTAGCATGACGCTTGTTGATTGGCTGCTTTGCAGCCTTTCAAAAAGCGCCAAGAAAGCGCCGAACACCGAACCCGAACCCGGACTTTTACGAAAATGTTCGGGTTCGGGTCCGTGTCACGGACACCCCAAAATTCGGTACGAACCCGAACTATACAGTTCGGGTTCGCTCATCCCTAGCCAGAACTATATAGAAAATGCCTTTTCTTGTCCGCAATTGCGGACAAGAATAGGACATGTTCTATATTTTTGCGGAACAGAAGTGCGGACCCGGAAGTGCAGATCCACAATTCCGGATCCGAGCGGGACAAAGTCTGTCCCCATAGAAATGAATGGGTCCGCAATTACGTTCCGCAAAATGCGGAACAGAATTGCGGACGTGTAAATGAGGCCCTTATCACCGCCAGTTAGTTAGCCACTTGTTAGGTAGTTAGCGCCCACTGCACCGCAGTCACTGATTAGTCGCTGATTAGCGTCATCACTGTCACTAATCAGCACTAGTACTATATAGTATCTGTAAGTGATCAAGACTGATCGCAATCAGATTTATATCAGTACATTAGGGTCACCTTAGGCTCTACAAAAAAACGCAGTGTTTGCCCGATCAGGCCTGATCTTGTGCGCACACTTGCGTTCAGTCCGCCCCACCGCAGTGACAGAAATGTTTTTTTTGTGATCACTGCAAAAACACCGTAAAATCACTGCAGCGCTATAAAGATCACTTTTGAGCTTTTTAAATCTTTATTAGCGCTCGCAGCTTTTTTTTTTTTGCACATTTTTTGGCAGAGATTTTTTCATCCACATTGATCGATGCGAATGAAGAAATCTGTGCCGTTCATTTTTTCTTTCAGCCCAGAGGCTGAACGAAAAAAAAAAATCTCATTACCCGTATGCTCAATATAAGGCCTCATGCACACGACCGTGCCGTTTTTTGCGGGTCCACAAACCGCGGATGCGCAAAAAATGGAAGGCGCCAGTGTTGACTTCCGCAATTTGCGGAACGGAACGGGCGCCGGCAATATAAATGCCTATTCGTGTCCGCAAAGCGCGGACAAGAATAGGACATGTTATACACTGCTCAAAAAAATAAAGGGAACACAAAAATAACACATCCTAGATCTGAGTTAATTAAATATTCTTCTGAAATACTTTGTTCTTTACATAGTTGAATGTGCTGACAACAAAATCACACAAAAAAAAAAAAGGGAAATCTAATTTTTCAACCCATGGAGGTCTGGATTTGGAGTCACACTCAAAATTAAAGTGGAAAAAGACACTACAGGCTGATCCAACTTTGATGTAATGTCCTTAAAACAAGTCAAAATGAGGCTCAGTAGTGTGTGTGGCCTCCATGTGCCTGTATGACCTCCCTACAACGCCTGTGCATGCTCCTGATGAGGTGGCGGACGGTCTCCTGAGGGATCTCCTCCCAGACCTGGACTAAAGCATCTGCCAACTCCTAGACAGTCTGTGGTGCAACGTGACGTTGGTGGATAGAGCGAGACATGATGTCCCAGATGTGCTCAATTGGATTCAGGTCTGGGGAACGGGCGGGCCAGTCCATAGCATGAATGCCTTCGTCTTGAAGGAACTGCTGACACACTCCAGCCACATGAGGTCTAGCATTTTCTTGCATTAGGAGGAACCCAGGGCCAACCGCACCAGCATATGTCTCACAAGGGGTCTGAGGATCTCATCTCGGTACCTAATGGCAGTCAGGCTACCTCTGGCGAGCACATGGAGGGCTGTGCGGCCCTCCAAAGAAATGCCACCCCACACCATTACTGACCCAATGCCAAACCGGTCATGCTGGAGGATGTTGCAGGCAGCAGAACGTTCTCCACGGCGTCTCCAGACTCTGTCACGTCTGTCACATGTGCTCAGTGTGAACCTGCTTTCATCTGTGAAGAGCACAGGGCGCCAGTGGTGAATTTGCCAATCTTGATGTTTTCTGGCAAATGCCAAACGTCCTGCACGGTGTTGGGCTGCAAGCACAACCCCCACCTGTGGACGTCGGGCCCTCATATCACCCTCCATGGAGTCTGTTTCTGACCGTTTGAGCAGATACATGCACATTTGTGGCCTGCTGGAGGTCATTTTGCAGGGCTCTGGCAGTGCTCCTCCTGTTCCTCCTTGCACAAAGGCGGAGGTAGCGGTCCTGCTGCTGGGTTGTTGCCCTCCTACGGCCTCCTCCACGTCTCCTGATGTACTGGCCTGTCTCCTGGTAGCGCCTCCATGCTCTGGACACTACGCTGACAGACACAGCAAACCTTCTTGCCACAGCTCGCATTGATGTGCCATCCTGGATAAGCTGCACTACCTGAGCCACTTGTGTGGGTTGTAGACATGGGTGAAAGCACCACCAGCATTCAAAAGTGACCAAAACATCAGCCAGGAAGCATAGGAACTGAGAAGTGGTCTGTGTTCACCACCTGCAGAACCACTCCTTTATTGGGAGTGTCTTGCTAATTGCCTATAATTTCCACCTGTTGTCTATCCCATTTTCACAACAGCATGTGAAATTGATTGTCACTCAGTGTTGCTTCCTAAGTGGACAGTTTGATTTCACAGAAGTGTGATTGACTTGGAGTTATATTGTGTTGTTTAAGTGTTCCCTTTATTTTTTTGAGCAGTGTATTTTTTTAGCGGGGCCGTGGAACGGAGCCACGGATGCGGAGAGCACACGGAGTGCTGTCCGCATCTTTTGCGGCCCCATTGAAATTAATGGGTCCACATCCGAGCCGCCAAAATGGCGGCTCGGATGCGGACCCAAACAATGGTCGTGTGCATGAGGCCTAAGGAGAATAGCAGAAACTCCTAATGCTGGCCATACATGTAATGATTGCGGAGACCCTCAAATGCCAGGGCAGTACAAACACCCCACAAATGACCCCATTTGGGAAGAAGACACCCCAAGGTATTCGCTGAGGTGCATATTGAGTCCATGAAAGATTTAACTTTTTGTCACAAGTTAGCGGAAAGGGAGACTTTGTGAGAAAAAACAAAAAAAAACTATTTCCGCTAACTTCTGCCAAAAAAAAAATCTTCTATGAACTCGCCATGCCCCTCACAAAATACCTTGGGGTGTCTTCTTTCCAAAATGGGGTCACATGTGAGGTATTTATACTGCCCTGGCATTTTAGGGGCCCTAAAGCGTGAGAAGAAGTCTGGAATCCAAATGCCTAAAAATGCCCTCCTAAAAGGTACTCGTTAGACTTTCGGCCCCTTTGCGCATCCTGGCTGCAAAAAAGTGTCACACATGTGGTATCGCCGTACTCAGGAGAAGTAGGGAAATGTGTTTTGGGGTGTCTTTTTACATATACCCATGCTGGGTGAGAGAAATATCTCTGTAAATTGACAACTTTGTATAAAAAAATGGGAAAAGTTGTCATTTACAGAGATATTTCTCTCACCCAGCATGGGTATATGTAAAAATACACCCCAAAACACATTGCCCTACTTCTTATGAGTACGGCGATACCACATGTGTGACACTTTTTTGCAGCCTAGGTGCGCAAAGGGGCCCAAATTCCAATGAGTACTTTTAGGATTTCACAGGGCATTTTTTACGCATTTGGATTCCAAGCTACTTCTCACGCTTTAGGGCCCCTTAAATACCAGGGCAGTATAAATACCCCACAAGTGACCCAATTTTGGAAAGAAGACACCCCAAGGTATTTCGTGAGGGGCATGGCGAGTTCATGTAAAATTTTATTTTTTGTCACAATTTAGTGGAATATGAGACTTTGTAAGAGAAAAAAAATATAATAATAATTAATTTTCCGCTAACTTGTTCCAAAAAAAAAAAATTCAAGGAACTCGCCATGCCCCTCACGGAATACCTTGGGGTGTCTTCTTTCCAAAATGGGGTCACTTGTGGGGTATTTATACTGCCCTGGTATTTTAGGGGCCCGAAAGCGTGTGAAGTAGTTTGGAATCCAAATGCGTAAAAAATGCCCTGTGAAATCCTAAAGGTACTCATTGGAATTTGGGCCCCTTTGTGCACCTAGGCTGCATAAAAGTGTCACACATGTGGTATCGCCGTACTCAGGATAAGTAGGGCAATGTGTTTTGGTGTGTATTTTTACATATACCCATACTGTGTGTGAGAAATATCTCTGTAAATGACAACTTTTTTTTTTTTTTTATACAAAGTTGTCAATTTACAGAGATATTTCTCTCACCCAACATGGGTATATGTAAAAATACACCCCAAAACACATTGCCCTACTTCTCCTGAGTACGGCGATACCACATGTGTAACACTTTTTTGCAGCCTAGGTGCGTAAAGGGGCCGAAAGTCCAACGAGTACCTTTAGGCTTTACAAGGTTGCTCACAATTTAGCCCGCCCAAAATGCCAGAACAGTAAACACACCCCACAAATGACCCCATTTCGGAAAGTAGACACCCCAAGGTATTCACTGACGGGCATAGTGAGTCCGTGGGAGATTTTTATTTTTTTTGCCAGAAGTTAGCAGAAATGGAAACTTTATTTATTTATTTTTTCTCAGAAAGTGTCATTTTCCGCTAACTTGTGAAAAAAACTTAAATCATACATGAACTCACCATGCCCTTCCACGAATACTTTGGGGTGTCTTCTTTCTAAAATGGGGTCATTTGGGGGGTATTTATACTATCCTGGCATTCTAGCACCTCAAGAAACATGACAGGTGCTCAGAAAGTCAGAGCTGCTTCAAAATGCGGAAATTCACATTTTTGTACCATAGTTTGTAAATGCTATAACTTTTGCGCAAATTAATAAATATACACTTATTGGATTTTTTTATCAAAGACATGTAGCACAATAAATTCTGACACAAACTTGTATAGAAATGTAATTATATTTGAACAATTTAACCAGAGAAAGTTAAAAATACACTTTTTTGGAGAAAATTGCGGCCTATTTTGATTAATATCGGAAAAACTAATTTTTTTTGCAGCAATCATATACCACCAAAAGAAAGCTGTATTTGTGAGAAGAAAAGGAGGTAAAATTCATTTGGGTGGTAAGTTGTATGACCGAGCAATAAACCGTGAAAGTAGTGTAGTGCAGAATTGTAAAAAGTGGTCTGGTCATTAACCACCTCCGGACCGCCTAACGCAGGATCGCGTTCCGGAGGTGGCAGCGCTGCGCACAGTCACGCATATACGCGTCATCTCGCGAGACGCGAGATTTCCTGTGAACGCGCGCACACAGGCGCGCGCGCTCACAGGAACGGAAGGTAAGAGAGTTGATCTCCAGCCTGCCAGCGGCGATCGTTCGCTGGCAGGCTGGAGATGTGTTTTTTTTAACCCCTAACAGGTATATTAGACGCTGTTTTGATAACAGCGTCTAATATACCTGCTACCTGGTCCTCTGGTGGTCCCCTTTGTTTGGATCGACCACCAGAGGACACAGGTAGCTCAGTAAAGTAGCACCAAGCACCACTACACTACACTACACCCCCCCCCCCATCACTTATTAACCCCTTATTAGCCCCTGATCACCCCTAATCACCCCTGATCACCCCATATAGACTCCCTGATCACCCCCCTGTCATTGATTACCCCCCTGTCATTGATCAACCCCCTGTAAAGCTCCATTCAGACGTCCGCATGATTTTTACGGATCCACTGATAGATGGATCGGATCCGCAAAACGCATCCGGACGTCTGAATGAAGCCTTACAGGGGCATGATCAATGACTGTGGTGATCACCCCATATAGACTCCCTGATCACCCCCCTGTCATTGATTACCCCCCTGTCATTGATCACCCCCCTGTAAAGCTCCATTCAGACGTCCGCATGATTTTTACGGATCCACTGATAGATGGATCGGATCCGCAAAACGCATCCGGACGTCTGAATGAAGCCTTACAGGGGCATGATCAATGACTGTGGTGATCACCCCATATAGACTCCCTGATCACCCCCCTGTCATTGATTACCCCCCTGTCATTGATCACCCCCCTGTAAAGCTCCATTCAGATGTCCGCATGATTTTTACGGATGCACTGATAGATGGATCGGATCCGCAAAACGCATCCGGACGTCTGAATGAAGCCTTACAGGGGCATGATCAATGACTGTGGTGATCACCCCATATAGACTCCCTGATCACCCCCCTGTCATTGATTACCCCCCTGTCATTGATTACCCCCCTGTAAAGCTCCATTCAGATGTCCGCATGATTTTTACGGATGCACTGATAGATGGATCGGATCCGCAAAACGCATCCGGACGTCTGAATGAAGCCTTACAGGGGCATGATCAATGACTGTGGTTATCACCCCATATAGACTCCCTGATCACCCCCCTGTCATTGATTACACCCCTGTCATTGATCACCCCCTGTAAAGCTCCATTCAGATGTCCGCATGATTTTTACGGATGCACTGATACATGGATCGGATCCGCAAAACGCATCCGGTCGTCTGAATGAAGCCTTACAGGGGCATGATCAATGACTGTGGTGATCACCCCCCTGTCATTGATTACCCCCCTGTAAAGCTCCATTCAGATGTCCGCATGATTTTTACGGATGCACTGATAGATGGATCCGATCCGCAAAACGCATCCGGACGTCTGAATGAAGCCTTACAGGGGCATGATCAATGACTGTGGTGATCACCCCATATAGACTCCCTGATCCCCCCCCTGTCATTGATCACCCCCCTGTCATTGATTACCCCCCTGTAAAGCTCCATTCAGATGTCCGCATGATTTTTACGGATGCACTGATAGATGGATCCGATCCGCAAAACGCATCCGGACGTCTGAATGAAGCCTTACAGGGGCATGATCAATGACTGTGGTGATCACCCCATATAGACTCCCTGATCACCCCCCTGTCATTGATTACCCCCCTGTAAAGCTCCATTCAGATGTCCGCATGATTTTTACGGATGCACTGATAGATGGATCGGATCCGCAAAACGCATCCGGACGTCTGAATGAAGCCTTACACGGGCGTGATCAATGACTGTGGTTATCACCCCATATAGACTCCCTGATCACCCCCCTGTCATTGATCACCCCCCTGTCATTGATCACCCCCCTGTCATTGATCACCCCCCTGTCATTGATCACCCCCCTGTCATTTATCACCCCCCTGTCATTTAGCACCCCTCTGTAAGGCTCCATTCAGATATTTTTTTGGCCCAAGTTAGCAGAATTTTATTTTTTTTTTCTTACAAAGTCTCATATTCCACTAACTTGTGTCAAAAAATAAAATCTCACATGAACTCACCATACCCCTCACGGAATCCAAATGCGTAAAATTTTTTAGACATTTATATTCCAGACTTCTTCTCACGCTTTAGGGCCCCTAGAATGCCAGGGCAGTATAAATACCCCACATGTGACCCCATTTCGGAAAGAAGACACCCCCAGGTATTCCGTGAGGGGCATATTGAGTCCATGAAAGATTGAAATTTTTGTCCCAAGTTAGCGGAACGGGATACTTTGTGAGAAAAAAATTAAAAATATCAATTTCCGCTAACTTGTGCCAAAAAAAAAAAATTTCTATGAACTCGCCATGCCCCTCATTGAATACCTTGGGGTGTCTTCTTTCCAAAATGGGGTCACATGTGGGGTATTTATACTGCCCTGGCATTCTAGGGGCCCCAAAGCGTGAGAAGAAGTCTGGTATCCAAATGTCTAAAAATGCCCTCCTAAAAGGAATTTGGGCACCTTTGCGCATCTAGGCTGCAAAAAAGTGTCACACATCTGGTATCGCCGTACTCAGGAGAAGTTGGGGAATGTGTTTTGGGGTGTCATTTTACATATACCCATGCTGGGTGAGAGAAATATCTTGGTCAAATGCCAACTTTGTATAAAAAAATGGGAAAAGTTGTCTTTTGCCAAGATATTTCTCTCACCCAGCATGGGTATATGTAAAATGACACCCCAAAACACATTCCCCAACTTCTCCTGAATACGGCGATACCAGATGTGTGACACTTTTTTGCAGCCTAGGTGGGCAAAGGGGCCCATATTCCAAAGAGCACCTTTAGGATTTCACAGGTCATTTACCTACTTACCACACATTAGGGCCCCTGGAAAATGCCAGGGCAGTATAACTACCCCACAAGTGACCCCATTTTGGAAAGAAGACACCCCAAGGTATTCTGTGAGGGGCATGGCGAGTTCCTAGAATTTTTTATTTTTTGTCACAAGTTAGTGGAAAATGCTTATTTTTTTTTATTTTTTTTTTTTCATACAAAGTCTCATATTCCACTAACTTGTGACAAAAAATAAAAACTTCCATGAACTCACTTTGCCCATCAGCGAATACCTTGGGGTCTCTTCTTTCCAAAATGGGGTCACTTGTGGGGTAGTTATACTGCCCTGGCATTCTAGGGGCCCAAATGTGTGGTAAGGAGTTTGAAATCAAATTCTGTAAAAAATGACCTGTGAAATCCGAAAGGTGCTCTTTTGAATATGGGCCCCTTTGCCCACCTCGGCTGCAAAAAAGTGTCACACATCTGGTATCTCCGTAATCGGGAGAAGTTGGGGAATGTGTTTTGGGGTGTCATTTTACATATACCCATGCTGGGTGAGAGAAATATCTTGGCAAAAGACAACTTTTCCCATTTTTTTATACAAAGTTGGCATTTGACCAAGATATTTATCTCACCCAGCATGGGTATATGTAAAAAGACACCCCAAAACACATTCCTCAACTTCTCCTGAATACGGGGATACCAGATGTGTGACACTTTTTTGCAGCCTAGGTGGGCAAAGGGGCCCACATTCCAAAGAGCACCTTTCGGATTTCACAGGTCATTTACCTACTTACCACACATTTGGGCCCCTAGAATGCCAGGGCAGTATAACTACCACACAAGTGACCCCATTTTGGAAAGAAGAGACCCCAAGGTATTCGCTGATGGGCATAGTGAGTTCATGGAAGTTTTTATTTTTTGTCACAAGTTTGTGGAATATGAGACTTTGTATGAAAAAAAAAAAAAAAAAAAAAAAATCATCATTTTCCACTAACTTGTGACAAAAAATAAAAAATTCTAGGAACTCGCCATGCCCCTCACGGAATACCTTGGGGTGTCTTCTTTCCAAAATGGGGTCACTTGTGGGGTAGTTATACTGCCCTGGTATTCTAGGGGCCCAAATGTGTGGTAAGGAGTTTGAAATCAAATTCAGGAAAAAATGAGGAGTGAAATCCGAAAGGTGCTCTTTGGAATATGGGCCCCTTTGCCCACCTAGGCTGCAAAAAAGTGTCACACATCTGGTATCCCCGTACTCAGGAGAAGTTGAGGAATGTGTTTTGGGGTGTCTTTTTACATATACCCATGCTGGGTGAGATAAATATCTTGGTCAAATGACAACTTTGTATAAAAAAATGGGAAAAGTTGTCTTTTGCCAAGATATTTCTCTCACCCAGCATGGGTATATATAAAATGACACCCCAAAACACATTCCCCACCTTCTCCTGAGTACGGAGATACCAGATGTGTGACACTTTTTTGCAGCCTAGGTGGGCAAAGGGGCCCATATTCCAAAGAGCACCTTTCGGATTTCACAGGTCATTTTTTACAGAATTTGATTTCAAACTCCTTACCACACATTTGGGCCCCTAGAATGCCAGGGCAGTATAACTACCCCACAAGTGACCCCATTTTGGAAAGAAGAGACCCCAAGGTATTCGCTGATGGGCATAGTGAGTTCATAGAAGTTTTTATTTTTTGTCACAAGTTAGTGGAATATGAGACTTTGTAAGGAAAAAAAAAAAAAAAAAAAAAATCATCATTTTCCGCTAACTTGTGACAAAAAATAAAAAGTTCTATGAACTCACTATGCCCATCAGCGAATACCTTAGGGTGTGTACTTTCAGAAATGGGGTCATTTGTGGGGTGTTTGTACTGTCTGGGCATTGTAGAACCTCAGGAAACATGACAGGTGCTCAGAAAGTCAGAGCTGCTTCAAAAAGCGGAAATTCACATTTTTGTACCATAGTTTGTAAACGCTATAACTTTTACCCAAACCATTTTTTTTTTACCCAAACATTTTTTTTTTATCAAAGACATGTAGAACTATAAATTTAGAGCAAAATTTCTATATGGATGTCGTTTTTTTTGCAAAATTTTACAACTGAAAGTGAAAAATGTCATTTTTTTGCAAAAAAAATCGTTAAATTTCGATTAATAACAAAAAAAGTAAAAATGTCAGCAGCAATGAAATACCACCAAATGAAAGCTCTATTAGTGAGAAGAAAAGGAGGTAAAATTCATTTGGGTGGTAAGTTGCATGACCGAGCAATAAACGGTGAAAGTAGTGTAGGTCAGAAGTGTAAAAAGTGGCCTGGTCTTTCAGGGTGTTTAAGCACTGGGGGCTGAGGTGGTTAAGGGGGTTTAAGCTAGGGGGGCTGAGGTGGATAAGGATCATGTGAGACAGGTGTTACAGATCATAAGAGAGAATAAATTGAATGCAAAGATGGAAAAATGTGTTTTGCTGTTCAGGAAGTGCATTTCTTGGGTTACCTGCTTTCACCCTCAGTTTTTCGTATGGATTCCAAGAAAGTCATTGCGGTGTTGGACTAAGATCGACCCGTAGATCTGAAAGCGCTTATACGGTTTTTGGGATTCACCAACTACTACCGTAAATTAATCTTGAACTATTTAACTGTGGTTAAACCTTTAACAAACATGACTAGGAGGGGGGTCAATTTCTCTGTTTGGTCTGAGGTGGCATTACAAGCCTTTTATGCTGTGAAGGAATGTTTTGCTTCAGCCCCTATTCTGGTGCAACCGGACGTGTCTCAGTTATTCATTGTAGAGGTTGAGGCATCCGAGGTAGAGGTGGTAGCAGTTTTGTCACAAGGTCCTTCACCTAGTAAATGGCGCCCATGTGATTTTTTCTCAAAAAAACTCTTGACTGCTGAAAGCATATATGACGTGCGTAATAGGGAATTGCTGGCCATTAAGTTGGCTTTTGAAGAATGGCGCCATTAGTTGGAAGGAGCAATTCATCCTATTACGGTAATTACTGATCACAAAAATCTGGCTTACCTTGAGTCGGCTAAAGACTGAATCCAAGGCATGCCAGATGGTCGTTGTTTTAACCAGATTTGACTTCATTGTCACCTACTGCCCTGGGGTTAAGAACGTCAAGGCTGATGCTTTGTTTTGCAGCTTTCCTGGGGAAGGGGGGTTGATTCTAAACATCCTAGTCCTATTTTGTCTGAAGGGATAGTCATATCTGCCCTATATCCTGATCTTGAGGCTAAGGTTTTGGAGGCCCAAGAGGATGAACCGGAATTGTTTGTTCCTTCAAACTTACGTTATATTTTGTATTTGAGGAACATCACTGTACTGTCATGGCTGGACTCCCTGGGAGTAGATCCACTGTCGATCTCATCTCGCGCAGATTTTGGTGGCTGGGGCTGCTTAAGTGTGTCGAGGACTATGTGTCATCCTGTTGTACCTGTGCTAATGCTAAGGTGACACATAGTCGGCCTTCTGGATCTCGTCTGTTACCCATCCCGTCCAGACCTTGGACGCATTTGTCCAGAATTCTTCGGGAAAAAACGTGATCCTGGTGGTAGTTGATCAGTTTATCAAAATGGCGCATTTTATAGCATTGCCGGCTCTACCCAATGCCAAGACTCTTGCACAGGTGTTTGTCGATAACATCGTGAAACTACATGGCATTCCCTCTGATGTGGTGACTGATCGGGGGACTTAGTTTGTTTCCAGATTCTGGAGAGCGTTCTGTACTCGACCTGGGGTACAATTGTCCTTTTCTTCGGCTTTTCATCCTCAGTCGAACGGACAGACGGAGCGCACCAATCAGAATCTGGAGAATTACTTGAGATATTTTGTTTCGGAGAACCAGCAGGAGAGATCTTCCTTAGAGTTGAGCGGACACCTGAATGTTCGGGTTCGACGGGTTCGGCCGAACTTCACAAAAAAGTTTGATTTCGGGACACGAACTTGACCCGAACTTGACCCCGAACCCGAACCCCATTGAAGTTAATGGGGACCTGAACTTTTGAGCACTATAATGGCTCTAAAAATGTCTTGGAAAGGGCTAGAGGGCTGCAAATGCCAGCAAAATGTGGTTAAGAGCATGGCAAGTGCTCTGCAAACAAATGTGGATAGGAAAATGACTTAAAATAACATAAAATACATAAGATAAACAAAAAAAAATATCTTGATCTAGGAGGACGAGATCATATGGAGTAGGAGGTTGAGGAGGCAGTGGATGTGCCATCATCAAGGCACAGTTAAGATGCTCTATAACTATTGTTGACTCATTCTGACAAAATCAACAGGTGCGACTGACTTGCATCTACTATTTATGCCCAGCTCTAAGATATTGTTATTGTGGTCTACTGATAAATCTTCTTCACGTGATAAAGTATTCTCTTTGAATGTCTAGTGTAAATGTGTTATTTCATTTAGCAACCTACGAAGATCACATTGAAATATTGGATGCTTATATGTCAGTGGCCATCTGTCACTAAAATTTCATTAAATTCCTGTTCCTAATACAGTATCTAAAGTGAACTCAGAACTGATAAAATGAAAATCTACTAAATAGTGGACCACATCCATTTTTGACTTAGAAAAACAGGCCATAAATACTACATATACAGTACTCCAGATTCCAAGAATTTTATATGCTGTAATTTAATCCTTTGGAAACCAGAGGATATTAAATGAACCTAACTGTCTTAGCTGGAAATCTCTGATTTTGGACAGGTCTTTGATGTTTACATTTGAAATTCTTTGATGTCTCTACATTGTTTCAAAATTAATAAAATATAAGACTTTGGAAATCATTTTGGGATTACAATAACGGCAAAATGATGATGAATGTCACAGTGTAAAGGAGGTTAAAAAAAGACAATTGTGTCTCAAGACATTTATCACATGTGCACAAATTGCTGTTCTTCTGCTGGCCAGATCTGAGATTTTCTAGCAGTCTACCCAGACGATAACTATTTTGAATATTCCTGTAGAGAACACCTTCCCACATCTGCAGCCAACATCTTCTTCTTACAACATATAAAAGTATATCACTTGGATATTAAGTATATGTATTTGTATGGTGTGTTGTTCTTCAATATTATAATTTACTTACTACGTTTGTCCTGACTTAGTGTTTCTGATGAGGCAAATTGACCAGACAGTATGAGAAAATATGATTCCAATTATCTGGTGCCTTCAAAATTTGAAAATTTTGGTGAGACTGAACATAATGCCAACATCAATCCTGCACATAAAACACACACTTGTTCATTTTCATGTACTACATTTATATTTTTTTTACCCATGATCCAACGCAGTCCAGAGCCCAAATTCAATCCTAAAGATTTTAAAAAATAAAATTGGCACAATAATGAAAATGTTTTCATTTTTTTTTTTTTATGCCATGAAAATATGGTGGTTTTTAAAAATGCTTTTTGGGGGTGGCATTTTTTAGTCATACTGGGTTTTTTAACTATAATAATCTATGGAAAAGGTCCTGAAAAACAGGGCATAATACCACTACAAAAAAAAATATTATTTCCTGTAGGCTATCATAACATTTGGTTGCAGCAATTTTTGATTTAAAAAAAAGCTGTAAAAAAACATTTTAAAAAAGTAGTGGGAAACCACCATCACAAGGACTTAAAATCTGCTTAATAACAAATTTTCCATTGGCAAAAAATATGTAAGTATACTACAAAAGTGGTGATCAGCTAATATTATATTGTACATCTAAATAGATGGTTCCCTAAGGAAACCACAGATGAAAAGAAAGGCATTGGGATGGGAGCATCTTTTGCTTTTATAGGAAGATGCGCCACAGAGTATTTATAGAGCAAGTTATTATGAGGTTTCTTTTTTTTGGGTGATTGGTCTGTTAAGGTTGGTGTATATGTTAGGGTAGTGACACACATTTGGGTATATGGGTATTCACCAAGAAAACTGATGTGAATACTTGATAAATTTTCCCCGATTTCAAACATTCTGGAAAAGGTGTATAACTTTTAGATTTAGTCCTACAGAAATATAAAAGTTTCATCAAGTTGACTTTTCAAGCATTTCCTTCCCAATGGTTTTCCTTAGGTTATATATATATTTAGGGATGGATTTATCATCTAACTACACCACCTTTTTGCTTGTAAAAAGCTTCCAAGCCTCGTGTTTGCAAATTAATACATGCCAAGTGGTGTTTCTGCGCCAACCTAGCCACTTTCAGAAAAGGTGGCATGGTGAGGGGAGATTGAGCGGGGCCAGCGGTTCCACAACATTTATCTTCATGGGGGAACACGTTCAGTTTTTGCTGTTTCCATAGAAACAAAAGGGAGTATTCTTAAGATATTTTTGATAGTTTTGGTAGTACCACACACCAAAATGGAAATATGAGGTTTCAGTAGGTAAGTAGATGGCGGAAGCACAAAAAGTTTAATTTTTGAAAGATTCAGAATCAGACTAAGAGAAGACATTATGTTAGGATATCTCCAGAATTGTCTTTTTTTTCCTTAGGGAATGCACATATTTCCTAAAATATTCATGTGCACTCTACATTTTTAAAAGGGTTTTGGAACCGCGCTGCTAGAGACTATGTCTCCCGGTCATCAGTGAATAAAAAAGGGTGTCAGCCCCTCTCCTCAATACCCGCCGGATCCAGTCCTCCCCAGAACTCTCTCACTGCAGGGTTGAAAGGAAATGGGCAGAATAGTGAAGCACCCTTTACACTCTTTTTATAAAAGGTTTTATTCTACTCACAAAGGTTCGTAGACAAAAGGCATAAAATCAATATCAGTCGTCACATTCCTGCCCGACCCGGGTTTCGCTACCTTGCTTCTTCAGGGGCGATAACTGCGCATGCTTGCAGTCAAGCCTCTTAAATAGCCCAGCTGATTAAATTACACAGGCCGGTCTAATTTCGGATCATCACATGATTCTAAAACATCATTAACATAACATGATCTAAAGGCATCACTCACAATTCATACATAATAAAAATACCATCAGTGATCCTTTGACACAATCACATTTCAAACATAAAAAGCATATACAATATAAAACTGCGAGAGGATTTTTTCTCTCTCTTACCAATTAATACACAAATACATATATCTCTCTACCCTTTCGGGTTACCGCAATTCCATATATTCAATCTATGTCTCTAGCCTCCTTATAGAAACTCTTATCCCATATTCTAATCATACCATCCAATATCTCAAATGTCATATATTAGGACCACAGTCTCGATATTATACCTTGATATCGGTCTGTTCTGAGGACATAGTTCCTATATTCTCCACCCACCTCTGGGGCGTTTCTTCAGGTGTAATCCACCTACTCCCGTGGCGTCACTCGGGTGTTCCCGACCTCTCCTCCACCCAGACATCCACATCACAAGGCTCCACCGTTCAATCAGACAGTCAAGCCAAAGTGACGTCACTCGAAGGTCCTTAAGAGGTCAGGTAGGGAACAGCCAACTTCACCATCGGTGAGAACAATATTTCTCATGCATTTATCCCAATATAGGTGCCACTACTCCTTAGTTCCCCTCCCTCTCCTGGGGTACCACTTGGATGTCCTTCCCCATTATGTGTCACTCAGGTGTTCTCGACCCCGCCTCCACCCCGTCACCCACTTCACAAAGTTCCACCGTCCAATAGGACAGGCAGGCCAATACGACGTGGCTCAAGGTCCTTAAGGGGCCAGGTACAGAACAACCGGTTACTCCACTATTTGGGAACATTTTATACTAAACACTTTATACCAAACATGGTTTTAGGTCAAATTCGATGTTAAGACCACTGGGTTGTAGGGTCCCTAATTTATAGATCCACTCTACCTCTTTTTTGTTGATCTGTGCCAATGAATCCCCCCCGCGCCAGTGCGGTTTAATTGTTTCCACACCAGCAAATTTTAAACCTTGCGGGCTTTTTCCGTGCACCAATTTAAAATGTGCTGATACGCTGTGGGTCATCAGGCCTTTCTTGATGTTCCGTAGGTGTTCTTGTACCCTAACCTTCAGCTTCCTGATAGTCCTACCCACGTACTGGAGCCCACAAGGGCACTCCAGTACATATATGATGCCCTCATTTTCACATGAGCAATTATTCCTTATGCGGAATTCGGCCCCTTTCTTTTTGGATACTATAGAGTTAATACTCCTCTGTCTTTCTTTTTGATTACGGTTTTTACAGCCTGCACAAAATCCGCACCAAGTGAATTTTCCTACTTCTTTTTTCACTTTTATATTTACAGGGGGAATGGCACTATGCACAAGTTTTTCTTTAATGCTAGCCGCTTTTTTGAAGATAAAAGGGTGTGCTGTTCCTTTCATATTGAATTTCTGCACTGTATTATTTCTTGTTTTACCTATGTTGTTTAAGTCTATTGTTCTCTGCTGGCCGGAATTTGTATGCTGCACGCTTCGTTCGTTGTCTATAAAGTTTTATGTCTGGGCGTGGTTTTAGCAGCCTTGGGCCTGGTCACTTCCTGTAGCCTTTTTCAGTGCTGCATTCCTTTGTGACTGGAGACACACACCTCGGCTTGTGAAGGCATCAGTTTTTGACCAGCAGTAGCCTCAGCAGTAGCCTCAGCAGTTGCCTCAGCAGTTAGCCTCAGAAAAGACATCCACATGACAGCATCTACTGCATTCCTGTATTCCATCACCGTATGTCACTGCTCTGGATCAAATAAACCCACGTTTGATTGCATCCTCATGTCTACGTCTGGATCCATCTAACCTGAGCATCTGCCGGTCCGGTCTGCTCCACTGCTTGGATACGAAGGTAGGCCAGTCACAAAGTCATTATCAGTTACACCTTCATTCGCCTTCATGTGGGGACAGAAAAGTCAAAAACTGCCTTAAAGCCTTATACCCCAATCAATATCCGTCTGAATGTCCAATGCCCGGCTACAGGGTCCCTCAGAGCCCAGCGCCACACTCAGGAACCTCCCCTGCAACAGGCCCACTCCCAGCAAATCTGCCCAGCAACAGTGCACGTCCCATAAGCCTAAGGGGAAGCACGGCGTGTCTGCAGTAGATATACTCTCGCCTGGAAGTCCTCCACTACTCGCCAAGCCACTTTCTACATCCTATATTAACCCTTGCTTGCATGATATAAGAACTGTTCACGCACGCGGGGCCTCCCTTAAACCAAAACCCCGCAATTCACTCAAGACACCTTGGGAAACTCATCGGGGTGCCTCATCTGAGCCGCACTGCAATTTTCAGCCCCCAATTCAAAAGTTCGATTTCTTAAAGAGACAGCGCACCTTAAATCAAAATGGCCGAAAAGGACCTCGTACAGTTCCCCAGTGATGAAACAAAGCAAATGCTACCTGATACTGATCATTATGAAGAGCTGGAGGTAGAACCCACACTTCCAGCAGACCAAGTCACGCGACCAAGGCGCTCTCCCAAACCAACAATAAAGATCACAGAAAATTATCACACCAGGAAAGATGAGCTATGTGACAACCTGGAAGAGCTATGGGAACGAGTTTCCTCCCTCATATCAGGATTTAAGTCCTCCTCAGGCGATGCCACCAGTTTACAAGTTGCCGTCGGGCGGCTGAATGCAGCCCATGAAAGATACAAGAGACTGTCCACAAGGTATATAACCTTACTAAAAGACTCTAATATTGAAGAAGCCCCATCAGAATTGTGCAAGGCAGAATCAATAGACAGACAAAGAGACGCCATGGTGCTGGATGCTAAAGATAAAGTGGAACTCCGCATCTCTCATTTGCAAGAAACCAGATCACACAGATCGCATTCATCCAAACATTCCTCGCGGTCCTATAGATCATCATGCTCTAGAAGCTCCAACCTGAGCGACAGATTACTAGAGGCCCGCATAAATGCAGAGCAATCCAAAGTGAGACGTTCCTTCACCGAAAAAGAAGTCCTTGCGAGGGCAGAAGCACAGACAGCAGCCAAGAGGGCTGAAGCGGAGGCAGAAGCCAAGAAGGCAGAAGCAGAGGCGGCGGCCAAGAGGGCTGAAGCGGAGGCAGAAGCAAAGAGGGCTGAAGCGGAGGCGGCAGCCAAGAGGGCAGAGGCAGAAGCCAAGAGGGCAGAAGCGGAGGCGGCGGCCAAGAGGGCTGAAGCAGAGGCAGAAGCCAAGAGGGCAGAAGCGGAGGCAGAAGCCAAGAGGGCAGAAGCAGAGGCTCGAATAAAGATCCTTGAATCAGAGAGGGAAGAGGAAATTGCATTAGCAAAAGTAAGACTACTTGAGCAAGCATTGAGCCAAGGCCTTGATTCAGTCTGCTTACCACCAGAGGAGATAGACGATCCAGCTGATCGCACCAGCGACTACGTACTGAAACAGTTATCTGCACCACCCCCAGTGTGCAGTACTGTCCAAGCAAACAACACTGAAACCTCCAAGTCAGCTCTACCTGCAGTGCCAGCGATACCCGCAGCACCCGAGCAATCCAATAACAGTTGCCCAGACGCGCCCTCTCAAGGGCAGTTATTACAGCAAGATGGCTACCAGGTGTTTCCTGGCCTACCTCCACAGCTCAAGCAGCAGTCATCAGAATCTACAGAGGCTAGACCACAGCTCAACCCTGCAGCAACATCATTCTACCCGGAAGCATCTCACCCTTTCACGCCACGCAGCCTATACGCCCCAGGGGCATCACAAGTTGTCATGGCAACAAGCAGTGAGAAATCAGATATGTCTGAGTTTGCCAGGTTTATGGTGAGCAGAGAGCTAATTAACACCAGTCTCTCAAAATTTGATGACCGTGCGGAGAGCTACAGAGCCTGGAAGGCAACCTTCAAAGCCGCCATCGCCAACCTCAACCTAACCGCAGAGCAGGAGCTCGACCTCTTGATCAACTGGCTGGGCCCAGGCTCCACAAATCGCATCAAGAGCCTTAGAACTGTCTATGTGGGACAAGCAGAAGCAGGTCTCGCTGCAGCCTGGCAGAGACTCGAACGCACCTTTGGCAGTGCAGAAGCAATAGAGAAGGCACTATTCAGGAGACTGCAGAACGTCCCCAAGATCAGTCTCAAGGATGTCCATAAGCTTCAGGATTTAAGTGATTTGCTCATGGAACTGGAGCTTGCCAAAAGAGACCCTCGTCTGTCCGGGCTGTGCTACCTCGATACAGCCCATGGGGTGAACCCAATTGTCGTGAAGTTACCATACAGCCTGCAAGAGAAGTGGGCGGCATCAGTCTCAAGGTACAAAAGAGTGCATGACGTCACTTTTCCCCCATTTATTCATTTCTGTAGGTTCATCGATGAACAGTCCCAGATGAGGAATGACCCCAGCCTCGACTTCCTGGAGTTCAATACTACAGCCTCAGTGACACCATCATCAAGGTATGAAAGTATTGTACATAAACACAGAGACTTTAAGAGCAGCGTGAATGTTAGAAAGACTAACCTACCATCATCTGCAGTACCCACTGGTAGACAGTACACTACCTCATCAGGAGACAAGGCCTTCAATCGTGAATGTCCCATTCATAAAAAACCACACTCACTGAACAAATGCAGAGGATTTAGATCCAAAACAATACAGGAGCGCAGGAAAGTCCTGACCGAGCTTGGGGTATGTTTCAAGTGCTGCGCTTCATTGGAGCACATGGCTAAGGACTGCAAATCCATTATCAAGTGTGAGGAGTGTCATAGTGATAGACATGCCTCAGCTATGCACCCAACTCCACTCACAAGGGATTCACCTGCTGCCGTCACCACCAGTCCTGCTCCAAGTCATGGCGGGGAGCCCCAGAACCACGCTAACACAGCCACTGCTGTTTCCTGCTCATGCTTGGACGTATGTGGGGAGGGCCAGAGTGAGAAATGTTGTGCCCGCATATGCCTAATCAAGGTCTACCCGGAGGGGCTACCAGAAAAGGCAGTAAAAATGTATGCCATCATTGACGACCAAAGCAACCGTTCCCTAGCAGGACCTAAATTCTTTAAAGCCTTTGGAATAAAGGGACCATCAGAACCCTACATCTTAAACACCTGCTCGGGTCGCATAGAGACTAGCGGCAGGAGGGCACAAGGATTCATCGCTTGTTCCGTCAGTGGAAATACGGAAATACCTCTACCGACGCTGATCGAATGCGATCAAATACCCAACCATAGGGATGAAATTCCTACCCCGGAAGCTGCATTTCACCATCCACACCTAAGGCACCTAGCCAACGTTATCCCACCTATGGACAACAACGCCGAGATTCTACTCCTGCTTGGCAGAGACAATCTAAGGGTACACAAGGTGCGTCAACAGTGTAATGGTCCCGACTATGCACCATACGCCCAGAGACTGGACTTGGGATGGGTAGTCATAGGAAATGTATGCCTGGATCAACCAAAAATCCGCTCATTCAAAACGTACGTGCGTGGAGATGGACGCACAACTTGCATTAAGCCTTGCCCTCATCACTATGAGGTGAAAGAGAAGCCTCCAGACCTCATACAACCACCTGACGACATTCCTCCCTTTGCTGACAACTTGGGAAGATTAGTCTTTCACACAAGCAAGGACGATGATAAAGTAGCTTTGTCAGTAGAGGACAGAGAATTTATCAAGATAATGGACAATGAGTTCCTTAAAGACGAAACCAATCACTGGGTTTCTCCATTACCCTTCCGAGCTACCAGGGTGAGACTCCCGAACAATAGGGAACAAGCTCTGTCTAGATTTAACTCTCTTCAGCGTACCATGAACAGTAAGCCTGAGATGAGAGAACACATCGTTGCCTTTATCGACAAAATATTCCGCAACAACCATGCAGAACCAGCTCCATCCTTAGGGAAGAACGACGAGTGCTGGTACTTGCCTTCATTTGGAGTGTATCACCCACGGAAACCTAATCAAATTAGGGTTGTTTTCGACTCAAGTGCCAAACATCAAGGTGTATCGCTTAATGATGTCCTTCTCACAGGTCCTAATCTGACGAATAACCTAGTTGGAGTGCTGATGAGGTTCAGAAAAGAGCTTGTTGCCATCACCGCCGACATTGAACAGATGTTCCACTGTTTCGTAGTCAGAGAGGACCACCGGAATTTCCTCAGGTTTCTGTGGTACAAGAATAACGACACCAACGCAGAGATGGCAGAATATCGTATGAGGGTACACGTATTTGGAAACAGCCCTTCACCTGCCGTGGCAACTTACGGCCTTCGGCGAACTGCATTAGAGGGAGAATCCAAGTACGGTAAAGATGCCAGAGACTTTGTAGAAAAGGACTTCTACGTAGACGATGGACTCAAATCACTACCGACTGAAGAAGCGGCTATCGATCTGCTCAAAAGGACTCAAAGTATGTTGTACCAAGCTAAACTTAGACTACACAAAATTGCTTCAAACAGCCTGGCCGTTATGAGGGCCTTCGAATCAGGCGATCATGCACCAGGATTCAAGGACATTAACTTGGGACTGGACAGTCCACCTGTGCAGAGGAGCTTGGGCCTCAGATGGGATCTCTCGGCTGACTCCTTCGGTTTTCAGATAAGTTGTGCAGACAAGCCATTCACAAAACGAGGCGTCCTATCAGTGGTAAACAGCCTATTTGATCCGCTGGGATTTGTAGCGCCCATCACCATACAAGGTAAATCTCTACTGAGACAGTTTTCTGAAACAGTCAAGGATTGGGATACCCCACTTCCCTCCGAGAAAGAGCAAAAATGGGAAGCCTGGAAGCGATCTTTGTGTGCCTTGGATGAGATCCACATCCCGAGATGCTATATTAAAACCTCACTTTCCTCTAGCATAAAGAAAGAACTCCACGTGTTCTCAGACGCTTCCACGGAGGCCATTGCAGCGGTTGCCTATCTGAAGGTGACAGAACCCAACAACCAAAACCACGTTGGATTCGTCTTTGGTAAGGCTAAGTTAGCCCCCAAGCCCGATCATACTATTCCCAGACTCGAACTTTGTGGGACCGTGTTGGCAGTCGAGATTGCGGATTTCATACAACAAGAACTGGCTGTCGACATAGCTGAAGTCCAGTATTACACCGACAGTAAGGTCGTTTTAGGTTACATCCACAATCGGACCAAGCGATTTTATGTGTACGTTAGTAACCGCATAGAGAGAATCAGGAGGTCCTCCAAACCTGAACAATGGCACTACGTACCATCCGAACTTAATCCGGCAGATCATGCCACTAGGCCTATGTCTATAGGTTCCTTTATTAACTCTACTTGGCTTACAGGTCCAGAGTTTCTGCTTGAAGAGGCGGACGAATGTGTACAGGAAGTTTTCAGCATCCAGGACCCGGATAATGATCCAGAAATCCGCGCTGAAGTTAGTGCATTAGTCACTGGAACAAAGCAAACCGCCAGCTTCGGTTGTCAGCGCTTTGAACGTTTCTCCAGCTGGATGAGACTCGTCAGAACTATTGCAAGGTTAGTGCACATTGCAAGATGTTATCATAATACTCACCAAGATAAAGATTGTCATGGTTGGCATGCCTGTCATAAA
Source organism: Bufo bufo (assembly GCF_905171765.1). Classification (NCBI taxonomy): domain Eukaryota; kingdom Metazoa; phylum Chordata; class Amphibia; order Anura; family Bufonidae; genus Bufo; species Bufo bufo. Next base: position 456,417,366 of record NC_053393.1, on the reverse strand, counting down.
CCCTTCTCTGCTGAGAACATCTCTCATAGTGAGTACCTCATAATACGTCACGTCCAGCAGGAAAATTTCAACATAGAATGGAAGTGCTTGCACAACAAACAGCAGATTCCTTTAAAAAGTCCTCTTGCCAACTTAAATCCAGTTATCGACAGTTTTGGCCTGCTGAGAGTTGGTGGTCGTTTGAATCAAGCCCACCTGGGAATTGCAGAACAAAATCCTCTCATCATTCCCAGCAAACATCATATCACCGTCTTGCTAATCCGACACTACCACGAAAGGGCCGAACACCAAGGCAGGCAAATTACTGAGGGCAAATTACGGTCTGCAGGCCTTTGGATTATAGGTATGAAAAAACGTGTGGCCCAAGTACTGCATGAATGTGTGCACTGTCGTAAAGCAAGAGGAAAACAACTACACCAACAAATGGCCGACTTGCCTGCGGATAGACTATGTACAGAGCCGCCTTTCACCTATGTTGGCCTAGATGTCTTTGGGCCATGGATGGTGTCCACACGCAGGACCCGCGGCGGTCACGCAAACAGTAAGCGTTGGGCTGTACTATTTACTTGCATGAGCGTGCGAGCAGTTCACATAGAGGTGATAGAATCTATGGACACATCCAGCCTTATCAATGCCTTAAGACGGTTCTTCGCAATCAGAGGACCAGTTAAACAATTGAGGTCTGACCAGGGAAGCAACTTCATCGGAGCTTGTAGAGAACTTAACATCGACACCAAGTCCATTCAAGATCAGTTGGCGGAAAAAGGTTGCACCTGGATTTTCAATCCTCCTCATAGTTCCCACATGGGAGGCTCCTGGGAGAGAATGATCGGCATCTCACGCAACATCTTAAATTCTATGCTGATGGATGTAAACTCGTCAAGACTCACACATGAGACTCTTGTCACCCTTCTTGTGCCAGTGTCTATGGATCCTGAAACACCAGCCATACTGACTCCGGCTATTCTACTTACCCAAAAAACTGAGAGTACGCTACCTAGTGGAGAATTTACTCATGCCAACATCTATCAAAAACACTGGAAACGTGTACAATACCTAGCAGATTACTTCTGGAACAGGTGGCGAAAGGAGTACCTCAGTATTCTTCAAGGAAGAAGAAAATGGCAACACAACAAACCAAACTTGAAGGAAGGAGACCTTGTATTGATGAAAGAGCAACAAACCGAAAGGATTGACTGGCCTATCGGACTAATTTCAAAGGTTTTCCCTAGCAAGGATGGCAAGGTCCGGAAGGTGGAGTTGAAGATCTTCAGGAAAGGCGAGCTTAAAACGTTCTCAAGACCAATCAACGAACTCATTTTAATATTACCCATCGAGAACGTCCCTGCTGGGTGAACAGGACTGTATCTAGCTTCGCAGATCTTCTCCATTCCAAGTTGGAAAACAGGACTAATCTATGTTTGCATTCTAACATGTTCTTTTTACAGGTTGTTTATATTTTATGGACATTCGTCATAGTGAAATCCCCAAAGTGAATTTCAGACGGGGAGTGTGCTGTTCCTTTCATATTGAATTTCTGCACTGTATTATTTCTTGTTTTACCTATGTTGTTTAAGTCTATTGTTCTCTGCTGGCCGGAATTTGTATGCTGCACGCTTCGTTCGTTGTCTATAAAGTTTTATGTCTGGGCGTGGTTTTAGCAGCCTTGGGCCTGGTCACTTCCTGTAGCCTTTTTCAGTGCTGCATTCCTTTGTGACTGGAGACACACACCTCGGCTTGTGAAGGCATCAGTTTTTGACCAGCAGTAGCCTCAGCAGTAGCCTCAGCAGTTGCCTCAGCAGTTAGCCTCAGAAAAGACATCCACATGACAGCATCTACTGCATTCCTGTATTCCATCACCGTATGTCACTGCTCTGGATCAAATAAACCCACGTTTGATTGCATCCTCATGTCTACGTCTGGATCCATCTAACCTGAGCATCTGCCGGTCCGGTCTGCTCCACTGCTTGGATACGAAGGTAGGCCAGTCACAAAGTCATTATCAGTTACACCTTCATTCGCCTTCATGTGGGGACAGAACAAAGGGGGGTTCACTGGTATTATTTTTCCTATTATCGGGTCGTTTCTTAATACTCCCCAGTTCTTTTTTACCATTTTCTTGATGTTACCAGACATGGAACAGAACTTGGTCACAAAGGAAAACCTATAATCCCTATCCTTCTTTTCCATTTTTTCTTTTGTGTGTTCCCTTCTTCCCTCTCTTTCTCTTTCCACATTTTGTATGCACATATCTAGATTGGCCTCATCATACCCTCTTTCCACAAACCTGTTTTTGAGTACCCCACATTGTGTTCTGTAGTCACTCACTTCTGTACAATTACGGGCCATTCTCTTGAACTGACCTTTCGGTATGTTCTTGAGCCATGGGCCGTAGTGACAGCTCTTCATATCAATGTAAGAGTTTACATCTGTTTCTTTGAAGTATGAAGTTGTTAAAAAGCTACCATTTTCTATCCGAATACATAGATCCAAAAAGTTAATACTACTGTTGCTGATCTCTCCCACAAATCGTAGATTCCAATCATTGACATTCAGCTGGGAAATAAAGGACTCAAGTCCCTCTCTCTCCCCTTCCCACACTAGGAGACAGTCATCAATATACCTCCTCCAGAAGGTCAATTTGCCCCCTGGGGTATCTGCTCCTAGTGTGGGAAGGATCGAGTTTTCCTCCCAAGCCCCCATGAAAATATTAGCAAAAACGGGGGCGAATTTCGCCCCCATCGCCGTGCCAATGCACTGAACATAATGCGAGTCTTTAAACCAAAAATAATTGTAATCAAGGCAATAACTGAGGCACTCCAAAATAAAGGTTCCTTGCTGATCTCCTATTTTTTCATCCCTCATAATTCTGTTCTCCACCGCCTTCATTCCTAATTTTTTAGGGATAACTGTATATAAGGATGCCACATCGATTGTGGCCATCCATGTATTAACAGTAGGGGGATTCAGATCTTTAATAAGGCTTAGTACAGACCCGGTATCTTTTAAGTGTGAGGGATTCTGCAGAACATACCCCTGCAGGTAAAAATCGATATACTCCGTGATCCTACACGTCAGAGAGTTGAGCCCCGAAATAATTGGCCTCCCTGGGGGATCCAAAGGATTCTTATGGACCTTAGGTAGGTGGTATATCACCGGTACCAGGGGAAATGGAATAGTGAGATATTCATACTCTTTTTTGTTCAGTATTCCTTTCCTAAAACCCTCAGTTAATATACCATCTAGAATCCGTTTGTACTCCTGGGTGGGGTTGCTCTTTAGTTTTCTGTACGTTGTTGTATCAGAAACTAATCTTGACATTTCGGTCTCATATTTTTCTTTACTCATTACAACAACCCCCCCCCCCCTTTATCTGCCGGCTTTATAATAATATCCGGATTCCTTTCTAGGTCTTTAAGGGCTTTTCTCTCTTTATAGGTGAGATTGTACACCACCTTATCTACATCCATCTCCTCCAGCTCTTTTAATAACCCGGTTTTAAAAGCCTCTACGCATTCATTATTAGGGTTTTTCGGGAAGAATTTGGATTTTTCCTTCATTTTTGTGTGTAGGATCTCCTCTTTTGTGTTTGACCCATTAGTTATCACTGCAGGGTTAGTATTCTGTACTACCGGGTTATTAATCCAGTATTTCGCCATGTTTATTTTCCGGATAAATTTGTGTATGTCCAGAAATTCTTCCCGAAAAACCCTAATAATGAATGCGTAGAGGCTTTTAAAACCGGGTTATTAAAAGAGCTGGAGGAGATGGATGTAGATAAGGTGGTGTACAATCTCACCTATAAAGAGAGAAAAGCCCTTAAAGACCTAGAAAGGAATCCGGATATTATTATAAAGCCGGCAGATAAAGGGGGGGGGGTTGTTGTAATGAGTAAAGAAAAATATGAGACCGAAATGTCAAGATTAGTTTCTGATACAACAACGTACAGAAAACTAAAGAGCAACCCCACCCAGGAGTACAAACGGATTCTAGATGGTATATTAACTGAGGGTTTTAGGAAAGGAATACTGAACAAAAAAGAGTATGAATATCTCACTATTCCATTTCCCCTGGTACCGGTGATATACCACCTACCTAAGGTCCATAAGAATCCTTTGGATCCCCCAGGGAGGCCAATTATTTCGGGGCTCAACTCTCTGACGTGTAGGATCACGGAGTATATCGATTTTTACCTGCAGGGGTATGTTCTGCAGAATCCCTCACACTTAAAAGATACCGGGTCTGTACTAAGCCTTATTAAAGATCTGAATCCCCCTACTGTTAATACATGGATGGCCACAATCGATGTGGCATCCTTATATACAGTTATCCCTAAAAAATTAGGAATGAAGGCGGTGGAGAACAGAATTATGAGGGATGAAAAAATAGGAGATCAGCAAGGAACCTTTATTTTGGAGTGCCTCAGTTATTGCCTTGATTACAATTATTTTTGGTTTAAAGACTCGCATTATGTTCAGTGCATTGGCACGGCGATGGGGGCGAAATTCGCCCCCGTTTTTGCTAATATTTTCATGGGGGCTTGGGAGGAAAACTCGATCCTTCCCACACTAGGAGCAGATACCCCAGGGGGCAAATTGACCTTCTGGAGGAGGTATATTGATGACTGTCTCCTAGTGTGGGAAGGGGAGAGAGAGGGACTTGAGTCCTTTATTTCCCAGCTGAATGTCAATGATTGGAATCTACGATTTGTGGGAGAGATCAGCAACAGTAGTATTAACTTTTTGGATCTATGTATTCGGATAGAAAATGGTAGCTTTTTAACAACTTCATACTTCAAAGAAACAGATGTAAACTCTTACATTGATATGAAGAGCTGTCACTACGGCCCATGGCTCAAGAACATACCGAAAGGTCAGTTCAAGAGAATGGCCCGTAATTGTACAGAAGTGAGTGACTACAGAACACAATGTGGGGTACTCAAAAACAGGTTTGTGGAAAGAGGGTATGATGAGGCCAATCTAGATATGTGCATACAAAATGTGGAAAGAGAAAGAGAGGGAAGAAGGGAACACACAAAAGAAAAAATGGAAAAGAAGGATAGGGATTATAGGTTTTCCTTTGTGACCAAGTTCTGTTCCATGTCTGGTAACATCAAGAAAATGGTAAAAAAGAACTGGGGAGTATTAAGAAACGACCCGATAATAGGAAAAATAATACCAGTGAACCCCCCTTTTATCTTCAAAAAAGCGGCTAGCATTAAAGAAAAACTTGTGCATAGTGCCATTCCCCCTGTAAATATAAAAGTGAAAAAAGAAGTAAGAAAATTCACTTGGTGCGGATTTTGTGCAGGCTGTAAAAACCGTAATCAAAAAGAAAGACAGAGGAGTATTAACTCTATAGTATCCAAAAAGAAAGGGGCCGAATTCCGCATAAGGAATAATTGCTCATGTGAAAATGAGGGCATCATATATGTACTGGAGTGCCCTTGTGGGCTCCAGTACGTGGGTAGGACTATCAGGAAGCTGAAGGTTAGGGTACAAGAACACCTACGGAACATCAAGAAAGGCCTGATGACCCACAGCGTATCAGCACATTTTAAATTGGTGCACGGAAAAAGCCCGCAAGGTTTAAAATTTGCTGGTGTGGAAACAATTAAACCGCACTGGCGCGGGGGGGATTCATTGGCACAGATCAACAAAAAAGAGGTAGAGTGGATCTATAAATTAGGGACCCTACAACCCAGTGGTCTTAACATCGAATTTGACCTAAAACCATGTTTGGTATAAAGTGTTTAGTATAAAATGTTCCCAAATAGTGGAGTAACCGGTTGTTCTGTACCTGGCCCCTTAAGGACCTTGAGCCACGTCGTATTGGCCTGCCTGTCCTATTGGACGGTGGAACTTTGTGAAGTGGGTGACGGGGTGGAGGCGGGGTCGAGAACACCTGAGTGACACATAATGGGGAAGGACATCCAAGTGGTACCCCAGGAGAGGGAGGGGAACTAAGGAGTAGTGGCACCTATATTGGGATAAATGCATGAGAAATATTGTTCTCACCGATGGTGAAGTTGGCTGTTCCCTACCTGACCTCTTAAGGACCTTCGAGTGACGTCACTTTGGCTTGACTGTCTGATTGAACGGTGGAGCCTTGTGATGTGGATGTCTGGGTGGAGGAGAGGTCGGGAACACCCGAGTGACGCCACGGGAGTAGGTGGATTACACCTGAAGAAACGCCCCAGAGGTGGGTGGAGAATATAGGAACTATGTCCTCAGAACAGACCGATATCAAGGTATAATATCGAGACTGTGGTCCTAATATATGACATTTGAGATATTGGATGGTATGATTAGAATATGGGATAAGAGTTTCTATAAGGAGGCTAGAGACATAGATTGAATATATGGAATTGCGGTAACCCGAAAGGGTAGAGAGATATATGTATTTGTGTATTAATTGGTAAGAGAGAGAAAAAATCCTCTCGCAGTTTTATATTGTATATGCTTTTTATGTTTGAAATGTGATTGTGTCAAAGGATCACTGATGGTATTTTTATTATGTATGAATTGTGAGTGATGCCTTTAGATCATGTTATGTTAATGATGTTTTAGAATCATGTGATGATCCGAAATTAGACCGGCCTGTGTAATTTAATCAGCTGGGCTATTTAAGAGGCTTGACTGCAAGCATGCGCAGTTATCGCCCCTGAAGAAGCAAGGTAGCGAAACCCGGGTCGGGCAGGAATGTGACGACTGATATTGATTTTATGCCTTTTGTCTACGAACCTTTGTGAGTAGAATAAAACCTTTTATAAAAAGAGTGTAAAGGGTGCTTCACTATTCTGCCCATTTCCTTTCAACCCTGCAGTGAGAGAGTTCTGGGGAGGACTGGATCCGGCGGGTATTGAGGAGAGGGGCTGACACCCTTTTTTATTCACTGATGACCGGGAGACATAGTCTCTAGCAGCGCGGTTCCAAAACCCTTTTGAATTGCTTATATCGGTGTGAACGACCTACCACACTACTTCGGGACCTGCAGCAGCGCAAGTAACTTGTCCGTGTTGGGACACAGGACTGACTTTCTGTTTTTTGTATTTGACTCTACATTTTTAGTTAGTATTAGAGATAAAATACTGTAGAATAAATCAATTCTAAAATTCGTCAATTTGACCCAAATATTCAAAATGTTTTGTTTTGCAAGCATTTCAATTCTTGAAAGAGAGATAGAAAAACTCAACGAGTGACAGACTATACAAGATGTGAGTGGCTAGAACTGTGTGAAGCTAAGATGGTGGGTGAGAGATTGGACATAATACCACAAAAAGCACAAATCCAGGCTTGATTTTCAGACATAAACCATGCCTAGGAAATATTCAGTGAAACAATATTTGTCTGGGAAGTTCTGTGAGCCATACTTCTAAAGACTTATAGCTAATATATAAATATCCGGATAACACTGAGCACAGCCATACTACAGCCACTATCCATCACAAACCTGAATCTCCCTCACATAACTCATTCTCCATCCACTTTCCCACCTTTTTTTTATATATATATATATATATATATATATATATATATATATATATATAATTTTTGCATGTTGTACTTTGAAAACGATAAGAACAAAGTTAGACGGGGCAGTTATCACCACATGCAGCCATTTACCTGGAAGACCAATTTACAATTGAAGTTGAAGTCTGCATATGTTTTTGGTTTCTTGTGTGTAGAAGATGAAAAGAAAGTCCTAGTTGAAATTGAGGTTTTGTTTGAAGTAAGTGAAAGGAAAGGAAAGCATAAAATGCCGATACTTCCACATTAGTGAGTTTCCATACTATGTGATCTGCAAATTCTATATTCTATATTGGCTATTTATTACATCCTAGCCTGTCCTAATGTGTTATTTCAATTTTCTGTGGCAGATGCATTTTTGTTTCCTCGGATCTGCCAGGTGTGGACACCATTACAAAGAACACAAAGGTGGACATCAAAGAAAATCACAGGTCAGGTTGTTAAAAGGCTTCACTGGAATTCATCAGTCTAGAGCCTGACTAGATATTGCACTTTTTCAAATTATTCATTTATAACTCAAATCAGATTTCTTGACATATGAAACATGTTTCATATTTAAATAGCAATGGATTATACAAATCTACTCACCTACCCTCAAAGAGAAGAACATGTTTCTGTTTAAATCATTTTGATAAATCCATGTAGGAATTGTCATCAATGTCATCAATAGTCAACAGAAACAAAGACGATTTTGAAAGCCATAGGTAGGGATTGTAACTCTTTCAGGATGTTTTCCAGTCATCATAAACAATTGTAGTTTATGCTTATTCAATAAAGTTAATCTCTTACATTTTCTATCATGTTATTTTGTTACTTTATTTGTTATATACAATTTTTAACCATTTTAGTGCACTTTTAGGTTTGGTATTTATTATTTTAACTATAGTCTACTGGCTCTACATTATACTGTAATGTTCTATTGGTTAACTGATCTTTCAATCTCAAAAATGTGGCTACCAATCCCAGTCATTCTTTTAGGTATGACTGCACAGCTAGTGTGCTAATGCACTCATGGATGATTACTGTTCATTATGTAACTCATTATCATTTGGCAGCGAGGAGTTAAATTGTTGGGTTGATTGTATATGGATCAAATTCTGAATCAGACAACCTCAATTTTCGCAGAACTCAAGTTATCAATATCACCTAAAGGGGTTGTTTGATTAAAAACACTTATGTCCTAGTCCACTTATGTCCTAGTCCACAGCATTGGCAATAAGTGATTGCCTGGACCCCTGCTGATCACAAGAACAGGTGCCATGTGTTCCCCCATTTGAATGGAGCTATGGTTACAATTACATGCTGCCACTGTATTCAGCTGTATGGAACTGCTCAAGATAGCTGAGTACTTATACATGGCTATTTCAAACAGTACCACAGATTTGAATGGAAGCACGTATTCGTGACCACCACATCATTCAAAAGGTGAGACAAAAGGTCTCTGTTTTCATGATCGGTGGGGGCACCATTCACATGGTACACTGTTTTCCACAAATTTTGTAAAATTTGACCACACTGTATGAAGAAGCCCATAAGTTTTATTATTGAATGTAATCACTAATGCACACTTTCAAAATATATACTTAACAATATCACCTAACCTATAATTTTCTTGGCCATAAAGAGGTCAAAACTCCTGGTGATAGCAGGTTTCATTATAGCCTGTTTCCTCCACTGTTGTATTGCATTCGGAAAGTCTTCAGAATTCAGACCCTTTCGTTATTTACACATTTCATCAGGGGAATTGCTAGGTTAAAACATTCGGGGCCTGGGTCCCTGATCTTTTGTCCCAGGCCCCGAATATACTGCATGCCAGCTAGATACAACTGTCACTGCGCGGTGTGGGTCGATAACTCCACACCGACCACAAGAGGGATAGGAAAAGGTACTAGGCCTGGAAACTAGGGAAAGGGGAAAAGTTCACCACCTAGTGAATCCCTAAATCAAGCCCTGACTACTATAAGTATGAATAGACCTTGATGGAAGGAATGTTCATACGCTGTAACCTAGGGCCCTATCGGACCCTAAAGTGCCCTGGAAATAGTGTCAGGACAAGAGATGACCTGTTCCTTCCCAGCTGAAAAAACAGGAGACTCCCTCAGGCCTAATACCAAAAGGTAGGGGAAAGCCATGAACAAGAAATATGGAAAAGACACTTAACTCCGAAGTATGCAGACGAGCAGGAACTCAGAGGAGAACCAGACACCAGCTCTTCACAACCTGAAATGAGCTATTAACCGCATAGTATGATGGGTGAGGCCAGACTAAATAGAGGAGTTAGAATGACCACTTAAGCTACACCTGAGACCAGAGCTGTGGTCATACCCAGCAACAACACAGAAAAGTGAAACCAGAGAGACTTTCAGATCACATCACGTGCAGCCAGTCTCTTAGATCTTCCGACCCCTGTCACAGGAGGGACAGTACCCCCCTTCTATGGTTGGCCTCCGGACCCCCAGAACCGACTTTTTCCAGATGAGCTCTGTGAAAGGCTTTCACCAGACGACTAGCATTAACGTCGGCCGCTGGAACCCTCATCTTCTTCTCTGGTCTGTAACCCCTCCAGTGAACGAGATACTGGAGAGATCTACGGAGAACTCAGGAGTCACCTATCCTGGAGATCTGAAATTCCATATTACTGTCCTCCATGACAGGAGCAGGAGGACGGTTCCACATGTTCAACACATCTTTTCAACAATGACCTATGGAACTGTCAAAGTGGTTCTTTAGGTAGGCAGAGATTGATTAATTAGCTCGGCCGAGAAATACACAGACACATGCAGATAGATATGTCTGAGGAGATCTCCTGAGACCACCCCCAGCAGTTTATTTTATACATATCTCATTGTAGGATCATCAATATCCACAGTTCTTAGAATTTTAAGTACAAAGTCATAAGGCCTATTTGCCAACAAACAACTTGCACAATAACCTAGCCTGAGTAAATCTGTTCAGTGGAATATATGATAAAGGTTATACTGTTCTTTCAGTGTATATATCAGTTTATAGTGAGATGTATTAATGTCCATATAATTCTGGATATACCTTAAAACACCTCAATGTGATTACTCTCACAACTCCCCTCTTTTTATCATTATTCCACTGTCTATGCTGAGTCAGATCCCTGACTCCCTAAGTAACACAACGAGAACATGGTCCGGAAAATCATCCTTCTTTCACAAAGTGCAAGAATACTAATTTTCGCAAATTGTGGGATGCCCTGCATCCATCCAGATGATTTTCTTACATGGCCCTTTCTCACTAAATTTCTCAACACATAAACAATGGAACAATGACTTATTAACAAGATTATGGCTCTTCAGTTGTGGAGTGTCCACAATAAATACAGTCAGTTATATTTGTAACAATCTTTTGATTACAATAAGTGCAATGTTTAGCAGGCACTTCTGAATTCGGAATTGGCGTGACAATAATAGTTTCTCCATCTCTAGATGTTGACACTGGTGACATCATTATCATAACTTGTGAAGGATTATCTTTTGGTTGTGCTATAGTTGCCTTTAAGGTTTTTCCTGAAAAACATTTGGACTTTAATACCTTTTTACATATCAATAAGAGTATTTTTATTATGACAAAGATAACAAAAAAAAGAAAACATCCTTGTATTAGCATATGAAATATTCCTGAAAACCATCCTCCTATTCCTTGAAACCACTTCAGTGGGTTGAGCCATAATAACCATTCAGGCCATTTAAAATCAGGAGGGGCTTGATGCGCCTCCCGGAATCCTTCCTTTAGTTTACTTGCCTGCTGCAAATCATGTGTCACTTGGAATAGTCCCTTTGGATCTATATAATGGCAGCAGGACGACCCTACTACCTGACATAATCCTCCTTGTGCTGCAGTAAGATAATCTAAGACAACTGTATGCTGATTTTCAATAATAATAACTTGCCTCAGGTATACAGAGTTTATTTCAATTGCATCAAATAGATAACTAGTAACATTATCAAACAATTCTCCAATATCCTCAATCTGTTTTGCATTGTTTAAGATTCCAGTAGACAGATAATATGTGCTCAAGTATGGAAGATACATTCCCACTTTTTCCCATGTAGATGGTTCTGCATGAATTAATTTGTTGGGATGGTTAAAATAGGAAGGTTTAGGAGGGATTGTTGGTAACATCATATTTTCAACATCTCGTTTGGCCATCATATGCCCGGGAATGTGCTGATAAGGGAGATCATTTGTTTCCCATACCCAAGTGGCATGCTCAAGTCTGGCTAATGTACAGGTACCTCCTGCACCTCTCGGGAGCCACTTAAATGCTCGGCTCCCACACACAATATATATATTATCTTTCAATAAAAACTGACGTTTTCTAATCATTGCATCAACTATAGAAATAATCATAGTAGTTTTCTCAAATACACACCATGACTTTGGATTATCTTCTAAAGTGACTGTAAAATAGTACATAAAAGGACCACATCGTTTACTCGGGGTTTGTGACCTGTTAGGGTCTATTCTCATTAATTCACTTCCATCACCTTTATAGCCTTCTAAATCTTCTTCAGTTTCACCATAGCTGGGCTCATAAGCTCCCAGCACATCACACTCACCCTTTTTCCCTGCTACAAAATAGTCAGTATAATTCCAGCTGATATCATGTATCTCTCTATTTAAATGATAACGAAGTTTTTTCGTTTGGTCATTAACTTTGATATTCTCTCCAGTGAAACTTATCCTTAGTTCATCTGCAGGAATCTCTCCTACCTCTAATATGCTGGCAGGTCTAGACCTCCATCCATCATTGGTAGCGTCATACTCATACCAAGTTCCTATTTTCTCAGAGATGTTTACCTGCCACCATGGATACTTTACCCATCCTGTAACTGGTAGTGAGACGGCGGTGTCTCCATGAGGTGATTCCAGACCTAATGGAATTAAGTCTGTACATAGTAGATCCAATAATTCTGTTTCAGGAAGAGGATTAGCTACATAAGGCATAGACACGGAAGACACAGGTGAATGACTGCATATCCAAAAATCTGACAGGTCCTTCATTTGTGCAACAATCTGATGATATTTAATAAATTTATTATCCCATCTCATGTTACTTTTATTCTGATTATCAAAACTAAAGCAAAATAAAATGCTTATTCTCTAATACTTCTGAAGTGAAATGAGTACCTCTATCACTTTCTATTACCTCAGGAACACCAAATCTGCATACAACTTCAGACAATAGTTTTTTAGCAACTGTTTTAGCATTTGCCTTTGCCGTAGGCCAAGCTTCTGGCCACCCAGTAAAGAGGTCAACACATACCAGAACATACTCATATGTGCCAACTCTGGGAAGTTGTATGAAATCAATTTGCAGTCTCTGAAACGGGTACAATGGCTTTGGGGTGCACCGTGGAGGCACCTTTACAGTTCTCCCTATGTTATGGCAAGCACAGATCATACATCCCTGGACAAATTTTGCAGAGGCATTGTTGAACCCCGGCGCTAACTATCCTTGCGTTACCAGACTTACCATTGCTTCTTTTGACTGGTGGGTTGGGCCATGCGACAGTGCACAAATCATAGGGTACAATACTCTAGGAAGGCACAATTTGTTACTCATTCCATACAAACCCTCTTGATTCTTCTTGGCCCCTTGTTTTTCCCACTCTTCTCGTTCTGGTTTGGCTATTTGTTCTTGAAGTTTCTGGAGTATCTCCAGGTCCATCTCCCCTGCCTGTGGTACTATGTCCACTGAGAGACTGGCTATGGGAAGAGGTAGCAGAGCAGCCTGCTTTGCAGCTACATCTGCTAGTCGATTTCCTCTAGCCTCTTTGGTTTGTTCTTTTGTGTGGGCCTGTACTTTGACTATGGCCACCATTTTAGGCAATTCTAAGGCTCTAAATAATCGAGCCACAGATTCAGCATTTTTGATAGGCTTACCAGAGGATCCCACAAAGTCCCTGCTCTTCCAGATGGGACCATAATCATGTGCAATGCCAAACCCATAATGAGAATCAGTGTAAATGTTTACCATCTGACCTTCCGCCATTATACATGCCTCAGTGAGGGCTGCCAACTCCGCTTCCTGAGCGGAGTATCCAGGTGGGAGTGATTCTTGTCTCACAACTTCATCCAAGGTAGTCACAGCATACCCTGTGTATGGTTTTCCATCAATGTAATATCGGGAGCCATCTACGAAAAACTCAACATCAGCATTAGGTATAGGTGTTTCAGTTACATTATCAAGTTCCTTAGTTTTTGTTTGTTTTCATTTGCCCTCCATCTCTCCTTCCTCCCTCCTGTGGCTGCATCGGCTTCCCGTATGCTGCTATGAACACAGGAATTGGCTGCTTTGCAACTTGCTTTTTCTTTCGTTTTAACAACTGGCCCTCTATGCTTCGAATCACTACTATTGATTTATCCAGTGAAGTATGCATACACTCAGGTCTCACTTTCATTAATTCTGTTCTCCATTCCTCCCTTAGTCCATTAATGAAACATGTTCTAAGTATTCGAGCATCTCTGCTTTCTGGATCACTAACATTAAAATCCTGATCTTTAAATATACCAGTGATTCGTGCATAATATCTATCTGTTGTTTCATCATTTGCTCGATAGGCTTCTGGCAGACCAGTCCCTAATTTACTATTCAAGTCCTTCGTAACAACTTCTAATCTTTTCAGAAATATTTCGCCTGATTTCTTTAATCTTGCATCTGCTCCTACTGGCACTTGCTCTACACCTACTCCCTCTACCTTCTTTATCTTTTCTATTAGTGGCAACCCTGCCGCGGCCCCTACAAGGGCGGACAAATCTGTCCAAACAGCGTTATAAGTCTGCTGTATGCGCTATATTCCTTTATAGAATCCAGTCGGATCTTTATAAGGATCCGGAAGCTTTTCTATCATCACAAGCTGTTCTCCCTGACTCCAGGGCTTATACCATTCGACTTGCTGGGTTATTCTGTCAGGGGTTCCGTCATTATTACAAGTACGGGTATTCTGAGTCATTACCGGATACATACCCATATCGGGAATAGCTATAGGACATTTAGGATTTAATGACCTACATGCAGAACATTCCATTACATTATGAGAATGTGCAGTTTTACATTTACAGATCCAAGCTACAGACCTTAATGTCATAGGGGAACGTTTAACTTCGTCTGCCTGTACAATCTGCCAAATATTACCAATGCCTTCACGTGTAAATTGCGTGATTAACCGTTTTTGTGCAGAAGGTAAGGGCGGAGCTACAGGGGTTGACATGCCTTGTGGGGACCCCATTGCTTGATTTACAACATCTGGGGGATTTGGTGATCCCAGGTCTCTATAACACACTTCCACTTCGTCACGCCTGGGTTTTTCACATCTTCTGCATAAGCGTCCCCACTCTGTATTACAAAAGTTACAATGTTCACATCTCCATCCATCCTCACTAATGTCTCAGAGTGGAGACCTAGGTGATAGTGGACCCACTGGAGACGTGACAGGTACTATCTGCGAAGGGTTATATGGTGGAGGTGCTTTGAAATAAGTCTGCTCCAGTTTGGACATATCTGCATATTCTGTACTCGGACTGGATAACATATTTCCTGAATCCGGTAGCTGGGGGTACATAGACTGCGGCTGCTGAACAGGGGATATAGATGCAACCACTGAGGAGGTTGGCGTATCTGATATAACAATCGGTGATACACCGCCACTAGCAGCAGCTGCTTGTACTGCTGGGGCTGGGGCTTGTATGGTTGCAGTTTTTATACACATAAAACTCATCATCATCTTGAGCATTATATAAGGGACCATGATTAGTTGACGTGTTCAACCAGGCTTTAACCTGTTTCTCATACCCATGCTTTTGTATCCATTCTTTCACCTCAACCATAAACTTTCTCCAACGTTGGGCATCTAAGCAACCAACTTTTGGCATCCCAGCTTTCTTTAATATGGATGCAGTATTTTTGATAGCCCATTTTCCATTTTCTATTTCTACCAAACGCTTCATTGGAATCTTGGGACAGACCTCTTCCTCCCTTTCTCGTTTGGTAGACATAGTTCCCATAGCAAACCAAGCCTGAGGTAGCGATCCTCGACTTATTTGGTTTATCCTGCTATGTAATTTCTCAACAGCTCAATCAATCTAGGTAGGTCAGCCTAGATGTTTAAAAACTGTACAAAGGAAACTAATGGGATATCAGATGGTAGTGGAGTTTCTCTTGCTTTGAGAAAAATCTTATACCACATATATATGCACACAAAGGCATACAATATCACAAGCTATATCATAGGCTATATCATAGGCTATTCCTATGTATTCCTCATACATTCAAACTACAATTCTCCTCAGTATATTGCTTGGTTATAAGCAGCCGTAATTTCTGGATGTCAGCCAATATTTCAAATACCACTTGGTACCGTAATGAGTGTTAGCAGCGGGCAGTTAGTTAAACGTTAGACACAAATTACTACTAACTTCTGACCCAATGCCCCCTTTCGGGTTGTACATTGAAAAATGCAAAAGTTCTTTGCCAGAAACACATGGACTTCTCTTGTTTCCAAGATCAGCCACTTCACGCACTCTTTCCTGATCAGATTACTCTTTTCAGGAGACAATGGACGACAAAACACACTTCATACCATCATACATACGCCTTCTACTAAATAAAGCATATTAGTAACAATCATATTACATATAGTAATTAATCAAAATCTACCTGTAGATACCCGAACCCCTCACGCTGGACTGATTATGAAGGCCCCCACAGTGCTGGAACGCTTGTGAGTCAATGGCTCACTTACCCTAGGACTAGCGTTCCTGGACCATGGGTGCTTCTTCTTCTGTCTCAGTCCAGACACCTGACCGGGCTGGGTATCCGGGTGCCCCCTCCAAATTGTCAAAGTGGTTCTTTAGGTAGGCAGAGATTGATTAATTAGCTCGGCCGAAAATACACAGACACATGCAGATAGATATGTCTGAGGAGATCTCCTGAGACCACCCCCAGCAGTTTATTTTATACATATCTCATTATAGTAGTATCAAAATTACAGTTCTTATGATTGGTCAGTACAAGTTATATAATTACACGTGACAAATATTGGCAATAAGAATCTTGCATAACAGAGTAATGCATCATTGTGACAAGGTCCAAAAAGGAGTAAAAGGTCATATTCACATTATGAATTATTGAGGAAGCTCAAGACGAAAGGCTACCGGGTTAATAATGGCAGTGATCTTATATGGATGAATAAACCTTGGACCCAACTTTCAAGAAGGTACTTTCAACTTAATGTTTATTGTGGACAGCTACACAGAATCATCCACTGGACCAGGTCTGGACCATTCATATGTCTCTTGTCAGCCATACGTTTATACTTGTTGCCCATTTTTTTCAGATTATTTTTAATTTTCCACCAAATAGATGTCAAAGAAGAGGAACATCGTTCCTCTTCAGGTATACCAGAAGTCTCCGTACCAGAAAATTTTTCAAATTGCGGGTGAACCTATATGCCCCCAAAAACATCGACTTATCAGTGGACTCTTGTCTACAGTTATTTATGGCAAACACGGCTAAAGACAAAAATGAGGACCACTCCTCCTGGTTCTCCAAACAAACATCTCAAATAAGTCTCCAGATTCTGGTTAGTGCATTCAGTCTGTCCGTTCGACTGAGGATGAAAGGCCAAAGAGAAGGACAATTGTACCCCCAGACAAGCGCAGAATGTCTCCCAGAATTTGGAAACAAACTGAGTCCCCCTATCACACACCACATCAGAAGGAATACCATGTAATTTCACAATGCTATTGACAAACACTTGTGCCAGAGTTTTAGCATTAGGTAGACCTGGCAATACTATAAAGTGCCCCATCTTACTAAAGCGATGAACAACGACCAAAATCACAGTTTTCCTGAAGAATTAGGTAAATCTGTGATAAAATCCATGGATAAATGAGTCCAAGGTTGGGACGAGATGGGCAATGGAAGTAAAGTCCTGGAAGGCCGAGCATGTGTCACCTTAGTACGTGCACCAGTACTGCAAGCAGACACATGATCCTTAACACAGTTATGCAACCAGAATCTACGAGAGATGCTTGATCTTCTCCCAGGGTGTCCTGTGAGAATCGAACAGTGATGTTTTTCCAACACCTTGGGACGTAATTCAGAAGGAACAAACAACTTTCCCAGAGGACAAGAATCGGGTGCATCTCCCTGGGCCTCCAACACCTCTGCCTCAAGGTCAGGATATAGGGCAGATATAATTACCCCCTCAGACAATATCGGACCGGGATCTTCCGAATCACCCCCCCCCCCTTAGGAAAGCTACGCGCAACAAAGCATCAGCCTTGACGTTCTTAACCCCAGTGCCATAGGTGACGATGAAATAAAATCTGGTAAAAAAAACGACCATCTGGCCTGCCTTGGGTTCAGTCATTTAGCCGACTCCAGGTAAGCCAGATTTTTGTGATCACTAAACACAGTAATAGGATGAATTGCTCCTTCCAACCAATGACACCACTCCTCAAAAGCCAACTTAATGGCCAGCAACTCTCTATTACCCACATTATAATTTCTTTCTGCAGCCGAGAGTTTCTTAGAGAAGAATGCACATGGGCGCCATTTACTAGGTGAAGGACCCTGTGACAAGACTGCTCCTACCCCTACCTCGGATGCATCAACTTCCACAATGAATGGCTGTGACACATCCGGTTGCACCAGCATAGGAGCAGAACCAAAACATTCCTCCTCCTCCTCCTCCTCCTGTGACACATCCTCTTCCATCATCGCCAGCAGCGTTTTTTCAAGGAGGCATAGAAGTGGAATAGTAACGCTGAGAACGGCGTTATCGGCACTGGCCATGTTGGTGGAGTACTCGAAACAGCGCAACAAGGAACACGGGTCTTGCATGGAGGCCCAGTCATTGGTGGTGAAGTGGTGCTGTTCCGCAGAGCGACTCACCCGTGCGTGCTGCAGCTGAAACTCCACTATTGCCTGCTGCTGCTCGCACAGTCTGGCCAGCATGTGCAAGGTGGAGTTCCACCTTGTGGCCACGTCGCATAAGAGGCAGTGAGTGGGAAGGCTGAAGTTACGCTGCAGTGCTGACAGGCGAGCAGCAGCAGGGTGAGAATGCCGAAAGCGCGCACAGACGGCCCGCACTCTGCAGCAGCTCTGACTTATCAGTGTAATTTTTAAGGAATCTCTGCACCACCAAATTCAGCACATGCACCAGGTAAGGGATGTGCGTCAAACCGGCTAGTCCCAGAGCTTCTATGAGATTTTGCCCATTATCGCACACCACCAGGCCGGGCTTGAGGCTCACTGGCACCAACCACTCATCGGTCTGTTGTTCAAGGCCCGTCCACAGCTCCTGCGCGGTGTGGGGTTTGTCCCCCAAACAGATACGTTTTAAAACTGCTGTCGTTTACCCATGGCTGTGCTGAAGTTGGTGGTGAAGGTGTTACGCTGACCGGATGAAGAGCCGGTAGAGGATGAGTAAGCGGAGTAGAAGGAGGAAGCAACAGGAGGCAAACTGAAGCGCCCTGCAATCCTCGGTGGTGGAAGGACATGCGCCAAACTGCTATCCGCCTCAGGCTTAGCCGCCACTGCATTTACCCAGTGTGCTGTTATGGAGATATAACGTCCCTGACCGTAATTACTGGTCCACGTATCCGTAGTGAGGTGCACCTTGCCACAGATGGCGTTGCGCAGTGCACACCTGATTTTATCCCCCACTTGGTTTTGCAGGGAAGGGATGGCTCGCCTGGAAAAGTAGTGGCGGCTGGGCACGACATACTGTGGGACAGACACCGCCATAAGACCTTTAAAACTATCCGTCTCCACCAGACGGAATGACAGCATTTCAAAGGTCAGTAATTTAGAAATGCTGGCATGCAGGGCTAGGGATCGCGGGTGGGTTGGGGGGTACTTCCTCTTCCTCTCCAGTGAGCTTCAGTGGGACATTGTGGAGATGCTTGGTGACCCAGGTGGTGGTGTTGCTGGCAGATCCTCTGTTTGGCTGGCAGGTGGCACTGTAACTCCAGAGGTGGATGAAGAGGCGAGACTGCAGCAGAAGAGGAAGCAGGAGTTGCCAGAGACCTTTCTTGGTTTTTGAGGTGTCTACTCCACTGCAGCTCGTGTTTAGCACTTAGATGCCTGGTCATCCAGGTTGTGCTCAGGTTGACAATGTTTAGTCCTCGCTTCAGGCTCTGATTGCACAGTGTGCAAACCACTCGTGTCTTGTCATCAGCACATTGTCTGAAGAACTGCCACGCCAGGGAACTCCTTGGAGCTGGCTTTGGTGTGCTTGGTCCCTTGCTGCGGTGGGCAGTAGCAGGCGTACTGCCTAGGGGACGGCCGCTCCGCTTTTGCACCCTGCTTCCTCTTCTGCTGTGCTAGTGGCTCTGTGTGACCACCGCCTCTTCCTCCGAACTACATAGGTTACTCGCATGACATTGATTCCATGTGGGGTCGAGGACCTCATCATCCTCCACATCATCTTCCACCCAGTCTTCACCCCTGCCCTCCTTGTCGGTCTGGACACTTTCGAAAGCCCCAGCAGTTGGGACGAACATCTGCTCGGACGGTTTGCGAACGCGAACGCGATCAAATGTTCGCAAACCGCATGTTCGCGGCGGGTCCCATTCATTTTAATGGCAGGCGAACCTGAAAAACCTTCAGCTCATATTTGCAGCCAAGAAATAATTACTAGAAGTGCACAAATAGTCCTACAACATGGACAGTGACATACCAGATGTATTATTCGAATTTGCAATCTCCATTTATTATTTTTTTCAATGCGAAATATCGGCAAAATAATTTCTCGCGTACCTCTATATACCTGCAGTATCGCATCAGAACCGCACACAACTGCCGGACAATACAAATGCACTATAATATACTTTCTAACATAGAAAGTATATTATAACATTGTACAAGGAAGGCAATCCATTAGAATATACATAAAGATAAAACGTAACCTTTAATAATTTTACTATGAGGGTCCATTCACACGTCCGTAAGTATTTTGCGGATCCGCAAAACACGGACACAGGCAATGTGCATTCCGCAATTTGTGGACCGCACATCGCCGGCACTATAATAGATAATGCCTAATCTTGTCTGCAATTGCGGACAAGAATAGGACATGTTCTATTTTTTTGCGGAAACGGAAGCACAGATGCGGAAGTGCGGATCCACAAATGCGGATTCGGACAGCACATTCCGGCCCCATTGAACATGAATGGGTCTGCACCTGTTCCGCAAAATTGCTTAACGGATGCGGACCCATTTTGCGGATGTGTGAATGGAAAAGATATCCCTCAAAATGAAAATAAATTAAATTATTAAAGTTAAAGGGGTTCTGCACTTTGTTTTAACTTATGATCTATAGATCATCAGCATCTGATCGGCGGGGGTCTGACCCCCGACGATCAGCTGTTTGAGAAGGAAGCGTCGCTCCAGCAGCGGCGCGGCCTTCTCACTGTTTACCGCTGGCCCAGTGACGTGACCACTAGTATCAACTAGCGTGGGCGGGGCTAAGCTCCATTCAAGTGAACAGAGCTTAGTCCCGCCCACACTAGTTGATACTAGTCGTGACATCACTGGGCCAGCGGTAAACAGCGAGAAGGCCGCGGCGCTGCTGCCTTCTCAAACAGCTGATCGGCGGGGGTCCCGGGTGTCGGACTCCCGCCGATCAGATGCTGATGATCTATCCAGAGGATAGATCATCAGTTAAAACTAAGTGCAGAACCCCTTTAAGCAAAAAGCATAGATGTGGTAGGCAATAACAAGTGCTCGGCGGCAGTTAATCAGGTACTCGGCAGCACCAAATCAGAAACCATATGTCCTACCACAATCCGGGGGGTTCCTGTGCACATATATGAATCCCGGAGGGAAAGCAAAAACCATATATCCCTGATATCCCTACAGGGGGGTGCCATTCTGGCCCTGATAGCCTAACAACAGACCACTCGCCTTGATAAGAGCGACCCCGTCCGGAACCTTACCCTGTATAAAAATGGCCCTAGTAAGCCCCTAGCCCCTAGGCCCCTGACTTCCAGGTGATCACTATATAGATCTATGTGTTTTGGGCTCATTGAAAATGTATAGGTATATCGCACACCTCTGTGTATCACACATATAGATAGCACACCTATACTAATCCTTAAAATGACTTTTGTGGCCCTAACAGCCTGTCCCTGCACACAGCAACCTCTCCCTACACTAGCAAAACACTGAATGTAAAATGGCGGCCAGATCAGGTTTATTTATAAGGTAGGGGGTATATCCATGTGCTGAAATGTCTCAATTGGCTGTCCTGTACCACCTGATGGATGTGTCATGGGTCAAAGTTCTTCATAATGTAAAAGAATATGGCGGGCGCAAATTTCTCCATATTTTCGCATGTTCGGCGAATCGCGAACAGGCAAAGTTCACCGCGAAACGACCGCCGGGCGAACCGCAAGGCCATCTCTAGTTGGCACCTGTGTTTCGTCATCATCCGAGACGTGCTGCGATGGTCCTCCCATGTACTCATCTTGAAAAATAAGTGGTTGGGCATCGGTGCACTCAATCTCTTCCACTTCTGGGGCAGGGATAGGTGGATGGCTCTGGGAAACCCTGCTAACAGAGTCATCAAAAAGCAGAAGAGACTGCTGCAAGACTTGGGGCTCAGACTGCTTGGCTGATTTGCAAGGGGGCGAGGTGAAAGACTGATGGACATCGGCTGCAGGTGCCAACTCTGATCTTTCAGCAGGAGACTGGGTGGGAGACAATGTGAAGGAACTGGAAGCACTGTCAGCAACCCAATCTACTATCGCCTGTACTTGTTCTGGCCTCACCATTCGTTGAGCTGCATTATGCCCGACCAAATACCGGTGCAGGTTCTGTCGCCTGCTCGCACCTGAGGAAGGTGTTTCACTTGAGCGTGTAGCTGGCACAGATCGACCACATCCTCTCCCTAAAACAGGAGCTCCACCAGCAGCACCACGACCTGGGCCACGTCCCTAATTTGACGCTCTCCTCATATTTCTCAAATTTAGGATCTTGCCCTAAATGGGTGTTTAATTAATAGCAGAATAGAACGACAATATGTAAAGGGTGTATCTCACATACCCTGATCCAGACTAGGTCGCAATTAAAGTTTTTTTCCCAAAAATGGGTGTTTATTTAATAACTGAATAGTACCACAGTATGTAAAGGGTGTATCTCACACGCCCTGATCCAGACTAGGCCGCAATTAAAGTTTTTTGCCCAAAATGGGTGTTTGTTTACTAACTGAATAGAACCACAGTATGTAAAGGGTGTATCTCACACGCCCTGATCCAGACTAGGCCGCAATTAAAGATTTGTGCCCAAAATGGGTGTTTGTTTAATAACTGAATAGAACCACAGTATGTAAAGGGTGTATCTCACACGTACTGATCCAGACTAGGCTGCAATTTAAGTTTTTTGCCCAAACTGGGTGTTTGTTTAACAACTGAATATGACAGCAGTATATAACCCTTGAATTTCACACATGCTGATGCTGCAAAGGCTGTAAAATTGGGTATTTTGGCAAAAAAGTGTGTTTTAACCACCTCAGCCCCTATAGCTTAAACACCCTTAAAGACCAGGCCACTTTTTACACTTCTGACCTACCCTACTTTCACCGTTTATTGCTCGGTCATGCAACTTACCACCCAAATGAATTTTACCTCCTTTTCTTCTCACTAATAGAGCTTTCATTTGGTGGTATTTCATTGCTGCTGGCATTTTTACTTTTTTTGTTATTAATCGAAATTTAACGATTTTTTTGCAAAAAAATGTCATTTTTCACTTTCAGTTGTAAAATTTTGCAAAAAAAACGACATCCATATATAAATTTTGCTCTAAATTTATTGTTCTACATGTCTTTGATAAAAAAAAATGTTTGGGTAAAAAAAAAATGGTTTGGGTAAAAGTTATAGCGTTTACAAACTATGGTACAAAAATGTGAATTTCCGCTTTTTGAAGCAGCTCTGACTTTCTGAGCACCTGTCATGTTTCCTGAGGTCCTACAATGCCCAGACAGTACAAACACCCCACAAATGACCCCATTTCGGAAAGTAGACACCCTAAGGTATTCACTGATGGGCATAGTGAGTTCATAGAACTTTTTATTTTTTGTCACAAGTTAGTGGAAAATGATGATTTTTTTTCTTTTTTTTTCTTACAAAGTCTCATATTCCACTAACTTGTGACAAAAAATAAAAACTTCTATGAACTCACAATGCCCATCAGCGAATACCTTGGGGTGTCTTCTTTCCAAAATGGGGTCACTTGTGGGGTAGTTATACTGCCCTAGCATTCTAGGGGCCCAAATGCGTGGTAAGTAGTTTGAAATCAAAATGTGTAAAAAATGACCGGTGAAATCCGAAAGGTGCTCTTTGGAATGTGGGCCCCTTTGCCCACCTAGGCTGTAAAAAAGTGTCACACATGTGGTATCGCCGTACTCAGGAGAAGTTGGGGAATGTGTTTTGGGGAGTCATTTTACATATACCCATGCTGGGTGAGATAAATATCTTGGTCAAATGCCAACTTTGTATAAAAAAAATGGGAAAAGTTGTCTTTTGCCAAGATATTTCTCTCACCCAGCATGGGTATATGTAAAATGACACCCCAAAACACATTCCCCAACTTCTCCTGAGTACGGAGATACCACATGTGTGACACTTTTTTGCAGCCTAGGTGGGCAAAGGGGCCCATATTCCAAAGAGCACCTTTCGGATTTTACCGGTCATTTTTTACACATTTTGATTTCAAACTTCTTACCACACATTTGGGCCCCTAGAATGCCAGGGCAGTATAACTACCCCACAAGTGACCCCATTTTGGACAGAAGACACCCACAGGTATTTCGTGATGGGCATAATGCGTTCATGGAAGTTTTTATTTTTTGTCACAAGTTAGTGGAATATGAGACTTTGTAAGGGGAAAAAAAAAAAAAAAATCATCCTTTTCCGCTAACTTGTGACAAAAAATAAAAACTTCCATGAACTCACTATGCCCATCACGAAATACCTGGGGGTGTCTTCTTTCCAAAATGGGGTCACTTGTGGAGTAGTTATACTGCCCTGGCATTTTCCAGGGGCCCTAATGTGTGGTAAGTAGGTAAATGACCTGTGAAATCCGAAAGGTGCTCTTTGGAATGTGGGCCCCTTTGCCCACCTAGGCTGCAAAAAAGTGTCACACATGTGGTATCGCTGTACTCAAGAGAAGTTGGGCAATGTGTTTTGGGGTGTCATTTTACATATACCCATGCTGGGTGAGATAAATATCTTGGTCAAATGCCAACTTTGTATAAAAAAATGGGAAAAGTTGTCTTTTGCCAAGATATTTCTCTCACCCAGCATGGGTATATGTAAAATGACACCCCAAAACACATTGCCCAACTTCTCCTGAGTACAGCGATACCACATGTGTGACACTTTTTTGCAGCCTAGGTGCGCAAAGGGGCACACATTCCAAAGAGCACCTTTCAGATTTCACCGGCCATTTTTTACAGATTTTGATTTCAAAACACTTCTCACGCATTCGGCCCCTAAAATGCCAGGGCAGTATAACTACCCCACAAGTGACCCCATTTTGGAAAGAAGACACCACAAGGTATTTCGTGATGGGCATAGTGAGTTCATGGAAGTTTTTATTTTTTGTCACAAGTTAGTGGAATATGAGACTTTGTAAGGAAAAAAAAAAAAAAAATCATCATTTTCCGCTAACTTGTGACAAAAAATATAAAATTCTAGGAACTCGCCATGCCCCTCACGGAATACCTTGGGGTGTCTTCTTTCCAAAATGGGGTCACTTGTGGGGTAGTTATACTGCCCTGGCATTTTCCAGGAGCCCTAATGTGTGGTAAGTAGGTAAATGACCTGTGAAATCCTAAAGGTGCTCTTTGGAATGTGGGCCCCTTTGCCCACCTAGGCTGCAAAAAAGTGTCACACATGTGGTAACGCCGTATTCAGGAGAAGTTGGGAAATGTGTTTTGGGGTGTCTTTTTACATATACTCATGCTGGGTGAGAGAAATATCTCGGTAAAAGACAACTTTTCCCATTTTTTTATACAAAGTTGGCATTTGACCAAGATATTTATCTCACCCAGCATGGGTATATGTAAAATGACACCCCAAAACACATTGCCCAACTTATCCTGAGTACGGCAATACCAGATGTGTGACACTTTTTTGCAGCCTAGATGCGCAAAGGGGCCCACATTCCTTTTAGGAGGGCATTTTTAGACATTTGGATCCCAGACTTCTTCTCACGCTTTAGGGCCCCTAAAATGCCAGGGCAGTATAAATACCCCACATGTTACCCCATTTTGGAAAGAAGACACCCCAAGGTATTCAATGAGGGGCATGGCGAGTTCATAGAAATTTTATTTTTTTGGCACAAGTTAGCGGAATTTGATTTTATTTTATTTTTTTCTCACAAAGTCTCCCTTTCCGCTAACTTGGGACAAAAATTTCAATCTTTCATGGACTCAATATGCCCCTCACGGAATACCTTGGGGTGTCTTCTTTCCGAAATGGGGTCACATGTGGGGCATTTATACTGCCCTGGCATTCTAGGGGCCCTAAAGCGTGAGAAGATGTCTGGAATATAAATGTCTAAAAATTTTTACGCATTTGGATTCTGTGAGGGGTATGGTGAGTTCATTTGAGATTAAATTTTTTGACACAAGTTAGTGGAATATGAGACTTTGTAAGAAAAAAAAAATAATTTCCGCTAACTTGGGCCAAAAAAATGTCTGAATGGAGCCTTACAGAGGGGTGATCAATGACAGGGGGGTGATCAATGACAGGGGGGTGATCAGGGAGTCTATATGGGGTGATCACCCCCCTGTCATTGATCACCCCCCTATAAGGCTCCATTCAGATGTCCGTATGTGTTTTGCGGATCCGATCCATGTATCCGTGGATCCGTAAAAATCATACGGACATCTGAATGCAGCCTAACTTGGGCCAAAAAAATGTCTGAATGGAGCCTTACAGAGGGGTGATCAATGACAGGGGGGTTGATCAATGACAGGGGGGTGATCAGGGAGTCTATATGGGGTGATCACCCCCCCTGGAAGGCTCCAGGGAGACGCCTGTATGTGTTTTGCGGATCCGATCCATCTATCAGTGGATCCGTAAAAATCATGCGGACGTCTGAATGGAGCTTTACAGGGGGGTGATCAATGACAGGGGGGTAATCAATGACAGGGGGGTGATCAGGGAGTCTATATGGGGTGATCACCACAGTCATTGATCACGCCCCTGTAAGGCTCCATTCAGACGTCCGTATGCGTTTTGCGGATCCGATCCATCTATCAGTGGATCCGTAAAAATCATGCGGACGTCTGAATGGAGCTTTACAGGGGGGTGATCAATGGCAGGGGGGTAATCAATGACAGGGGGGTGATCAGGGAGTCTATATGGGGTGATCACCACAGTCATTGATCACGCCCCTGTAAGGCTCCATTCAGACGTCCGTATGCGTTTTGCGGATCCGATCCATCTATCAGTGGATCCGTAAAAATCATGCGGACGTCTGAATGGAGCTTTACAGGGGGGTGATCAATGGCAGGGGGGTAATCAATGACAGGGGGGTGATCAGGGAGTCTATATGGGGTGATCACCACAGTCATTGATCACGCCCCTGTAAGGCTCCATTCAGACGTCCGTATGCGCTTTGCGGATCCTATCCATCTATCAGTGGATCCGTAAAAATCATGCGGACGTCTGAATGGAGCTTTACAGGGGGGTGATCAATGACAGGGGGGTAATCAATGACAGGGGGGTGATCAGGGAGTCTATATGGGGTGATCAGGGGCTAATAAGGGGTTAATAAGTGACAGGGGAGGGTGTAGTGTAGTGTGGTGCTTGGTGCTACATATTGCTGAGCTATCTGTGTCCTCTGGTGGTCGATACAAACAAAAGGGACCACCAGAGGACCAGGTAGCAGGTATATTAGACGCTGTTATCAAAACAGCGTCTAATATACCTGTTAGGGGTTAAAAAAATCACATCTCCAGCCTGCCAGCGAACGATCGCCGCTGGCAGGCTGGAGATCCACTCGCTTACCTTCCGATCCTGTGAATGTGCGCGCCTGAGTGCGCGCGTTCACAGGAAATCTTGCGTCTCGCGAGAGGACGCACCGGCGCGTCCACCCAGAAGGGCAGGGCCGCCGCAAAGACGCAATCCTGCGTACGGCGGTCCTGAGGAGGTTAAAAAACACAGAAAATTATGGCTGTATTTCGAGCTTAAATTGCACACTGACTAATCCAGATGTTGGATATTACCAAAAAAATAATGTTTTTTTACTAACTGAATATGAAAGCTGTATATAAACCTTGAATTTCACACATGCTGATGCTGCAAGGGCTGTAAAATAGTGGATTTTGACAAAAACTGGTGTTTTTAAAAACCCAGAAAATTATGGCTGTATTTCTCGCTTAAATTGCACACTGACTAATCCAGATGTTGTATATTGCCAAAAAAGTGTGTTTTTTTTGTAACAGAATATGAAAGCTGTATATATTAAACTTTAATTTCACACGTGCAGATCTGTAAATAAAGGATTTTGCCAAAAACTGGTGTTTTTAAAAACCTAGAAAATTATGGCTGTATTTCTAGCTTAAATTGCACACTGGCTAATCCTGCAAATGAACCAGATCTTGTAAATTGCCAAAAAAGGGTGATTTTTTAAAACCAGATTATTAGTGCAGTATTTCAAGCATGGATTTGAATGTCACAAAAGCTCAGATGCAGTGCACTGAGCTTGCATAAAATAGCCGCCGCTGCCGCCGCCCACCTAACTAACAGACGGATAAGGGTCTATTCACACGTCCGTTTTTTCTTTCCTGATCTGTTCCGTTTTTTCAGGAACAGATCTGGACCAGATCTGGACCCATTCATTTTCAATGGGTCCTGGAAAAAAACGGACAGCTCAATGTCTGATTTTTTTCAGGACCCATTGAAAATGAATGGGTCCAGATCTGGTCCAGATCTGTTCCTGAAAAAACGGAACAGATCAGGAAAGAAAAAACGGACGTGTGAATGGACCCTAAAAGTTATTTTTTTCTGTCACTGGGCTCAGGGCAGGGTAAAAAGATTGTGCCCTGCACCCACACAACTAAATGTACAGTATGTAGATCACTGAGTTAGATTCGAGTTCTGATCACAGATTCTCTCCTATTCTCTCCCTGAAATCACCAGCAGCATCCTCTCCTTACACTAGTAACAGCAGAGTGACGTGCAGCGCTACGTGACTTTAACTTATATAGAGGCTGGGTCACATGCTGCACTGGCCAATCACAGCCATGGCATTAGTAGGTTCACCCAGTGGGCAGTAAAAGTTATATACCTTCCCTGCCCGTGTTTGCTAGACCACGTGTCTGTGGTCAGATGTATCTTGGCACAGACACTGTGTGCCAAATATATATTAACTTGCCGCTGTAGTTCAGGGATGCCCTTCTGTGAGAAATATTTCCCTCCGGGGACCTTCCATTACAGTGTCCCAATGGCCACAAATTTTCTAAACGCTTCCACCAATTTATATGGTAGTAGTTGGCGGGCTAGCAGATCCGACAAGCCAGTGGTCAGCCGTTGGGCAAGAGGATTATCCGGCTTCATCATTTTTTTACACTCGAACATTTGGGCCACGGAAGCCTGCCTTGTGCCAGATGAACGCGACGACAGCATGGTGGAAGATGGAGTAGATGACAAATGGTAAGAGAGAGGAGAAGGAGAAGAGGCAGGACGTGGAGCACCGGGAGTGTGGCTTTGTGTGTTCTGACGGTGTTGCTCCCACTGGGCTCGGTGATGGGAGGCCAGGTGCCTTCTTAAGGTGGTCTTACCGCGACTTATGCGTTGACAGCATAGGCTGCATATGGCAACACTATTATCAGCAGCTGACACGTTAAACAAAGCCCACATCCCTTTGCATGTCACGCCTATCGATAGCACACCTATACCAATCCTTAAAAGGACTTTTGTGGCCCTATTAGCTAGCGTTTGGTGTCACTAACAGTCTGTCCCTGCTCCACACAGCAACCTCTCCCTACACTGGCAAGAAACAGAATGTAAAATGGCTGCCAGATTGGGTTTATTTATAGGCTAGGGGGTGTGTGCATGTGCTGAAACGTCTCAATTGGCTGTCCTGTCCCACCTGATGGATGTGTCATGGTTCGACGCTATGCAAAAAAATATGGCGCGTGCGGATATCGGCATATGTTCGCATGTTCGGCGAATCGCGAACGAGCAAAGTTTGCAGTGAAATGACCGCAGGAAGAACCGCAAGGCCATCTCTATTGCTGGTCACCCTGGCTATGCACTATGTGTTTTTTTACAATTTGCCTGCTTCTTCTACGTTCACCTCCTCTGATGACACTCCTCTATTTTCACTGCTTCTTTCCCTTTCTGCTCCACTCCCCAGTGGTATCCCTATACCTTGCCTGACAGCCGGTCTCTGGGGCTGCTTTTCCTTCTATCCCTACTACACCACCTACATACATACAGTATATGCATTGTCTCTACCATATGCTGTTTACATTTGATTTAATATATTATCTTGTTCTATGTGACCTGTCCATAGATGACTCTATCATTTTTCCAACAGACATAATCGTTATGCGTCTGAGGGCCATACGCTATTTCATGTGACCATCTACTATGATACACAATGCTGTGATGACCGACCTTATAGTCTCTTCTATCATATGTTCTTTTCCAATTGTGATTGCCTATTCCTTGTATTTGATAATTATCATGCATTTTAGTTACATTGTATATTATTTATTTTCTCCTTATTGACTCTGTGACCAAGGTCCAATTAGAACCGAAATGTCAGACCCCGGTCACATTTTCTACTGTCCCTAACTTCCATTGAGGAATCGAAATAAAACTATATTATACTAGTCACGAATCATTATAAGGCCTCATGCACACGACAGTGGTGTGTTTTGCAGCCTGCAAATCATGGATCCGCAAAACATAGATGGCATCTGTGCGCGTTCCGCAATTTGCGGAACGCCACGGACAGCCTTCAATATAAATGCCTATTCTTGTCCGCAAAGCGCGGACAAGAATATGACATGTTGTATTTTTTTAGCAGGGCCACGGAACGGAGCAACGGATGCGGACAGCACACGGAGTGCTGTCCGCATCTTTTGCGACCCCATTGAAGTGAATGGGTCTGCATCCGAGCCGCCAGTTGCGGACCCAAACAACGGCCGTGTGCATGAGGCCTAAATCAGGTAACCTAGGCCACTCTGCCTTTGGAGCGGGTGTGTTTCGGCCATGCTGCAGTGAATGAATTTAATAATGAAGACCGCACTGTATAGCCCTTTTTCATTGTTAATTGCCAAGCAGCACCTTTAAACAGGGGCTTTTGCTGGTATGGGGTCTGGCTGGTTAGGTGGTGGACAATATGCAAATGATTGCTGTTTTGGCCTGCAATCTCATGTAGGTTATTTGACAGTAAACACTGAATATTAATCAGCTCTGACGTACACACTTCTTCATCCCCAGCGCTCTCCTGCCCTACAGGTGGGAGTCCTTCTTCTGCCATCTGCTTTTCCTCCTTTTCCACATCATCTAATATCGATGAGAATATGTCATCAGGAACATCCAGCTCCTCCTCTCTCTACATCTTGCTGAAATGTCTAGGACACGGAGACTTTGAAAGATGATTTGGAAGAAGTAAAGCCAGCAAAGGATGAGGATGGTCATCATTAAGACCTGGCCCGCCTAAGGGGTGCAGACTGAATGGTATTGGTTGGCACGCTGGCAATGGAATAATAAATGCTTCCATCTTATTGATATTGAATTACATATCTTAGTTTACAGCTGATGTAGGAATAAGTAAAAGTAGGAATAAATAAATAAAACTGACATAGCCTAAGTCTCCCTGCACTCTCCCTCTCCAATATTTTTCTATTAATCATTTTCAGCAACACTGTCCCTAGCACATCAGCGTTTGCCTTTCCCTACGCTCAGCTGACAGGACAATGGTGGAGAATGCTCGAGATGAGGGTTTTATAGGGCTGTGACATCACAGGGGATGGCTATCTGCGGATTGGCTAGCTGCACGGCATGATGAGTGATCACATTCCCAGGCTTCTTACTTTCCCTTTGTAACACATGCAGTCTCCATTTTAGGAAAAACTGATCCATTACCACGAAGTGCGAGGAAGTTTGTATTCATTGTGAATCGAAGTTTTCCTAAACTTCGGACCGAATTCCATTTCAAATGCTTTGCTTTGCTTACCACTATTACGAACTTTGTGAAATTGTGTTCTCTCTGGCTCTATGATATAAGCAGAGATTTGGTACCTGCTTCGTGCAAATGGATCAGAATTTGAGCACAGTAATAGTCTATTTTGCATATTCTCTTTTGCGGTCGTTGCTAAAACAAATTTAAAGAAAAACCTTTACAGTTGGTTTGGTAACTTTCAGATTACATAAATACTACAAAGATAGAAATACAGTCTGTCTGTCATATAACCCCATTGTTGCTTTATGTCATCAGTGTGCTGTGTTTTATTCCAACTGACACTGCATCATTTTTTAGCAAGGCTTTAATAAAAGCTCATTTTCCAGTAAGGAATAATCTGACTTGACAATAAAACAGATGTAGCAGAAAATAAAGGGAATGTGCTGTTCTTGTGCTATATGGAACACCTTAATGTCACCTGAAGCTCATTTTCATTGTGAATATATTAATATAATGCAGTTTATCTCGCAGTTTAGTATTAATGTAGTACAGTCAGGTCCATAAATATTGGGACATTGACACAATACTAACATTTTTGGCTCTGTACACCACTAGTGATGGCCAGTTCGCCGTCTTCGCCCGCGAACACATGCGGGCTGCCATCTTAAATCACAAGTTCAGCGATGCACAGGTAAGTCCTTACCTGTGCCTGCACCGCGAGCCGGTCTGAAACAAATGCGGTTACCGGGAGCAGGCAGTTCATCGGGCTGTTCTCTTAACTGCCTGCTCCCGGTGACCGCATTTGTTTCAGACCGGCTCACGGCGCAGGCACAGGTAAGGACTTACCTGTGCATCGCAGGACTTGTGATTTAAGATGGCAGCCCGCATGTGTTCGCGGGCGAACACGGCGAACTGGCCATCACTGTACACCACCACAATAGATTTGAAATGAAACAAACAAGATGTGCTTTAACTGCAGACTGTCAGCTTTAATTTAAGGGTATTTACATCCAAATCAGGTGAACTGTGTAGGAATTACAACAGTTTGCATATGTGCCTCCCACTTGTTAAGGAACCAAAGGTAATGGGACAGAATAATAATCATAAATCAAACTTTCACTTTTTAATACTTGGTTGCAAATCCTTTGCAGTCAATTACAGCCTGAAGTCTGGAACGCATAGACATCACCAGATGCTGGGTTTCATCCCTGGTGATGCTCTGCCAGGCCTCTACTGCAACTGTCTTCAGTTCCTACTTGTTCTTGGGGCATTTTCCCTTCAGTTTTGTCTTCAGCAAGTAAAATGCATGCTCAATCGGATTTAGGTCAGGTGATTGACTTGGCCATTGCATAACATTCCACTTCTTTTCCTTAAAAAACTATTTGGTTGCTTTTGCAGTATTCTTTTGGTCATTGTCCATCTGCACTGTAAAGCTCTGTCGAATGAGTTCTGAAGCATTTGGCTGAATATGAGCAGATAATATTGCCCAAAACACTTCAGAATTCATCCTGCTGCTTTTGGTCAGCAGCCACATCTTCAGAAAATACAAGAAAACCAGTTCCATTGGCAGCTATACATGCCCAAGCCATGACACTACCACCACCATGCTTCACTGACGAGGTGTTATGCTTAGGATCATGAGCAGTTCTGTCACCGCCACTTCTGTGGGAAGGTCTGGCAGACGTTCTTCTCTACCTCTTGTATGATGTTCTTTGTTTTGGTTTCACTTTCTCATCTCCTTTCCTTCTGCCAGGTGTCACTTATTTAGACATAATCGTCTTCCTTTATATTCCCTCCCATACTGCCTCACTTTGCGGTTTATACTACTTCCTGGATGAAGTGTTCACTGCTGGAGGCTGCGTCTGCTGTTTGCTCAGATAAGTCCTTTACTTTATTGTGTTTGCTTGCTGGATTGATTCTAGGTGACCCTGACTCCCTCCGTATTAAGTGCAGGGAGCTGGTGGTCGTGTCCCCTCACTATTAAAGGGTTTCCAGGTGTCACACAGGCTTAGGTACGTGGGCATGCAATCGTCTACCATCGAGACCCTTATATGTGCATAGCAGTCAGGGAGAGCTCTTAGGGTTTTATAGGGCTCACCTAATAGCTCCTTAGTTTGGGATCAAGCCAGTCGCTCGTTTATTTATAAGTTCCAGCTATCTGCAAATCTCATCCATAAGTTCCTTTCCTTCTCCATACACTTCTCTTCCCATTACTCTGGTACAAGTTGATCTTGGTCTCATCTGTCCATAGGATTTTGTTCCAGAACTATGTGGTCAACCCTCTGTATTCACTCTGGTGAAGTCTTCTCTTGATTGTTGACTTTGACACACATACACCTATCTCCTGGAGAGTGTTCTTGATCTGGCCAACTGTTGTGAAGGGTGTTATCTTCACCAGGGAAAAAATTCTTCGGTTATCCACCACAGTTGTTTTCCGTGGTCTACCAGGTCTTTTGGTGTTGCTGAGCTCACCGATGCGTATCTTCTTTTTAAGAATGTTCCAAACAGTTGTTTTGGCCACGCCTAATGTTTTTGCTATCTCTCTGATGGGTTAGTTTTGTTTTTTTTCAGCCTAATGATGGCTTGCTTCACTGATAGTGACAGCTTTTTGGATCTCATCTTGAGAGTTGACAGCAACAGATTTCAAATGCAAATAGCACACTTGAAATGAACTCTGGACCTTTTATCTGCTCATTGTAATTGGGATAATGAGGGAATAATACACACCTGGCCATGGAACAGCTGAGAAGCCAACTGTCCCATTACTTTTGGTCCCTTAACAAGTGGAAGGCACATATGCAAACTGTTGTAACTCCTACACTGTTCACCTGATTTGGATTTAAATACCCTCAAATTAAAGCTGACAGTCTGCAGTTAAAGCACATTTTGTTTGTTTCATTTCAAATCCATTGTGGTGGTGTATAGAGTCAAAAAAAATTGAATTGTGTCGATGTCCTAATATTTATGGACCTGGCTGTATTTTACAGCATTTCCCAAATATGCCCCTGCCTACAACCATTTTGGAAAAACCTATAATCTAAGGCTATTATATTTCCCAATAACAATCTGACAGTCCTGTTTCCAGAACTCCTCTTGTGCTGCATTTATATCTGGAGTGACTTGCCTTGGCCCATCAGACTATGGCCCCATAGATATGGCGTAAAACATCTCTATCCAACCTCCAAATTGTATGGAGCTGTAAAAGGGCACACATAGACTTCTATGGGACCCTTGCTGTACCTCAGTATGTCTTGAAGTTTCCTTGAAAACACACAGAGGTTTGTGCCACACAAACCCAATGGAACAACTGACATGCACCATTGAGTAAAATATTACAGAGATATTCACATCTAGAAGCGCAGAGCACAATGTGTACAATGCTGCAGGAGCATGGACCACTCCACTGCCTCCCGTTCATGTCAATGCCATGTACTGTATAAGACCTAACTTCTAACATTTGCATGTAAATGTGCTCTGAACATGGACAAGAAAAGATCTGCTGGTGCTCAAGACTGTGGTTTCACAATGCTCCAAACCTTGTTCCCTAAAGGTCAGCATGTACAATAGTTGTTGAGGGAACAATCATTCATTTAATTGTTCACTGTTGCTTTTCTTTCTGACGCCCTCTAGTGTGCTTATGTATACAGGGTATATCAAAAGCGGTTGTGGATCTGCCGTGCCACTGAATGGATCTGACTTGAGGCTATTCCTAAGGGAATCAGGCAAAACCATATTTAGGAAACAAGCTGAGGTCAGAGCAGGCATAGTTCGCTCAATCCAGTAATCAGAACAAACGTCAGGGCAGGCAGCACAGGGTCAATACATAAGTCAGGCAGTGGTCATGTCAGGAAGCAAAGGGTTAAATCTGATAATCAGGCAGAGGTTGTGCTTAGGAGATCACACAGGGAAAGGTTCCTTAAATACTCTCAGGTGGGCAGCCATAGGTTGGAAAAGATTAAGAGCCAGAGGGAGTGCACATGCACCCCCATTGAATAGTGTGTTGGTGTGCAGGTCTCAGCTGGCGTGGAGTGGACCGAGTAGTGCTGCTCCATTGGCTACATGTACCCATGGATGCTGCAAGATGCTGGAGGGTTCGGACCACCGGAGAGACAGTATCACAGGAAATTACTGGCAAAAATGTAATGGCAGACCATTGCTCTATATTTAATCTCTTATCTGTCTATCTATCAATCTATCTATCTATCTATCTATCTATCTATCTATCTATCTATACTGTATGTCTATCTAATCTTTCTATCTACAGTACTCAACATTAAAATGGCAACACCAAGAAGAAAAAGTCATAGAATTATGGAAATTACAGGATCGATAGACATGCTAATGATATGCAATGATAAAAATAGAAAAAGATTATTAAAAACATGTCGATTTATTTAGTATGAGGTACTGCATGAGTGCCAAAATGCAGAAATGCATAGACTTACATGTCTTGGCATGCTATAAGTGAGGTTATTAATGATTGCCTGAGGAATGTTTTGCCATGTTGAACACACTTGTCCATGCAAATCATCAAGATCGGCTGCTGGCAGTTCCCTTTGAATTGCCAAACAAAGAGGTCCCAGATGTGCTCAATGGGAGACAAGTCCAGAGACACTGCAGGCCATGGTAGCACGATTTGGCCCCACAGGCTGTTCATAGTAGCATAAGCAACATGCGACCTGGCATTTTCCTGTTGAAAAACAGCTCCTGGGACACATTGGAGAAATGGCTGTACCACTAATTCCACAACAAATTCAATGTAACGCTAAGCTGTTAGTGTACATGAAATAAACACTAGAAGGATTCGCCTATCGTATATTATGCCACCTCACACCATAATCCCCAAAGTAGGATGGTGTGACATTATTTTGTGAAGGCCTCATCATGGTGTTGCCCAGGCCAATCTCTGGCCATTGTGTCCAAGACAAAAGCAGGACTCATCACTGAAGAGGATAGACCTCCATTTCAGCCTTCATGACATATTTTTGTGCACAATGATAACCTTTGACAGCAGTGGTGTGAGGTCAATGGAAACACATGTAGCTGAACGCCTCGCTTGTAGCCCAATGTTGAGCAAACACCTTCTGATTGTCTGTGTATTTCACTTGCAATACAGAATGGATCACTGCGCACCATTCTTCTAATCAGATGATTGGTTTATGCAGAGGCTCACCTCTGTGCATCTTTTGCTGTCATTCCAGTTTGTCACTCTTCTCCCAACCACCAAGGCACACAACATTGAACAGAATTTGCTGGAGTGATGGACCAAGGTCTCTCGGTTCAAGAATTTTGTCCCTGTCAGTTTGCAACATATGGCGATAACTGTCTCATCAACGACCAGGAGGCATCGCATAGTCATCCCACATGACTTGTTCAGATTTTTAAGGTTTCATGTGGCAAAAAAAAATTCCAATCAGTCTTTTAGGGCACTTCCTACATGCCACAGACTGGAGCCAGGTGCTTGAAAATGTGATAATCTGCAGATCTTAGCGACACCTGCTACTTTTTTGATTTGCAAAATCTTATGGCTTGTCCTTCTTGGTGTTGCAATTCCAATGTTGAGAAGTGTATCTACTTATAAGTAAGAAATTCAAAAAGACCCAAACTCTTCAAATATTGATTTTCCATATATATCTTTCTTTCTAAATGGCAATATCATTTCATATATTTATGTAGAAGTACACTTTTTACAGTTCATATTATAAAACACTATTGTTACTTAAATATCGTGAACTTTTTTTTATTGTAGGAATGATTAAGGCAAATTAAGCAGACTGAGTAATTGGGGAAAACAAGCCAGAAATTATTGTTAAGGGAGATGTTTTACTGCTCAGGAGGAAGCATTTTTGAACCTATTTGCAGGATAAAGCTGATTCCAACAGTTACAATTGAGAATGCAATATTGGGTGCGCTACACTGCTTGCTTAGGCTAATGGAGGTCCTGTCATTCAACTGGCTTTGCACTGGGATACCAGACAAACATTTCTATTCGAAACCTTTGCAGACAAGTCTCCTCTTGAAGATCATAAAGAGCAAGAATACACTTGTCTTATATCAATTGGAAAACTCTCTTCAAAAGTTTGCAGCAAAAGAGAAGCTACTGCCAGGACCTGATTGAAAAAGAGATACTGTGGTCCTCAACTTTGAAGACAATTCTACAGTCATTCTGAACTCAGTGGGTGAGATCTTGGAACTATTACGTAAAAGAGACATTTTGTCATAGTTGCTTTAACAGGATTTAAGAAAACAGCATATTCTTTGCTGGGCTATCCACGTGTCCTGTGAATCTGTGTCGAAACATATAAGCACTAAGATGAAGCCATTTTTTCGCTTTCTTTTTTAATTCCTAATCCTGTTACCTTCACGGATATAAATTTTAATGCCTTCCTTTCGAGATATTCTGTGATGCTGGTCTGGGCCAAAAAGACATTTGCAAGAAAATTCCAACACAGCATCAACAACTTCTAGAAACTTCTTTGTAAAGGTAAATTCATAAATGGAATACCAGAGCGGTCTTATAGACTCTACTGTGTTCTCTGCGGATGTAAATGTCATGGAATTTTCTTACAGAGAAAAACACTATTCTTACGAACCAATGATGACTTCACCTTCAAACCTGAACATCTATGATTTTTCATCATTAAGAGAAAGTGGAATTTCACAAGCTACCTTAACCAACCTTGAGGATGATGAGACGGACTATGAGGAAGAAATGAACATGTGCTCTCCACTTGGTCGGCCTAAGCGAAAGCGTGTGATTACCTCTGCCCAACGCCAAGCAGCCAACATACGAGAGAGAAAAAGAATGTTCAACCTTAATGAAGCATTTGACTTACTCAGAAAGAAGGTACCAACATTTGCTTATGAAAAAAGACTTTCTAGGATTGAAACGCTACGTCTCGCCATTGTATATATCTCTTTTATGACTGAATTGCTCAATGGTCCCTGAAAGGAAAATTAGAAATGTATTTGATCATCGTCTACCATCATGAAAACTGGTTAAACACTGAAGATTTCTGCACAGTAGTATTACCGGTGATTCTTTTCTCTATTTCATACCAGGTTTGGTCTAAATAGAAAATCTCCGCCATATGGATTAGATTTAGACAAAAAATGAAAGAGACTGTGCAAATGTGTTTACTAATCACACAGATCTGGAAAAATTTCTGTATTTTTGGCAGTGAGTAAAATGTTTAGATTTTATTGTAATTATATTGATAAAGATATATTATACCTATTCAATAGTATACTCAATAGTATTTGATTGTATATTACAAGGAAATCCTTTATTATTGTTGTATATGATACATTTAGGCAGAATAAAGTGCAATTTAATTAAACAAAGGAGGATAATATATCAGTAAATTGTGTTGTTGTCCTAAAAGTTGCTTGAATGTTGACTAAGAAGACTACATCATAACTCACTTACGTATTCGTCTATGTAAAGAATCCTACTCCATGAAAGATATTACTTTTTAGTTCAAAATTTTTAGAACATTTAACTTAAATAAAGATAAAAGTAAGAGTCCAGTTAGCAAGTGTTTTTTTGTAATTCGTTTTTAGGGCAGAAAAGTAATGTTGTGGGGGGAAAAACACAGAACATGTTTCAAATAAAGACGAAACCCACAAGCCTACAAAGAATGTGAGATTTTCCTTCAAACATGTTGTTTAAAGGTGGAATGGTCTATAAACTCAAATAAAGTGTGAGCTATTTCTGCCTTATTGGCTGTGACATGCTTGATATTAAAAACCCAGAGTGGAATGTTTGACCAAGAGGCCACTGTTGGCACATAGCTGCTGGAAGCCCTGAGAAACCCTGGAGTTTCCTCCTTTGTGTCAGCCACTTTCAGTGAACTAATTGGCTTTTGATAGCAGTTGATGCTGCACTTACACCTGCAGGTGGGAGGGATTTAACTTCACAGACTAAGTCAAATACAAGAAAAACTTTAATTATTTTGGCATTATCTAATAAAGCCTTGGAGGTCACTGTAACAAAATGCCTGCGGATAGGGCTGCATATAGGCTAAATGGGAAAGAACAGCAACTAAACCTATTGGTATCATCTTGGTGTCCAAATTTTGTATTTATACTTTGTAAAGGTGCAAGGAAATGGTAAACTTAAGAAAATAAAATCATAGAATATGTTAAAGATGGATCCAGCAGGAAGGAGAAGTGTAAATTCTTCCTTTAGATTTTCCCTTCCCTTCGAATTCACTACTGGCCTTGGCTCAAAATACTGCATGAAAAACTGCCACAAAGCTGCAGCGTTTTTTCAAAAACAGCTTGTGAACTATGAAATCGCTGTTAGGGCTCCTTCACATACAAATTTGGTGTGGAGATTTTTTTAACCTCTAAAAAAACAAACATAGAAAATGCTTGCGTTATAGTGCACATCATGTGAATTTTTTATAGCAATTTTAGTGGCATTTTTGTGTTAGCATATGTTTTTATGGTATTTGTTTCAGCCTTTTTTTTTTTGCAATAGAGTAAAGGATAAAAAACTCCTGAAAAAAATGGCACTGCTTTAAAATGCTGCAGCTTTAAATAAACTCCGGAGGCACAAAAACATCACCTATTTGAAAAAAAAAACTGTAGCAAAAATAAAAAATGAATGCATTTCATATTTCCCATAGACTTTCAGCTAATATCAGGAGCTGGTGTTTTTGCAATAAAAAATGCACCAAAACATATGCAAAAAAACTGCAAAAGTGCCGTAAAATACACTTTTGCAGGTTATTGTGTCAACTACAAAATCTTTAAATCAGCTAAAGAATATTATAATGTTAATGTGTCTGATTGAAGCTTTTATTTAGTTTTCATAAAAGGTTTTGTGAAAAATTGGCCATATTAAAAAATAAAGGGGGAGGTTTATCAAACTGGTGTAAAAAAAAAAAATTGTCTTAGTTGCCCATAGCAACCAATCAGATTCCACCTTACATTTTCCAAATGGGCAATGTCGTGCTCATATAGTTTTATTATGGTATATAGAGAAAAGAAAAACCAATACATAGAAAAATACATACACATTTAGTTTAACCCCCTCCTGCAAAACGCCATATATGTACGGAGCTGCAAAAAGGTTCTTTGCACAACCCATTATGTATGGCTCTATAATGGTGCGGACACAGGAGTTGTGCCCTTGCAGTAACTTGTGGCTACCAGCTGTATTATACCAGAAATGCTAGATTTTAAAAAAAAAAAAATAGAATTTCTGGTGATTTCTTTTTAAATCTCTCCAAAGGGGACTTATTGATTTCTATGGGAGAGTTTTCAAGGCATGCTCTGTGACTTGTGCAGAGGTCACTGTATAAGGAGGGAGAGTGGATCAGCTCTGACCGTAAGCTATTGTGAATGGTGGATCCTGTGTTACCTACTCGTTAGCTGTTGTTGTAATCCTTCCTGTGATGATAATGAGATGACTGCTGAAAATTGAACAGAGTGTCTTCACATAATATTAGGCTTAGTGACCAGGGGAAAAACTGCAAGGTTTTAGGATTTTTGCTTAAAATAGATAGCAACATGGAACACTAAAAAAATGGGATTTAAACAGTAGTTCATTTGCTGATGACACATTCCCTTTAAGTACCGAAGTAGGCCAAATCTTTAAGGAGTTAAAGCTTTTCACAGTTGCTGTAGTGGTAGTGCATGACCAATACTTGAACCAGCAGGTCAGTGCACTTCTCAAAGTTTTTTTGTCTCTTCAAGCCAACACTCGGAGTGGAACATACAGGAAGGAAAAGTATCTATATATGATGTTCTTTTATATAGTGCTTATATATTTAGCAGCATTGTATACAGATTGCCATCGCTCATATTAGTCCTACTCCCCAACTGTTTGCTCGCGGTGTTTCCTCCTGTGGTGAGAAGGAGTTTGCATGGAGCAGAGGCTAGCATGTGTTCTCCCATGTTTGCTGCTACAGAGAGCACTCTCACTCTGCCACAAAACATATTCTACATGTTCAAACCAGCACCTGGATCTGAATACTTTTGAAATTTCATATATGGTAATTAAAATTTTAGCATAACGAATGATCTACTCAATAACATGTATCTGTATAGCGCCACCTGCTGTTT
Organism: Bufo bufo; assembly: GCF_905171765.1. Lineage (NCBI taxonomy): Eukaryota > Metazoa > Chordata > Amphibia > Anura > Bufonidae > Bufo > Bufo bufo. The sequence continues at coordinate 456,375,576 of NC_053393.1, read as the reverse complement.
GTTCTTTTCCTTTCTTCTTGTCCACCTCACTGAGCTGATTGCTCGCTCTCAGTTTAAATCTTTAACTGCCACCAGCCATAGGTTCTGTTAGAAGCTGGGGCAGTTACAGCGAAAGAGCTAGAGCAAAAAGGACACGTCCCTGAGCTGTCAGTCTGAAATAACATCAATAATAACAACTGGAGCAAGGAATGGGGAGATCTCTGGATCCATGTGAGGTGCAGGGCTGGTTCTAGCTTTGTTAGAAAGAGATGATCATGTACTATATGATGTGCAATTTTAATTTTTTACATCAATCATGGCATAATATATTGAATAATTAAAAAATTTCATCTGTGACAGCCATTTTCCTTACAGTGTGCACAAACTCATGATTATCATTTAGCATTTTCTATTAAGCCATGATTAATTGTCGTGTTTTTTACCGTCTCGCTCTTTATCCATAAGCAGGAGTGATATTATTAAAGGATAATGCTTGGCCTACATACTGCTCCTGTGAATGGGAACTGTATGAGAGCATGTACGGGTGCTAGGGTTTCTGTGCACATGGTTTCCTGAGAGATTTCCTACAAACAGCAGGATAATGTCCTGATCCATTAATACAAGTAATTTGATTATTTCACTAAGCTGCCCTTCATGCAATTCGCCAAAAGCTTTTTCTAAAAAAAAAAAAAAAAAAAAAAAGCTCATGAAACCAAACCATCTTTATGAGATGAATCGGTCGCTGTTCTTAAAGGGTTTGGCAAGGTCATCTTATAAAAAAATATTTTTATTCAAGCAAGTCCAGAAAAGATAAAGGTGGTGACAATTTTTCTGATCACATTTCAAATACTAACTGGTTCTCCTAGAATGGTTTAAAATGGCCTCGAGAAACCTGTCATAGAATGTGAGCAGGACTGGTTGCCTCCACTTGCAGAGCTACCTAGGATTATGAGGGGAGAGGATCTCACTACACGTTACATTGTGGCACTTACATATATTACATATTGGTGAGTCACCACTCAGCCTTATGGCATATCATAGGCAGAATCTCAGTATTACCATGTATTGTAGAGTGAGGACCCGCTCCCTCACCTCCCTAGGCAGCTGAGCAGGTGGAGGCAACAAGTTCTACTCATGTTCATTCCCGGAGAACCCCTTTAAGCAATGTTATTTTAGACCTTAAAGGGGTTGCCCAAGATTTTGATTCTGATCATTTATTCTCAGCACAGATATTAATATTGGCTGGGACCGGCCAATGCACACACCTGCCTATTAGCTGTTTTGAAGTAGCTCAGGCACCAAAACTACTCAGCTCTGTCCATTTTGTAGTGGATGGAGCTTGTAACTGCGGTGCTGTTCCCATAGAAAGGAACGGGTGCAGTGCTGCAGTAACCAGCTCCATAAAAGGAATGGGTGCAGTGCTGCAGTAACCAGCTCCATAAAAGGAACGGGTGCAGTGCTGCAGTAACCAGCTCCATAAAAGGAACGGGTGCAGTGCTGCAGTAACCAGCTCCATAAAAGGAACCGGTGCAGTGATGCAGTAACCAGCTAAATAAAAGTAATAGGTGCAGTGCTACAGTAACCAGCTCCATAAAAGGAACGGGTGCAGTCCTGTAGTAACCAGCTCCATAAAAGGAATGGGTACAGTGCTGCAGTAACCAGCTCCATAAAAGGAATGGGTGCAGTGCTACAGTAACCAGCTCTATAAAAGGAACGGGTGCAGTGCTGCAGTATCCAGCTCCATAAAAGGCACAGGTGCAGTGCTGTAGTAACCAGCTACATAAAAGGCACGGGTGCAGTGCTGCAGTAACCAGCTCTATAAAAGGAATAGGTGCAGTGCTGCAGTAACCAGCTCCATAAAAGGAACGGGTGCAGTGCTGCAGTAACTAGCTCCATGATGTATGGTGGTCCAGAAATATTCAATTCTGGACCCGATATATCGACGACATGTTTGTTGTCTGGAAGGGAGACTCGACAGAACTTAAGCGCTTTGTCTCTGATCTCAACAGTAATGAAATTGGACTCCATTTTACCTATGAACATAATCCGTACAGTATCACATTTCTGGACGTAAAGGTAACAATAGTAGGGGACCATTTATCCACTAATTTACACAGGAAGACAACAGCCACAAACTCTCTCCTTCACTGGAGCAGCTACCACCCTACCTCCCTTAAACAGGGTATTCCGAGAGGACAATACCTCCGGGCACGGAGGAACTGCTCCAGTGATGAAGCCTTTTATAGGGAGGCGAGGGCCCTCCAGGACAGATTCACTGCCAGAGGATACCCACAACCAGTGCTTAACGATGCCTTTAAACATGCACGGTCCAGAGTACGCAGTGATTTACTTACCCCAAAAATGAAAATAGACAGCCCCCAGCCGATGAGAATTATCTCTAATTTTGACACTGCTAATCAAGATGTCAAGAAAATTTTAAATAAATACTGGCCCATCTTGAAGATGGACCCTGACCTCTCTGAAGTTGTGACCGAACGCCCTTCCGTCTCTTACAGACGGGGTAAAAGTCTCAGGGATTGGCTGGTGGCTAGTCATTTCATACCACCTGTGAAAGAGGGTACATGGCTGGGCCGACGGCCGTTAGGTGTCTACAGATGCGGCGGTTGTAAGGCATGTGAATTTTTGAATACAGCTAAGATTATCACTGGATCAACAACGGGTCAGACCTTCCAGGTACGTGATTTCATTAACTGCAGATCTAAGGGCCTAGTATACCTATGTCAGTGCAGTTGTCCTTTGGACTATGTCGGCCAGACAGTCAGAGAATTCAGAAGGAGAATTCTCGAACATGTGAATGACGTTAAGAATAAGGAGGTGACCCCGATTGCGACACACGTGAATGAGGTCCACGATGGTGATCCCAGGTCCCTCCGCTTTACTGTTCTTGACATGGTATACCCATCTCCCCGTGGGGGTGATTGGGATAGGAGAATTCTACAAAAAGAAAGTGAATGGATCCATAGACTCCGGTCCCAATCCCCCCATGGGCTTAATGAAGGACTTACATTCTCATGTTTTTTGTGACCGGTTTTGCTTTTTGGCCTTACGGCCTATCCCTGATATATATCTTCCCTTTCCCCTTACCCCTACCCCCTTCCCTGTATTCCCTTGCTACCTATGGGTTCGGTTGACCTTTTGGTCCCTATAGACTGTGCCTGGCGCGCGAAGCACCTATATGTTACTATCATGGACAGTGAATAAGCACATTTTCACTTATTAGTTATTATTTACTTATCTATTATTCTATCAATGACTGCGATTTTATATTTGTCTTATGTTATACCCTTGGTTTAGCCACCCCCCATAGCTATCTCTCATACCTCTTATCCAAAGGAATTATAATCTATATAATCATTACCCCAGTAGAGATTTCTTATCCTTTATCTACTAATAGGGGCTTTATCAGGGCTATATATATTATATATCTTCAATTCTATCCCTAATGTCCCTCCTTAACAGTCCGGCCGACGTGCGCTCCACTCTGGAACGCATGTCCACCGGTGATGACGTCCTAATTGGACGCTACACACAGTATCTATCAGCCGAGCGCTGAGATGCGCTCCACTCTGAAACGCAGGACCCCTGACGTCATATCCGGGCGTCGCAACTGGAAGTCGTGTGTGAATTTCATCATTAAGGCTAATCGTTGCCTTGTCTGAGAGACCTGAGCGTGGCTGTATTTATATATAGTGAATTTCCTCTGGACACAGTATCCACTCTGGCTCTACCACACCAAAATTACGTGCCTTAAACATCATGACTGTTGGTGTTTGTCCCTCCCTCCCTTTCTCCCAGTAAGGTCATCTGGTCCAATCTTTTAACTGTACTATTGACTGTCGTTTGACACCATTGTCTGTCGAACGGGTGTATCGCGGTTGTCCCAATTTAATTGGGTCTCCCTTCGTTCGACACTTATCAATTTAGCTATCTAACATAATCCATTTACCCCCTGATGATCCCACACCGTGGGGGAAACGCGTTGGGGTTGAGCACAGAAACGTCTGTGTTACTAATAGTTATCCTTTTAGGTGTCGTGTATTGTTTTATGTAGTCGGTTGCACCGTGTACCTCTTGGTATTTCATACCATTAGGGCTGTATACACTGTGCATGTTGTTACATCCTATCTGTCTGTACCTATTTCAGTCCACCACTAGATTACTTAATTATCAGCCCGCACATTTTAGGGCCAACTAGGAGCTGCCAGTTAGGTTAGAGGACGGGGGGTCTCCACCTTCAGGAGTCGCCCCTGGGCAGAGGGCCTAGATTTAGGTATTGTAATTAGGGTCAATCTACTCCCCACTTCATTATAGTATCTTGGTGGACGGCTTTATGTATGGACACTATAGGACAAATTGTTTGCTGTATAAGTATTATTAAAATTTATCCTTTATTTAGGGTTATGCTGTAGCTGGACCTAGCAGTGCTGCAGTAACCAGCTAAATAAAAGGAATGGGTGCAGCGCTACAGTAACCAGCTCCATCCACTACACAATTGACAAGCATTGTAGCTACAGTACCAACTTCCGTCACCGGATCTACTGCAAAACAACTAATCAGCAGGGGTGAAGGATGTCGATCTCCGCCAATCTGATATTAATAGCCTATTCTAAGGATAAGTCATCGATACCAAAATCCTTGACAACCCGTTTAAGGACACAGCGATAAAAAATTTTGTCCCTTGATTCCAAGAGCCATAATTCTTTTCTCTGCAATCTTTGCCTTATGAAGGCTTGCTTTTTCAAGATAATCTTTTTGTGCACATTTTTTTTTTCAAGATGAGTATTTTCAATGACTCAATTTTGAGGGAAATATAATTTACTAAAAAACATTTACTAATGTTCTGTTTGAGGGGGATAAAAATAAAACTGCAATGCCGACATTGTTTTATGGCATACATACATGTTACCTTTCGTGATCATCCTTAGGCATCTGGCTGCCATGGAACCCCATGAACAGCTCGTGATTGTTTCTTTGGGCGTCAGTAGAATGGCAGTGAAAGGGTATTCCTTCAGTTTAATTACTTAGATGCCGCAGTCGCTATTGAAAGCGATATCTGAGGGGTTAAATGTCTGAGATCAGAGACATCTCTGATCCCGACCATTGCAACAGAGTGTCAGTTGTGCCCTCACCAACTCTGCTGCTTACATATATAGCGCTTGGTGCCAACTACACAGTGCCAGCACCATACATGTAAGATGCCCTGCGTTGGAATGAAAAGATATACTGGGGTCTGTTTCCTTAGCACTTCTGTTTGTGCAAACCTGTCCAAGTCGTATTTATTTTTTATAAAACTCAAGTCTTAGCTAGATACTTCCTCCTTCGCTGATATTGGTGTACTATTTTTCCCAGCTTGCCATGTTTTCCAAAATACTTAACTCTTTAATGACCAAGCCAGAAAAGGCGTTAAAGTGGTTATGCCATGATTGATTTAAAAATAAAAATAAGACATCATATAGCACATAACAATCTCTTTCTAACAAAGCTAGAACCTGCCCTGTACCTGCATATGGACCCAGAGAGCTCCTCATTCTTAATTGTAACTCAGAGGGCATGTCCTTTCTGCTGCATCTCTCTCCCTGTAACTGTCATAGCTTCTAACAGAACACATGGCTGTTGGCAGTTGAAGATTTAAACTGCACACATTTGACCAGCTGAGTGAGAGGGCCAAAAAAGTAAGGAAACAAACAGCAGGTGGCGCTATACATACATATTTTATTGAATAGATCACAGGCTATGCTATTTTTTTAATTACATGCAATTATAAAAGTATTCAGATCATGGTGCTGGTTTGAAAAATATAGAATATGTTTCATGACGCAACTCCTTTGATGACCAGACACTTTTTTTGTGCTTCAGCATATGTCCTAACTTTTTGATTTGTTCAACTAACTAAATAATATTTTTATTAATAATATTTTTCGAGAATCTATTTGTTTTTAGTTTTATTTAAGGAGAACTATGCAAAACATTTTTTTTATGTCATTTCTTTTCAAACTAGGGCTCGTTATACTTTAAAAATGCAAACTAACATCAAAACAGATTATTACAATTCCCTGTTTAGTGTTGGTTATTTTGATATAATTTTGAGAGCATTAGGCGACTAAAGTGATGGTTTTCTGTTGGTGTAGGCATTTTTTTAATATATTTTTTTAATTTTATTTGAACATTCATTGACAAAAAAAGAATGCTGCAAAACTCATAATGCAGCTATGTCTAAGGCATATATGAAAATGATTGCAGGTGCGGTCTGATTAGTTACTGGGTCTTGCCATAAGAGAGTGTAAAAGAGCTCCCCCACTGCATAATAGAAAGGTTCTCAGAGGCTACTTTGGGATAGTGTACCTCTTGGTGAGAGATTGTTGACTGGTAGACATGCTTCTACGATGCCCTTGAAGACATTTTGTCCAGTTGACAGACTTTTAGAGAGGGAGCAAATAATTGGACAGAGAGAAGCAGGATGGTCGTTTCAAGGAATTGCCTGCCATCTAGGCTGTTCTGACTGAACTGTTAGAAGGTATTGGGAGCAGTGGTTACATGAGGACACACACACAGCAAACAGGCTCTGGATGGCCTAGATCAGGCATGCTCAACCGGTGGCCCTTCAGCTGTTGCAAAAGTACAACTCCCAGGATGCCCGAACAGCCTACAGCTATCAGCCTACAGCAGAGCATTGTGGCAGTTGTACTTTTACAACAGCTGGTGGGCCATAGGTTGAGCATGCCTGGCCTAGACAGACAACCAGTTGGATCTTTTGACCAAAGGACAAGCAAGAGTAACTCCCACAGTTTCGTTGTCCACCATCTAGCCACATGTGGCACTGTCCATAAATACTCCTGTCTCTGCCCGGACCATGTCCAGGAACTTAGCAGAAGGAAATTTAGTGTCACAGAGCCCATTACGTGTCCTGCCATTGACAGCTAGCCACTGTCTCCTTCGTTTGCAGTTGTGAATGAAAAACATGGACAGCTACAGACTGGAAAAGTATTGTCTTTAGAGGGTTGTTCCGCTTCTTTTTGAGTATAGAAGCCTTGTGGTCAGTGCTTCAACCATAATATAACTGCATTATTTAATAGCAAAAGTCCTTCATCAAAAATTGCACAGTTCCACTTCATGGTATTTCAGCATTTAGCACAGCATACAGGAACAACATTTTCTTAAAATATTTAACTTCAATACAGCTTTAATGCATTACATGTGATTGGTACAGTTAAAAGCCCAAACGCTGATGACGTGATGACGTAGACACGTACGTCGCGCTCTCCACCGCTCCCCAGGGCTCGGCTACCTCGCTATTCTGATCCTCCTGGCGTCCCTGCAGTCTCGGCGGTGTTTCATGCCCCCATGCTCCTTATGGTCCTTATGGTCGCGGGGAATGCACTCCTGATCTAGCCGCTGACTAACCGCTGACTAACCGCTGACTAACTGCTGACTCCTAACTGCTGACTCCTAACCTCCCGCTTGCTCCTGCCTTCTCCGGTCTCCTCCTCCCCCCCCCTTGTGTTGCCGGGACGAGTTCTGTGCCGAGGCGACTAACCTTGCTGCAATTGTGAATGCTGCCTGATCCCCTTCCGCATGTGCGGCTCTCTCCTCGTGTCTCCAGCTTTTCCGGACCTTCTCCTCCCCTGTGCCGCGGCGGCCACGGTGCTGTGTCCGCTCTGACTGACAGCTGTTGAACGGACTGTTGGGTTCCATCGGGGGACCCTGCCTCCCTTCTGTTTTGTGGATCGGCGGCTTCGCTGCCATCCTGGTCGGCAACACTGCACTTCAGGCGGACGGACGTACATTCAAGCTGGTGAGATTGTTCCTTTTTTTTTTTTTTCTTTCTCTGGCTTAGTGTGTATCCATATGCCCTCTGTTTCCAACGCTAACTACTGACTAAAACTGCCTTAGCACCTTGTGATACTTTCAATCCAGATGCTCTGAAGCCTACTGCTAGTACCCTCACTGTTGAGGTGGTCAAAGAGCAAAAGAGGGCGAGGGGGAAAGAGAAAAAAAGGAAGAGAAAAAGAGAAGAAGCGAATTATGGATACAAATATAAAGGGAATGAGCCATAAAAGCTATAAAAGCTATAAAGGCACAAAGTGAATATAAAGTGAGGGGAGAAGAGAAGGAAACAAAAAAATAAAAAGAGGATAAATAAAGAAGAAAAAAAAAAAAAAAAAAAGAAAAAAAAGAGAAAAGAAAGGGGGAGAGAGAAGGAAAAAAAAAAAAAAAAGGGGGAGAGAAGAGAGAAGAAAAAAGAGGAGAGAGAAAGAAAAGAAAAAAAAAAAAAAAAAAAAAAAAAAAAAAAAAAAAAAAAAAAAAGGGGAAGAAAAGAAAAAAAAAAGAAAGAAGGGAAAAAAAAAAAAAAAGGGAAAAAAAAAAAAAAAACAGGAGGCATGGCTCCAAAAGCCAATAGGCGCTCGGGTGACCTCGCTAGTCAGAAACAGGCCACCAAAACTTTTGAAACAACAAGAATAGATCAGTTCCTGAGGTCTCCAAGGGTTAATACGAGGGGCGGACAAAAGGAGCTTGCCTCCAAAAAAAATGATGACCTGGAGGCGACTGAGATAGAATTACAAAAAGCCTCTAGACAACTTGAAGAACAAGAGGGTATAATGGGAGAAGTTATGCCCAATGACAATTCCTCTCCGCTAGAAGAAATACTCCTAGCAGTCAAACAAAACGGGGACTTAATACAGGCTGTCACAACCCAACTTGGATTCATCCAGGTTGATGTGGGTTTGATAAGAGATGATTTGTCTAAAATCCGAGACAGAGTTGATAATCTTGAGAGTTCTACTGCCTTGATACAGAAAGAATCCCAAAAAACAAACTCTGAAGTCTCGACATTGAAACTAGAGTGTAATCTCCTAAAGAAAAAGGTGGCGGACCTTGAGGACAGGTCGCGAAGATACAACGTGAGAATAATAGGGATCCCAGAGGGCGCTGAAGAGAAGAATTCTACTCAATTTATACAGAAGTTAATTTTCGAGAATTTCGGAAAAGACTCCTTCTCCCCACTGTTTATGATAGAAAGAGCCCATCGGGTCCCAGGGGGTAAATCGATCCCAGGGAGACAACCTCGGACATTTCTTGTTAAGTTATTGGCTACAGGGGATAGGGATATGCTATTGAGAAGGGCGAGGGAATGTTCACCGGTTATATATAATGATAATAGACTGGCTTTTTTTCCGGACTTTTCAAAAGACATACAAGAAAGGAGACGCACATTTACGACGATAAAGGAGAAGTTAAGAGAAAGGGACATTAAATATTCCCTCATGTTCCCAGCAAAATTGCGGATTATTTTTAAAGATAAAACTCTATTTTTTGATACTCCAGAAAAAGCCGCGGACTGGCTCGAACAAAATGATCAGTGACTTAATAGTTACAGAATTTGGTGGGAACAATAACCGCTATGGGGGGTCTATACCCCCAATTGCCCCCTTTTTCTTTTTCTTTATCTTCTGCTTTCTAATGGGGAGGGCCGAGTGTGGGGAGTGCGGGAGGGATGGTCATAGGAGAGAAATCTACTACAACACGTGGTGGATTACCTATATGGGGGGATGGGGTGTGGGGTTCGGGGTGGGAGATGGGCTGTGGTGCGTCAAGTTTATCTATTTTTTTTTTTTTTTTTTTTTTTTTTTCTTTTTTCCTCTAACCACTTTTGATAATGACAACTAGAATCCTTGCCTGGAATATACGTGGATTGGGGGATAGAGGAAAAAGACAAGCGATCTTTGATTTGATACAGGTTCACTTACCAGCAATAGTATGTTTGTTAGAAACTCATCTTACTGAAGAGACCTCTAGGGTGGTCGGCAGGGGATGGGCTGCGCACACGTATCATTCTACCTTTTCCAGCCACTCTAGAGGTGTGACTGTCTTGATACATAGACAGATTGATTTCGTCTGCGAGGCATCCTCTGTCGACCGTCAGGGGAGATTTATCTTTTTGTACTGTAAATTAAGGGGGAAGACATGTATCTTGGCTTTTGTCTATATCCCGCCGCCATTTTCCTTTTTGGTTCTTAATTCTTTGTTATTGTTTATGGATAAATGGCCAGAGTGTCCAACAACGATTATTGGCGATTTCAACTGTGTCATTGATCCTCTGCGTGACAGGGTCTCTACAAGTGTCAGGAGAGATAGCCCGATTCAGGGATCTCCCCTGGCACGGTTTTGTTCTGAGGCGGACTTTGAAGATGTGTGGGGACATCTAGGACAGGGGAAAAGGGCCTTTTCATGCTTCAGTAAAGCAGGTAAATCTATGTCTAGAATAGATCTAGCATTGATAAATAGTAAATATGTGAAATTCGCAAAACGAATGAAATATGAAACAAGGTCAATTTCGGACCATTCACCGCTACTCCTTGAACTCTGTTTAACTCAGGAAAGACACACACAAAAACCCCCTTTTAGATTAAACCCTTACTGGCTAACAGTAATTAAGACACACGAAACAATTCAGAAGGAAATTTGTCGATTTTGGGATAACAACTATGGCTCAGTAAAAATCCAAGTGGTATGGGATACATTTAAGGCATACATGAGGGGAATAATGGTTAGTAATATTGCGAACCTTAGAAAGGAGTATGGGAAAAAAGAGAAAAATCTGGAAGAACTCGCATCAATGGCGACACAATCCTTTTATATGAATAAGACGGAGGAGAACAGAGAAAGTATGCAAATGGCCACACAAGCATACTCCAACTTTTTATTGGACAAGGCCCAACAGAGCCTTTTCTTTAAAGGGCAAAAATATTTTGTGGAATCTGGGCGACCTGGTAAACTTTTGGCCAGAGTAATCTCAAGCCAACAATCCAAAAAATATATAGATAATATTAGATTGGTCAATGGTAAGATGGTCAGCGGGCAGGGCCCTGTAGAGAAGGCTTTTGTGGACTATTTTTTGGATTTGTATAAAGCTGATCTAAATATCACAGATGATAAGATGGATGCCTATCTTGATGACATTTCTTTTCCAACTATCTCGGAAGCGCAAAAGAAAGCACTGGAATTGGATGTCTCAATACAGGAACTTGAGGGAGCGATTAAACTATGTTCGGCCAATTCCACCCCTGGCCCAGACGGACTCCCATTTGAATTTTACAATAAATATGGGGACTTTATTTTCCCCAGACTGCTGGAGGTCCTTTCTGATTCAGTGGAGGACGGGAAGCTACCAGATTCAATGTTGGAAGCCGTAATAACATTAATTCCAAAAAAAGGTAAAGACCCCGTAGATCTAGAATCATATAGACCAATCTCACTGCTCAACGCAGATGTAAAGCTCTTTGCGAGGATTTTTGCCACAAGGCTTTCTGGGGTTATCTCCTCCATTGTCCATCCGGATCAGAATGGCTTTATTCCAAATAAGGGCACACACCACAATCTCCATCGGCTCTTTGCTAATATCCAGGCCCCTGGAGGGACCGCTCGCTCCATCCTGTCACTGGATGCCTCCAAGGCCTTTGACCGGGTGGAGTGGCGATTCCTCTGGAAGATTCTGGTAAGGATGGGCTTTGGGGAAAGATTCATAGGCATTCTGAAATTGCTGTACAGATCCCCCAGCGCAAAATTGAGTCTTAATGGAATCCTGACAACTAGCTTTGATTTAAACAGAGGGACGCGTCAGGGCTGCCCACTATCCCCATTGCTATTTGATATTTATATTGAACCTCTTGCGCTGGCCATCAGGCAGGATTATCAAGTCAAGGGATTTGGTACGCTAGGAGCGCAGGACCGTATTTCCTTATACGCGGATGATGTTCTTTTTTTTATAGACCATACGGAAACAACTCTCCCCAGAATTATTCAAATGGTTAAGTCATTCGGTGAGGCGTCCGGTTTTCTTATAAACTGGTCTAAGACCAGTTTGATGCCAATAGACCCCCTGCCACAGAAAGAGGTTCATGTGACGCAGCTGGATATCGTTGATTCTTTTCAGTATCTGGGTTTGATTATCTCATCCAGGGTTCAAAATTTTCTACAACTTAATCTGATCCCCATGATGACAAAGATTAGAGCTAAAATAGGGATCTGGTTGAGACTTCCCCTGTCTAGAGCTGACCGAGTTTCATTGGTCAAAATGGTGATACTACCACAACTTCTTTATGTGCTTAGGAATACACCCATTTGGATACAGGATAAACATTTTAAACTTATGGAAAGAATAATTAATGATTTAATATGGGGAAGAAAACGAGTGCGAATAAAGTTAGAACATTTGTATAAATCATTGGAGTGCGGGGGTTTAAATCTCCCTTACTTTAAAGGCTATTTCATTGCTACCCAGCTATTGATGTGCTATGAATCAGAAAGTAGCGCATGTCTAGGGAAAATAGTGGGTAGCCACGTTCATGGTAATATATTCACTCTTCTGGAATCTGGGCTATTGAGGAGCCATGAGCAGGGCTATAGCGAGACTATAAAATTACTCCTGAAAGTGTGGGCTACTACTAGGACATGGTTGAAGGTAAAGGGTTCACTTACATTTACGCCTCTTTGGCATAATCTGCACCTCCAAAGGTTAGATGATATTGCAGTTGACACATTTTGGCAAAAAAATAAAATTCTGTATATTTCACAGGTAATTAAGGATAGAGAGATTAAGTCATTTACAGAGATATCACATAATATAGAAAATGTTTCATGGTTTAGATATCTTCAACTGCGTTCAGCATTATCCAGTTTGGATGATAAATCTGTGTTGGATATAGATAGTTCATCTTTTTTGAATGATTGGGTAGGGGGGACACCGCATAGAATGAAGATTTCAAATATATATAAACTATTACTTAAGGCACGATTTAGTGATACACAATCACCAGGACAAAGAGCGTGGGAGATGGACTGTCCGAATATACAAATAGAAGGGTGGGAGAATATTTTTGGGAATCTAGGTTCACTATCCCAGAACTTTAACCATGTGCTAGTACATTTTAATATTTGTCACAGACTATATGTTACCCCTTTATGGATGAATAAATGTGGATTAAGAGACACGTCTAACTGCCCTAAATGTGACACCTTAGGTGCGGATTATTTTCATATGATCTGGACGTGCCCAGAACTTATAAAATACTGGAACAGTATTCACAACTTCATCCGCTACAAATTAAAAATACGAATTCCTCTTGAACCACAAGTGTTTGTGCTTAACGATCTTTCCAAAATAAATAACCATAAGTACCAAAAGATTTTCCTAGGCAGAATACTGATGTTGGCCAGAGTTTTGGTCAGTCGGACCTGGTTTGCTCGATATACTCCAGAGATAAATACATGGATAAACCTAACTAACAAGGTAAAAAACTATGAGAAAATTTTGTACAAACAGAGGGAAGCTGAGGAGAAGTGGATCAAGATATGGGGCGGTTGGAGGACTTGATTAGTTTGGATAATCCCTTTTTTTTTTTTTTTTTTTTTTTTTTTTTTTTTTTTTCTCTTTGACGCACCACAGGTATGGGGAGGGGGGTGGTTACGGGGGCAGGGGGAAAGGAAAAAAGGAAAAAAAATACTTTTGTACTGTAATTCTCTGTTCTTTTATATACTTCAAGTAATAAAGATATTAAAAAAAAAAAAAAAAAAAAAAAAAAGCCCAAACGCTGTGTTACAGAGGAAACACAGCACTTTAATCACTTTTTATTCTGTTTTCCGAGAGACAAGATGAACAAAAAACAACAATTGGTGTTATTGTTTTTTATTTTTATCTTTATATGTGATCAGTTGATCTCTTGTATAATTAAGTGTTCTTGCATGGCAAGACCACTTACTGTTATCTCATATATATATATATATATATATATATATTCTTATTATTATAGCCAAATTTACCACCCTAACTCCTCCCACAGTTTTTACACTACATAGACAGTAATATACTGAAACATGCGGATTGTTCCCGATTGGTGTGTTATCACTTTGTGGAACGTTTCGCCAAATGGTTCACGAAATATCTGCGTTTTTGTGGCGAAATTGGTCCCATAGGAATGAATGGCGGAATGTTCAAAACTAGAGTGGGAGCTGACAAAAGCTAGAGTGTGAGCTGAAAAATCAGGACATGATTTCTAAACTGCCACCAGTCACTCATTTTCAAGCCCACCTACACATATCTTATATCTTATAGCTATCCCTGCTGCCACTAAAAATGTCCACGGCTAAGCCATAGTCCTGATAGTTTTCACAATATGACCATTTGTTTGCAACTCACGCCGCCCATTGACATGCATTGAAACTCCATTCTAGCCACCTCAAATTTGAAGGGCAAATTCTAAACTGCGACTGTGCCTTCATTTTTAATATTTCAGGTCTGGGTCTTGTGATTCTCAAAAATATAAAGCTCTTCGCTGTAGGATTTATACTTATTTAAACTACAACCGTTTGAAGATGGCAACCGCCAGTCAAGTGACCTCTCTTTACTGCTGGGACTGGGGTGTGCTTTCTATTGCTGTGTCTGTCCAGAAGTCTGAGGGGCTCTTGTCTCTATAGGAACAGAGGTGGGCGGGGATGTCATGCGACTCCTCCTCTGAAGATGCTTGCTGCAATGCATGCTGGGATATTTACTTTCACTTTACAGCTGCTCCGCCCACACAGCCTGTCTGAGGAAGCTCCTCAGGAGAACATGTCATGGTGAACAGATTAGAAAAATTACATACAGCCAGCACATTTAGCATGATATAAATACTTCATAGTTTGGGCTATTGTCTGGGGCACTTTGGATTTTTGATACTTAGGTTGGCCAACCCCGTTAATAGTTTGGAAATAAGTTTTATACAGTAGAGAGTATTTGAGGTGTTTCAACTAGCTACATTTCCGAAAAGAAATTAGAGCCGTGTGAATATCATCATGCCATCTAAAGGAAAGAGATCTAAAGCTGCAAAGATACGCTGGACTAAACTGGACCTTTCATACCCACGCTTTTGGGATCCTGAGCCCCACAGTAGCATAGTGGAAATGGAGGTTTGTAACAGGGAATGTGCCCAGGAGGTACACAGTGATGTGGTGTCACACGCTTAGAGGCTGCATAAACGGGGCATGAGCGTTGCCAGGAAACAGTGGTTGGGAACACTGATTATCATCAAACAGATAGCACACCTTCACCTCCATTCTACGTCAAGAGGCTGAGACCCCCCAAATGCATGTGGTCATACCTTCATCTGCTAGGCTTGATGATGCTGCTAATGTTTTTATAAATCTATGTTTTAATGTAACTGTGAAGCACTTTGGGCAACAACATTGCAATTAAATGTGTTATATAAATAAATAAAAGTTGAAATGCATTTCTCACTCTATCAAGCTTGCCATCTGCACTTTTTAAATTTAATCAATCAATTGGTTAATGTAATGTTTACTATCTTTACTCACTCCAAACACTCCACACAGTTACTCTGCCCACCCCATAAAGTTACTCTGCCCAGTCCAGCCTTTCCACAGTTACTCCAGCCACTCCAACCACACAACAGTTACTCAAGCCACTCCCCTCAGTTACTCTGCCCACTCCAGTTGTAGACTACTGGTGGAGCCAAGAACACTTCACACAATTTCCTCAGAAATTGTAGCTTTTCTAGTTCTATAATATACTCCAATTTGGACTCCCGATTCCCAATCCCCTCTTCACAGTGGCGTAGCGAGAAATTACTGGGCCCCACAGCAAATTTTTGAATAGGGACCCCCCCGAGTAATTTTTTCGCAACCACTTCCTTTCATGCTTCCCCCATTCCTGTGGCTAAATGTCACGGATGGTGTTGCAGAAAACTGGAAGTTATAAATAAACATCCGACTGACTTGATCCCAAACTAAGGAACATATGGGTGAGTCCTATAAAACCCCTAGAGCTTTCCCTGACTGCTCTGCCCATGCAAAGATCTTTATGATAGATAATTGCATTCCCTCGTACTTAGACTGTGTGACACCTGAAAACCCTATAATAGTGAGGGGACACGACCACCGGCTCCCTGCACTTAATACGGAGGGAGTCAGGGTCACCTAGAATCAAGCCAGCACGGAAACACAAATAAAGGAAAAGACTTATCTGAGGAACCAGCAGTTGCAGCATCTAGCAGTGAACACAATCCAGGAAGTAGTATAAACCGCAAAGTGAGGCAGTATGGGAGGGAATATAAAGGGAGGCAATCAGTGTAAATAGATGACAGCTGGGAGAAGGAAAAGAGATGACAAAGTGAAACCAAAACAAAGAACATCATGCAAGAGGTACAGAAGAACATCTGCCAGAGCTTCTCAGAGAGCTGGCGGTGACACTAGTAAAGATCGCTCTCTCAGACCAGGGCCGGCAGCTGTTCCATCCGTTTCCTATACTGTCTATACTGTCACTGTATATAATTTCATTGTGTAATACTGTTAAAGGGGCCCTGACAAAATATTTTAGTCCTTCTCCTCCTGGATGGGCCCCTTTTGGGTCAAGGCCCCAAAGCTGCCACTTCCCCTATAGCTACGCCCCTGCCTCTTTATGTATGTAACATGGCTATCAGATTCTCAGATGTATCTGTGCACAGTGTGCTATGGTAGTCTCAGATCCTCATACTCCTTTTGGGGTTTTGGTCCTGCAGGAGGAGATAGAGGAGGGACAAAGTGCTTGTTTCATCAGTGCTGGTCCATCCAAAAGGGTATAGTAAATATTGATGCTAAATAGATATCTATCTGTTTTGTGATACATTTTAACATATTACATAAGTGAATAGTGGATTAATGTTTGGCCCCACATATAATAAGTGGACTAATATATGGTCTACAGGAACATTGGAGGATAGGCTCCTAAATTCTGACAGGCTGACCGAGCCCAATGGACATGCTCAGGTCTAGTCCTCCCATACACTACCATATACGTTTTTTGGTCCGCAATAAATGGATCAGCCAAATACGAAGACTTTACATCATGTACATTCTGTATTTATTCTAGACCCTTCAATAGAAAGGACAATTCTTAAGAATAGGACATAATCAATGGAAAAATAGATCAACAAGAAGCACTGACGTGTGCATAGCTCCAAAGAAATGAATGGGTAAGTGTAAAAATGCAGAAAAATGCAACACATGGATGGAAAATTACGGTCATATGAGGCCTTAGTAACAGCCTGCCAGGAACAATGTAAAGTGCTGCGAGGTCTCCCCATCCACACGCAACCCATGCTAGTTACACGGTAAGCATGAGTGACGGCCATTATATCAACTCCTAGGAAAAGCAAGCATTTATAGCTAATTAAACATATCAATCGTTTTTTTATATTGACATGTTTTATTTATTTGTTTATTTTCATTTCCTGAAGATTCCTTTAAGAACTGGCGCGATCTTTGTCAGTTTTCCAGATGTCGGTTTATGCAGCAGTTTTGCGTATACTTACACATTGTTCAGCTGGGACTGGAGGCATCTCTCTTGTTGGGTGGTTTCACTATAATTTCTTTATCCTGTGCTAGTTTGAAGATCTTGTTTATCTAGTTTGCTAAAATTGTACTGGCAGGTTAAAAGTTACAACTATTCTAAATATATTCACATCCCATGTGGCCAGGCTAATGAACGTCTCTAAAGCTGGAGACCTCTTTGGAGGAGTAAATGAACTTTTCTTCTTCGTTAGATAAATTAGTTGAATAGATGTCTGACTCATTAAAGATACAAATATTGGAAACATTAAAAATGCAAAATGCACTTTAGGCCATAAAGAACATAAAGATCTGACAACCTTTGGAGGTCAAAGTCTAATTTAAACGTGTCATATAAAGGGAATTAAGAAAGTCCCTTTTGCAATTATTGTTCAAAGCTTTGAAACATGAATTATCAATTTCTCCATACCTGAGGGCTGGTCACTATTGATGTTCAAGTTTCTCTTGTTGTGTTGCCTGCCTATGCTTGTCCTTCATTGTCCTAAAATATTATGCTGTCCATCAGATCCTTGGATGTGACATGAACCTTTGTGTATTTCGAAGGATAGCTGTAAGAAAATCTGCCATCTGTAGACTTTTTTTACACGGATGGTATTCAGTGTCTCGAAGGAAGTTTAGCGTCCTCAATTGCTCAGCTTCTTTATGATGATTACCTAAGAAAGATGCTATCATCTCCTTTAGGCCTCATGCACACGACCGTATGTATTTTGCAGTCCGCAAAAAATTAATACGCAAAAAATATGGATGACGTCCATGTGCATTTCATATTTTGCGGAATGGAACAGCTGGCCTCTAATAGAACAGTCCTATCCTTGTCCGTAATGCGGACAATAAGGCATGTTCAATATTTTTACGGAATGGAAATACGGAAACGGAATGCACACTTCCGTTTTTTTTTTGTGGACCCATTGAAATTAATGGTAACGTATACAGTCTGCAAAAAAACTGGAACGGATACAGAAAGAAAATACGTTCCTGTGCATGAGGCCTTAGTCTACATGCACACGACAGTGAAAAAAATGTCCGTCACACTCAGTTTTTCATGGCCATTTTGCATCAGTGCATCAATTTTCTTGCCATGTGTCCATTTTTAATTTCCGTTTTGCATCCGTTTTTCATGTCTGTTAAAAACAGACATGAAAAATGGATGAATTTGATTGGCAGTTACTTCTACCCACACTTCTGAGAACACCGACAGGATGATAGCCTCCAGCCAAAATAATGTCCACCATAGTGTAGCAATTTTTTTTTTACTGCCCCCAGCTTTAATAATGCCCCCAAGCTTAAATAATTTCCCCTATGGCTTAAATAAAGCAGTTTTTTTTTGTTGATTTGACAAAACAAACAAAAAACTCACCTTATCCACTTGCTCATGCTGCAGCCATCTCTTCTCTCTTTATTAAAAAGGACCTGCCGAAGGACTTGTGATGTGCACGATGACATCACCGCGCGCTCACATGTGGTTATGTCATGAGGCATATCGCAGGTCCTTCGCCAGGTCCTGCTCAATGAAGAGGTAGAGACTGCTGCAGCACAAGCAAATGTATGAGGTGAGTTTTTAGTTTTTTAACCCCTAAATGGCCATATTGTTAAAGTGTACTTGGTTTTAACGGTCGTTAGATGGGTGCACTCCTGTCTAAGTGGCCGTTATTATCCAGATTTAAGTGCTGAGTTCTACTGTACTATGTCTGTGCCCACAGCTGAGAGAGAACTATGATTGTTTCCAGTCTAGCCAATCGAACGTGACCCGGATAATACCATGTTTGGGTGGGTTTACAGATATCATTTGTGTCTGGCCTGTTGTTTCATGCCTGATGATATATTCATGGGATTTATAGAAGTGTAGCACCGCCAGCTTGGCTGTTTCGGTAACCCCACTTACCTCTGGCCACCGCATACGATCGGCATTTTGATCTCAACCATGAATGGTACCATCCCAGTAAGTCATTACAGGGTGTTATTTGGGTGATAAATGACTTTATCACTGAAGCAGAGAATGAATTTTGAAGATTTGTTAATTTTGCTCCACTTTAAAAATGCATTCCTTGTAACTTTGCAACTGGTATACATGGCATGAGCATCTATCATTTTATATAATTATACCAACATTTTTTTATACTGTATCACACACTTAATCTTTGCTAAATGGGTATATCTATGTGGGATCTTTGGAGGCTGCTATGTAACTACAGTATATATACTGTATCTCTACTATTTTTATACAGTAACATACATGTACAGATGTAGCAGGGTTACCACTCAAGCTCTTAACTCAAATTTCTTAACTCATCGCGTATTCGCGTTATCTTGAGACAAAAGCCATTGAAAAGCAATTAAAGGTGTTTGCTTAACGTATTTAGTTTAGATAACACGTCTCATAAATCATGAGGGTTAACTCTACTACATCTGTATATTATAATGTGGTCTTAGCTACAGTATTCAATGAGTTTGTCAGCAGTGTACCAAAACTGGGCTAGGTCCTTGAGCCTAAGAGCTCATGTCCCCTTACCAACCAGATCACATCAGGACACCTTTTAACTTTTAGTTTATCTTATTACAGTATTTCATTTTCAAACCCACATAGTGCACATAGCATAGTCTCTGAGATGTCTCTAGAACGTTAATAGAAGGCACTTACTAATGTATTGTGATGGTCCATACTGCCTCCTTTGCTGGCTGGATTAATTTTTCCATCACATCATACGTGGCTCATATCCATGGTTTCTCTACACGATAAATGCCATTTGCTGAAGTGAGACAACCCTTTTAACTTAGACAGCTTGAATTATGGGAAGCACATGAGTGGGTAAATGCTCATTACCATGATGCCTAGTGATTGTCTCACTGACAGATTCTGGAGGCCAAAAAATAAAGTCATTATGTTATTTTAGATATTTCATTCCCGTACTTTGAGCCCCTAGACCAGGGCTGGCCAACCTGCGGCTCTCCAGATGTTGTAAAACTACAGTTCCCACCATGCCCTGCTGTAGGCAGTCTGAGCATGCTGGGAGTTGTAGTTTTGCAACAGCTGGAGAGCTGCAGGTTGGCCAGCCCTGCCCTAGACCATGCGTGCATGCATCTACCTAGACACCCCTTGACCATCATACATCCACCCAAGTTTCTGAGATCATTAAGTTTCTCGTAAATAATTATATAGGTGAATTGTTAAAATATATCCATGTTGACTGCTAGATTACATATCATTATGTTGGAATCCTGCTACCTTACATGGTTTCTCTGAGAGCTGGGGCATAATATACTGATTTCACTTTAATTTATGGAAATCAGAGAGGTTGCCCAAGCTGGAAAAACCTATTTGACACTACAACAACATAATCACGGGAGATTTAAAAGCAGTGATATTATGTAACTCTCTGGCACAGGATGTTGTGATGGCCAGTTCATTAAAGTTCAGGAAGGGTCTGGATGTCCTGAATGCAAAAATATTGCAGGTGCAAAATTTTTGGAGAATGGATGTGTAGATCCAGGGATCTATTCTAATTACTATTACAAATACATTTGTGGCCAGGAGGAAATTTTTCTCCCTTAAAGGAGTTGTGGACCTTTGGTGGATGGGGGAATTTGCCCCCCCCCCCTCCCCCCAGGCAACAAACTTGCAAAGGGAAGAATACCTGCTTCCTGGCGCCGGCCCCAGCTCCTTTGCTCTATAGCCTGGGCTGCTCCGCTGAATTTCCTGGATGTAAACTTCCTGTTTGTTGTCATACCCTGCACCCCTTGCATTATGACAAGTGGTCAGGTGACATATGACGAACAGGTCACCACTGCAGCCTGAGTTTTACATGTCTTCGCCGGAGAGAGGGGGGTTGCCAAATCCATCCCCCCACAAGATGCACAACCGCTTTAATATTGGGCAGTTGGCATTTGCCTCGTAGGGTTTTCTGCCTTCCTCTGGTTCAACACTGTAGCATTATAGGTTGGACTTGATGGGACTGTGACTTTTTCCAACCTTACCAACTATGTGGGTAGGTAACTATGAAATTCCACTGCTCTTATGAATGGAAGCTGATATTACTGCTAGGGAGTGAATATTAAGCTTTAGTCACTGTTCATTGGGATCAGTGATCATCCATTGCTTGACATGACTTTAAGCTCTGGCTACTAACAGGGTAGATGGATCCTGACTTCAAATATTGAGTAAAGAAACTATAGAAATATTCATACCTAGATGGATTAAAAAAGTGGAGAAACAAGAAGGCAACCCATGTTGTGTTATTTCATTGTACTTTAGATGTGAATATTTTTATATACATTTTATTTCATATTTAAATGGCAACCAGCAGCTATCACTTGTGACGACAATTGTGGTGTTTATGGAGCAGACTGGGAAGCAGCTTTACTCACAGTCTCCCAGTCCCCATGTGTGTAAGCTATTAGTAACTTCTGAAGTAGCCACAAGTTGTGAAAAGGCCCGTCAAAATCAGGTTAACCCAATCTCGTCAAATGAAAGCTACAACAACATTTCCGCCTTTCAAAGGATTTATACACACAGTCTTGAAAGCAAACTGTCCACTGTCAGTCCTGATGACCCATCGACTGTACATCCAGCAACAGATCTATGGAGTGATTGAAAAAACAACTGTTCTACCTTTACACACAAGGAACAAACGTCAGTGTCTTTCAAGATGACTTATCAACAAAGTATCTTTACAAAGCAGACTGTGGTGGTCATCTCAACCAAGTCCTCTGTCTGTACAGCTGTGTTTTTACTTATTTTTGATGCCACTCGACTATGAGCAAAACCTCAGGTAGCCACCAGAGAAAATGCAGGATTTTATACAGGACATCAGGCCTATTATATACTTAAGACATACAAATTATTTTTCAGTCATTTACCAGAAAATGATTATAATGGAGTATCAACTGGCCATATTAGCTCGGGTCGAACACCTCGGGATTAGTGTTGAGCGCGAATATTTGAATAGCGAATATTAATTGCGAATATCGCAACTTCGCAAATTCGCGAACATTTTGAATA
The DNA here is from genome assembly GCF_905171765.1 of Bufo bufo. NCBI lineage: Eukaryota > Metazoa > Chordata > Amphibia > Anura > Bufonidae > Bufo > Bufo bufo. The sequence goes on along the minus strand of NC_053393.1, from coordinate 456,353,201 downwards.
TAGTGCTATATATTCGCTATATCGAATATTCTTTATTTTTTAACCACCTCCCGTCCGCCCATAGGATATAAACGTCCGGGAGGTGGCTCTCTATTTCTGAATGGACGTTCCAGAACGTCCGTTCAGAAACTGCAGCTGCACGCTAATCGTGCAGCTGCTGATTGGGTTGCCCGCTGTCAGTGACAGCAGGGCAACCCAGAGAGAAGGCAGGGACAGTGCCCAGGTGTCCCTGCCTTCTGGATCGCTGCATACACAGCGCTCAACAAGCGCTGTGTATACAGAGCAGGAAGCGCTATGCGCTTCCTGTTCCAGCCCGGCGGTCATGTGACCACCGGGACCGGAGAGTGCAGGAGCTGTGAGGTCTTCCACAGACCTCGATCAGCCCTGCACTGAGGCTGTACAGCGCAGTATAGTGCTGTACAGCCTCTCTGGGGGGTGCATTTCTCCTGTAACTGGGGCTACTATGTCAGCCCCAGTTACAGGAGAAATCAAAAGTGAAAAAAAAAAGAAAAAGTGAAGTAAATGTCCCCCAGAGGTCTTGTATGACCTTATGGGGGACGAAAAGTGTAAAATAAAAAATAGAAAAATAAAGTGTTAAAAAAATTAAATAAAAAAAAGTTCCCCAAGTAAGGAATAAAAAAAAAATGTTAAAAATAGAAAAAATAAAATAAAATAGACATATTTATAATTGCCGCGTCCGTGACAGTCGGCTCTATAAATATATCACATAATCGACCCAGTCCAATAAACACCATAAAAAATAAAATAAAATAACTGTCAAAAAAAGCCATTTTTGTCACCTTACATCACAAAAAGTGCAACACCAAGTGATCAAAAAGGCGCATGTCCCACAAAATGGTACCAATAAAACCGTCACCTCATCCCGCAAAAAATGAGCCCCTACATAAGAAAATCTTTCAAAAAATAAAAAAATATATAGGTCTTAGAACATGGAGACACTAAAACATCATTTTTTTGGTTTCAAAAATGCTATTATTGTGTTAAAGTGAAATAAAATAAAACAAAGTATACATATTAGGCATTGCCGCGTCCGTAAAAACCAGCTCTATAAAAATATCACATGACCTAACCCCTCGGGTGAACACCGTAAAAAAAAAAAAAAAAAAAACTGTCAAGACAAGCAATTTTTGTCACCTTACATCACAAAAAGTGCAACACCAAGTGATCAAAAAGGCGTATGTCCCACAAAATGGTACCAATAAAACCATCACCTCATCCCGCAAAAAATGAGCCCCTTCATAAGAAAATCTCTCTCAAAAAAAAAATATATATAACTCTTAGAACATGGAGACACTAAAACATCATTTTTTGGTTTCAAAAATGCTATTATTGTGTTAAAGTGAAATAAATAAAAAAAAGTATACATATTAGGTATTTCCGCGTCCGTAAAAACCAGCTCCATAAAAATATCACATGACCTAACCCCTCGGGTGAGCACCGTAAAAAAGAAAAAAAAATGTGTCAAAACAAGCAATTTTTGTCACCTTACATCACAAAAAGTGCAACACCAAGTAATCAAAAACGCGTATGTCCCACAAAATGGTACCAATAAAACCGTCACCTCATCCCTCAAAAAAAAAAGAGCCCCTACATAAGAAAATCTCTCAAAAAATAAAAAAAATATAGCTCTGAGAACATGGACACATTAAAACATAATTTTTTGTTTCAAAAATGCTATTATTGTGTAAAACTTTAATAAAAAAGAAAAAGTATACATACTAGGTATCGCCACGTCCGTAACAATCTGCTCTATAAAAATGTCACTTGACTGAACCCCTCAGGTGAACGCTGTAAAAATAAATAAATAAAAACTGTGCTAAAACAACCAATTTTTTGGTCACCTTGCCCCATAAAGTGTTATAATGAATGATCAAAAAATCATATGTACCCAAAAATAGTACCAATAAAACTGGCACCTTATACCCTAGTTTCCAAAATGGGATCACTTCTTGGGAGTTTCTACTGTAAGGGTGCATCAGGGGGGCTTCAAATGGGACATGGCATCTAAAAACCATGTGGAGTTCCTTTTCTTCTGCGCCCTGCCGTGTGCCCATACAGCAGTTTATGACCACATGTGGGGTGTTTCTGTAAACCGCAGAATCTGGGTAATAAATATTGAGTTTTGTTTGGCCGTTAACCATCGATGTGTTAAAGAAAAAATTGGATTAAAATGAAAAATCTGCCAAAAAAGTGAAATTTAAAAATTTGATCTCCATTTTCCTTTAATTCTTGTGGAACGCCTAAAGGGTTAACAAAGTTTGTAAAATCGGTTTTAAGTAACTTGAGGGGTGTAGTTTCTACAATGGGGTCATTTATGGGGGTATCCACTATGTAGGACCCCCCACAAAGTGACTTCAGACCTGAACTGGTCCTTGAAAAGTGGGTTTTGGCAATTTTCTTAAAAATTTGAAGAATTGCTTCTAAACTTCTAAGCCTTCTAACGTCCTAAAAAAATAAAATAACATTTCCAAAATGATGCCAACATAAAGTAGACATATTGGGAATGTTGAGTAATAAAGAGAAATTGAAATGTAGAAAATTGCGAATTTTTCTAAATTTTGGGTAAATTTGGGATTTTTTCATAAATAAAGGTGAAATATATTGAAATACTCAAATTTATGACTATCATGAAGTACAATATGTCACGAGAAAACAATCTCTGAATGACTTGGATAAGTAAAGGCGTTCCTAAGTTATTACCACATAAAGTGAGATATGTCAGTTTTGCAAAATTAGGCCTGGTCAGGAAGAAGGCAAATGGCCCAGATGGCAAGTGGTTAACATCTGAAAACATGATTCCTCCCTGCTTCTTTCTTTTGGGCCAATGAGTCATTGGCCCACAAGCAACTTAAGCAGGAAGGAATCATGTTTTCATATGGAAAAAAAATTACAAATATTCTAAAAAACGAATATATAGCAATATAGGGAATATATTGGTTATTTCGAATATTCACCTTTTTTTTCCAATCTGTACAATTGTTCGCATACTCCTCCCCGACAAGCGTCCCCGTCACCATGGGAACGCCTGTGGGTTAGAATATACCATCGGATCTGAGTTTTCTCTGAGATCATGAAAACTCAGATCCGATGGTATATTCTAACCCACAGGCGTTCCCATGGTGACGGGGACGCTTGTCAGGGAGGAGTATGCCAAAGTGGAATAAAAGTACAGATTGAAAAAAAAAAAGACGAATATTCTAAATAACGAATATATTTGCTATTTTGCTATAACTTTGGTTTTTAGAATAGTCGTCATATTCTAAAAAACTAAGTTATAGCAATATAGCAAATATTCGTAAAATACACATATAGACTGCAATTTAGCTAATATAGTGCTAAAGTATTTTTTTTTAATAGTGTACATTTTTTCCAAATCTGAAGTTCAGAAGAGACAAAAAAAATTAGACTATAAAAAAAATGATTATAGCACTATATTAGCTAAATACTATGTGTATTTTACGAATATTCGTTATATTGCTATAACTTTGTTTTTTAGAATATTCATCATATTCTAAAACAAGAATATATAGCAATATAGCGAATATTCGTAAAATACACATATTAGCCAAAAGCCATAGCCAACCAATAGGAAAGTTGCCTTATACAGTTAAAAAAAATATATTGCAATACGCAAATAATTAAATCGCATATTATTTGCGATAAGTTGGTAAGGCTGATTAGTCAGCCTGCATTTGTGGGAGGGGCTGAGGCTCTTCATATACGAGCCACAGCCTCACTCACAGGCGTGGGTTCTCAGGTGCACAGCTGCCGCTGGGTGTCATTAGCAAACTAGCGTCTCTGGTGGTATGATTCTTTCTTTGCAGCATGGAGCTTGTTATTTTGCTCTCTGCTACCGTACTATGCACGCGCCATACTACGTAAGCAGGTTGGGCCGGGGCCGTCTCTCCTGGCCGGTCGGAACCAACTTTGCTAGCGAACGGGAGGCTTCGCCTCAGAATCTGCTACCTCAGGTTTGTTCGTTGGGGCTAAATACTTCTATTTCTCTTCAACTTTGTTTGTTGGTAATAGGAGTTAGTTCCTATAAATCTTACAAGTTTTACTTCACTTTGTTCATCTCGTATGAAAAGTTACTTCAGCCGGTTTGCTGTAAAGGAAGAGTTACCCGGGCTGCGCGTGATGTCACGTTTGGAGATCGGACGCAGCGTTTATTGTTTAGGCCTCTTGCTGTAGCTGTTCCTTGCCACGTGTCTCCCCCTCCCTCGCTACCACCATCTTTAGACTTCACGTTTTTCACTGCTCCATGTACTTACAAACCCTGCCGCACTTTCATGCTCTGCTGTTATCCTGAGCGGCATTTACACTTTCGGCTTTTATTTTATGTCTTATGCTGCATCCGCACGTCCTTACTGTCCTGCACTTTCCTACTCTTGGTTCGTATTCACTCAGATTGGTCTCACATTCAAGCTGCGGTCACCTGTTGGCTGTTACATCTCATTCCGTACCCAGCCGACAGCCAGATCCGTATTACATGCCTGTTATTACATTTTGTGTACTCGGCTTACAGCTGCTACTGTTGCTCCATTTTTATTCTCTGGACGCACCACCCTTGTGTTCACACCTTGCTCCACTCACAACCAGATCTGCGTTCATGCGTCGACTGGTATACCATGTTTGCTCTGCTCACTGTGAGAGCTGTGTTCACATGTCCGCTGTCACAACATGTTCATACTAGGCTTGTTTCAGAGCTGCATTCACTTTCACTGTTACATCATGTTTATGCTCCACTCACATTTAGAGCTTCTGTTCTACCAATTTCATTCTCGGCCACACCCAGAGGTGCATTCACACTACGCTGTCAAATCATTTTTTGCACTCCACCCTCGACCAGAGTTGCATTCATTCGTCTATCGGTATATCAGGTTTACTCTACTCGCACCCAGAGCTGCGTTCACACATCCTATGCTACTACAGGTTCTTTCCAGGCCCATTTCAAGAACTGCATTCATGTTGCTGTTACAATTATGTTATGCTCCGTTGACAACCAGAGCTGCTGTTATACCAAATTTCATGCTCTGCTTATACCCAGAGTTGTGTTAACACTTCTACTGCTACACCAGGTCGTATACCCCACTCACCAAAGCCGCTTTCCATGTCTGCTGTCACATCAAGTTAATATTCCGTTCACATCCAAAGCTGCGTCCGCATGTCTGCTTTTACATCTTGTCCTATACTCCATTCACTACTAGAGCTGCGTTCACGTGTCTGCTTTCGCATCACGTCAATACTCTGCTCACTTTCAGATTGCATTCATACGTCTGCTTTATACCATGTTTTTCATGTGCTACCCATACTCAGAGCGCGCCCATACCATGTTTTTTAGGTACCACTCACATCCAAAGCTCCATTCACACATTAGTTGTTACATCATGTGTTGTACTCTGCTTCCACTCAAAGCTGCATTCTCCTGTTCATTGCTACGTTATGGTTTTACTCAATAATCCCACCGGGACAGACTGACAATAATACTCACAAAGCCAAACATAAAATCGATTTTGATGGAGGAAAAATTGTTAGGAAACTTTCTTTCCTGTATACTTACTTGTATATAAAGTGCAAGTGCTGCAAAAAATTACAAGGAAAAGGCACTCCGATACAGCCTGTATATCACATAAAGCAGGGCCTCATTCACATTGTGGTCCAATTGTTAAGGTAGTGGGACTCCTACACTCATAAAGCCTATGCACTAAGTGAAAGGACTGCCAAAAATTACAAGGAACCGGCACTACAATACACCCTTTGTTACACATAAAGGAGGGCATCATACACCCTTGAAAAATTATGATTGATGGCAGCTGGTGACCCTCAAAAACATTAGGAGCCAGGGCCTCCTGGTGAACCTCTAAAACATGACGGGCGAGTGCCTGCTGCTGAGCTGACCATTGAAAAAAATTATGGGCGAGAGCCTGCCGGTGAGCTGACCCTCAAAAACATTATATGCGAGGTCATGCGGGTGAGTTGACCCTCTAAAAGATTGTAGGGGAGGGCCTGATGGTGAGCTGACCCTCTAAAACATTACATGCGAGGGCCTGCAGGCGAGCTGTCTCTCTAAAAGATTGTAGGTGAGGGCCTGCCGGTGAGCTGACCCTCAAAAACATTATATGCAAGGTCATGCGGGTGAGTTGACCCTCTAAAAGATTGTAGGGGAGGGCCTGATGGTGAGCTGACCCTCTAAAACATTACATGCGAGGGCCTGCTGGTGAGCTGTCCCTCTAAAAGATTGTAGATGAGGGCCTGCTGGTGAGCTGACCCTGTAAAACATTATGGTTGAGGGCCTGCTGGTGAGCTGACCCTCTAATACATTATATACGAGGGCCTGCAAGACTCTCCATGGTTGGAGGAAGGAGAATCAGGGTGAGGATTGTGTTGACCAGACTGTTGGCTACTGAGACTGGACTTGGTGGAAGACAGGGTGGTGCTTACCCGACTGGAAGCATTATCTGCTGCAATCCAACCGACCACCTGGTCGCGCTGGTCTGACTTCGAAAGCATTGTCCTGCGCTGCCCTGCAAACTAGGACATTAAGCTAGGTATTGTGGATGATTGTTTTTCTTGTGCTCTGGCAGCAGGCACAGTTTCAACGCTCCTAGGGCCACGGCCTCTGCGTGCACCATCAGCATCACGGCCACTTCCCTGTCCCTTACTGCTCGCCTTCTTCATATTAAATGTTATATATGCTTGAAAGTATGTCACACGAACAGTAGCGTAGGATCTGTAAGTGTATGCAAATTTTTTTAAAAAAAAGGTTTTTGGGATGTGAAAAAGTCACACAGGAGATATATCCTGCAGATAATGTCGCTGATGTTAGCAGCGGGTAATAAAAAATTACAGGGAATGTCACAGGTATTTTGGATGTGGAAACGTTACACAGGAGATGTAGCGTAGCTAAAGTCACTGTCTGCAGCGGACACCGTCTACGGAAAAAGTACATTGTATGTCACAGATATTTTTGGGATGCACACACGTTACACAGGAGATATACCGCAGATAATGTCGCTGATGTATAAAATTACAGGGAATGTCACAGGTATTTTGGATGTGAGAACGTTACACAGGAGATGTACCCCAGGTAATGTCGCAGCGGACACCGTCTACGGAATAAGTACACAGGATGTCACTGATATTTTTTGGATGTGCATGCGTTACACAGGAGATGTAGCGCAGCTAATGTCACTGTCTGCAGCGGACACCATCTATGGTAAAAGTACACGATGTCAGATATTTTTGGGATGCGCAAACGTTACACAGGAGATGTAGCGCAGATAATGTCACTGTCTGCAGCGGCCTAGCTATTGCACGCTATTTGGTGCAGGTTGCACTAAAAATATATATTGCTGCTGACACACACAACAATAGTCCTTAAAAAGACTTTTGGGTCTCTGACAAGTTTTTCTACTGAAATTTTTTTTGATCCCTACACTTTTTTTCGATTCTTCAGCACAACTCCCTGTGACTAACACTGAGCCGAACATGTGTCATCAGGTGCTATATAGCACCCGATGACGCGTTCCGGACAGCTAATTACTGAAATGCCAGTAACCAACATAGCTATGGCATTACAGTGAAGGGCAGTACTTACCTGCACGTTTATTGGATGCGTAGCAGCCAACAAACGTGCGGGGAGGAGACTCAAGCATTGCGCTAGAGCACATGCAGTATTTGGCCGAATACCGCCATGTGCCGAGCATCGAGATGCTCGATCAACACTACTGGATACATGAATATTAGTGTTGATCGAGCACCATAGTGCTCGGGGACGACTCGGGCCGAACACATCGGGATGCTCGGGTGCTCTACCGATCACCCGAGCACAATAGAATTCAATGGAAGAACCCAAGTATTAAACCAGGCACCCCCTGCTCTGAAGAAGGGAGGGTGCCTGGTTCATAGAAAGAGGTCAGAAATTGATGGAAAAAATGGTTCGTGAACAGCATGGGGAGAATGTCTGGATACATCTTGGACTCCCAGGTTGCTGCTGGGAACGATGTTGTCCGAGTGTTCGCCGAGTGTTTTAGAGGAAAAATTGTTAGGAAACATTATTTCCTATATATATACTTCTATATAAAGGGCTGCAAAAAATTACAAGGAACCGACACTCCAATACACCCTTTGTTGCATATACAGGAGGGCATCATACACAGTCTTGAAAAATTATGATTGATGGCCTGCTGGTGACTCTCAAACATTTGGAGCAAGTGCGTGCTGATCTGACCATCTTAAACATTATGGGTGAGGGCCTACTGCCTCTTTGGTGACTCTAGATAACTTGGGGCCGATCGCAGGATCCATTCGGATGTTTGGCCTATCAACTTTCGATGTTATTGTCAGCGCAAACCATACAGGGAGTGCAGAATTATTAGGCATGTTGTATTTTTGAGGATTAATTTTATTATTGAACAACAACCATGTTCTCAATGAACCCAAAAAACTCATTAATATCAAAGCTGAATATTTTTGGAAGTAGTTTTTAGTTTGTTTTTAGTTTTAGCTATTTTAGGGGGATATCTGTGTGTGCAGGTGACTATTACTGTGCATAATTATTAGGCAACTTAACAAAAAACAAATATATACCCATTTCAATTATTTATTTTTACCAGTAATACCAATATAACATCTCAACATTCACAAATATAAATTTCTGACATTCAAAAACAAAACAAAAACAAATCAGTGACCAATATAGCCACCTTTCTTTGCAAGGACACTCAAAAGCCTGCCATCCATGGATTCTGTCAGTGTTTTGATCTGTTCACCATCAACATTGCGTGCAGCAGCAACCACAGCCTCCCAGACACTGTTCAGAGAGGTGTACTGTTTTCCCTCCTTGTAAATCTCACATTTGATGATGGACCACAGGTTCTCAATGGGGTTCAGATCAGGTGAACAAGGAGGCCATGTCATTAGATTTTCTTCTTTTATACCCTTTCTTGCCAGCCACGCTGTGGAGTACTTGGACGCGTGTGATGGAGCATTGTCCTGCATGAAAATCATGTTTTTCTTGAAGGATGCAGACTTCTTCCTGTACCACTGCTTGAAGAAGGTGTCTTCCAGAAACTGGCAGTAGGACTGGGAGTTGAGCTTGACTCCATCCTCAACCCGAAAAGGCCCCACAAGCTCATCTTTGATGATACCAGCCCAAACCAGTACTCCACCTCCACCTTGCTGGCGTCTGAGTCGGACTGGAGCTCTCTGCCCTTTACCAATCCAGCCACGGGCCCATCCATCTGGCCCATCAAGACTCACTCTCATTTCATCAGTCCATAAAACCTTAGAAAAATCAGTCTTGAGATATTTCTTGGCCCAGTCTTGACGTTTCAGCTTGTGTGTCTTGTTCAGTGGTGGTCGTCTTTCAGCCTTTCTTACCTTGGCCATGTCTCTGAGTATTGCACACCTTGTGCTTTTGGGCACTCCAGTGATGTTGCAGCTCTGAAATATGGCCAAACTGGTGGCAAGTGGCATCTTGGCAGCTGCACGCTTGACTTTTCTCAGTTCATGGGCAGTTATTTTGTGCCTTGGTTTTTCCACACGCTTCTTGCGACCCTGTTGACTATTTTGAATGAAACGCTTGATTGTTCGATGATCACGCTTCAGAAGCTTTGCAATTTTAAGAGTGCTGCATCCCTCTGCAAGATATCTCACTATTTTGGACTTTTCTGAGCCTGTCAAGTCCTTCTTTTGACCCATTTTGCCAAAGGAAAGGAAGTTGCCTAATAATTATGCACACCTGATATAGGGTGTTGATGTCATTAGACCACACCCCTTCTCATTACAGAGATGCACATCACCTAATATACTTAATTGGTAGTAGGCTTTCGAGCCTATACAGCTTGGAGTAAGACAACATGCATAAAGAGGATGATGTGGTCAAAATACTCATTTGCCTAATAATTCTGCACGCAGTGTAGTGACTACGGGTAAAGGGGAATCAGTGTTCGATTCCGGAGAGGGACCCTGAGAAACGGCTACGGCTACCACATCCAAGTAAGGCATCAGGCAACGTGCGGGGAGGAGACTCGAGCATTGCGCTCTAGCACATGCGGTACTCGTCCGAGTACCACCATGTGCCGAGCATCGTGATGGTGTTCGGCCGAGCATCCTCGATCAACACTAATAATTATATCATGGTTGTCAATTGTATAAAATAATACAAGATTTGGAGTTGTAGATAAGAAACTGAAACAAGAACCAGATTATAGAATCTAAATACGGTGTAATCCATGACACCTTTCAGATTGACAATCTGTACGTTCTCATTCTATCTGCCAATGCCCCCTGAAGCTAGGATTTAAATATACATTATCCATAGCACCCTGTCCTTAAAGGAATCAGGCTAGCACCAAGAAATCCTGTTGAATTGAAATGTAGTTGCAGCAGCATGACTAGGCTAAAACATCTGGGGCATGGGCCCCTGATGTTTTGCCTAGGGCCCCGAATGTAATGACCCAACACGTACAACTGCTTATGAGAGGATATATCAACAAAATGCAGGCAGCATAAAAACATCATCACAACTGCCTGCACAAGGATGCAGAAACTCAGGCAGTAGGCCAAAAGTGCCCTGAGGTCGGCATTGCAGATCGGAGCATGGAGCGGGAGGCAGGCGAGTGATTTTTTTTTTCTCTTTGCTACTTTGGGGGAACTCACTACTGGGCACTATAGGGGGTATTATAACTACTGGGTGCACTATAGGGGGTTATTATAACTACTTAGGCATTATACAGGAGCATGATAATTATTGGGGTGCTATGGAGGCACTATTACAAGCGATGGCACTATAGTGGGCATTATAGCTACTGGGCCCCTATGAGGGTATTTTAACTATTGGGGCACAATAGTGGAGCATTGTAACTGCTGGGGGCACTATAGGGGCCTTTATTACTACTGGTGGCATTATAACTGCTGGGGGCAGTATAGGAGCCTTTATTACTACTGGGGGCCTTATAACTGCTGGGGGCACTATAGGGGGTTTTATTACTAGTGGGGGATAAATAACTACTGGGGGCAAAATATAGGGCCATATTATTTATGGGGACACTAAAGGGGCTATATTACTACTTGGGGCACTAAGAGGGGCTTTATTACTACTGGGGATACTATAAAGACATAACTACGAGTGGCACTATGAGGAAAAATTATTTTTACTATGGACACGAGAGCCATTATTGCTACTAGGGGTACTATGGGGGCATTATTAGTATTGGACACAATAGGAAGTGCACTACTACTAATGGGGATGCCTTCAGGGAGAATTTTCACTATTGGGGCACTGTTACTAATGAGAGCACTCTGAAAGAGAATTATTAACCACTTCAGCCCCCAGTGCTTAAACACCCTGAAAGACCAGGCCACTTTTTACACTTCTGACCTACACTACTTTCACCGTTTATTGCTCGGTCATGCAACTTACCACCCAAATGAATTTTACCTCCTTTTCTTCTCACTAATAGAGCTTTCATTTGGTGGTATTTCATTGCTGCTGACATTTTTACTTTTTTTGTTATTAATCGAAATTTAACGATTTTTTTGCAAAAAAATGACATTTTTCACTTTCAGTTGTAAAATTTTGCAAAAAAAACGACATCCATATAGAAATTTTGCTCTAAATTTATAGTTCTACATGTCTTTGATAAAAAAAAAATGTTTGGGTAAAAAAAAAATGGTTTGGGTAAAAGTTATAGCGTTTACAAACTATGGTACAAAAATGTGAATTTCCGCTTTTTGAAGCAGCTCTGACTTTCTGAGCACCTGTCATGTTTCCTGAGGTTCTACAATGCCCAGACAGTACAAACACCCCACAAATGACCCCATTTCTGAAAGTACACACCCTAAGGTATTCGCTGATGGGCATAGTGAGTTCATAGAACTTTTTATTTTTTGTCACAAGTTAGCGGAAAATTATGATTTTTTTTTTTTTTTTTTTTTTTTCTTACAAAGTCTCATATTCCACTAACTTGTGACAAAAAATAAAAAGTTCTATGAACTCACTATGCCCATCAGCGAATACCTTGGGGTCTCTTCTTTCCAAAATGGGGTCACTTGTGGGGTATTTATACTGCCCTGGCATTCTAGGGGCCCAAATGTGTGGTAAGGAGTTTGAAATCAAATTCTGTAAAAAATGACCTGTGAAATCCGAAAGGTGCTCTTTGGAATATGGGCCCCTTTGCCCACCTAGGCTGCAAAAAAGTGTCACACATCTGGTATCTCCGTACTCAGGAGAAGGTGGGGAATGTGTTTTGGGGTGTCATTTTATATATACCCATGCTGGGTGAGAGAAATATCTTGGCAAAAGACAACTTTTCCCATTTTTTTATACAAAGTTGTCATTTGACCAAGATATTTATCTCACCCAGCATGGGTATATGTAAAAAGACACCCCAAAACACATTCCTCAACTTCTCCTGAGTACGGGGATACCAGATGTGTGACACTTTTTTGCAGCCTAGGTGGGCAAAGGGGCCCATATTCCAAAGAGCACCTTTCGGATTTCACTCCTCATTTTTTCCTGAATTTGATTTCAAACTCCTTACCACACATTTGGGCCCCTAGAATGCCAGGGCAGTATAACTACCCCACAAGTGACCCCATTTTGGAAAGAAGACACCCCAAGGTATTCCGTGAGGGGCATGGCGAGTTCCTAGAATTTTTTATTTTTTGTCACAAGTTAGTGGAAAATGATGATTTTTTATTTATTTTTTTCATACAAAGTCTCTTATTCCACAAACTTGTGACAAAAAATAAAAACTTCCATGAACTCACTATGCCCATCAGCGAATACCTTGGGGTCTCTTCTTTCCAAAATGGGGTCACTTGTGGGGTAGTTATACTGCCCTGGCATTCTAGGGGCCCAAATGTGTGGTAAGTAGGTAAATGACCTGTGAAATCCGAAAGGTGCTCTTTGGAATGTGGGCCCCTTTGCCCACCTAGGCTGCAAAAAAGTGTCACACATCTGGTATCTCTGTATTCAGGAGAAGTTGAGGAATGTGTTTTGGGGTGTCTTTTTACATATACCCATGCTGGGTGAGATAAATATCTTGGTCAAATGCCAACTTTGTATAAAAAAAATGGGAAAAGTTGTCTTTTGCCAAGATATTTCTCTCACCCAGCATGGGTATATGTAAAATGACACCCCAAAACACATTCCCCAACTTCTCCCGATTACGGCGATACCAGATGTGTGACACTTTTTTGCAGCCTAGATGCGCAAAGGTGCCCAAATTCCTTTTAGGAGGGCATTTTTAGACATTTGGATACCAGACTTCTTCTCACGCTTTGGGGCCCCTAGAATGCCAGGGCAGTATAAATACCCCACATGTGACCCCATTTTGGAAAGAAGACACCCCAAGGTATTCAATGAAGGGCATGGCGAGTTCATCGAATTTTTTTTTTTTTGGCACAAGTTAGCGGAAATTGATATTTTTAATTTTTTTCTCACAAAGTCTCCCGTTCCGCTAACTTGGGACAAAAATTTCAATCTTTCATGGACTCAATATGCCCCTCACGGAATACCTGGGGGTGTCTTCTTTCCGAAATGGGGTCACATGTGGGGTATTTATACTGCCCTGGCATTCTAGGGGCCCTAAAGCGTGAGAAGAAGTCTGGAATATAAATGTCTAAAAAATTTTACGCATTTGGATTCCGTGAGGGGTATGGTGAGTTCATGTGAGATTTTATTTTTTGACACAAGTTAGTGGAATATGAGACTTTGTAAGAAAAAAAAAAAAAAATTCCGCTAACTTGGGCCAAAAAAATATCTGAATGGAGCCTTACAGGGGGGTGATCAATGACAGGGGGGTGATCAATGACAGGGGGGTTGATCAATGACAGGGGGGTTGATCAATGACAGGGGGGTGATCAGGGAGTCTATATGGGGTGATCACCACAGTCATTGATCACGCCCCTGTAAGGCTTCATTCAGACGTCCGGATGCGTTTTGCGGATCCGATCCATCTATCAGTGCATCCGTAAAAATCATGCGGACATCTGAATGGAGCTTTACAGGGGGGTAATCAATGACAGGGGGGTGATCAGGGAGTCTATATGGGGTGATCACCACAGTCATTGATCATGCCCCTGTAAGGCTTCATTCAGACGTCCGGATGCGTTTTGCGGATCGGATCCATCTATCAGTGCATCCGTAAAAATCATGCGGACATCTGAATGGAGCTTTACAGGGGGGTGATCAGGGAGTCTATATGGGGTGATCACCACAGTCATTGATCATGCCCCTATAAGGCTTCATTCAGACGTCCGGATGCGTTTTGCGGATCGGATCCATCTATCAGTGCATCCGTAAAAATCATGCGGACATCTGAATGGAGCTTTACAGGGGGGTGATCAGGGAGTCTATATGGGGTGATCACCACAGTCATTGATCATGCCCCTGTAAGGCTTCATTCAGACGTCCGGATGCGTTTTGCGGATCGGATCCATCTATCAGTGCATCCGTAAAAATCATGCGGACATCTGAATGGAGCTTTACAGGGGGGTGATCAGGGAGTCTATATGGGGTGATCACCACAGTCATTGATCACGCCCCTGTAAGGCTTCATTCAGACGTCCGGATGCGTTTTGCGGATCCGATCCATCTATCAGTGGATCCGTAAAAATCATGCGGACATCTGAATGGAGCTTTACAGGGGGGTAATCAATGACAGGGGGGTGATCAATGACAGGGGGGTGATCAGGGAGTCTATATGGGGTGATCAGGGGTGATCAGGGGCTAATAAGGGGTTAATAAGTGACGGGGGGGGGGGGTGTAGTGTAGTGTAGTGGTGCTTGGTGGGACTTTACTGAGCTACCTGTGTCCTCTGGTGGTCGATCCAAACAAATGGGACCACCAGAGGACCAGGTAGCAGGTATATTAGACGCTGTTATCAAAACAGCGTCTAATATACCTGTTAGGGGTTAAAAAAAACACATCTCCAGCCTGCCAGCGAACGATCGCCGCTGGCAGGCTGGAGATCAACTCTCTTACCTTCCGTTCCTGTGAGCGCGCGCGCCTGTGTGCGCGCGTTCACAGGAAATCTCGGCCATCGCGAGATGACGCATATATGCGTGACTCTGCGCAGGGCTGCCACCTCCGGAACGCGATCCTGCGTTAGGCGGTCCGGAGGTGGTTAATATTGGTGGGAATTTTGGGAGCACTATTACTTATTACTTATTATTGGGAAAGACAATAGGCACATTATTGGGGATAGCAGCAGGATAACACTGTTGGAGTGCCAGTTTGAGGAAGATGAAGGTAAAGTGTGGGACACCAGATATCTGTGTGGTAAACTCTGCAGAGATAAGACATGACTGAAAGAAGTCATTATGGTAGTCTGGGCCAAATGGAGAAGATGAGGAAAAAAAATATCCATAATCAGAGGATACATCACTGCATGTAACAGACATGTAGTGCTTCTATACATTTTCATTATACAAAGAATAACCTTTTATTTGTTAAAACATTTTTAGTCATACCTAAGCAGCAATTGACTGTATGTAACAGAGCCTATTATATGTAGGCAATAGAAGGATCACTTTTTCAAGTTCCCTTGTAGGTCTAATAAATACTCTATATTATTGCGGGGAGTTTAGCTGTATAAGGCAACCTTCCTATTGGTTGGCTATCTAGAATTAACGAATATAGCGCTATATTCCCTATATTCGTTAATTCTAGCAAGCCAATAGGAAAGTTGCCTATGGACAGCTCTAAGTTGGATTCGCAATGCGAGAATATTACTTTGCCTATTTTTTGCAATAAATAGAATAATGACTCAGTATTCTATTTATTGCAAAATATAGGCAAAGTAATATTCTTGCATTGCGAATCCAACTTAGAGCTGTCCATAGGCAACTTTCCTATTGGCTTGCTAGAATTTACGAATATAGAGAATATAGCGCAATATTCATTATCTTAGTTATTTGTATTTTACGAATATTCGCTATATTGCTATGTATTCTTGTTTTAGAATATGCCGAATATTCTAAAAAACTAAGTTATAGCAACATAGCGAATATATTCGTTATTTTGAATATTCGTCTTTTTTTTTTTTTCAATGTGTACTGTTATTCCACTTTGGCATACTCCTCCCCGGCAAGCGTCCCCATCACCATGGGAACACCTGTGGGTTAGAATATACCATCGGATCTGAGTTTTCACGATCGCAGGGAAAACTCAGATCCGATACAGTTGTTCGCATGTCGGGGAGGAGTATGCGAACAACTGTACAGATTGGGGAAAAAATGAGAATATTCTAAATAACAAATATATTTGCTATATTGCTATATATTAGTTTTTTTTGAATATTCGTAAATTCTTTTTCCATATGAAAACATGACTCCTTCCTGCTTAAGTTGCTTGTGGGCCAATGCCAATTCAGATAGGCATACAGATCAGGGATGCCCCTGCAGCTGCAGTTCCTTTAAAAAAAAAAAATATCGGGACCCACCATATTTTTCACACAGGGGCCCCCACCAGCCCTGTTTCAAATGGCTGGTTTATGTGCAACCCTTCCACCATATTTCTTGTGTGTCTTTACCTTTGATTGCACTCTGTCTCTCTCCTCTGTACACAGCATTTACAGTGTTTGCCATCTCAGCAAGGGTGATGTATGTCTTCTTTTGTCCAGATATGTACTTTTCATTCCCACATCAGTTTGCTCATTTCTGTGTTCCCCTCCTGTCTATATGTCAGTATCAAACACATTGATGGTGGGTTCACACAGGTTTTTAGTGAGGTTTTTCAGCCCTTTTTTTTTTTTTTGCACATGATGTTTTTGGTGCAGGACACATGATTTTTGGGATTTACTGGTATTATTTTGATGTAATGAGTTAGATCTGGTGATAAACATTGTGATCGGTCAATGCACCTTAGAGTTACAATGTAACATTTTCAGAGTGATACTTTTATATAGTAGTTGCTATCCCTCAGTAATATGGTATTTTTGGGGATCAAATTTGTCTCAGCTTTTGTGGCATCAACAGTAACACTTAAACTGGTCTGCCATAGTCATCATAGCGATGATGCACAGGTGGCAATGGGGTACATAGATATAAAACAAAAGTGCCAAAAATACCACTAGGAAAAAGGTCTCAAGTTTGTATTAGAGGGGGCCTCTGTTGCCCATGGACTGCCTCTTGATCTACAGCTCAAAGGGGTTATCCAACTTCTAAAAATGTCTAAAAACAGCTGCGAGTGTTATAAAGAAAATATAGTACCCACTTTTGTGACCAGCTATGGTGTACTACTGCCACCATAGGGCAGTACTGAGTGGTGATGCCAGTAAAGTAGGGCACTTGACCTCTGCAGCCACTGAGCAGAGATTGCATGCTGGCTGTTTGTAAATGAAGACCAAAAGGGCCACCCAGGGACGTAACTAGAGGTGACTGGGCCCCACAGCAAATTTTTGTATGGGCCCCCCCCTCCCCCATGTGTAAACCCCGCTCCTTTGGCTAGTCACGATCTAGACCAGACCAGCCTGCCACGCCATCCTTTTCCTATTATATATATTATATACATACACACACACACTCTATCTGTCATGTAGTGTCATTCTATCATACTGTTGTGGGGGCCGTGTCAAAGTCTTAGGCCCCTTTGACACGGACGAGTTTTCCACGCGGGTGCAATGTGTGATGTGAACGCATTGCACCCGCACTGAATCCGGACCCATTCACTTAAATGGGACTGTGTACATGATCAGTGATTTTCACGCATCACTTGTGCGTTGCGTAAAAATCGCAGCATGCTCTATATTCTGAGTTTTTCACGTAGCGCAGGCCCTACAGAAGTGAATGGGGCTGCTTGAAAATCGCATTGCATCCGCAAGCATTGCGGACGCAATGCGATTTTCACGGATGGTTGCTAGGAGATGATAGGGACCCGAACTTTATTATTTTCCCTTATAACATGGTTATAAGGGAAAATAATAGCATTCTTAATACAGAATGCTAAGTAAATGGGGCTTGAGGGGTTAAAAAATAATAACATATTTAATTATTTACCTCATCCACTTGATCGCGCAGCCCGGCTCGTCTTCTTTCAGGACCTGGCAGGAAAAGTACCTTTGGAGACGTCACCGCGCTCACAACGTGGTGAGCATGGTGATGTCGGAGCAGGTCCTGCTGAATGAAGATAGAAATGCAGGACCTGCGCCGACGTCACCACGCTCACCACCAGGTTGCTAGGAGATATTGTTTGTAAACTTTTAGTTTTTTATCACGTGCATGAAAAACGCATCAAAACGCATTGCACCCGCGCAGAAAAAACTGAACGCAATCGTAGACAAAACTGACTGAACTTGCTTGAAAAATGGTGCAAGTTTCACTGAATGCACCCTGAACGCATCCGGAGCCAACCCGTATCGTTCGTGTGAAAGGGGCCAGCCATTCCCGTATTGCGGACCGCATATGCGGATCAGCAATAAATGGGCACCCTTCCGTGTGCATTACGCATCACGGATGCGGACCCATTCACTTCAATGGGTCCGCAAATCCAGAGATGCGGAAGGGTGCGAAACAGAATCACGGAACGGAACACTACATAAGCACTACGCAGTGCTTCCGTGGGGTTCCATTCCGCACTTCCGTTCCACCAAAAGATAGAACATGTCCTTTTTGTAGAATTGTGCTTTCCTGGGTAATATACCCGGAGAGGTGAACATGACATCACACTACACTGTATGTACAGCACAGTATGACCCCTGCTGTAGGATAGGCGCCCATTCTATGTATTGCTGCAGGGCTGACACCGACTGTAGTCTGTCCCCATGGTCTGAGCCCCTGGTAACCAGTGGAGTAGCTAGAAATGACTGGGCCCCACACAAAATTTTTAAACGGGCAGGCAGGCGTCATACAGTGGCATTTGATTCTTTAACATACATGTGTTTTTACTGGACTATGACGTACACGCAGGGCTGCCATCAGAAATTTTGGGGACCCTTACACAGCTCAACCCAACCCCTCCCCCCCAGGCGAAAGCTAATTTTGCCGCCCCCCTTGACTCAGCCCATTGACCACACCCTTTAACCCACCCCTTTTTGTCGGCCACCTATTTAATGATTGTTTCATGCAACATTTTACTTGACCAGCTAATTTTAGATATTCTTGGTGGTCATCTGTGCCATTTTGGCCTCAAAACATTACATGACCCCCTACACTACATTACATTACATTACATTATTGACAACTAAGTTTTTACCTCGACTGGTGGTGGCTAGGTGTGTTTATCAGCAGGTCTGCTCCAGTCACTGTTATGGGGGGATCTGTAGATGGCATTGTTATGGGGGGGATCTGTGGATGACACACTGTTATGGGGGATCTGTGGATGACACACTGTTATGGGGGATCTGTGGATGACACACTGTTATGGGGGATCTGTGGATGACACACTGTTATGGGGGATCTGTGGATGACACACTGTTATGGAGGGGGATCTGTGGATAATACATACCGTATATAGCATCTTATGCTATATGTGTCATCCACAGATCCACTCCATGACAATGTCATCCACAGATCCCCCTCCATAACAGTGTTCTGTGGATGACACTATTATGGGGGATCTGTGGATGACACTATTATGGGGGATCTGTGGATGACACTTATGGAGGGGATCTGTGGATGGCACTGTTATGGAGGGGATATGTGAATGGCACTGTTATGGAGGGGATATGTGAATGGCACTGTTATGGAGGGGATCTGTGGATGACACATACCGTATATAGCATCTTATGCTATGTGTCATTCACAGATCCCTCTCCTCTTTACTACCTTACGTTCAACTCCCTCCAGTAACAGGCAGTGCGGGCGGCGCTCACTCACTGGCGTAACGCGCCTGCGCCACCTAGTGGGAGGAGCAGGCGCGTGACATCAGTAAGTGAGCACCGCCCACACTGCCTGTTACCGGAGTCAGTGTAAGATAGTAAAGAAATGAGCACTGATTTTAAAGTTAACACCCTGACACAAAAAAATAAAATATGGCTCGGGACCGGCCGGGCCCCCCCGGGGTCCGGGCCCCTTATTGGGGTATCGGCTTTACCCCTCTGATGGCGGCCCTGCATACACGATACAAAAATGCAGCACCCCACGTTCTTGTATTCTGCACAATACGGTAAAAAAAATGGATACATTTAATTTTTTTTACAATGAAACTCTATGGTGAATGGATGTCACTGTCACGGCATCAGTATGAGGCATCCGAATAAGTTTTTTTGTATACTTTAAATGGATGGGAAAAACGTGATGTGAACCCAGCCTTAAATGTGAGACAAAAATGTGATGTGAACTAGCGGTGCATTGTACAGTTGTTGAAAAAACCATACTCGCCTGCTCCCCGCCGCTCCGTGATCTTCCAGTCCCCATTCTGGCCTCATACTGGTGTCCCCAAGCTGCACATGGGCGCCCAGAGGAGTGTGGCATCAGATGGATAGGGGGCCTAGAGGGCAGGGCATCAGATAAGTAGGGGGCCCATAGGACAGGACTGGGGGGGGGGGGGGCTTCTGAAAGGACAGCAGATGAATGCAGCTGGGGGGGGGGGCTACATGAGATGCAGGACAGCTAGGGTTGGCAGGGATAAGGCTGGAATGTATGGGCTCCTGATAGTGACAGGCACAGCATCTTCTTTCTGCAGCACTTCCTGTCTCCCCTCTCCCTCCAGTTACTGCCGACTACAGAGCAGTCTATGTAGCAGAAGCTGGGCTGTACTAATAGTTAGGAGAGGGAGGGGAGACAGGATCTCCCTGTAGCACACTGTACTGAGCCTTGGCTGCACTATTAAGCAGCCAGGCTCCTCTATTAATGGTCCGTGCTGATGGGCGGGGCTTAGCTCCCTGCTCTGCTCCGAGGACATTCTAAAGCAGCAGTGAAGGGAGTGTAGAGGGGGTGTGGCCAGTCTGACTGTTTACTACTGCTCCAGGCCCCTTGTCAGCCCGGGCCCCGAAGCAGCTGCTTCCCTGGTAGGTACGCCACTGGGGCCACCAGCAGTGGCATACCTACCAGGGAAGCAGCTGCTTCGGGGCCCGGGCTGACAAGGGGCCCGGAGCAGTAGTAAACAGTCAGACTGGCCACACCCCCCTCTACACTCACTTCACTGCTGCTTTAGAATGTCCTCGGAGCAAAGCAGGGAGCTAAGCCCCGCCCATCAGCACGGACCATTAATAGAGGAGCCTGGCTGCTTAACGGGGTTATCCCATCATAATGATCACTGTTAAATCTGTTAATGATTTGACAGTGATCATTTTTGTAAATATATTTGATTAACCCATTCCCACCGTTTAGGAGAAAATTTATCCCCACTTACCTCATTGTTGTTATTCGGTCTCCCCTGGTTACGGCCAGCGCTCTTCTCCGGAATCCCGGTGGGCACGCTTGCGCAGAAGACTCTTCTTTTCTCAGGCCTGCGTACTGCACACACTGTACTGAGCCCTGGCTGCACTATTAAAGGGGTTATCCCACTTTGCATTTTCATACTTACCTGCTGCCAGCGCGCCGTTCACTTCCTGGATTCTGGCTGGGGGTGGGCTTCATCTTGATTGAAGTCTTCTCCCGGCCGGACCGCTCGCTGTCCTGAACGTGCGTTCGCGGCTCTGTACTATTCTGGCCAGGAAGAAGTCACCATCGCGCATGCGCGGCTGCGTGCGCGTTCAGGACAGCGAGCGGTCCGGCCGGGAGAAGACTTCAATCAAGATGAAGCCCGCCCCCAGCCAGAATCCAGGAAGTGAACGGCGCGCTGGCAGCAGGTAAGTATGAAAATGCTAAGTGGGATAACCCCTTTAATAGTGCAGCCAGGGCTCAGTACAGTGTGTGCAGTACGCAGGCCTGCAGGGTATAGCGATGTGAGGTCACGGTTACTTAGGCAAACGAGGGTTGCTATGGGTTACTCACAGTTTGTAGGATGACCCTGGGCAGCGTACAGCAGTGATGGAGAGGCTGGCACAGAAGTCCTCTGGGGCACTCTCTGTATATGGGGACCAGGCCTGATGGTGGGTGAGGTGCCCTGGATGTTGCAGATGTTTAATGTGCCTAGGGCAAGGTCCCTTTAAGGTTCGTGACACCAGTGCCTGTAACGGTGGCACACCGGTTGATAGTGGTAGGAGTAATAAGTGAGGAACACGTTGTTGTGGTGAACCAAACTTTCTTTACTGGAAACAGTTAACTTTATACAGTCTTTTGTAAAGTTCCAGGTAATGCAACAGTATAAAGCATTCTTTCACATCAATGGCAGGTACAATGTTCTTTGCAAGATGCTCAGAGGGTTAAACACAATCACAGACCAGGCTGTACCTTCTCCTCAGAAATACTGTACACTGTTCCTCAGAACTCCTGTCTGTCTGTATCCCAAGGCCCGTATGCCCTAATGCTGGCTTTTATCCTTGGTAGAAATCTTCCTCTCGTGTATATATCCTTGCTTTAACGTATAACTCCTTCTGCCCTTCAGCTTACTTGTCTAGCTGGACTACTGGCTCTGCTTTGCTTTGGTTAGGAACTGAAGGTTTCTCCCAGGAGGCAAACTCTTCTCTTGGAGTGAATCTTCTGAGCTAACTCTGGCTCAATATCCTCAGGCAGGCTGATCCACACTCTCTAGCCTCCTGGTATCAACTAGAAACCTGGGCTGTCTAGTTGCATGTCAGAGCCTGCACCTCAGCCCCACTTCTGGCTAAATTGTCTTCTGGCTTCTGACTCCACACTCTCTCGACTCTGAACTGACCCCTCCCTGTCTGGGTCTAAATATATATACTAAGTGTTCCCTAGCTCCCTCTAGTGTCTAGGATGTTAAATTGCACCACAATAGGCCTGCTGCACATATCACAGGGAAAAATACACATTAAATACACATTAAAATGTACTGTGAAATACACTGCCACTGTCCCACAGGAGGTGAAGAACAACTTGGCCCAATTGACCCTTGTGTAGTGCCCACATTTACCTAGTGGGAAACTACATACCCCGTTGCTGTAACGTTGCCCGTCCTCGGCGCAACACAAGGGGCCCTGCCCAGCTGGACACTGCACCTGAAAGACAAAAATAATGCAAAGCAGGAACACACATCTACATTTTCAAATACACATATATATATCAGGCAGCTCCGCTGGCTAAGGAACAAGTCCGGTGAAAAGGGGCGTCATTCTCTTCTCTCAGGATAGTATAAAGGAACAGGGGGCGCTGACCTGGTGCTATCAGGGATACCAGGATAGTCCATAATAAGATTGAAGTACAATGATCCATAATAAAACAGCATCTCAGAGGCCCACAGGCGTTGGGGTGATCTCTGGGCACATAACTTTGAGTTTAAGATTGCACATATAAAAGTCATAGCACATAAAAGTCCACATTATCCAAAAATGACATATAAATTAAGTGCTGTAATGTCCCTTAATCAACCTGAAAAGGGGTTAAAAGGGTTAAGGTGCAAAATAAAATAGGCACAACTTGGCTTTAAGTTCTTTGAAGCAGGCAGGAGGTCCTGTAAACAGTATGGCCTTGTAGCAATTGGTAATTTCAGTGGCCTACCACCACCACTGAGCCGTGGGTAACTGGCAGCAGCAACATAGGACCAAAACAAAGGACTCCTGTCCTGAAAGGGTTAAATCCACATGTATGGGTCCCCTAGCAAGAGAAATCAGCAGAATAGTGGCCTTGCAGGCCTACTCACAGGTGTGTACCAGTTCCACTTGGTACATCAGTGGCACATCCCGGTTCTGCTTGCAAACTGGGCCGGACACGAGGGTCCACATAAGGATCGGCCTACAAAATAGTATTGGGCGGCAGCTGAAGCATGAATGGTCCCCTTACTGGTATAGGCCCAATAGGCCTGGGGGTTAACTCTGTTGAAGGAGTTAACCCGGCTGGAGGTCCCACGGGTCTGGGTGTCACTGGATTCATGTGACGGACCCGACTCCTGGTGTAGCAGAGCCTTTCTGGTGCCGCAGCGGCGGACATAGCAAAAGGGGCCGGCACAGGGACTCGAACTGCAGGCTCGGAGACATCAGCGTACATAGGGGGATTTCCGTCAACCAGGGGTGTTGGCGCCGTTTGTGATACAGCTAGCTGGCTCAGACCAAGGAGTTGGACCTCTAACCTTGCTATCTGGTCCTCCAGTCTCTCAGGCGCTGCTCCGCTGACGGTCCCCGCCTCCGCTGCTGCAGGTGAGGGATCTGAACTCTCTGGTGCGGTCGCCACAGGTTCCAGCGCCGGATCCAAACTTTTTCCTCTCCGCAGGGCATCAAGGTAAACTTCTAGCCTGGCGATCAATTCTTTTAGAGTCTCTTGCGATGCTGTTGTTTTGCGAATCACGGCAACACGTATCTTCATCTTGTGTCTTTTAAGGTAGTCAATTGTGGATTCTGAGGTGTGTTTATGATCATTATCCATTTGTAGAAGCCATCTTCGTTTCCACTTCAGCTTGTTGGTGTTTTGTTTGCTTCTAGAATTTGCTGGAATTTCATTGAATCCATTCTTCCCTCTAACCGTGAAATGTTCCCCATGCCATTGGCTGCAACATAACCCCAAAGCATGATTGATCCACCCCAATGCTTAATGGTTGGAGAGGTTATTTTGATGAAGTTCTGTGTCCTTTTTCTACAAACATACCCTTCCTCATTGTGGCCAAACAGTTCTATTTTAACCTGATTGGTCAAGAGCACTTGTTTTCAAAATTGTTTAGATGTTCTTTTGCAAACTTCTGACGCTGAATTTTGTGGTGAGGGCGCAAGAGAGGTTTTCTTCTGATGACTCTTCCATGAAGGCTGTATTTGTGCAGGTGTTGCTGAACAGTAGAACAATGTACCACAACTCCAGAGTCTGCTAAATCTTCCTCAAGGTCTTCAGCAGTCAAGTAGGGGTTCTGATTTGCCTTTATAGCAATCCTACGAGCAGCTGCCTCTGAAATTTTTCTTGGTCTTCCAGAACTCCTCTTGACCTCCACTGTTCCTGTTAACTGCCATTTCTTAATTACATTTCAAAGTGAGGAAACAGTAACCTGAAACTGCTTTGCTATTTTCTTATAGTCTGCTCCTGCTTTGTGGACCTCAACCATTTTCATTTTCAGAGTGATAGGCAGTAGTGATGAGTGGCAGGGGCTATATTCGAATTCTCGACATTTCACAAATATTCTGTAGAATATTTGTCATATATTTGCGAATTTCGAGATGTCGAGGTTATTTAATGCAATAAATTGGCAATGTAAAAATCGCGTAATGCAAATTCGTAACGCGAAATACAGGCGTGGGTCAATTTGGCTACATTTTTCAAGCTGGTATAAGTTTCCTGAGACTGGAGAAAATGGTTGGCCCGGCAGAACACTGGAATAGCTTTATATGCAGATAGAGTCAAGTGCTCCAATATATTCACGATCGGCAGTGATTAGAATATTTTATCGCACTACGTGCAACTTCACATTTTAGCAGGTCGGACTACAGATTACTGATTGGTGCATTAAGTAATGTTGTGAACTTGACATTGCTTCCTTCTCATTGGCCCCTAAGCAAGAAGCAGAGAGGAATCATGTGTTCAAATGGAAAAAAAATGCCGATATAACAAATATATAGCACTATATTCTAAATATTCGCAAATTCTCGAAGTAGCGACATTCGCAATAAAAATTCGCTATTCGAATATTTGTGCTCAACACTAATAGGCAGCTTCTTAGAAGAACCCATGGATGCTGTTTTTTAGGACAAGGTTAGGCTACTTTCACGCTTGCGCTTGATCAGATCCGTTCTGAACGGATCCGATCATATTAATGCAGACGGAGGCTCCGTTCAGTACGGATCCGTCTGCATTAATAACTTAGAAAAATTTCTAAGTGCGAAAGTAGCCTGAGCGGATCCGTTCAGACTTTCAATGTAAAGTCAATGGGGGACGGATCCGCTTGAAGATTGAGCCATATGGTGTCATTTTCAAGCGGATCCGTTCCCATTGACTTACATTGTAAGTCTGGACGGATCCGCACGCCTCCGCACGGCCAGGCGGACACCCGAACGCTGCAAGCAGCGTTCAGCTGTCCGCCTGGCCGTGCGGAGGCGAGCGGAGCGGAGGCTGAACGCCGCCAGACTGATGCAGTCTGAGCGGATCCGCATCCATTCAGACTGCATCAGGGCTGGACGGAAGCGTTCTGCTCCGCTCGTGAGCCCCTTCAAACGGAGCTCACGAGCGGACAGCAGAACGCTAGTGTGAAAGTAGCCTTAGAGGAGTGTGAGTATCTATCAAGCTTTGAAATTTGCATTATCTGACCTTTCCTAATGATTGTGAACAAGCCTTAACCCTAACAGGCTATTTAAGGTCTGAGACCTTGGTCAAAGTTACCGGTATCTAAGTGCTTGAATCTCCTTGGGTTTCCATACTTTTGCAAGGTACTTCTTTCCTTTTTTGACTATAAAATTGTACAAAACCAAAATAAAACACTGATATTGCTTAAAATGTTGAAAAGTGTCTTTCATCTTTAACTTTATGCCTTTTGGAGATCATTTCATCTTCAACTTGCTTATGGTTCACAGTAACAGTATTTTTGCCCAAACCTTTGCATGTCACTGTTTAGGTGTTTCAATTCGTGTTGAGTGAATCGACATTCAAATCCAAGATCCAAAGTCGATTCACTCAAAACTTCATTTGAATGCTGTACTGGGGTTCGTCTGAAAATAAAATGTGATACCAGACTCAGCCCGGACAAGAGTGGTGGTGTTTCTAGGATAAAAAAAAAACATTGAGAAAAAATTCCCAAGGATTGCTGCAAATTTTCAAAGCAGTGACGGGCTGATCTCTACTGATTTAACCTTTGCCATTACAAAGGAACAAATCCATGAAGATCAAATCTGCGTCAAAATCTGCCAAAGTCTGGTGCAAACTGATGAAGGATTTATAGAAGCTCATTAAACTGGATACTAGCTATGGGACTGTTGTTAGGTTTGGAGAATTATATATAATATTGAAGGGGTTCTCTGGGAATAATGATTTTTTTTTTTAGCAAGTACATCCAGCCTGCGTCCATAAACATAAGCATGGGAATGGTCATATGCTCCACTTCAGCCAATGACTGGCTTCAGCTGTCACATGCTGCTTTGTGGCCGTTTTACTATGTCCATGCTGTGGACGTAAACACAGTGTAGGGACCATGGACATGCGGCAGGCAGCACTGAGGACCAGAGCGGCAGGGTGCAGGTAAGTATGAATATTGTGTTTACGGAGGCAGGCTGGGGGCACATTATTATTCACAGAGAATTACTTCGAAGAGATGGGACTAAGCGCCATCCCCAAGTACTAGGCTTACAGAAACTGCCGAGGAGGCAGATGCTACACCGCTTCGGTTACTCCCGAGTAATGTAAACTGCATTACTTGCTGTGCTATGGTGTTTGTGTAGTTCCTATTCACTACAATGGGGGCTACAGAAGCAGCGTAGCGCCGTCCTGCTCGGCAGTTTTCCTAAGCCCGGCCACCTGAGGTTGGCGCTTAGTCCCATCTCACCGCGGAGAAAGCAAAATGGGACAACCCCTTTAACTTAATAAGTATAAATGGAGCAAGCATCTCCTGCATGCTTGGGCTATAAAGCAATTTTACGGATTTCAGTGTTAAATATTGCTGACCTATGCTCAAGATAGGTCATCGATATCAGATCAGGGGGGTCCGACTCCCAGCACCCCCACCGATCAGCTATTTTAAGAGACCTGACCCCTCAAATGAGCACTGTGGCCTCTTCATAGTGTACCAAACGCAGTGTAGCAGGTCAGCAATATTTAAGTCCTGGACAACCCCATTAACAAGCATGTAGTCCCAGCATGCAGGAGATTATAAATGGACGCTTGATTTATACGGATCCATTTAATATTATTTATAGTTCCTATCTGCCACTAGGGGGAGCAAACCAAAGAAACATTTCTATTGTGTTTGATTTGCAACCAAAGTCTGATGAGCTCTACTAAAGGAGGGCCTGAAAAGAGGGGCCCATCCCTTGCTGTTACTTTTCCCTTTGCTATTGGGGGCAGAATCTGTATAGGACTCTCCTCTAAAAAGCAACGGCACTGATAGCCAACAATGCGGTGGGGAGGAAACAGAAACCAGACCTTTCTGTCCTGGGTGACAATACATGCACTATAATGGGGGGCCCAGTTTGCTATGGGGCCCCCTCTATTCTATGTATCATTTGATCATAGCATCTCACACCACATAAAATGTGCATGTCATCCAAAAATTGGCCACTGAACACTAAATTTAAAAACATTTGAACTACCATATACTGCCCAATAAATTAATGTGAAATGATGATTTTGTGTTAAAATATTCTATTACATTAATTACAATGGTCGTCATTCAGCATAATTTCGCAATATAAAGTTGCCTCAATCCATCTGTCAGGAGTTCACCACATCACCTTCCTCTCATTTATACCTTGTAAAGATAAAGCCAAGTGCTCTATAATTGCAGGTTACCGTATTTTCAGAGAGTTACAAAACAGGAAAAAAACAAACATTTTGTGACCTCTCTCCAAGTGGAGCGTAGTTGGTGACCCCACCGCTTCCTGCTGTATCTCTTTAACATGCTACAAGTGGTTGGTGGTCTGCAGCCTGGAAATCAGAGGGGCGGTTTTCGAGCTCTTGAGAAAATACAATGATGCTTGTAGAATGTCTTGTATATATCTACTTGCCACAGTAAAGGACGCCTTTGCTTAGGATTTCAGTTCCTGCATACTATCACGTTACAATTATTATTCAGACACGAAAAGCAGCAAATAAGTCTAAATGAAATCACATTGGAATGATGACATGTGTGGGCTTTCCCCAGCAGAAAAAATAAGCAAATGATTTTACAGTTAGTGTCTGCCTGAGCGCGTTCTAATCCGGGATCTGCAATCGACTGAGACCTCGGAATTACTGCAGAGTGACGGCTCAGCAAGTGCAGCGTCCTGTGCAGTCTGGGTAAAAGCTTCGTTACAAAAAAGGTAGATTATATTATGTGAAAAAATGTATAAAATCTATCACTGTGTGTGTAGCCATCTATTATCTATCACTCAATCTTTCTTTCTTTCTTTTTTCCTTCCTTCCTACCTTAATTTCTTTCTTTCTTTATTTCTTCTCTCATTCTTCCTTCCATTCTTTCTTTTCTTCCTTCTACCTTCCTTCTTTCTCTTTCTTTTCTTTCCTCCCTTACTATTTTTCTTCTATCTTACTTCTCTTTCTTTCTTTTTTTCTTTCTTTTCTTTTCTTTTCTTTTCTTTCCTTCCTTCTTTCCTTTTCTTTCTTCTACCTTTCTTTCTTTATTTGTTCTTCCTTTCTTTTCTTCCTTTCTTTTCTTCCTTTCTTTTCTTCCTTTCTTTTCTTCCTTTCTTTTCTTCCTTTCTTTTCTTCCTTTCTTTCTTTCTTTCTGTCATTTAAAGTGCAGTCAAATATATTCACATGAATGCTGAAGTCTTTAAAGGGAACCTGTCACCAAAAAATTGCTTATTAAGCTGTTCAGAGTACCTTATAGTGCTACATAGTAGTGTCCTATTGCACTTTTTCTTAGTTTTACAGCATTTAGCCTCAATGTTTTATTCAGCTGCTGCCCCGTGCTTCAAGTCAGGCTTGAAGTCAGGGGGGCAGCGGCCTAGGCAACTCCAATCCTGCTCTCCCCGCCTCCCGCCGCCTTGATTGACACGCCGCATCTCAGTGCCGGGACCGCACTCTCAGCCCGCATGCGCGGTAAAGGGCGGCTGTAGTGCGATCCCGGCTCTGGCTCGTACACTCAGCCGGCTTCAGTCTCGCTACAGCGCATGCGAGTATGTAAGGCTGGCGGGCACATGCCCTGTAGCGAGACTGAAGCCGGCTGAGTGTACGAGCTGGAGCCGGGATCGCGCTACAGGAGCCCTTTACTGCGCATGCGGGCTGAGAGCGCGGTCCCGGCACTGAGATGCGGCGTGTCAATCAAGGTGGCGGGAGGTGGGGAGAGCAGAAATGGAGACGCCTAGGCAGCTGCCCCTTTGACTTCAAGCCTGACTTGAAGCACGGGGCAGCAGCTGAATAAAACATTGATTTCTCAATGAGGCTAAATGCTGGAAAACGAAGAAAAAGTGCAATAGGACACTACTATGTAGCACTATAAGGTACTCTGAACAGCTTAATAAGCGATTTTTTGGTGACAGGTTCTCTTTAAGCAATTTTCACAACACGTGAATGCATCCTAATGGTACAGCCACATGTGCTTTACACATTGCAGATTTTCCACAGTGGAATTACATGCATTATAATCCTCGGCGTTTAAAGTGTCTACACAGTTGCAGAAGAAGCAAGAGGAGGAAAGGAGCACAGAGGGGCTTGGGACCACCCTTGGTGCACGTACCTGGCTTGGGCCCACCCTTGGTGCACATACCTACTCACTTGCATTTCTCCAGAATGAAGCAACCGATCACTAAATGAAAGGTATCATTACATTCAGCTCAGCTAGCCCTACACGGCATTGTACCTGGTTTATCAGTGAATTTCCTGGTGACAGTCTCCCTTTAAAGGGAACCTGTCATGTGGATATTTGATTATAATCTAACTAATTATATACAATCATTAACTACTAAAAAGTACCTTAGATTTATTCACTTACTGGTGTGACAGATGGTTACCTCATAATATACACACAAAGATGCCACATGCCGCATGCTAATGAGCTGATTTGAGTCCAGCGTGATGTCAGTGAGTCCAGCGTATATTTAATTCAGAGCTATAGCCACTCCCCTGCCCACCTGCTGCTGATTCATATGTAAAAAAACTGTCATTCAGCAGCAGGTGGGTGGGGAGAGTGAGGAGCTCATGAATATTCATGACTCATCATTATCAGCTGGAGCTTTTCAAAACAAGATGTTGGCAGA
This sequence comes from Bufo bufo, assembly GCF_905171765.1. Taxonomy (NCBI): domain Eukaryota; kingdom Metazoa; phylum Chordata; class Amphibia; order Anura; family Bufonidae; genus Bufo; species Bufo bufo. Next base: position 456,322,353 of record NC_053393.1, on the reverse strand, counting down.
TTGACTGGGTCAATTAAAGAAAGTGACCCAGCATTTTGCTAAGAGAATCAGTCACTTATTTATGTTGCCCTTAGTTAGGACACCATAAAACTCGTGACCTCTAGCAGTTTAGTACCTCTGGAGCATGGCAAGAGCCAACAGGTGAGATTTGATGTATCTAGGCCCAATGAGATTCTAGGCAAAACATATTAAGTGGCAAGCCTGTGAAGGACCACAGGATATAGTACATACAGAATATAGTGTATATGCAGCCAAACAGGTAGACTCGGGAACACATCCAGTTGAGACCCAAGCAGAAGAACCTTCATCCAGTCACCATATGGGGTGCGACAAAGATTACAGAAGAAATAATCATTCCTCACAGGGTCTGACTCTCAGAAAATCCCAGAGAACCTATTTAAGTAAAATGTAGAAAACTGAGAGCATAACCAGGTAGGAACATAAATCTGCTTGTTAACTTCCCTACTTTCTCAGAAACCAGCAGAGTCTAACCACATGAAAGTCGCCCTGCGCAGCCTTGAACCAAATTTTACTGAAATGCTTCTCTAGGCAGTTCTTTTTTAATGACAGACCTTCTAAAATTGACATGATATTTAAAATCTGTTGTAGAATCAGCCCCAGACCTAAACTGTCTGGAGCAGAAATGCAGAGGAACTTTCTGCAAGTGAGATTATTACTAGATGTGCAAAGTAAGAGATATCCATGATAGACAACAATCCAAGTGCTTCACGGCCCAGATCCCTTGTCTCCAGCAGAAGAGGGGTATGCCATCTTTATAATCCCTCTACAACAGGAAAAGGTTTGATGAATGAGTTTGATTAGACTTTGGGTATATTCACATGTGCAGGCTATGTTCAGGTTTTTTCATACAGTTTTTAAAGCCAAAGCCAGGAGAAAGTTTAAAGGACAGGCATTACTTCTCCTCTTCTTTGAATCCACTCCTTGTTTTGGCTTCAAAAACTTTATAAAAACCTGAGCAGATGTGAATATTGCCTGAATATATGTAATTTTTCATCTACATAGCACCTTCTTCTTACTTATTCAGGATCAAAGACATCTGCCCACCCACATCTGCTTAATAGTGTTGTCTCCAGTAATATAAAACAAACACCAAAAAACGAGGATACTGTTTATATAAAAATTTATAATTTTATTAAATTACATCAGACAATAAATATCACTTGTAGTCAAAAGGGATGGGATATAGAGAAACGAGCCTCTCAAAAAAATGGGCTCAACAATGCGGAGAATCGCATCGGAGGAAAATCGCACCTTGATGCAGCCACGGTTCACAAAATACTGAAGAGTCGGGTGACAATCAAGTTTATAATAGATAACAATAATGGCAAAATATCACATCAGACCCCTAACATGATTATCCAAAAAATCCTTTCACCCTCCTCAATCTAGAAATCAAGTTGAATATCAGACTACGGCGTTATCTTATTGTATAACTGGTGAACAAAGCCTGTAATCTTGATAACTACTTTTACTAGGTAAATCCGCCAGTCTAGACATCAACTATGTCTCCATATTACATACCAATATTGCTGCTGCTCGCGGTGACAATTGGTCCCCAAATGCCTCAACCTCGACACATGTTTCGCCACGTGGGCTTCGTCAGGAGGCAATTGTGGGGTGTTGTAGATCTAATTCCAGTAATATAAAAGCCTATAGGATTCCATTATAAGTCAATGGGATCCATCATGATTAGTTGGCTGCCACTTAGGCCTCTTACACACGACTGTGGGGCACCATGCCCATGATGTGGACCGCAAATTAGAGGTCCGCAAAGCACCGGCCGTATGCACTATACATCGCGGTGCAGACCCATGACTTCAATGGGTCCGCGATCTGCAAGATGTGGTGAAAGATAGGACATGTCCTATCTTTTGCGGTAGGGAGGCACAGACAGGGAAGCCCACTAAAGGTTCCATGTTCATGTTCACCAGGCCTAAAAATGAATCCTCCATAACCATCATGGCTGCTTTAAAAGGGGTTCCTAGCTTTTTAACAATTTTTGCTCACCATTCAGCTCCCCAACACTCAGTTCCAGCTCCTTTGGTACATCTCTGCATTAACTGTGCTCTGGTCCCCACTTGTCAACTTCCAGAATGGATGGGGGTCACTTGTGCCACTGCAGCCAATAACTGGCTGCAGTGGTGATGTGTCCCCAAAGCGGCATGTGTCCTAGTGATGCTCCTCTCCACAGTTCCAGCAGGGTGGGGGGGGAGGGTATTAGGAGGGGGGGGCGGTGGATGAGCAAAAAAAACATTGAAATGTTGAACAACCCCCAATGTAAGCCATGATGTAAGTGTGAATGAAACCTAAACTGGACTGATACACAGGAGACAAACACTTTTTCCTACATAAATATTAACCTGATAATTTTAATGACCTTAATCCAGTTCATATAAACCAATCCTTATGGAGGAAATCAGAAATCATGAGAGAAAACCAGATGCACATAAGGCCCATACTGAACCTTATGGTCCCAGTGACACAGTAAGATGACATAAAGACTGTAGTGATGACTGCTGAGCTGCCATATTATTCAGCTGTAATAATGCTATGCACATAACTCGTCTATTTTCTATTTAGCAGAGACTGACAATTGGCTTTTAATGTTAGCTTCAATACTGGGAAATTAAATCATGAATTAAAGGCAAATATCTGCTTTTTTAAATATAGGTGTAGCCTCTATGCAGTACCTCTGTTGACCAGCAGAGGGCATGAATAAGGGATGTATAAGGAAGTCATGTATCAATAGTGTTTTTGTATACCACTTATATTTTAAAACTTATACTGAAGGAAAGGGTATATGAAAACTCTAGCCCAATGTACCTATGTCCAGTGGCATACCTTCAATAGAGGCAGACCATGTGACTACTATGGGGCACATTACTAAACTTCTTTTCTCTCCGATGTGAAAACACTGCATTTTCATGCAGCCACCACTAACGTGAATTCAGTGCAAACAGAATATTACACTTCCATTTCAGTCAATTGTAACTGCATGAATTCCCATGCACTGAGCTCCCCCTAGTGGTGTCTGCAGGCAGCCAGCTTTGTTAATAGAAGGGAAGCAGCAGATTTATCAATGTATTTCTGCGGTGTGAATACACTGAGAAATAGTAAAGTGGGTGACGCCAAGGGTAACTTTTTTATGGCAATTTTTGTAATTCAAATTTCTGAATGTTTAATTTGAAAAAATAATAATAATTTGTCAGAAATATGGGGCATCCTGCTCTAGTTCTTCATTAGTACTATTTCCGAGACTAGTGTGATTGCATTAAACATGTACGATCTATGATTATTAATATGATTGTAGACATTTATTACATTACATGCACTGTCAAATATATTTTAATGGGGCATATGGCATACGGATTTTTTATTTTGTAACCTTAGTGTTTGAGAAAGGTCTGCAATGAAATGAAATCGTTTTAGACTGCCTGTAAATGAACACGTCTGTGAATAAATTGTACTGTGATATGTGGAGTTATCTTCCATACTTTTATTTAGCATTTCATATTGATGGTATAAAATCTTTCCTTCTATTTCAGTTAGCATTATTCAAAGCGGCAAGTAATTCCACCCCGGTGACAGATTACCGTAGTCAGCCTGTCTTTTCAGTTGCTTTGACTATTTCCTATTACAAGTGGCTGCAGTCTATTTTAAGACCAGTGGGTTGTGTGGATTCCATGTCTCCATGTGCCAACATCATATCCTGTGCTGGATCTCAAAACCTGATTGAAAAATGCTGAAGTGAAAGTAGCCTTAGAGTGCACGGCTGCACGCCCAAAAAGGTGGTAGCCGAACCCCCACATTCATACTGCAAAAACGAATGGTAAAGTTAGTCAGCACATCCTATAAAATGACATAATGCAAAAGAACTTTTCAAACATTGAATATATAGATTGAAAATGTTACTAATGCCATATTTTTTGTTGGGACTTTGTAATGACTACTTTCCTTGTGCCCTTGGCATCACAGACATTGCCCTCTCCTGGATCTCCTCAACATGGAGAGCCCGACCACAAGTCACATTTAATGGCTCCACATTTTCCCTAGTCTAACAGGTCCACTGCCTTGGGATAACATTTTATTTTGTCCTCTCCTTCAAACTGCTCATCCAAGCCTCTTATTACCTCCTGCTGCCTCCAACTTAAAAACATATCTCATATCTGCTCCTTTCTCAACCCTGAGTCAACTAAAATTCTAGTGCATGCCGTCATCCTAAACTGCCTAGACTACTGCAACATCCTTCTGTGTGGTTCTTGCATCCCTCCAATCCATCCTCAACTCTCCTACCCAAATAATCCACTTTTCCCTCATTTCTCCTCCACCTCTTCCCAGGGGCGTAGCTATAGGGGGGGGGCAGAGGTAGCAGTCGCTAACGGGCCCAGGAGCCTGAGAGGGCCCAAAGACCCTTGTGCCACATGAGACACTGGCATTATAGAAAGTGCATACTGGTCAATTTACACCTCTGGCTGGAGGGAAGGAGTTAGGTTAAGAATTTGGCATGAGGGGGTGCCCTTTCAATGTTTGCCTCAGGCAGCAGGAAGGCTATGTGCTCCCCTGCCCCTTGCCAACAAGCACTGAGGGACGGGGGCCCAAGCTGAACTCTTGCACCAGGGCCCATGAGCTTTTAGCTACGCCCCTGTGTAGAGTCCTTTCAAAATCTTAACAATAGCATACAAGGCTGTCCACAATCTGTTTCCTCCTTAAATTTCTGACCATTTCTCCTAATGTATACCCTCATAGTCTTCTATCCTCATACCTGCTCCTTCTTCACTCTCCTCCTGTCTGCCCTCAAATATTTGTCTACAAGATTTCTCAGGTGCATCTCCCAAACTCTGAAATTGACCATCATTAAAAGATTCAGCACTCTCAAAAATCATCAATCCTTTAAATTTACCTTTTCAGGAAAACCTACAGCCTAATATTACCATGCTGCCACTATATAGCCATATGAGCAGCCTCTACCCTTGTTGTCTCCTCCTCCTTCCCTTGTAGGTTGTAGGCCCTCACAGGCAAGGTCTACTCCCTCTGTGTCTAGTCTGTTACTAAGTTCATTTAATCTTTTTGTACTTGTTTTATTAGTATTAGATATGTAAATCCGTATCACTTGTACAGTGCCCAGGAAATAATGATAAAGTAAATAGTACTCTTTATAGCATTTTCAACATTTTTACTGTCAGTACACGCGTTATCCACTAGGAGGCAGCACCTTGACTTTTTTTTTTTTAAAGCAACAGTACCCATAAGAGGAAACTGTAAATGGTTGATGCTACATAGGAAGTAAATGATCTAGAATATTTGCACATACAAGTATTGTTATGTTAAGAAATGTTAGTATGTCTTTGCATTTATACTTGTACTAAATGTTGCATGTTCTGATATATTGGATAATAATTAGTGATTAGGGGATCGAAGTCAAATGAATTGACTTCGATCCGAATTTCAGGGAAAATACAATTCCCTGCAAAGCCGAATTTCCTCGCACTTTGTGGTAACAAATCAATTTTCCCTGAAATTGCAGGGAAAAGAATACATACTCATCCCTTTGCGCGTGAAGAGGCTGTTGCGGTCATCTTGATTGAAGATACAGAGCAAAATATACCGAGCAGTGATGTATGACATTACCACGCTGGCTGGCAATTTCTGATGACGCGAAGCAGCTGAATCAAATTTTTGATAACTTCGCTCAACATTAATTATAATGCTTTTCACTTTGCTTGTCTTCAAGTATTTATATATTTAGATTACTTTTATGCTTAAAAATCAATGTACACATAATTTTTTAAAAAATGGCATAACATGGAGCTTATTATTTTCTATGTGAATTTCAGGCCCACCAATATTCACCAATATTAATAAATTAGAGTTTACTAATATTCTTTAGTCAATATGGATTTGCGATGATACTTATAATGATGAGCTGATGTTACAGAAGAATGTTACAATTTTTATTAGTAGTATTTTCTTAATTTTATACTTAACCCAACGTTCATGATGATTATCATGATGTTGAGTAATAGTAGTAGCAGCATCCTTATTATCTTGTAAAACAATACAGCATGTCCCTGACAGTTGTATAAAGCAATCCAGAACGCCTGGAAGCTCGGCAGTTGGAGGGGTGGTGGGGGTGGGACATTTCAGAAACATGGCAGGGCCACAGGATGTGTTTTCTCTGAACACAAGAGGTCAGTGTGACCTTACAAATTAGGGACTTCTATTAGGAACCAGAAGACCTCAATTCAAAGAGACGTTTTCCAATCTATGAAGAGCTAGCTGAAAGGACAAAGTAGTGAACTTAGATTATGAACTGTAAGCTTGGGTGTGTGTATAATTCATGTGTTTGTCTTATCCATACGATTATGTGTGACAGAATAAGGGTCATGGCTCAATAGTTTCAGAATACCTCATAGGACCATTTGATTTTTTTTTATCAACTGGAGGAAAGTGAGCTCTTGAAATTCATACATGTACATTTTTATTTTTGGTACGTTGGTATGTCCATATGTCTATTTTATAAGTAGGTTCATAAACATGTTCATACGAGTAGGTGTGATCATTAATATGTTCATAAGTATCTTCATATGTGTGATCAAGACAATGGTCATGAATATGTTCACAGGTGTGATCATGATTATAGTCAAGAATATGTTCAGAATTATATTCATATGTGGGATGATGACTGTGGTCATGAGTATATTCATAAGTCTTTGTACTTTTTATCAAGACAGTATTTGCTTTTTGTTTCAAGCAAAAAGCAGCTGGCCAGAGCAGGCAGTCATACAGGGCAAATAAGTGTGTAAGCTGAGACTTGTATTGCCAACATTCCTAGAGATTGCCTAACACAAATCAAAACTCAAAACCTCCAAATTTGATTGTAATAGACCACCAGCAAGATTAGTTTAGCTGTTTCTCTAACTCCCATTGACTTTATTTTAGAGAGTCACACATACATGTGGTTTCCTTTCTATTCTATTCTAGCTTGAAGGCCACCTGACTTGGCAGAATGGAAATCCAACAACCCTCTTTCACCCAATAGCTGGGCAACAGAGATGAACAAATCAATTTGGAATCCATCCCTAAAACTCTTGTGATTTGTTTTGGGCAAATCACAGAGACTCACTCGTCATATTTCTCTAAATGAGACATACAAGCCAGTTCTCTTTCCAAAAAGACAAGAATACTGAGTGCCACAAGTAAAAAAAAAAAGCCCTGGTTAGCTGAGAGGTCTTGGGGCTGCTCTTTTTTCATTAGGTAGACCAACTAGTATGCGTGAGGAGTATTGTAGTCCAGCAGTGTTTGCTGGACTACAACTACTTCTCATGCATATTGGGTGGTCTCTCTAATGAGAAAGCGCACCCCCCAAAGCCTCTCATCTAATCAGGGCAATTGTCTCTTGAGACACTCACTCTGTCCTTTGGAAGGAGTATAATGCTAGGACATTCAGTACTCTTGTCCTCTTGGAAAGAAAACTGGTTTATACATTTCACTTAGAAAAGTATTACACACGGCTCTTTCTTTTCTTGTAGGACTTGTGTTTCTCTGTTTTTTTTGGAGAAACAATATGAGTCCTAAGAGACCTTAAAGTGTTAAATACTAATTTGCAGGACAATTGGAGCATGTTTCATTGGGGTTGAATCATTTGGGACCCAAATCAATTTTTTTAATTCAGCAAATTGTAGACTAAACGAATTTCAACAAATTCACTCATCTGTCCTGGGCAATCCAAAGGTGGGACTCACAACTGTTAAATATTTATAGCATATTCTGTTGACCTGGCATAAATGTCTATGGTGGGAATAAAAACTTGTAATCACTGTATACACTTTATTTTATCCATGTCACATACACTATGAGATATGGGTTTTTTATTAGGTGAGGGCCCCACATTATACATCTGCTAGTCACTGCACTACACTACATTGACCTGCATTGGCTCTACCATGCAAGGTGTCAAAAGTGTGAACAGTGACCACCAGTTCTCCAACTTTAAGACCCTGATAAATAGCTCTCCATATCTCCAGAGGTGTCATGAGTAACTATGGGGGCTCCATACCACAATTTGAAATGGAGCCATCTAAACTATAACCACTTTCTTTAGCAAATCACTTAAGCACATGAAAGGCTTTTGATTATTTAGTCTCCTAGTCTATCCCCTTATATTGCGTTGTTGTTTTTTTTCTTTATTTCCTTCTAATTAGCCAATGTCCTCACCCATTATACCCTTCCAGCATGATCTGATCACTAGTGGAACCTCACTTCTGAGCTGACATGAAGCCCCTTTAGCTTCTATCGTGTCTATGCTTATCTCTCTCAGCTTCTTGAGCCCCTTGGAAAGAGATATTGAGGTTACCTGCGGTCTGAATGGTCAAGTTTTAAGCAGACTTCAGATGAAAAAACAATACAATATTTTACCCTTTACAAACTTTATGTCCTTCTTTCTTCTTATGTTTTACTTTACAGATAAATAATCCTCAGTGTAAAACACTGTGCTGCATTTAAAGAGTTTACAAACCAGGCGTGAAGAGATGTACCTCTTCAGGACTGAACTGCATTTAGAGGACACAGATGTTGTGTCCTGTGAGAGAATCTCCATTATAACTTCCTGTGCCCTTTACATCTACACATAACATTATGACATACAAGTTAATTGTGGATTTCACATGTCTCAGATAATCCGGTCAGTATATAAATGCAAAAAAAAATAAAAATTACTTAGTAACTAACTGCATCCTAGAACTTTAAAAGACGAGATGGCAAAGGGAAAGTAAAGTTATGAAACTCTAAATGAATGGCTACCCTGTATTGTTATACTTTATCTACATAGAGGAAAGATAGTTGTATGGGAAATTGTGCCCACCTAGTGGTCATTTCTAGAACTGCACATTATGTAAGAATATTTTATAAATATATTGTCAAGCTGTAACATATTGCTTTACAAATGTGTAAATAATTGTATATTCTTTAATGTGTAATAGATTCGGATCTCCATTTACAGCTTGGCATTTGGAATATATTTAGATTTAATTTGAATAATATGTGTACAGTTCACATCTAGACTTTAACAAGGCTTATGCACACATAATGTATACAGGGTTGGACTGTGGTTCCTTGGGCCCACAAGAGGAAATTATTCTCGGAGCCCAAACCCCATACCATCAATAAATTCAGAAAGAAATAGACCCCAGTGGTAAGTTATAGTTAGAGGCAGCTCCAAATGTTGTTGTTTTTTTGCCTCCTGGACCTTTGGGGCCCAGTATGGTATCAGAGCCTGGGCTCACTGAAGAATCCTTTGGTACTTTGGGGGCTCAGTCCACCCTGACTATACATGCGGCCATCCGTTCAATCATGCTGGAGAGAAACTGATGACCCCCGGGTGTTTCCTAGCACTGGAAAGAAACATGTACCATACAGTAGTTACCTTTCTGGTGCTTTCAGGCCGTGGACACCAGACCATACACTAGTTGAGTCCAGCAGAAAACAACTGGCCAGGCACAACTGAGATATGTGCACCCAGCCTAATCTGGTAGAGGCACATGGAGTTTTAACCATTTGCATAACACCTATAACGTGTGCTGCTAATAGCACTCCCATTAGGTATGTAAATGTGTGTGAATGTTCTTAGCACTAGGGATAAAGCAGGAGACATTTGTATGGCCTTCCAGCCAGTAATCCCATTGAAGAACACTACAGTCAGTCTCTCCCCCGCCTTAAATGGCTGATAACAGGGATCAATAGATTGCCTCCAACTGCACAGCACGCGAAGATAAGATATAATTTGGATCTAGCATTCCTTTAAATGGATGCATACACTACCATAAGACCTGTGTTCTCCCTAACATTAATCAGGTCTCTACATTTCCAGACCTGTGAAGTGTGGTCAGTCTGCGGAAATGAAATCCACAGCTAGCAGGACCTTCTGGGACTTCTGTATTTGGCATATATCGGGACAGTTATTTTAGAAAGCACAGCTCGTCTATCAAACCTTCCTAGAAATGCAGATAGCTAGTGAACACATCTGAAGATGACTTGTTAGTAAGCACCCGCATAGAATTATTGGTACTTAATATTTCCCATATAGGCATGGGAGCCAGTAACTAAGGGGACCATATCCGCTCAGACGTACGGTATGTAAGCTAGTGATGTATATGGACAATGAAGAGTCAAGACTTTTTGGACTATATTGACGTCACTGATGTAATTCTGTCCCATATCACCATTAGAGCTCATGCACACGACCGTTGTTTTAGTCTGCATCTGATCCACATTTTTTGCGGATCCGTTGCGGGCCCCTTCATTTAAAAGGAGCCACAAAAGATGCAGACAGCACATCCATTATGCAGCACCAGAAAAAAAAAAAGTCCTATTCTTGTGCGTTTTGCCGACAAGAATAGGTATTTCTATCACAGGGCCGGACGTTCCGATCTGCAAAATGCAAAAACGGATACGATCATGTTCATACAAATTGATTCGTTCATCTCAATTAGGGATGAGCGAATCGACTTCAGATGAAACATCCTTAGTCGGTTTGCATAAAACTTACTGTACGGAGCAGGAGCTCATCGGAGCCAATACATTCTAATTCTGTACGGAGCTCCTGTTCTGTACAGTATTGGAACGAAGTTTTATGCGAATCGACTTCGGATGTTTTATCCGAAGTCGATTCGCTCATCCCTAATCTCAATTTATTTTCACTTTTTAAGGAGCGCCAACAAGCTCGGGACACTCCCTCTGCCAGAAGATTAATACGGCCGCACAGCTTGCCCAGCCTTAGTAATCTCGTGCGTGCGCCGTTGCTTTGAGTATTGGTGCATGCACAACAATCTGGTTACAAATCAATTCAATGAATTTGCAAGTGCTGTAGGCATGAATTTATAGTGTGGGCACAATCCCTGGTTCATTTGACTAGCCAGGTCGTTTGTGCAAAATTATCGTGGCCGCGCAAAATGTACAGCCAGTCTAATTTGTCGGCACATTAAGGTTTTGTCTGTAGATGGACACTCTCAACCCTCACAGACGTAAAACTCATTCAGATGAATGGATCAATTCACACTAATTGATTCGTTCATTAGTGTTGAGCACGAATATTCGAATAGCGAATTTTTATCATGAATATCGCCACTTTGAGAATTCGCGAATATTTAGACTATAGTGCTATATATTCGTTATATCGAATATTCGTCATTTTTTTCCATCTGAACACATGATTCCTCTCTGCTTCTTGCTTGTGGGCCAATGAGAAGGACGCAATGTCAAGCTCACAACAATACTTAGTGCACCAATCAGTAATCTGTAGTCAGACCTGCTAAAATGTGAAGTTGCGCGTAGTGCGAAAAAATACTCTAATCACTGCTGATAAGCGCAATCGCGAATATATTGGAGCACTTGACTCTATCTACGTATAAAGCTATTCTAATGTTCTGCCGTGCCAACCATTTTCTCCAGTCTCAGGAAACTTATACCAGCTTGGAAAATGTAGCCAAAGTGACCCACGCCTGTATTTTGCGTTATGAATTCGCATTGCGCATTCAATAAAATAATCTCGAATTCTCGAAATTTGCGAATATATAACGAATATTCTACAAAATATTTGTGAAATATTGCGAATTCGAATATAGCCCCTGCTGCTCATCACTATCGTTCATCCCTAATTTCACCATGCATATTATGATGTTGTTGTGATGTCACTGTGAGCCTTATTGTTGTATTGTGACATCACTGTGCGCTGTAACCTCACTGTGTACATTAGCCCACTATTGTGACATCACTGTGTGCATTATCCTGCGCTGTAACCTCACTGTGTACATTAGCCCACTATTGTGACATCACTGTGTGCATTATCCTGCGCTGTAACCTCACTGTGTACATTAGCCCACTATTGTGACATCACTGTGTGCATTATCCCTGTGCATTGGGGAAATCAACAAAATCACAAGCTTCTCCTTTTCTGAACTTGCTACTGAAGTTGGACGTGGTGGGGCGGGGCCCTATTCTAAGTTTTGCTATTTGGCACCCACGGATCGTTGTTACACCCCTGCATACAGGAGGTCTGATTTGGAATCTGCTTCATTGTTGAACGAGGATCCTTTATGTTCAAGGTGCCTCAATACACATTAATGATCATTATAATTATTAAAACCTTTACATAGCACCATGTACAGTATCAGACAGGAGACAGAGGATTCTGTATTGTGATCAGTCCTTTTCTTCATGGTTGGATATTTAGAGAACTCCTTATCTGCAGGGTGTGATGGGGGCTGCTCCTTCTGAGGGTGGCACAGCAGAGGGCTCAGCCCGAGCTCCTGCATGTGTGACTTCTCTCCTTGCCTTTTATCTGGGGCACACACTCTCCCCAGGTAACTGTTTTTCTTAGATTTCCACTAATCCAAGAGGCTGCTGTAGATCAGGGTCCTGCTGTGGGGGCTGCTCTCCTGTATCTTCTAAAGATCTTCTAATGAAGCAGATGCTAAAGGAATCTCATTAAGGCAGAAGATAAAATGTATTTCCACTACTCCACATCCTGACATCAGATTCACACACATTCATGGCTGAATCATTGGTGTCTTGTTTTTTTTTATTACATTTTGGTTGGGGGATTATATCCTGGATGACACTGAATGATTGGGTGAAGGTTTCCTGTCTACAGCTGCCCATCCCCCTCCCAATACAGTTCTCTTAATGAGTCTCCTGATCTGCTTTATAATGTGTACATATCTCTAATACAAATACCCCCCCACTGACACATAGGAGCGGGGTGCTAATAGTCCCTTCCTGGGATCACCTCCAATGCCTAGCTGACCACAGGTAGTACATTAGAAAACCTATTGCCATAGACATACAGAGGTAATAAACGTTAGTTCTATGTAGACCTTATAGGAGGAATGTGTAACCACTGCTCAGGCACAGAACTTGTGGGGCTTCTGTGTTATAAGCAGTTCTACCTGTACAGATGTGAAGTAGGAGGAACATCACAGGACACAGATGCTGGAACAAAAGCAGCCATAAAACTAAGAGAAGGAACAGCAGTAGACATGTCATTGTAGAAAACATCTGAGCAGCCATCCTATTTTGCAAGTGGTGGCCTATATAAGGTGGGCAGTCTGTGCACTACAGGTCCCAGCATAACTGGTATTAGATATTATTGACTGAGCAGCTCATGTGTATTGCAGGCCTGCTGCTGTCCATACTGGGCTGTAGCAGAGCAGAAATTGCTATATTTGTATTTGTGAACCCAAATCAGTGAGATAAGGTAAAGCAGTAGATGTACTTACAGTAAGACCACATACTGGAAATGTCTGTCTATCTATTATATCTGTTTATCTACCTATTATCTCTATCTAATATATTATCTATCAGTCTATCATCTATATCTATCTATCTATTATATCTGTTTATCTATCTACCTATTATCGCTATCTAATATATATTATCTATCTACGTATCTATCAGTCTATCTATCTATTATCTGCAGAATCTATCTATCTATCTATCAATTATCTGCAGTATCTATCCTATCTATCTATCTATCTATCTATCTATCTATCTATCTATCTATCCATCTATCTATTATATCTGTTTATCTACCTATTATCTCTATCTAATATATATTATCTATCTACGTATCTATCAGTCTATTATCTGCAGTATCTATTTATCTAATTATCTATTATCTATCATTTATCTACAATATCTATCTATCTACAGTATCTATCTATCTCATATCTATCTATCAATTATCTGCAGTATCTATCCTATCTATCTATCTATCTATCTATCTATCTATCTATCTATCTATCCATCTATCTATTATATCTGTTTATCTACCTATTATCTCTATCTAATATATATTATCTATCTACGTATCTATAAGTCTATTATCTGCAGTATCTATTTATCTAATTATCTATTATCTATCATTTATCTACAGTATCTATCAATCTATTATCTATCTATCTATCATTTATCTACAGTATCTATCTATTATCTTAATAAATAATATCAGGAGGGCTATATAAAATACCATGTTGCTGATGGAAAGTCCACTCCATACACTTTACTATCAGTAAACAAGCACCTTGAGATCCCCATAGAGAATGTCAGAAACAATCACTGCTACTCACTGCTGTGACTTTGATAAATGAGGGTCTCATATTTCCTTTAGGGGTCTCTTCTAGCCTCTTTTCCTACTTTTTAGGCCTCCTGCACACGAAAGTTTATGGAACCATTCATTTCAATGGATCCGTAAAAAAAACGGAAGGTACTCTGTATGCCTTCCGTTTCCGTATTTCCGTTCCGTTCAAACATAGAACATGTCCTATTCTTGTCCGCATTACGGACAAGGAAAGTACTGTTCAATTAGGGGCCAGCTGTTCCATTCCGTAAAATACAGAACGCACACGGATGTCATCCGTATTTTTTGCGGATCCGTTTTTACGGACCGCAAAATCATACGGTCGTGTGCAGGAGGCCTTACACAACTGTAACACACACCTCTTCTTTAGTAATATTCTGACCACCAATACAAACATACACATAGATAGAATGATAGAGATAGATAGATAGATAGATAGATAGATAGATAGATAGATAGATAGATAGATAGATAGATAGATAGATAGTAGTATAGATAGATAGATAGTAGTATAGATAGATAGATAGATAGATAGATAGATAGATAGATATACATTAAATAGATAGATTGATAGATAGATATTAGATAGATAGATATGAGAGAGATAGATGATAGATAGATAGATAGATAGATAGATAGATAGATAGATAGATAGATAGATAGATAAATAAATAGATAATAGATAGATAGATAATAGAAAATAGATAGATAGATAAATAGATAATAGATATAGGTAGATAATATATAGATAGGTAGATAGATAATAGATAGGTAAGTAGATAATAGATAGGTAGGTAGATCGATAGAATGTACACAATACATTGGCTGCACAGCATATTATCCTGGAGCAGTTTGGCTTGTGATGTCACATGACCAACTCCTTTATGCTGAGCTGACGGCTTGAGCTCTGCTACATATCAGCATGTCCAGTATTTACACCCAGTCTTTAGTCTTTCTCCTACTTCCTTCATGGTGGAGAGGAAGGTAAAATCTGAGCCATCAGCTTTATTACCAGATTCATTTTCAGCCTCTCATTAACCCGCTGGGTGCCATAACCTATGTGCCGCCCGCAAAAAAAAAGGGGTTAATTGTGCATTAAAAAAATAACTTAAAAAATTACAAATAAAACTGACCCCCAGAAAAAAAAACGAGGAAAGGTCCTGCGAGCTGTGGAGCCCCTGGATGTTAGGCTGCAGATCACAGAGCCCCATCCGTTATGTGTCCCAGGTGGGGTTAGAACGGGGATTATTTAGTAGGATTTATTAAGAAAATATCCCTGGGACGGATGGCAGAAGAATTGTTTCTTTCTTCCCCCTTTTTTCTTTCTTAGGAGGAAACTTCATAAAAGTTTGAGAGTGAGGGCTGGACCCTCCCAGTGACGTCAGGGGGGGAACGATCAGCCAATAGGAAGCCCTCCCCAAATCCTTCTGCCAGCAAGAAATATAAGAGCTCAGAAAAGTTTGCATCAACTCAGAAACACGTTCGTGTCTGGGGACTCAGCCATAGATCTGCTGCTGAGGTCCTCTGTGGATACAGATCTCCCCCTCCCATCACTTGGAGAAGACTTCATCGCTTGTAGGTGCTGGTTTCTCTGGTGATTGCTAGGGACAGGCTTCTTCTCTCCATAGTGTTGGTAGAAGATGATGCAGGAAGAGTCAAGCTCTCCAGTCTCCCCTGCGGACAGCTTTAGCAACAGTGAGGAAGAGCTTGACAGGCAGCAGAGCAAGAGGGGATGCAAGAAGAGGAGACCCGGTAGGAAGAATCCAGAGGACCCAGAAAGCCCAACCTCAGTCAAGAGGAACAAGAAGGTCAGCAGCACAGGCAGCAGCCCACAGTCTTTTGAGGAGCTACAGACCCAAAGAGTCATGGCCAACGTCAGAGAACGCCAGAGAACTCAGTCCCTCAACGAAGCCTTCGCTGCCCTCCGCAAGATCATCCCCACCCTTCCCTCAGACAAACTGAGTAAAATCCAGACCCTAAAACTGGCATCCAGATACATTGACTTCCTCTGCCAGGTTTTACAGAGCGACGAGTTGGACTCCAAAATGGCCAGCTGTAGTTATGTGGCCCATGAGAGGTTAAGTTATGCCTTCTCGGTGTGGAGGATGGAGGGAGCATGGTCTATGTCTGCATCTCACTAACAAACGAGCTCACTCCAGGCTACAGACACACACACACTCAGGTAAGGATGGCTCTTCTGGATGCTGTGGCCCTGGACATGGGGCTCCTTGCTCAGGCTCTGGAGACTTACCGTTAGATCATAGGAAGGGGCCTATATCAGGGATGTGGATGGATCATGGAGAATGGGGAATACTTCTGCAGCTCTGACCTAAAACTAGAGAACATAGAAGGCAGACATTTGTGCCATGTCCATAGCACTGGCCCTGGCTATAGGCTTTGTTGTCATAGTGGGGAATATGATACAAAACATAGGTTATATTGCTTGTGTGTCTGGTGTGGAGCCTCGGGCCCTTTTATTACTATATATATATATAGATATATCCTCTCTGTGCACTTAGTCTGCAGTTTCATACATTCTATAATTGCATGGCCTCTTATTAACCATATAATAATAATATATGCATGCCCCTACTAATCGTAAACTAATAAAAAGAGCACATCCATCCATGATATACTAATAATACTGTCCAGGGCTCACCATGTACTAAGAGCACATCCTCCAGTAACCGTATACTAATAGCATGTGTAGTCTTCTAGCCATATATTAATATGCAGTATATAACAGTGATCGAAATATGTGTTATAGCTTAGAAACTCTGCTCTACAGATATATGTAGTGGGCGCATATCCTACCATAATGATATTCTCATGGTAATCATGTACTGGCAGCAGATACATAGTCTTGCCTGACCATATACTACAATACTGTACCTACTATAACATAATCATGTGCTATACTTAGTTGATATTATATGGTCACCCTTTATATACACATTAGGTGCCTTTCCTGATAAATGCATAATTCTGCACTACTGATATACTGTACTAACAGAGCTCTGATCATCTGTACACTCCTATCCTGTATTAACTGCATAGCACTGTATACTGCATGCTAATTATATATGTCATTGCATATCATATCTTACTATATACTGCCTGCTAATTATAAATGCATATCATTTCTTACTATAGATTAAATGCTAATTATAATTGCATATTATTTCTTACTATATAGAACATGGTAGTTATAAGTGCACATCATTTCTTAATATATATTACATTCTAATTAAGAATTCATATCCTACTGTATAGAACATGGTTATTATGAATACATATAATTTCTTACTATATATTAAATTCTAATTACAACTGCATATATCTTACTGTATAAAAACATATAGGACATGGTAATTAAATGCAACTTACTATATACTACATGCTAATTGTAAGTGCATATCATATCCTACTATATACTACATGCAAATTGTAAGTGCATATCATATCCTACTATATACTACATGCAAATTGTAAGTGCATATCATATCCTACTATATACTACATGCAAATTGTAAGTGCATATCATATCCTACTATATACTACATGCTAATTGTAAGTGCATATCATATCCTACTATATACTACATGCTAATTGTAAGTGCATATCATATCCTACTATATACTACATGCTAATTGTAAGTGCATATCATATCTTACTATATACTACATGCAAATTGTAAGTGCATATCATTTGGGGCCCCAGATATAATTTAGATCTTTATAGTAAGTGTATGTCCTATAGTAATTATTCGGCATAAAAGCCAAATACATAAACCATAAGAGATCATTCTCTGCATCATGTCTGCCTAGTCAATCATAACCATATCCTAGAGGTTTATACCCTGTTGTAATGTAAAAGCCATGCCCTTCTATACCAATCCGTTGTATACACCCTGAGTCCATCTTTACACCCCAGAACAATGCTGATCCCCCAGATTCACATATGAACTTCATCTCCCCCCTTTCCTTTCCCTAGAAGAACGGTTACCTCCCAGAAATGCCATAAGTCCTTTGTTTTCTTTTCCAGATGAGACTGTTTCTACATGACAGAGGAAATGCACAGTCTGGAGACCGAAGCTGGATCCCTAGAAAAGCCAAATAAACAATCAGTGAGGATTTCCATGGATTGCAGGAGATGGTGGAGCAGACTGAGGCAGGGCATGGGGAGCACTTACAGAGCCGAGGGCCAGGCCTGGACAGCCGTGACCACACAGCACACTGGGTGCAGGGTCACCACTAAAACTCTTTACATTCTGATTCCAGTCTCAACAATTTCTAATCTGTATTTTTGACGAAGAATGTTGGAATTTGCCTTTTTTTAAATCTCCATTTCCATTCCTTCTTTATTTCCTTATTGCATGCATTCCCACCAGTCGTGCCTTTGAAGCCACTTAAGAGGAACCTTCCCCGTTCTTGAACACTACTAATGATGAACCCTGTTGTTGTGTTTTTATAGGAGAAAAACTTTTTTTAAATTTGAACTTTGGGTTTTTCTGTTCCAGCAGCTGCGTCTCTTTCCACTTCTCTGAGATACAAAGAAACATTTATTTATTTATTGATCCATGTTTGTAAAAAAAAAAAAATAATAATAATAATGCAGCTAGATCAGGGGTCTAATGCATTCATATTTTTATGGTTGTTTTGTAAATATCATTGTATATTATTTTTCTGCAATAAATAAATATGAATGACGACAAGAACAGTTTGGTCTGGATTGAAGATGCATATAATAATACAACAACAAAAACAATCCGATTTATATATGTTTAAGAAATAGAAGGAATGGCAGACCCAGGCAGGAGATGTCCTGGAGACAGCAGAATGGACCCGGCTTGGTTTATTATTGTCCTGGCTGACACTGGGTGAGGCTTGCTGGTTTTCCTGGTCAGGGCACTAAAGCAATGTCAGAAGGTGGGAAAAGGTGACTGCAGCCACTACTTCTGCAGGCCTGGGCCCTTTATGTAACAAGTCACCTCTCCCTCTGCTCAGTCAGGACTTGGTATAGAATGTCACACTGGGCTGTACAGATCTACAGGGCGATGTGTGCTTCTCCTACCAAAACAAATATTACAGGCCCAAAGCTATTATCAACTGCTTCATATGTATCCAAGGAAAACACAGGGCCCTATAGTCACTGCCAACCTGGGCCTGTGCTCACAGTGTAGATGGATGGACAGATAGATAGATAGATAGATAGATAGATAGATAGATAGATAGATAGATAGATAGATAGATAGATAGATAGATAGATACTGTAGATAGAGATAGATAATAGATAGATAGATAGATAGATAATGTATAGATAGATACTGTAGATAGAGATAGTTAATAGATAGATACTGTAGATAGAGATAGATAATAGATAGATATTAAATAGATAAAAAATAGATATTAGATGGATGGATAGGCAGTAGGTAGATAAATAGATTGATAGATAGATAGATAGATAGATAGATAGATAGATAGATAGATAGATATGAGATAGATGATAGATATATACTGTAGATAGATAGATAGATATGAGATAGATAAATAAATAGATATTAGATAGATGGATAGACAGTAGGTAGATAAATAGATAATAGATAAATAGATAGATAATAGATAGATAATAGATAATAGATAGTTAGATATATACTGTAGATAGATAGATAGATAACAGATAGATATTATATATATATAGATACAAAATAAGAAAAGGATCCTTAATATAAGGTGGCTGTAGACAAGTGTTCGGGGTGAGATAAATAAGCGGGTGGTTGACTCTTGTGGGTCTGCTATATACAGTGCACCCTGTTACATGGTCTGTGCACTTGTCTGTTTGGCCAGAAGCAGCTCTGGGGCCCCTGAGATGACCACAGAGAGGTGCAGGACCTGTTTCTGGTGGCTCCATGTGCTGCACTGGCAGAAGGAGCAGTGGAGGAGAATACAAATATCCCAGATGTCATCCTCTTGCTTGTTTAGCAGGGCTTGGGGGGTCGGCGGTGCCCCCGGTGTTTTCCTTTCCACATGTGGCTGCTGACACTGCATGGTTATGAATTTAATATCGGGCGCATTTCGTGCTGTTTACAGAAGGAAGCCCACAGAAATGGTCTATATTCTGGGATGAAGCAGCGCTTTGAGAATTGGACTGAAGGCTAGGTGGTCTGTGCTCAGCAACACTGCAGATATCTGAGACTGGGGATGTAATATCCCTGCCTGACAAATATCCATTATAGAGAGGGGCAACATTCTGTCCCATCCACACTGCACTCAAGATCATGCGACAATTCCTGATAATGTTCCTGCGGAAAAGTCTCAATGCAAAATATATATATACACACATTTCATATATTCGTCTGTTTTTGCTTCTTGCATCTCCTCAAATAACCACAGTTTACTGTACCGGCTCAGGGGCCATTGTGGGACTACAACGCCTGACAGCCGCTGTCAGAGCATAGTGGGAGTTGTAGTTTCACCATAGCTAGGGGCGTTATCACGAGGAGTTGCATACAAATGTCTTAAGACTATTGTGAGACTAGGAATGCATGTCTTAAGATCAAGGGCAGGGGATCCGGCTGAATGCCCCTCACTAGGTGTCCATGTCCTCCTGCCTCTCTGCGAAGGTCCACAGCTCCAACATCTCACCATCTTGGAGGAGACCACACTGTTCTACAACCCAAGACTCCAGCCCTGTGTAGAATCCTTCTCAAGGAGACTTCTGGTCTTCTGGAGCATTTTGAGCATTCTTTGGTTTGGCAAGGCTGGAGGAGCTATTTTCTGTAAGTCCAGTATCAGATTCTTGTTAAGCATATGATTTTACTTGAAGTCCTGCCCAGGAATCTTTCAGAGTGAACATTTGTCTTGCTCTCATGATGTCAGGCGGTTTCCCTGCGTCTGTAATTTGAAGAAAAACAAACGTGCAAAGAACAAATGCTGAAGAGAAGCCAAACAGACTGGAGGAGATTCACCTGTGGAGAGTGTCAACAAGTAGGGGGCTACTGCTGGACCCCAGAGCAGGGGGACACCTACCTACTGACCACAGTTACCTCACAGGCAGCAGCTCATAGCACAAACATGCTAAACCTGGGAGAGGTATCTTCCCCGGTACTATAACTCCTAGTATGAAGCCGAGAAGATTGTTTACAGAAATGTAACCTAATATCTCTTGTGCAGAGTGTATTACATTATTATACCCAGGGAGATGAAAAGGAAGATAGAAATGTGAAAATAACAAAGGTACAAAAACCAAAAGACAGAGATGGATGAAGAAAGTTCTGTAATATTACTGCTAATCAATACTGGTCACCTGGATCCATCTACAGAGGAGCATCTGTAATTATATCACCAGTACCAAGAAGAGAACCTATCTATCTATCTATCTATCTATCTATCTATCTATCTATCTATCTATCTATCTATCTATCTATCTATCTCTGTTTATCTATGTAGCTATCTACTATTATCTATTTACCATATATCCTTTCTTTCTTTCTTTCTTTCTTTCTTTCTTTCTTTCTTTCTTTCTTTCTTTCTTTCTTTCTTTCTTTCTTTCTTTCTTTCTTTCTTTCTTTCTCCATTATCTCTCTCTCTCCAGCTATTTATTGATTTATGTATGCCCTCCATAGTGTGTCTGTCATCTATGGAGGGCATGTTGGCACCTGTAGTGCCCGCTATATTAAACCTCTTATAAAATGAAACTGGTATAAACCTGAGAGCCCTGTGGCTGACAGGACAGGAGATCTCCAGCATCTTTATTTCCTTCGTAGGGTAATAAAATATAATCTCCTGTTGGTTGTATTCAGCCAGTTCAGAGTAGAAAAGGCTGACTGTGGTATGCATTAATGGGGTTATCTGCAGACAATTCATGTATGTGTCCCATCATCACAGCTGTATCTGACCTGGTGCCAGCCCTTCACTTCACAGATCTTTTTATTATGGATGAAATAATATCTGGTATGAACCTTCTCTTCACCACTGATGGGGAGACCTCTGGGTGCCAATGTCGGGGGCATAGAGTGGCTAAGCCCCTCACTATCTTTGTATAGCGGTTCTGCAGGCAGGTTAGCCAAGTAACGGTTCTTGTGGATTGCGTCTTGTGCTCCTGCTAATCTCAGGCGGCTTCTTTGAAGAAGGTGTGTAATTGGAGTTAGAGGCATGCCTGGAATCTCCAGATGTCTATAAAGTAAGAGGGGCATGTGGCAGGTCACATGAAGGTGGAGCAGGTTACAATCACAGCCACCACCTCCTTCTTATTACTAAACCTTCTGATGTGTGGATATATATATATATATATATATATATATATATACACACACACACACACACATACATATATATATATATATATATGCACAGAATCTACTCATTTGAATGTACACACACACATATATATATATATATATATATATATATATATATATTGACATATAAATGTACTCACATTCACACATGTGTATAATATATATATATATATATATATATATATATCTATATATATCTATATATATACACACACACACACACAGATACACACAATATACTCACATATATGTGCTGTATTTATACAGTTACATAGAATTACAAATACACAAATATATATGTATATGCAGACACGATATAGTGACATATGAATGTACACACAGGTGTAATATATATATATATATGTAGTAGGTGTGTGCGCAGTACAATGATCTGGTACTGTCAAACATTAAATCGTAAATTATTGTAAAGTAATAATATTGATTAATGATAGAGTATAATTAGAATAATTTATCTATCTATAATATATCTCATATCTATCTATCTATCTATCTATCTATCTATCTATCTATCTATCTATCTATCTATCTATCTCATATATTTCTTTCTTTTTTTTTCTTTCTACAATTTCCCTGTTTCTGTATAGGTCATGATATGTCTCCTAGCAAAGTCTCTTTCTAGATGTGATTTGATTTCCTTACATTTAGATGTTTTTGCAAACTGGAGAATTGTGGCAAGTTACTAAATATGCTGACAGGGGACTCCTGCTGTATGTAGGATCCTCAGCAGGACCAGTAAGGTCACCTTGCACTCCCTGCTTTACCCAGCTTCTCAGATCTGCGAGCAATGTTACACAGGTACCTGGACGAGATGTTTCCCTTGACCAGATGTTTGCATTCTCCCTAAAATTGTCACGTGAAATGAACAGATGTCCAAGTTGTTAGTGGATCAGAGCCCCTCCTCCCCCCGTCCAGCAGATCCCCTCCACAGCTCACAGTGCTGCTTCCTATGGGCCCTGCCTGCTCCAGCCTCAGTGCTCTGCACTGGAGAAGACTCTCAGGAATCCCTCAGACGTTTGATCCTGAAGATGGGACTAGATCTCAGCTATAAGAAGTCGTGTGAGGGGCTGCTGCCTGACAAGACCTTGCAAGGATGAAGTCCCCTGACACATCACATCTCTGGGATGAGCTGGTATGGTGAATGCACGTATATGGGGGGGAACTGGTCCTGGAGCTTCTATGCTGGGACTGACTGGTGTCTGGAGAGGAAAAGTCACCACACTTCAGCTTTGTGTCCCATACTGTGTGCACTCCAATCCAATACATGGATTCCTAAGAAATGTCACTGTCGCTGCACATAATCATCATTAAAGAACCTCCCATGACTACAG